>NC_138300.1:67172500-67845000 GCF_965601325.2 Salmo salar
CCCCTCGCACTCACAACACCTAGTAGACATGTAACATTAGTCTTTAACATACCTAAACAGTCAAATAGTCCTAAACGGTCTTAAACAGTCATTAGCAGTCCTAAATAGTCCTATCGCCGCCTTATTTCACAACCAACTGATGTTGACATTAAACAGCAGTTGAAAGTCAAAACGGAGGGATATCTATCTATCCAGCCCTGAGGGGGTAGTCGTAAAGAACAGGAGATGAGAAGAGGAAGACATTTAAGAGTTTTGGAATGCTGCCCACAGTTGAGGTTGTTGTTCACAGAGTTAAAAAGCCTGCAGCTTCTTTTGAAGTTTTCGTGTGCACGCTTTTGACTTGATTCACAGTGACTGTTTCTCAGGGCTAGATAGCTATTGCTGTTTCAGCGAAGGGTGCCAAATGTATGCACGTTTTGGAGCATCTAGTGTTCCATGACTAATCGAGGCACATTGCAAATGTTGAAAAAAAGGAACTTGATGTTCTTTGTTTGGGTTGTTTTGAAGGGGGCTGAATGGATCTGACCCTAACAGGCAGGTGTAACGTTTCACAACAACAATTTCTAATCTGCTCACTTTCTCACCAGCTGTGACCAACCTGCAGTTGAACCTTATCCGCTCTACCCAAATGTACTCTCGGGCCCTGGTGTTTTCCACCTCGGTCAGCAGTCTCGGAAGGAGATACTTGCTTACCGCCGACTATTTTCGCAAGATAACACAACCCTCAAACGGCTTTATCGCCACTCCCACAGACGGGGGCATACGGGTTCAGCACGCGATGGAACGGAGACAAGTGAGATATGGGGATAGATAGGGACACATACGGACAGGTCAAGGACAGAGGAGGACAGGTAGGGCTGGTCTCCTGGTTTTCCCATACAGGTCGTACCTGTTTGAGTGTGGGCACCATGGGAATGATCTGTAGAGAGGTGGCCGACACGTCCCTCTCTGACTTGGCAGGTTTGGCACAGTACTGCTCCAACAGGTTGAGGTCACAGCTACGGAAACAACACTCCTCCACGATACCACGGTTCTGGGAGCGTCTGCTGTTAGACCTGCTGGTTGGCCTACCTGCAGAAAGAGAGAGGAAGGGAGAGTGAGATCATTAGGAGAGGAGAGACTTGTAATTAAATTACACTGAAAGTGAATCAAGATAGCAGCGTTGGCAGTTTGGCCAAATCCATCAAATCCATAATGTTTCCCCCCAATTGACAAATCCAATGGGCCTACTTCACTTTGACCAAACATAGGATAAAAGGCTATCTGAGCCCAACTCTGACAAAAGTTGATGTTTGTTTGTTGGTGTGTTTGTTTTTGGAAGTGGTCATCTTGTTAGGGTATTTAATTAAGCCATCCAGAAGTCCTTTAGAGGGTAAATACAGCAGTAAATACTCCTCACACACTGGAGAATGCAGACAAAACATAGCCAAGCACAGAGAGACATAACCAAGCACAGAGACTAGAGACACACAGCCAAGCACATACTCACACAGCCAAGAAGAGAGAAACAGAGACACACATAGCCAAATACAGACAAAGAGACACATAGATCTGAAACCCTCACTATTTGAGTGAGTAAACACACAACATGGACACTCTCCTTTGACCTTATCCCTTGCCAACTCAGCAGAGGGAAGGGGGAGGGGGAGTCCACATACAGTACATCTGAAAGGCTGGGGAAAGACAGGAGATGGGAAGGAGGGGCGCTTTCAGAGAGATATGAGAGAATGGAGAGAAATGCACTTAAAGACAAAGAGTGTGAGTCCCTTGCATTATCTATCAGCAAAGAGGTAGATCATGCAAGGGAGGCAGAAAGGAAAAGAGTGAATGAGAAGATATGAGAGGAGAAAGGTATGAGAAAAGAGAGACAGAAAGGGGGGGGGTATGAGAAGAGAGAGAGTTGGAGGGTTAAGTAAGACCTAGCACAGGGGAGTACTATCCATGATCAATAACGGCCTTGTTTGAAGTCCTTCTTCACCCCCAACACAATGTTGGAGAAACCTCAGGAGAGGCAGACCAGTATTTCATTGCAGGAAGAGAGGAACATGAGAGAAAAAGCAAGGGTGAACCAGAGGGAGGAGGGGGAGGAGCCCATCTATGTTGGCCCAAATTGGATAATGACCTCTCTTAGCAAGCAGCAGCACAAAGATTTTTTTGTCAATGCCAGTGGGTGGGAGATTACAAATATTTAAAAAGTGAAATTGTCCACCTTTTGTTTTTGCTGTATGTGTCAGGGGGGAGAGGAGAAGACGGGGAAGAGAGGACAGGAACCATCTCAGTTCTACATACTGATAACTGCATGTACAAGTTATTGTACAGATTCATTTTAGGTCAGCTAATAATAACAATCACATCATTTTTACTATATGCTATAGTCTAGATGAAGTCTACTAGAAGAGCAATAACAGGGCTATTAATAATAGTACAGTAGTAATCCTCCCTCAACCGAAATAATTGAATCCTTCAAATCTAGATCAAACGCAGTGTGGTTGCCTATAGCCCTGGGTACATTCGTGGTGAGGTGACTGGTATGCCTCTTGGGTGCTATTACTTTCCCCCACGGAATGCGTGGTAAACAAGTGGCCCATTGTGTCGCATTGAGTTGTGTGTGCCTTCCCTGCTCGCCGGCCTTTCATATGCAATCTGAGGTAGGCTACAGCAACAGAACGCGTCCACTCAGTAGTATCGCAAAGGCTTTCGTCTTCAGACACATCGCAGCGAAGCACAGCTGGTTGCGTGTGTGTGCGTGCGTGTGTGTGTGTGAAAGAAAGAGAGCGAGCGAACACACGCATACCACACACAGTGACAGACACAAAGATGTGCTCTCAGTACAGGAACACGAGAGTGAGAGACAGTCAATGTGCTTGGAAAGCCAGCAGAAAATAAAAAGGGAAAACACTATTAAATGAAAGTTACAGCGGGGCGTAAGTGAAACGTACTGAAATAGAATCCTCTATCTTCACAGACGAACTGCAGCGCGTCCACCAGCTCTCCTCCACATAGCGTTTCTGCCGAGGCCACTTCAACGATGTACAGAGTAAGTGCCAGCGCAATGACCAGCACTCGATTTGACGAAGACATCATCTTGACCTGAGGAGAGAACATAACACATCTAAAAAAATCAAACGTTCACTGCACACGATACAAACTGGTAGGCTAACCGTCGGTGCCTTCCATAGCCGCTGTTCAGAAATGTAGGTTAAATATACATTTCGGAATCCAAAAACCCAAACGTCAGATAATAAGCTTCTAATCAATATCTTGCATCGACCCTCACAAATAATATACCGCGTCTCTCACAAATAATCTACGGCGTCATGAAATGCACCCAATATGGATTCGTAAACCAAAAGTATTTTTTTTTTTTTTTTTACAGTTAAAAGTCCGGCGCAATGAAACATGTTCATTCTGTGCTACTTTGTATTTGAGCTGTATTTTACGCAGTGATCAGTGATCGCCTTGTTACAACTCGAAGAGTTGCTTACTCTCTGGGAAAAGATACCATATCTCTGCTGAACTCTTACACAACCGGCTCAACAAGTTGCAAGACAGTTGCCGATTGACTAGCCTATCTCAATCCCCTTTACTCAGCATATATTTCCCCTAGCTCGCCCTCTGGTAACGGGGAGACGGAGCTCTATCACCCGCAGGACTCGCCCCCTAGCGGTCTTTGAGGTATCTCCTGTTTATCCCGAGTTCAGCAAAGGGACGCACTAACAAGATGCGAGTGGGGAAGATCATGTTTCGGCATAACAGTGCCCAGACAGAGTAAGGATCTTTAAAAAAAGTGTCGGTATTGTAGCCGACTGAAAGGTAGCTAAATGCAAGAATCAACCCATTTCAATGTCTGCACCTTCAACATTCTCAACTCGTCAAGTTATTTCTATTTCAACGCGTTCTCAAATTGTCCCTTCTCACCAAAAATGCGCAAACACACAAAAAAAAACAAGCTAGGGTAAAAGCCCAGAGAGGTTGTCCCAGCCAGCGTATTCGATTACGCATGTCTTTGCAATGTAGAAATATTGATCGTTTTACGTGCATAAAACAAGCAGAAGAGCAAGAAGTGTTGGGTTTCCATAGATTACCTTCATTCTTGTGTTTTCCGTTCTCCGGCAGGTGTGGCAAACTGAGTGGTGTTCGTGTCTTTTCTGGGTTTCCATGTCTGTTGGCAGTAATCTAACGTTGAGCGTTATTTGGTTGGAGAGGTTGCAGTTGAGTTAGTTTCCCAGTTGGTGAGTGCTATAGAGATGTTGAGTGAGAGGCTGTCCCAAAGACCAGGCGACAGGCAAAAGTTCTCAGGGAGAAGTATTATATACCAAAACCCGCCCCTTACCTCCCCCCTTCTCCATGCCCACTCCCCGCGCATGTCTGAACCGACCGAGAGGGCTCGCGGTCAAGATAAGTGGTCCAACGACACTCTACGGAAAAGTGCAAGAGAGAGAGAGCGAAAGAGAGTGCGCGCGAGCAAACGTGTGTGTGTGAGTGTGTGTGTGTGTGAGAGAGAGACAGAGAGACAGAGAGACAGAGAGAGATATCATTTTCCACATTTAGTGTTAGTATTGGTAAAGTGGGACTCTTCCTGAAAATGTGCTTTCTGGAACACCTTACAGAATCATCCCATTGTCTCAACCCCCAACATGATACCATTCTAAATAGCTTAAGAACTCTTAATACACTATACAAAATAAAATAAAAATGATTTAACACAGAATGGATGACTCTTCTTCAAACATAAATTGTCCTAAGACCAAATTTTTTTCAGTCAATACTGGCAAATTGGGACACCTTGATTGGCCAAGTGAGACACTTAATTCTTTATTGTAAAGGATAAATGAGAGAGTAGGCTACAAATGGAGTGTACAATGACTACTTTTTACAAGCGTACGTAAACATCAGGCGGCAATGGAAGTGAAAATATTCCAATGTAAATACCAGCTGAACAGTACCGCAGTCACCTGAGGCAGCAGGTTGAAAAAGCACTTCTAGTTTCCTTCTATAGGTGGATGCTGCCAAGGGGTCTGTTGACTTAGCTTGTGACATGGAACTGGCATTGACACTGTGGGAGCCGTTGGCCAGTGTTGCAGAGGCCAGAAAAAAAGTAGAGACAGAGTGACACAGATCTCTGCAATGTGAAAGTGGACTTTGATATCACCTGTGAGTCTATGATCTAACTCTAGTAAAGGGCAGGACATGGTTGCTTGTGGTTGGATGGAAGATTTGATCTGCACAATGGACTAGGTCTTTATTTTGCTCAATTACCTGAAATAATTAATATAATTAATTTAAATAATTCAATTTCAATTCATACAATTTCATTTCAATGACAAGTGAAGTTCCCTCAGGAAAAAAAATCGAATTGTTGTTGTTATCAGAAGGCAACCCAAACTCTATTATAGTGTAATATTACACATCGATCAGAAAGAGCTTCCTCTTCTTTTTCCAGCCCAGTTCCATAGGTTTTATCACACAGCAATTTATGACAAGCTGTGCAACAAATTCATCGAGTATTGTATCTGCAAAAGTCAATTGAATCAAAAACATGAATATGCACTGTGCACTGTGCCTATGGCTCTACTATGGCAATGACTCTTAAACAAATTACTTTTGTTTGTACATCATTATAATGTTCTGTCTGTGTCCTCCGATAATGCTACCCTATTGATTCCCCATCTAAATAATCATTTTAACAGCCATCAAAGGTAAAACTTGGCTGACGGCTGATGTCATTTTGGAATATTATACCAAACTTTTCGAATAGATTTTTTATGAATATTTCAACATGAATATTTAATTCTAAACATTCATTGATTTTATCGCAAGTTGTTGGTTTAACATCAAATGTATATCAAAACATTGAAATGATGTGACATTACAGGTGCAATCAATGATGCCTGAAAGCATCAGCAATGCCTTATATATAAATAAATAAATAAAATGCATATTTTACATCCATAATTATTTCAGTACAGGCAAGCTAAAGTGTATGGGAATAACAAAACCACATTCATAATATTCTCCCCAATGTGTGCTGAATAAGTGTATAACATCATTGAAAATCTTGAAGTACTAATAACTGCAAAACATGAGCACTTACTTATTATAATATCATTATTAACTGTAATAATTTTCATGCAACTAGACTAAGGACTAAGTGCTACGTTTAAGTCAGTTTGCAATAATTAGCTTTAAATAATTCTCATTTGGTAGATGGGTAACATTTTCTGACAAGGTAATACGTCACAGACTGATATGTCATTCAGTCATATAGAGATGTATATGGCGCTGATGACCCCAGCTTTCTGCATCATATTTTGATGACGTCATTGCCATTGGTGGGGATGAGTAAAGGGTGTACGTTCCCAAACAGGAGAGAGAGAGAGAGAGAGAGAGAGAGAGAGAGAGAGAGAGAGAGAGAGAGAGAGAGAGAGAGAGAGAGAGAGAGGGAGAGAGAGATCCATCAAGTACAATAAGGAGGGGAGTGGAGGATAGGAGGCGAGAGGATGGGAGGAGGTATTCTTCCTTCGAGACTGGTTTCCCTAGTGGCTATTACTCACTGGGCTCCTGAGTGGCGCAGTGGTCTAAGCCACTGCATCTCAGTGCTAGAGGTGTCACTACAGTCCCTGGTTTGATTCCAGGCTGTATCACAACCAGCCGTGATTAGGAGTCCCATAGGGCGGCCCAGTGTCGTCCAGGTTAGGGTTTGGCTGGGGTAGGCCGTCATTATAAATAAGAATTTGTTCTTAACTGACTTGCCAAGTTAAATAAAGGTTATATAAATACAATTTAAAAAAAAGGAATAGGCCATTGACATATATACTATATTCCCCTGTCAATCAGGTGCCTAAGTCCTAGGTTGTGTTCCATTTTCCTATACCCTTCTCTCCAAAGTAGTCATTTACTCCCCCTCTTGGATTTATTATGGATTGGTGTAAGAAATATAGTGGATACTCCTTCTAGCCCATGTAAACACCAATCCAATGCTTTTAAATCCGTTAGGGAGAGCAAACAGGTAGTGTGGGAAATCAGAAGACAACCCCTGTGTTCTCTAAATATCTAAAGGCTAACTCCAGTTGGTTCAATCTATTGAACCGAATTCACTAGTGACACATCTGAACAATGAGTCAGTGGATTCCCAGTGATGGTGGGTTAGAATCCACTGAGGGCCTCCCCATGTACACATCTTTAGACTGACACCTAGTGGCTATGATAGGAATTCCTGCTTGTTTGTCTTACTGTGATTGCTGTCTGTAAAAGCCTGTGGAGAAAAGACAATGGCCCTGTACTTTAAAAATATGTCGTTCCTTCCTACTTTTCTTAAAGTAAATCACTACTCTGACATAATGTGGATTGGTGGAAGCTGTGTGGTAGAACCCTTACTTTCTCCTATCCAATGGTGTCAAAGCAGTGATTACTTAGGAGGAACGCATTTTTTAAAGTATTCGAACAAGGCCCAGGTCCACTCACGGGAGCAGCTAACATTCTCTATAGTGGGTCTTTTTTTTATGTCCAGCTCCTGTGGCAAGCTGGATGTAAAAATCTTCACACACTCATAACCACTAAAACAGGGTCCAATATTTTGTTATCCAAGCAGAGGTTAGGATTGGGTAGAGCAATCTGATCCTAGATCTGTGGCCAGGGACAACAACTACCAAGAGCGCAAAATGTGTTTTAATTAGAATCTGTTGCCAAATTACTTGTTGCTCTTAAACAAATTAGTCAGAAAGCCCATACATGGAGATGAGACCTAATACAGAATGTGGTCATAGTACATTTTTTGTTACTTGATGATGAATATTTTAACTTGTTGTTTGACTAGGTGAAAAAAACTGAATGGCGATAGATTTGAGGAGAAATCTTTAGTGGTTTGTTTGTAATGATTTACCAAGGAAAATGTACAACATATCTTGTCAAAAAAAAAGTGTATCCTACAATGACATTCAAAAACATTTCATTTCAATTCAAATGTTTAGTTATTTGTTCTCTGTAAATTTAATCTCAAGTAATTTGTAAAACAACCATTTTAAATGCGTTCAGAAGTGTATTGACAGTAGACAGTGGTATTGACTGACTTGCAGCCTGATTTGTGTCGAGATCCCTGTGCTGACATCCCCCTCTAGTGGTAGACAGGGGTACTCACACCTGCGTTTCTTGTAACCAGGAAGGGGGTAGTGAAGCGACCATAAGCCAACACCTAGGACCTAGTCAAGAGGTTGGGATCTTTAGGTGTAATGGCTCTGACGCTACTGAAAAATGTGGTTGTCCCATCTAGCTATCATGAATGCACTAACTGTAAGCCGCTCTGGATAAGAGGGTCTGCTAAATGACTAAAATGTAAAATAAAAATGTGTTGGGATGACATTCTCCCTTCCCTCCTAAAATCGCTACATTCTGATACCTCAAGTCCTGCAAGCCCTCCTAGTCCAACAGACAAGTGTTTCCTTCTTTACATGATTCGTTACACTGATTACCAGGGTTGGGGTCAATTCCATTTGAATTCAGCCAATTCCTGAAGAAAACTGAAATGACACAATTGTCCTCATCTCATTTCCTCATTGCTTTTCAATGAGGAAAATTGGAATTTGACCCAAACACTGGCAATGACTCTCAATATTGTGGCAAATTCTATAGGCCTGATGCATGTTCAATGTTTATTTTTTATCATTTTTCACATTTCAGAAAGTCAATACAATTCCATTCTGTCTGGGCAGATGTGAAATGAGAAAACGGGATTAAGTGGCAAGTATTCTGTAACTTGTATTTACATACTGTATCTGATACAACATCATTAAATAGCTGATTAGGCTACATTGTATTTACCCCTTGCTAATGGTTAATTGCTATGTCATGTAAAGTGTTGCTAAAACCTAAAAGCCACATTAGACATCAGCAGCAGCAGTAGAGGGAGACCTCGTCCCATCGTTCCCCTCAAACCTCCACCAATACCTCCAGCCCCTGCCTCTGACCCTCACACCCTGATCCGGGGAGCCTGCTGTGGGGGTAAGAATGATGCAGAGCAACCTGAGAGGAACTTGAGTCCCTGTCACCATTGGTTCTAGCCCTGGTAGGGGAAGATTGCTTACTGCCCACCGACAAACCCTGTGTCAGGGAAGTTTCCATCAGCTGAGAGACCTAGGCCAGAAACAGCCCCTAGCCCCTGGCCTCGATACACTTGTTGTGTAGATCTGAAAGGACCGGATAGGTATAAGCAATGCGGCAATCTATGGACCTAGCCTATGAGAGGGAAAGGTGGTGCTACAACCTTGTTACCTATCAAGTTCTTTCAGATCTACTGCACATACGTATTTCTTTTTTTCCCTTCTGGACAGGGTTCCTCTAGGATGTTGTTTTGTACATAGGGACAATTGCACCCGAGAAGTGAGAGGGAAAGTGATATTCCCTTTTGTCGTTCTCTTTATTTACTGATTGAATTAAAGCTCTCATTATTCTATTTACTGACAGATCAACAGATGCTTTTCCAAATAGATCAACTCTCAAGTAACTTGTAAGAGTTATACATATTATTGAATACATTAAATACTTATTTCATTTAACCATTTAGTAATATTTAATCATGTGTAATAATGTTTAATAATGTTAAACATACAAAATGTTATTCATGCAACTTATGTATTAATCAATGTACGTCATTTTATATATTTGTTTTTGTTGTTTAAAGGGGGTTATGAATAATGTACTTCATTTAATCCAAATTTGTTTTAGAAGCAGTTTGGAAACGGACCTTCAAATTAGGTGTAACTAATAACTACTATTCATGCAGTTATTCCATAGAGTGTGATCCCTCCGACACATTATACAGACACAACAGTCTTCTCCAGCAGTGCTATATCAGCCAACACGTGACCCACTTGTGACAGATCTTATTACTAGATTCATAAACAGGGACATTTAATATGAATAGTCATTCAGCAAGACAAGTTTGTGATGGCTATTGCTTGTTGAAATGAAAATGTAGTAAACATGTTTTACATTGGAAAAGGGTTATTATTATCATGGGATAGTTCACTTTTTAAAAGTTTTAGCTTATTTTACATAGGGTGTTGATGTTTCATCCAAACTGTTTTTAAGTTAGTTAGGTGGTTATTTAGCAACATCCAGAATCTTCCGACTAGCAAAACAACAGGTGTCCTTACCCTGTTCAGTCTATGGACAAGGTATGACAGCAATCCATGCTTTGGTTTTGTTTAGCTGGTCACTGTCTTAAATGCTAACTTTCTAATCCCAAATCCAATGCAAGACAATAGTACCTATATTTGCATTTTCAGGCTTAAAGTCCAAATCATCTTAAAGTGTCTAAAAATGGATTGTGTAACTTAACCCTCCTGAATGTGTTCGTTTCATGTTAATTAATTCTGTGTTCCCGGTCGAAAATGACCGCCCATTATAGCTGATTATAAATCCATAATAATACATATATTATCACCTAATGTTGTGTTAGATATTTTTATCAACTTAAGTTCTTGTGAACAGTACACGTTTTGAACAACTATGTGCTATTTATGGCCTGTAGGCATCATTGACCTGAGCTCATACAACTAGTTTTTGAGTAAAAAAAGCATAATGTGTGGATTATTTTCACTATAACAAATGCTCAGATTAAACATACTGTGCTATTTATCACAGACTCCTTTGTGTCAAAGTCTAACAAGGACGTTTGTTTTGAAACCATTTCAAATGTTTAAATAGTGGCAGGATGTTATGTCATCACCCGGGATATGTCGTATCTTGTTGGCTCATCCTGATAACATTTTCAGCCGATAGCCGACCTCTCCTCTCAGCTGGGGATGAAGATCAGGACAAATTCCCATTCTTTGACCGGAATGTAACAACAACCTCAGCAGGGCCCTCTTCCTCATCGCTGGATTGTTCCACATCGGTTGTCTCTTGGTCTGGATCATATTCTGTGTTGTCTTCAACTTCTGACACTTTCTCCTCTAATGCATCTTCACTGTCAGTCTCCTGGTCTCTCCTCCTCAACGGTGTCATGATCAAAGATATGATCAAGAGCCTCACATACAATATATCGTTTGGTCATTGTGCTGCCACAGAATGACTTGTGAGCAAGGCCTCAAAAAAGCTTCATATACCAGAGCTGCGAGAAATGTTCTATATATTATTGAAACAATGTTGCAATTGTTTGTGAGAATGCCAACAGGTGTGGTTCCCTTGGGGGAAAGATTCTATTGGGGAAAGTTTGCTCTGTGTGCACAAAGTCATGGAACCTTACAACAATCAGATTAAATGAACTACATTTTTTCAGAGAGAAAACTTGTAAATCGGTCCAATTCGACCAGAACACAGCAGGAGGGTTAAAGAAGTAACCTATAGATGATTTAGATATGAACCGTGAAAATGCTAATACAGTTACTATTGACTTGCATTGGATCTGTGCCACCAGAACCCTAGCAGGGATACCAGCAGCAGAGGGGTCAGAATATCGGTGGCTTTGTGGAGAGAGGAGAGCTGAGAGACAACCGGTGTGTGTGTACCTGTGTGTGTGCATGCGTGTCTGGATGTGTCTGAGAAAAAAAGAGTTGGGTTTGGCAGACCTGGAACCAGCGTATTGTTTGGGGGGAACAGAGGCTGTACTAAAGCAGACAGGAGGTATCCTAGAGCAGTTCTGTTATGGGGACATGAGAGGGCCAGAGTCAGAATGGATCAGTCCAGAGAAAGGTTCTCTGAGCCTGGCCTGAACCAGGTTCCTTGGGGCCCCCTTGGCCCTGATCCCTGGATCCTGGAGCCTACTATGGGACCTGCTGCAGTAGCAGAGATAGCCCTGTAAGGCTGCCAATGTTTAGTGAGGGGCCTGGCCAGGACAGGCCATAGACCCAAGCCGAGAGAGAGAAGGGGGAGATTTGTGGTGGCAGGGTGGGGGTGGGATGGTTGGTGGGGTGGTTGGGGGAGTGCAACACGACCCCTCTCAACCTTCAGCCCCGGTGGGGGGTGGGGGGGATGCAACACGACCCCTCTCAACCTTCAGCCAAAGGTCTGCTCATACACCGTTGTCCAACTTTGCTATTTATAGACGCAGAAGGCCCTGAATGGCCAGTCTGTTGTGTCCAGCAGTAGCTCTCTGTTAGACAGTGGGGAAATAAAATAGATTATATTATCTCATTCGAACATTTGTGACATCAGTAATATGTAGATGTGGTTGCTGTAACAAAAAAAAATTGGATTTCTGTTCACATGACCACATGCCACAAATAAGGAAAATAATTATGTTTTATATTTGAGATTCTTCAAAGTAGCCACCCTTTGCCTTGATGACAGCTTTGGTGTGTTTGATCACTGGCATTGGGTCTACAGCTGAATTAGAATACAAACAACTCAGGATGAAAGCCTCAGTTCCCGACACCTTAGAGTTTTTTCCCAAACGGGCTCACCCACGATTTATACTGTTGCGATTAATGGTTCTCCATGGAGTGTGCAAATTTAGCGTGATGGCAGCAGATTGGGCAACAAGATTCTCAGGGGGAATAGGATAAAAAGACTCCTCCAAACTTTAAATTCACATATAAGCAATGTTAGTTAGTTGTCCAGCTTCTCCCCAATATCAATTAAAGACATACTCTGGTACTCTGGCGACTAGTAAGTATTTTTTTAACCTGTTAGGGCTAGGGGGCAGCATTGACACGGCTGGATAAAAAACATACCCGATTTAATCTGGTTACCACTCCTACTCAGTAACTAGAATATGCATATACTTATTACATATGGATAGAAAACACCCTAAATTTTCTAAAACTGTTTGAATGGTGTCTGTGAGTATAACAGAACTCAAATGGCAGGTCAAAACCTGAGAGATTCCTTTACAGGAAGTGGCCTGTCTGACCATTTCTTGAACTTCTTTTCCATCTCTATCATTTACTAAGGATCTCTGCTCTAACGTGACACTTCCCACGTCGTCCATAGGCGCTCAGAGCCCGGGAAAAAACAGAATGTCGTCATTCCAGCCCCAGGCTGAAACACATTATCGCCTTTCTCAAGTGGCCCATCAAGAGACACTAGCTTATGCGCGTGACCCCGACCGCCCCCGCCTTTGGGATTTTTTCCTCTGTTTGCCGAAAAGGAGATTCCCTGTCGGAATATTATCGCTTTTCTACGAGAAAAATGTCGTAAAAATTGATTTTAAACAGCGGTTGACATGCTTCGAAGTACGGTAATGGAATACTTAGAATTTTATTGTCACGAATTGCGCCAAGCGCGTGACACTTCTTTACTATTTCGGATAGTGTCTGGAACGCACGAACAAAACGCCGCTATTCGGATATAACGATGGATTATTTTGGACCAAACCAACATTTGTTATTGAAGTAGCTGTCCTGGGTGTGTATTCTGACGAAGACAACAAAAGGTAATGACATTTTTATAATAGTAAATATGATTATGGTGAGTGCTAAACTTGCCGGGTGTCTAAATAGCGAGCCCGTGATGCCTGGGCTATGTACTTAGAATATTGCAAAATGTGCTTTCACCAAAAAGCTATTTTAAAATCGGACATATCGAGTGCATAGAGGAGGTCTGTATCTATAATTCTTAAAATAATTGTTATGCTTTTTGTGAACGTTTATCGTGAGTAATTTAGTAAAATGTTAGCGAATTCCCCGGAAGTTTGCGGGGGGTATGCTAGTTCTGAACGTCACATGCTAATGTAAAAAGCTGGTTTTTGATATAAATATGAACTTGATTGAACAAAACATGCATGTATTGTATAACATAATGTCCTAGGGTTGTCATCTGATGAAGATCATCAAAGGTGAGTGCTGCATTTAGCTGTCTTCTGGGTTTTGGTGACATTATATGCTGGCTTGAAAAATGGGTGTCTGATTATTTCTGGCTTGGTACTCTGCTGACATAATCTAATGTTTTGCTTTCGTTGTAAAGCCTTTTTGAAATCGGACAGTGTGGTTAGATTAACGAGAGTCTTATCTTTAAATGGCTGTAAAATAGTCATATGTTTGAGAAATTGAAGTAATAGGATTTTTAAGGTTTTGAAAATCGCGCCACAGGATAGCAGTGGCTGTTACGTAGGTGGGACGAATTCGTCCCGCCTAGCCTAGAGAGGTTAACCTCCCGCTGGATGTGTGAATGTGTAGTTCATACATGCATAATCTATGAGCAGAATTACTATCTTACCTCAATTAGCCACGAAATCCCTAGTTTGAAAGCACATGTTTTATGGAAGCTGTGCGGCACTATTTTATCAAATCGAGTTTCAACCAATGAGCTTCAACCCCTCGCCATTTGAGTGACAGCTAGCAAGACGCAGACACAGTCGAGTGAGAGAGAGCAATGACGTGGTGCTGTCACAGCTGTCGTCAGAAATGGACCAAAATGCAGCAGAGTTAGTATTCATCCTTCAATTTAATTAGAACGAACACTATACAAGAACAAGGAAACTGACAGCCAACAGTCCTGTCAGGTGCAACCACACTAAACAAGAAACAATTACCCACAACCCCAAAGAAAAACACACACTCCTATATAGGACTCCCAATCAAAGGCAACTCAACACACCTGCCTTCAATTGGGAGTCCTAATCACCAACACAACCATTCACACACACACAAAAACCCTGCCACATCCTGACCAAAACTAATCCAATTGCTCCCTCTGCTGGTCAGGATGTAACAGTACCCCCCCCCCCCCCTCAAGGTGCAGACCCCGTAATCCACCTTAAAAAGAAAACACAACAAAAAATCCCCAATACCCCAACAAAACCAATAAACAATAACCCCTAAACAATAAGGAAGGGAAGGGAGGGTGGCTGCCGTCAACGACGGCACTGTGCTACACCCTCCCTCCCCAACCCACCTATCCTGGAGGTGGCTCAGGTGCGGGACGTGGACCTCTCTCCACCTTCGGCGTCGCCCACTTCGGTGGTGCCGATAGCTGCACCGGGCAGACGGGCCACTCGGGCTGACCCTGGCAGACGGACCACTCGGGCTGGGCCGGAGGACAGGCGGGCCACTCGGGCTGGGCCGGAGGACAGGCGGGCCACTCGGGCTGGGCCGGAGGACAGGCGGGCCACTCGGGCTGGGCCGGAGGACAGGCGGGCCACTCGGGCTGGGCCGGAGGACAGGCGGGCCACTCGGGCTGGGCCGGAGGACAGGCGGGCCACTCGGGCTGGGCCGGAGGACAGGCGGGCCACTCAGGCAGACCCGGAGGACAGGCGGGCCACTCTGGCAGACCCGGGCAGTCGGGCCACTCTGGCAGACCCGGGCAGTCGGGCCACTCTGGCAGACCCGGGCAGTCGGGCCACTCTGGCATCTCCGGGCAGTCGGGCCACTCTGGCATCTCCGGGCAGTCGGGCCACTCTGGCATCTCCGGGCAGTCGGGCCACTCTGGCATCTCCGGGCAGACGGGCGGCTCTGGCGGCTCCTGACTGGCGGGCGGCTCTGGCGACTCCTGACTGGCGGGCGGCTCTGGCGACTCCTGACTGGCGGGTGGCTCTGGCGACTCCTGACTGGCGAGGCTGGGCTGACACACTAGACGCCTGATGAGTGGGGCTGGTACTGGACGTGCCAGCCTGGAGACACGCACCTCCATGCTAGTGCGGGGAGCTGGCCTGGGGCTCCATTCTTGCCCCACAAAACTGCCCTTGTGCCCCCCCAATTTTTTTTATTGGGGCTGCCTCTCGAGTTTACTAAACTCTTCCATAGCCCTGGAAATGCTCCTCCTTATCTCTGCCCACGTCCATCCTTCCTCCTCGTTCCTCTGCTGCTTGGTCCTGGTTTGGTGGGTAATTCTGTCACAGCTGTCTTCAGAAATGGACCAAAATGCAGCAGAGTTAGTATTCATCCTTCAATTTAATTAGAACGAACACTATACAAGAACAAAAACAAGGAAACTGACAGCCAACAGTCCTGTCAGGTGCAACCACACTAAACAAGAAACAATTACCCACAACCCCAAAGAAAAACACACACTCCTATATAGGACTCCCAATCAAAGGCAACTCAACACACCTGCCTTCAATTGGGAGTCCTAATCACCAACACAACCATTCACACACACAAAAACCCTGCCACATCCTGACCAAAACTAATCCAATTGCTCCCTCTGCTGGTCAGGATGTGACAGGTGCATTTATCTGCACATTTGTGATGTATTACGCAATTTTCGGGGGCCACTTTTGGCTCGTGGGCACTGGTTAAAAAGTATACAAAAGTACCAGAGAATATCTTTATCCTTCTCAACTTCATATTCATAATCTCCAGCACCACCCCAACATCAACATATGTGAAAACGGCAGGTTTGTGTGTTTTGTAGTCAAAACGATGTGCACTGATGATGTCATCAGAAATACTTTTGACATCATCTGCTGTGCATTGTGATTTTAACCAACTATGTGCAGGCAAAGACCCAGATAATGTCAAAAGTGTTTCCAGGTGACGTCATCAGAAACATTTATCTTCCTCTATCTTCCAATGTACACTGAAGAAAAATATAAACACAACATCTAAAGTGTTGGTCCCATGTTTCATGAGCTGAAATAAAACATTAAAGAAATTTCCCATATGCACAAAAAGCTTATTTCTCTCAAATTTTGTGCAAAAATTTGTTTACATCCCATTTAGTGAGCATTTCTCCTTTGCCAAGATAATCCATTCACCTGACAGGTGTGGCATATCAAGAAACTGATTAAATAGCATGATCATTACACATGTGCACCTTGTGCTGGGGACAATAAAAGGCCAATCTAAAATGTGCAGTTTTGCCACACAACACAGTGCCACAGATGTCTCAAGTGTAGCCTAGGTGTGAGTGCAGAATATTTCCCTGCATTTAAGCCCTTGGTGTGCCAAAATAACCTTAAATAATACCAACAATTTCTTCATTTACGCACTCGTGTTTTATGGAATGTGGTGTCAGGGTTTGGGCATTGTAAAATGCCTCAATTGGTGACAGAAAAAAAGGAGTGCGAAAGAGAGCGGGCGAAAGAGAGGGAGAGGGAGAAAGGTGAATGGATGGAAACGGTTGGGTCTATATGGGGAATGTCCCACCAAGAGAGCAGAGCTGCATGGAACCCCCTCCCCTTGCTCAGTCAGTCAGGTGGCTTGGGAGAGAGCTGCCGGTATTGAATATCGCAGAGAAAAAGGAGGAAATGGTAAATTGAAGATCCATACAGGAAGATGGAAAAGTTTGTCAGTTGAAGTGAATACTTTTTCTTGTAAAGGGACCCAGGGTTTTAGTGCTTTTGTCAGAAGACATTAGCGTATTCTTGATTGATGGTGTGCTGCTCTGTACTCTTTTTCCCTTACAGAGAGTCAGACAAGGCTCTTTGCTGATATTCACAACCTTGACTGAATGAAAGTGTTTGGGGTTTAATGAACATGGTAAATTAAATCGGCTTCAATTAGTAGCAACTGTCAACAAGCCATGGACATGAACTATAGTTATGACATATTGTAATTTATGTCATTACTTTTGACAGCTATATGTAGAGCCAGTACATTGTTAAAATTAGGTACTTTGTAACACCAAAACTAGTGGCAACGGAAGGGAGAAAAAACCTTAACTTTGCTGGAGTATTGAAACACATCATCCTGAGATGTTTTGAGAAATGACACGGTGTGTTGAAACACCACTTAACCTGTCTGGGCTAGGGGGCAGTATTTTCACGGCCGGATGACAAACGTACCCAATTTAAACAGGTTACTACTCTGGCCCAGAAACTAGAATATGCATATTATTAGTAGATTTGGATAGAAAACACTGAAGTTTCTAAAACTGTTTGAATGGTGTCTGTGAGTATAACAGAACTCATATGGCAGGCAAAAACCTGAGAAAAAGTCAACCAGGAAGTGGAGGATCTGAGAATTGTAGTTCTTCTTTCTAGTCCCTTTCGAAACTACAGTATCCGTGGGGTTACGTTGCACTTCCTAAGGCTTCCATTGGCTGTCTAAAGCCTTCAGAAAGTGGTTTGAGCATTCTCCTGTCACTGGGCAGATAATAGGAGCTCAGTTTCTGAGTGGACAGCCTGGTAACAAAGGGATTGGATATGCGTGGTCACACGAGCACGCTGTTCCTTCTTTTTCTCCTTGAATGAATACGCTAATATCCGGTTGGAATATTATCGCAATTTTACGTTAAAAATACCATAAAGATTGATTTTAAACAGCGTTTGACATGCTTCTAAGTACGGTAATGGAACATTTTGACTTTTCATCTCTGGTACTTGCGCACGCGCGGTATGCCTTTGGATAGTGCTCTGAACACACAAACAAAACTGAGGTTTTTGGACATAAATATGGATTATTTGGAACAAAACCAACATTTCTTGTGGAAGTAGCAGTCCTGGGAGTGCATTCTGACCAAGATCAGCAAAGGTAAGAGAATATTTCTAATACTAATTCTGAGTTTAGGTTGCCCCAAACTTGGCGGGTGTCTGTATAGCTCTCTGTGATGGCTGAGCTATGTACTCAGAATATTGAAAAATGTGCTTTCTCCGTAAAGCTATTTTAAAATCTGACAAAGCAGTTGCATCCAGGAGTAGTCTATCTATAATTCTTTAAATAATTATTATATATTTTGTCAACGTTTATGATGGGTATTTTTGTAAATTGATGTGCACATTCACCGGACGTTTTGGTGGGAATACATTTTCTGAACATCACGCGCCAATGTAAAATGCTGTTTTTGGATATAAATATGAACTTTATCGAACAAAACATACATGTATTGTGTAACATAATGTCCTACGAGTGTCATCTGATGAAGATCATCAAAGGTTAGTGTTTCATTTAGCTGTGTTTTGGGTTTTATTGACACATGTCCTTGCTTGGAAAATGGCTGTGTGATTATTTTTGTCTATGTACTCTCCTAACATAATCTAATGTTTTGCTTTCGCTGTAAAGCCTTTTTGAAATCGGACAATGTGGTTACATCAAGGAGAAGTGTATCTTTAAAATGGTGTAAAATAGTGGTATGTTTGAGAAAGTTGAATTATGACAATTTGTTGTTTTTGAATTTGCCGCCCTGATATTTCACTGGCTGTGTCCCGCAGGTGGGATGCGTCCCACGTAGCCCATAGAAGTTAATCAAGTGTGCCAGGGACTGAAAGCACTAACAGAAAAGGTTGAAAAACCCATCCTCAGGACTGGGCCGCTCAACACCGGAGATGAGGGCCCTGGCACAGTGGTGCCAGGAAAATAAACTCTCCCTCAATGTCAACAAAATGAAGGAGCTGATCGTGGACTTCAGGAGACAGCAGAGGGAGCATGCCCCCATCCACATTGAAGAGGCCGCAGTGGAGAAGGTAAAAAGCTTCAAGTTCCTCGGCATACACATCACTGACAATCTGAAATGGTCCACTCACACAGACAGTGTTGTGAAGAAGGCGCAACAGTGCCTCTTCAAACTCAGGAGGCTGAAGAAATTTGGCTTGGCCGCTAAGACTCTCACAAACTTTTACAGATGCACCATTGAGAGCATCCTGTCAGGCTGTATCCTCGCCTGGAATGGCAAATGCACCACCCACAACCGCAGGGCTCTCCAGAGGGTGATGCTGTCTGCCCAAAGCATCACCAGGGGCACACTGCCTGCCCTGCAGGACACCTACAGCACCAGATGTCACGGGGAGGCCAAAAAGATCATCAAGGACATCAACCACCTGAGCCACAGCCTCAATCAATCAAATGTATTTATAAAGCCCTTTTTACATCAGCCGATGTCACAAAGTGCTGTACAGAAACCCATCCTAAATCCCCAAACAGCAAGCAATGCAGATGTAGAAGCATGGTGGCTAGGAAAAACTCCCTAGAAAGGCAGGAACCTAGGAAAAAACCTAGAGAGGAACCAGGCTCTGAGGGGTGGGCAGTCCTCTTCTGGCTGTGCCAGGTCGAGATTATAACAGTACATGGCCAAGATGTTCAAACGTTCATAGATGACCAGCAGGGTCAAATAATAATAATAATCACAGTGGTTTTACTTTTTTATTTTTTATTTAACCTTTATTTAACTAGGCAAGTGAGTTAAGAACAAATTCTTATTTACAATGATGGCCTAGGAACAGTGGGTTAACTGCCTTGTTCAGGGGCAGAACGACAGATTTTTACCTTGTCAGCTCAGGGATTCAATCTAGCAACCTTTCGGTTACTGGCCCAACGCTCTAACCACTAGGCTACCTGCCGTTTTACAGGGTACAACAGGTCAGCACCTCATGAGTAAATGTTAGTTGGCTTTTCATATCCGAGCATTCGGAGTTAGAGACAGCAAGTGCGGTAGAGAGAGAATCGAAAACAGCAGGTCCGGGACAAGGTAGCACGTCCGGAGAACAGGTCAGGGTTCCATTGCCGCAGACAGAACAGTTGAAACTGGAGCAGCAGCACGACCAGGTGGACTGGGGACAGCAAGGAGTCACTAGCCCAGGTAGTCCTGAGGCATGGTCCCAGAGCTCAGGTCCTCTGGGAGGAGAGGGAGAGAGAGAGAATTAGAGGGAGCGTACTTAAATTCACACAGAACACCGGGTAAGACAGGAGAAATACTCCAGATATAACAAACCCAAGCCCCCCGACACAAACTATTGCAACATAAATACTGGAGGCTGAGACAGGAGGGGTCGGGAGACACTGTGGCCCCATCCAAAAATACCCCCGGACAGGGCCAACCAGGCAGGATATAACCCCACCCACTTTGCCAAATCACAGCCCCCACACCACTAGAGGGATATCTTCAACCACCAACTTACTACCCTGAGACAAGGCCGAGTATAGCCCACGAAGATCTCCCTCGCGGCATGAACCCGAGGGGGGCGCCAAACCCGGACAGGAAGATCACGTCAGTGACTCAACCCACTCAAGTGATGCACCCCTCCTAGGGACGGGATGGAAGAGCACTAGTAAGCCAGTGACTAAGGTTAGAGGGTTAGAGGCAGAGAATCCTGGTGGAGCGAGGGGAACCAGCCAGGCAGAGACAGCAAGGGTGGTTCATTGCTACAGTGCCTTTCCGTTCACCTTCACACCCCTGGGCCAGACTACACTCAATCATAGGACCTACTGAAGAGATGAGTCTTCAATAAAAGACTTAAAGGTCAAGACCGAGTCTACGTCTCTCACATGGATAGGCAGACCATTCCATAAAAATGGAGCTCTATAGGAGAAAGCCCTGCCTCCAGCTGTTTGCTTAGAAATTCTAGAAACAATAAGGAGGCCTGCGTCTTGTGACCATAGCATACCTGTAGGTATGTACGGCAGGACCAAATTGGAGCGATAGGTAGGATCAAGCCCATGTAATGCTTTGTAGGTTAGCAGTAAAACCTTGAAATCAGCCCTAGCCTTAACAGGAAGCCTTAGAGGCTAGCACTGGAGTAATATGATCACATTGTTGGGTTCTAGTCAAGATTACAGCAGCCGTGTTTAGCACTAACTTAATTTTATTAGGGCTTTATACGGGTAGCCGGAAAGTAGAGCATTGCAGTAGTCTAATCTAGAAGTAACAAAAGCATGGATGAACTTTTCTGCATCATTTTTGGACAGAATGTTTCAGATATTGCAATGTCACGAAGATGGAAAAAGCTGTCCTTGAAATAGTCTTGATATGTTCGTCAAACGAGAGATCAGGGTCCGGAGTAACACCGAGGTCCTTCACAGTTTTATTTGAGACAACTGTACAGCCATCAAGATTAATTGTCAGATCCAACAGAAGATCTCTTTGTTGGGACCTAGAACTAGCATCTCTGTTTTGTCTGAGTTTAAAAGTAAAAAATGTGCCGCCATCCACTTCCTTATGTCTGAAACACAGGAGTCCAGGGAGGGCAATTTGGGGCTTCACTATATACAGCTGTGTATCGTCTGCATTAGCAGTGAAAATTAACATTATGTTTACGAATGACATCACCAAGAGGTAAAATATATAGTGAAAACAATAGTGGTCCTAAAACGGAACCTTGAGGAACACCTGAAACTTACAGTTGATTTCTCAGAGGACAAACCATCCAGAGACAAACTGATATATTTCCGACAGATAAGATCTAAACCAGGCCAGAACTCTGTGTAAACCAATTTGGGTTTCCAATCTCTCCAAAAGATTGTGGTGATCAATGTTATCAAAAGCAGCACTAATGTCTAGGAGCACGAGGACAGATGCAGAGCCTTGGTCTGATGCCATTAAAAGGTAATTTACCACCTTCACACCTACCACCTTCATGAATTTACCACCTTCACTTTTTCTAAACCACTATCACCCAGAAGGCGAGGTCAGTACAGGTCCATCAAAGCTGGGACCGAGAGACTGAAAAACAACTTATATCTCAAGGCTATCAGACTGTTAAATAGCCATCACTAGCACATCACATCACCTCCACCCAGTACCCTACCCTGAACTTAGTCACTGTCACTAGCCGGCTACCACCCGGTTAAATCAACCCTGCACCTTAGAAGCTGCTACCCTATGTACATAGACATGGAATCACTGGTCACTTTAATAATATAACACTGGTCACTTTAATAATGTTTACATACTGTTTTACTCATTTAATTTGACTCCTACGTATTCTACAGATATACTAAATATTCTATCCACATACTGTCCATAATGTCTTTAATGTCTATACATCAGATTACATATATATTTACTGTATACTCCGGACTCCGACATTGCTTATATATTTATCTCAGCTTATCCCAGTGCAACTTCCAGACTTGTCTCAGTACTGTTGTGCTGTTTTTCATTACTTGGCTATCTGCCAAACTTGATGTGCTCCCTCGGTGTTTACTTTTAATACATTTACCAACGTCTTAGTTTTTTCCTCGCTCAATGCTTTATCCGGACATGGTTCTGCACCAGCCGAAGCTAAGTAGTAACATCAACACTATGCCATCTAATTGCAGTTGCTGTACTCATGAAATACAGGAGAACTATCACCTTAAGGTGAGGATAGCCGTGCTGCAAGCACAGATTCAGATGCAATTGTTAGGCAAGGGCAATTTAAGTGTAGGAAAGGATGAAACAACGTCTCTACCACCAGAAAGTACAAATAGTAGTATAAATACCCCCCACAGAGTCCCCGCAGCCGGACAATTTTCTCATGGCTTCTGGAAAGAAATGCTGTTGGCATACTCAACCGGTGTTGCTCATTTAGCAGACAGAAACTTTCAACCGGTTCTCCCCATTAAGCAGCGAGTCTGAGTCAGAGGCCGAGCCTTCTCTGGTCTCTACTCCTCACGTTACGGGGTCTCAGCCGCCGAAGCCTCCCACCATTAGTTCTGACAAATTGAAAACTCTAGTCATTGGTGACTCCATTACCTGCAATATTAGACTCTTGCCCCCTCCCAGTTAGGTGGAGTGATGAGCTCTACAGCAGAGTCTGGCAACTCAATCGCTGGTTGAAAACTGTTTTCTGCGCCTCCCAAAAGATAGATAATTGTCCCTCTTTCTGGGACTCACCCATAAACACGACCAAGCCTGGCCTGTTGAGAGGTGACTGACTCCATCCTAGCTGGAGGGGTGCTCTCATCTTATCTATGAACATAGACAGGGCTCTAACTCCTAGGTAGGGTGTAGGCTAGGCAGCAGGCTGTTAGCCAGCCTGTCAGCTTAGAGTCTGCCACTAGCAGTCAGTGTAGTCAGCTCAGCTATCCCCAGTGAGACTGTCTGTGCCTCGATCTAGGTTGAGCAAAACATGGCGGTGTTAGATTTAGCAATCTCACAAGATTAAAGACCTCCTCCATTCCTGTCATTATTGAAAGAGATTGTGATATCTAACATCTCAAAATAGGGTTACTTAAGGTTAGATGCCTCACTTCCAAGGCAGTCATAGTCAATGAACTAATCACTGATCACAATCTTGATGTGATTGGCCTGACTGAAACATGGCTCAAGCCTGATGAATTTACGGTGTTAAGTGAGGCCTCTCCTCCTGGTTACACAAGTGAACATATCCATTTTTTACATTACATTTTAGTCATTTAGCACTCTTATCCAGAGCGACTTAGAGTAGTGAATGCATACATTTCATAATTTATTTTTCTGTGCTGGCCCCCCGTGGGAATTGAACCCACAACCCTGGCATTGCAAACACCATGCTCTACCAACTGAGCTACAGGTGTCGCCAACATATTTGACAACATATTTCAGCATATGTCTTTTGATCTTATAGTTATGAAATATTTTCAGCCTACTCAATCATTTTTGTTATAGCTACTGTTTACAGGCCTCCTGGGCAGTATACAGCATTCCTCACTGAGTTCCCTAAATTCCTATCGGACCTTGTAGTCATGGCAGATAATATTCTAATTTTTGGTGACTTTAATATTCACATGGAAAAGTCCACAGGCCCACTCTAAAAGGCTTTCGGAGCCATCATCGACTGGGTTTTGTCCAACATGTCTCCAGATCTACTCATTTCCACAGTCATACCCTGGATTTAGTTTTGTCCCGTGGATTAAATATTGTGGATCTAAATGTTTTTGCTTATAATCCTGGACTATTGGACCACCATTTTATTACATTTGCAATCGCAACAAATAATCTGCTCAGACCCCAACTAAGGATCATCAAAAGCCGTGCTATAAATTCTCAAACAACCCAGAGATTGCTAGATGCCCTTCCAGACTCGCTCCACCTACCCAAGGATGCCGAAGTACAAAAATTGGTATACAGAAAATACCAGAGCCCTGAAGCAAGCTTCCAGAAAATCGGAACGGAATTGGTGCTCCACCAAACTGGAAGTCTTCCAACTAGCTTGGAAAGACAGTACCGTGCAATATCGAAGAGCCCTCACTGCTGCTCGATCATCCTATTTTTCTAACCTAATTGAGTATTTTTGATACTGTCGCAAAGCTAACTAAAAAGCAGCATTCAACAAGAGAAGATAGCTTTCACTTCCACAGTGATAAATTCAAACTTCTTCGATGAAAAGATCATGAGCATTAGAAAGCAAATTACGGACTGCACTTTGAATCTGCATGTTTCTCCGCAGCTCAGTTGAGTCCACACAGAACTGCCAGGACCTAGGATCAATGGAGACACTCACATTTTTTAATCCTGTATCTCTTGGCTATTTAACAGTCTGATAGCCTTGAGATATAAGTTGTTTTTCAGTCTCTCGGTCCCAGCTTTGATGGACCTGTACTGACCTCGCCTTCTGGGTGATAGCGGTTTAGAAAAATGTGTTGCAATTTTAGAAAAAGCTGTTGCACAGCAACTCACTGCCTTCCAGAAGACAAACAATGTATACGAAACGCTTCAGTCTGGTTTTAGACTGCACTCGTGAAGGTGGTAAATTACCTTTTAATGGTGTCAGACCAAGACTCTGCATCTGTCCTCGTGCTCCTAGACCTTAGTGCTGTTTTTGACACCATCGATCATCACATTCTTTTGGAGAGATTAGAAACCTACACAGACAATTCTTGCCTGGTTTAGATCTTATCATTCGGGAAAGATATCAGTTCATCTCTGCGGATGGTTTGTCCTCTGACAAATCAATTGTACGCTGCGGCGCTCTTCAAGGTTTCATTTTATGATTCACTATTTTTTTCGCTATATATTCAAACTCCTGGTGATGTCATTTGGAAACACAAAATCAACTTTTATTGCTATGCAGACGACACACAGCTGTACATTTCGATGAAACATGGTGAAGCCCCAAAATGTCCTACCATGGAAGCCTGTGTTTCAGACATAAGGAAGTGGATGGCGGCAAATGTTTTACTTTTAAAATCAGACAAAACAGAGATGCTAGTTCTAGGTCCCAAGAAACAAAAAGATCTGCTGTTGGATCTGACTATGAATCTTGATGGTTGCACAGTCGTCTCAAATAAAACTGTGAAGGACCTTAGCGTTAGTCTTGTTGTGTCTCTGGCATCACTAAAAGTGAAGACTGTTATTTTATCAAATCAATTCTCTGTAATTATTATTATGTGACTAAACTATTCATGTAAATGTAATTAACTAGGAAGTCGGGGCACCAAGGAAAATCTTCAGATTACAAAGTTATAATTTTCCTAATATAACTTTTCAGATATTTTAATATCTGATCAATTAGTCTTCTTATTAATGAATTAATATTTACCTCACATCAGTCCCATTCCAAACGTCGTAAATTGTTGGTTATCTGCATGAGCCAAGCCTTTACTATGAATCATCCATTCACCAATTGGCTTAGTCATTTATTTACTAACTAACTAACTTTATTTACTAACAATAGGTATGATGAATATTCCATAACTATGTTATCCACAGAGGAGCTAACCTCAAAACGGAAGTACTTTATAAGCACTGGGCCAGTCACGGCTCATGACTTCTAATAACTTTCCTCCTGAATGGAGGGTTCTATTTATTAGTGGCATGTGTGTTAACCATTGGAAGAGTGCTCTGGAGATTCCCTTCCCCGTGTTGCACTCTGAGTGACTCCTAATTACTATGTCAATGTTGTCAAGGGTAATTTGATTGGTTAGGTCTCTAACCTTCTTACTGATTGCAGCTGGTCTGACTGTTGCTGGCATTGGTACTGGTACTGGTACTAAAGGGGACCAGTTATCCTAGCGATTTATTCTGAAATATTATCCTACCGTAACACATGATTAGAGCATTTTACTAGTTGTATTGTAGTTGAACCTACACATGGTCCACTGGACTTCTTCTACTACCAGTGTGGTACACCTCAGTAACATCTTAGATGTGTTCTAAGATTATCCCCGTCTAGGGGCTAGTCTGTTCCTCACTGTTCTCATAGGGGAGTTTACAACTAGATTTGTTTTATGCTCTGGTGGCATCGTACGGTGTTGCACGTAGTCTCGACCCCCCCCCCCCCCCCCACCCACCGGCCTCGATGACGCTCATCATGGGTCTGGGCTACTATTTCCCCCCCTTTGTGTCTCGGGTCCCCCCACCAGTGGGTGGTGTTGGTATCCGAGGCACAAATGAAAAGGTTGGACCCTATGCTAGAGTTGTCAGCGGCCGCGTTGTTATGAGAATGGCTGTAACCTTTCAGCCAAATCTCCTGGTGTTTGTGCTTCAAAACACTCAGTGGCTGTCGAGGGCTGTCAGTCATCACAGCGTCTGCGTGTGGCAACCTTTTCAGTACCTGCGAACTGAGACGAGGATATCTGTCTGTGATATCGCAAAGTGTTTCACCAGTGGGAGCCATCGGGTCAGTTGCTTGACTGACGCTATTAGTGTCATTGTAAAGGGTGACAGTCCCCCATAAAGCGGAAGGTGTATCATCGGAAGCAGAGTAAACTCTGTTGCATCAATGTTTTTCTTGCTGAGACGCCTGCAGTGCTTGTCCGAACGGCCAGAGAAGTTCATCTCAACTGCCGTATTGCACGACTGCAAGGAGGAGGGAAGTTGCTCATTCACAGAGACAGCTGGCTCGAAATCATGAAAAGATTGGTCAATCAGGTTGGCTGATGGAATGTGTCAAGATATCGTAATATCTCCTTGGATTGGATTCTGCACCAAGAGGTTTCTAAACGTCTTTTTCCCAAGGGGTGCTTTCAACAGATACCCCTCATGAATGACTGTGTTGCAGCTAGTGTTAGGGGAAGACAGTGTGGTCAGTGGAGAATCCATCAGTGGGAGTAACCGATCCATCAAGTCTGCTTCAAGTAGCAGGGGTTCAGATTCGAGGCTGGTAACATACACAGGGTGATCGAGCGAACAAGCGATATGTCCTGGAAGTGTAGTTTCAGCATGACTCTCAATATGAGAGGCGAGGTAGTCTGAGTGACCCCTCGAGGTGTAGTATTGCATCATTCCACTTTTAACCAACGTTTAGTTGGTTTCAAAGTCCTTTTGAGATCATCAAACAATGTTTGACAGATGAGCGCTATTGTCGCGCCCGAATCAATTAGCGCATGACAAGTTAAGCAGTCCTCCAGGACTGTTTCCAGGTATGGGCGTTTAGATTCGTGTTTTGTGGACATATTCCCCACAAAGTGGAGTGGTCGTTCACAACGAGGTGATGTGCCATTTCTGTTCAAGGTAAAAGCAGATCGACTTTTCAGATTTTGAGTGGGCTTGGCTTTAACGAAGCGTTTGACCTTTTTCTTCGCAACCTTTGTATCAGAGTCTATAGACAAAGCCTGTGGGCTTGTTTCTTGATCAAGCGGGCCCTAGATAGGGTCTCGAGAAATTAGAATTTTAACGTCCTTGCTATGCGTGTTAACCTGTTGGGGATAGGGGGCAGTATTTGCACGGCCGGATAAAAAACGTACCGATTTAATCTGGTTACTACTCCTGCCCAGTAACTAGAATATGCATATAATTGTTTGATTTGGATAGAAAACACCCTAAAGTTTCTACAACTGTTTGAATGGTGTCTGTGAGTATAACAGAACTCTTTTGGCAGGCCAAAACCTGAGAAGATTCCAAACAGGAAGCACCCTCTCTGACCATTTTTTGGCCTTCTTGATCATCTCTATCCAAAACAGGGGATCTCTGGCATAACGTGACATTTTCTAACGCTCCCATAGGCTCTCAGAAGGCGCCAGAACGTTGAATGATGACTTTGCAGGCCATGGCTGAAAAACAGTAGCGCATTTGGTAAGTGGTCGATCTGAGAACAATGAGACTGGGGTGCGCGTGCACGAGACTCCACCATGTTTACATTTTCAGTCTTTGAACGAAAACAGAGTTTCCCGGTCGGAATATTATCGCTTTGATTGATTTTAATCAGCGTTTGACATGTATCGAAGTACGGTAAAGGAATATTTTGATTTTTTTTGTCACGAAACGTGCCGGGCGCGTCACCCTTCTTTACCCTTCGGATAGTGTCTTGAACGCACGAAAAAAACGCCGCTATTTGGATATAACTATGGATTATTTGGAACCAAACCAACATTTGTTATTGAAGTAGAAGTCCTGGGAGTGCATTCTGACGAAGAACAGCAAAGGTAATCCAATTTTTCTTATAGTAAATCTGAGTTTGGTGAGTACCAAACTTGGTGGGTGTCAAAATAGCTAGCCTGTGATGGCCGGGCTATCTACTCAGAATATTGCAAAATGTGCTTTCGCCGAAAAGCTATTTTAACCTCTATGGGCTAGGTGGGACGCTAGCGTGCCACCCGTGGTGCACTCCATCAACAGCAGGTGCATTTCAAGAGCGGCAAATTTGAATCCAAATAAATGTCAAAATTCACATTTTTCAAACATACAACTATTTTACACCCTTTGAAAGATAAACATCTCCTTAATCTAACCACGTTTTACGATTTCAAAAAGGTTTTACGGCGAAAGCATAAATTTAGAGTATGTTAGGACAGTACATTTACAAGAGTTGTGTGTAATGTTTTGTCAATTCAAAGACAGGGTCACCAAAACCATAAAACCAGCTAAAATGATGCACTAACCTTTTACAATCTCCATCAGATGACACTCCTAGGACATTATGTTAGTCAATGCATGCATTTTTAGTTCTATCAAGTTCATATTTATATCCAAAAACAGCGTTTTACTATGGCATTGATGTTGAGGAAATCGTTTCCCTCCAATAACCGGCAGTCAAGTCAGCGTCACAAATTAAATAATTAAAATTAGAAAACATTGGTAAAATATTATATTGTCATTTAAAGAATTATAGATTTACATCTCTTGAACGCAATCAACTTGCCAGATTTAAAAATAACCTTACTGGGAAATCACACTTTGCAATAATCTGAGCACTGCGCCCAGAAAAATACGCGTTGCGATACAGACTAGACGTCATGTTGGGGAGATCTAAAATCGAAAATACTATGTAAATAATCCATTACCTTTGATTCTCTTCATCAGATGTCACTTCCAGGTATCACAGGTCCATAACGAATGTAGTTTTGTTCAAAAAAGCTCATCATTTATGTCCAAAAATCTCCGTCTTGTTAGCACATGATCTAAGCCAGCTGGACTTCTCGTCTTGAACGAGGGGAAAAAATATATTTACGTTCGTTCAAACATGTCAAACGTTGTATAGCATAAATCATTAGGGCCTTTTTTAACCAGAACATGAATAATATTCAAGGTGGACGAATGCATACTCTTTTATAACGTATTGGAACGAGGGTACCCAACATGAACTCGCGCGCCAGGTGTCTAATGGGACATCATCGTTCCATGGCTCTTGTTCGGTCAGATCTCCCTCCAGAAGACTCAAAACACTTTGTAAAGGCTGGTGACATCTAGTGGAAGCAATAGGAAGTGCCAAAATATTCCTCAGCCCCTGTGTTTTTCAATGGGATAGGTTTAAAGGTAATACAACACATCAGGTATCCACTTCCTGTCAGAAAATGTCTCAGGGTTTTGCCTGCCAAATGAGTTCTGTTATACTCACAGACACCATTCAAACAGTTTTAGAAACTTTAGAGTGTTTTCTATCCATATATAATAAGTATATGCATATTCTAGTTACTGGGTAGGATTAGTAACCAGATTAAATCGGGTACATTTTTTTTATCCAGACGTGCAAATGCTGCCCCCTAGCCCTAACAGGTTAAAATCGGACATAGCGATTGCATAAAGGAGGTCTGTATCTATAATTCTTAAAATAATTGTTATGTGTTTTGTGAACGTTTATCGTGAGTAATTTAGTAAATTCACCGGAAGTGTTCGGTGGGAATGCTAGTCACATGCTAATGTAAAAAGCTGGTTTTTGATATAAATATGAACTTGATTGAACAAAACATGCATGTATTGTATAACATAATGTCCTAGGAGTGTCATCTGATGAAGATCATCAAAGGTTAGTGCTGCATTTAGCTGTGGTTTTGGTTTTTGTGACATTATATGCTAGCTTGAAAAATGGGTGTCTGATTATTTCTGGCTGGGTACTCTGCTGACATAATCTAATGTTTTGCTTTCGTTGTAAAGCCTTTTTGAAATCGGACAGTGTGGTTAGATTAACGAGAGTCTTGTCTTTAAAATGGTGTGAAATTGAAGTAATAGCATTTCTAAGGTATTTGAATAAGGCGCCCCGGGATTCAACTGGCTGTTGAGTAGGTGGGACGATTTCGTCCCGCCAACCCTAGAGAGGTTAAACCTGTTGAGGACAGATGTTCCGCTAGCGGAACGCCTCACCAATATCCAATGGTAGAGCGTGGCGCGAAATACAAAAACCTTAAAAATGCTATAACTTCAATTTCTCAAACATATGACTATTTTACACCAAGCGCAAGCGTCCCACCTAGCCCAGAGAGGTTAATTCCTGCGAACCTGGTGTCCGTTAATTCCCCGTCTAGTCCTTGTGACTTCTCTTTTACCCTTTTCTCAAAATGTTTTCTTCACGTAGTGGAACTTCTGGAGAGCATTGGTCTACGTTTTGATCGTCCTTTAACCCTTTGTTACCCTTGTGCTCGGACACTTTGTGTGGGTTGGGTGCAGGAACGTAACGAGCAGGTCGACTGTAGCGGTAGTCGTTTCGATGGCAACGTACTTTACAGTTATTTCGACCACGGAGGTTATTGGAATCATGGTTTCGTGGTAGAAACCGTTGTTGTGTGTCATCTCTCAATGCTCCACTACCTGATAATGCACCCTCAAACTGGAGTGAGTGCTCCAGGTCAAACTTCAAAACCGAGTGGTCAGGGCTCTTAGCATTGCGAACTTTTGATGCCTCAAAAGCTGTGCTTGTAAGCTCTCTGAGTTGTAAGATAGGCAAGCCAACGTGGGCTGCAGGGCCCAAGTAGGTAATGAAGGTGGGATACATGTTCGACAGAAACATTTGTTTGAATGGTAACAGCTCTTCCATTCCTGTTTCAGTGAGTAGGCCAAAGTAAGCTGAACGAAGCCTATGATAGTAAGCTTGTGGGTGTTCATTCCGAGCTTGTTTGACGGTGTTAGCCAGTGAGATATCGTGTTTGTGAGTCGCAGAACCACTGGATTCTAATTTCAAAGCTGTGGCAAGTTTAGCATAGTCATTTAGCACTTGTTGCTGTTGTAGACGAATGAACCTCATCACGTGTCTATTTGACGTTCACTTCAACAGGTAAAACCTGTCAGAAGCATTCGGGTAGCGTTCGGGTAGCCATCCAATGCATCCTCTATTTCAGCTAGGAACGTCTCAGTATCGTTTCGCTGACCTGAAACGGGGTCAAAGGTGGGGAAATTCTTGACGAGTTTGTCAAGGTATTCCGCGCCAAGCGGGCGGAGAGGGTTGCCTTCATCCTGTGGGGAAATTGTGGCCGAAGGACCAAGAGGAGAAGCCAAGCTTTGGCTTTGTTGGCCAAGAGGCGCCATATTACTCAGACTGAGGGACACGTGAGGGAGGCAAAGTCTGAAACCTATCGTATTTACTACTTTGAGTACAGGGCTCCGGTTGCTTGGATGGGTAGTCACGCTGTAGAGCGTGACCATTCTGGACTTCCTCCAGATGGTACCTAAGGGTGGTATTCTACTGCATTGCAGAGTCCACTTGACCACTTAGAGAACTGATTTTGGATACGTGAGTGTTGCACTTGCTCCTTTCGGTCTCAAACTTATCTGTCATGGTTTGTAGATAGAAGTCTTGAGTACGGAGCGAGAGATTCAGTGATGATATTTCCTCCGCTTGCTTAGAAATCAATATTTTCCATCTTCATCACCCGAGTTCTCTCATCATTCATTTGGTCAGCGACTTCAATGAGATCTGCTGATCTGTCATCCAACTTAGTCATTGTGTTCATTAACTGATCATCTCTGGTCTGCAGCATGTTGAGTAGAACATTGTTACTTTGAGTAGCGTTCAACAAAACTGCATGCACGTTATCAAGTTGAGCGCTCCTGATTGTAGATAACACTTCAGATTTATCTAGTTTGGCGTGGACATCATCGTAGAAAATTGAATTAATTAATCAATGATAATGATTCATCATACCTGGATAGGCTATCTGGGAATTAAACTTTACTTAACCTGGGAAGTTTGTTCATCTAGGTTACTATTGCAAAGTTTAAAATGTCTAATTTAATTGGAAGAACCTAGAAAGGTATGTTCGACAATTTAACTTATTAAATTTAATGAGACGATGATTTCCAAGCAATTGGGATTGTCTGGATTATCATAAAAGGTGTAAACAGTAGTTTAAATGTTAGGTTACATTCACCACTAGGTTCACCTCTCCCTAAGGCCGAAGCCACATGGGATTCCTGCTGGAGGCAGTACTGGGGTTTACTGAACGTGCTTTGCAAAAGCAGATTTTACTGTTTGATCAAGTCTGTATAGCCATTTGGGAATTAAACTTTAAATTAACCTGAGAGCGTTAAAAGTTAAAATTGTCTCATTGTAGAAACCCAATCAATTTGGATATTATTTAAAAGATCCACATGAAAAGGTAAATCTTGCAATTTCACTTGTTAGTTCAATTGAATGAGACATCGATATCCAATCAATTGATTGGCTGGATATCCAAAGTACCCACTTATTGAACGTGATCCACGTTTGGGTGTCACCTAATTCTTTTTCCAAGAAATGTACAGGCGATTCTTCACCACCAGAGGGGTCACTGATCGCAGAAAGCTAAAATCCCGGAAGTACAAATGGCGGGACATCCGTCGCGCAAGGCGGAGGAATTTCAATGTGACACAGGAAAAAGAAAATGCTGTTTACCTTTGGTAGCTTTGCATCTCGTGCAAGCTAATCCTACTTTGTACAGAAAGCTCACTTCCAAGCACAAAATAGGGTCCCCTTCACCATGGAAAGGGGGGTTTACTAGGGACGTCTCAGATTAACCCATCCGGCACACTATTTGCTAGCATTATATTACCGGAACGACACGGTAGATAAATACAGATACGCCAGTGGCCTACCCGCACTGGCAAAGCGCGGTAGACAGATAATACTATTCTCTAATTTCTAACACTACAGGCACTATGCCCTTCCTCTAGAAATTAATATTGACTGACAGAAACAGAACCATTTGGCCTAACGGACTAAATCTGGAATTTACAACTCATTGCTCTGACGCTATCGACACACTACCGGAGGCGCTTCCAAAAAGCTTGTTCAAATGGAAACACACACAACCAATATCTTTCTCAATTCAGATACAACTGTCTGTTTGCAGAATTCTGTTTGCACAATTTATTTTTTCAGTTGAAGTCGGAAGTTTACATACACCTTAGCCAAATATTTTTTTACTCAGTTTTTCACAATTCCTGACATTTAATCCAAGCAAAAATTCCCTGTCTTGGGTCAGTTAAGTACACCACTTTATTATAAGAATGTGAAATGTTAGAATAATACTAGAGAGCTTTTATTTTTTCATCACATTCCCAGTGGGTCAGAAGTTTACATACACTCAATTAGTATTTGGTAGCATTGCCTTTAAATTGTTTAACTTGGGTCAAACATTTCGGGTAGCCATCCACAAGCTTCCCACAGTAAGTTGGGTGAATTTTGGCCCATCCCTCCTGACAGAGCTGGTGTAACTGAGTCAGGTGTGTAGGCCTTCTTGCTCGCACACACTTTTTCAGTTCTGCCCACACATTTTCTATAGGATTGAGGTCAGGGCTTTGTGATGGCCACTCCAATACCTTGACTTTGTTGTCCTTAAGCCATTTTGTCACAACTTTGGAAGTATGCTTGGTGTCATTGTCCATTTGGAAGACCCATTTGCGATCAAGCTTTAACTTCCTGACTGATGTCTTGAGATGTTGCTTCAATATATCCACATAATTTTCATTCCTCATGATGCCATCTATATTGTGAAGTGCACCAGTCCCTCTTGCAGCAAAGCACCCCCACAACATGATGCTGCCACCCCCGTGCTTCCCAGTTGGGATGGTGTTCTTCGGCTTGCAAGCATCCCCCTTTTTCCTCCAAACAAAATGATGGTCATTATGGCCAAACAGTTCTATTTCTGTTTCATCAGACCAGAGGACATTTCTCAAAAAAGTACAATCTTTGTCCCCATGTGCAGTTGCAAGCCGTAGTCTGGCTTTTTTATGGCAGTTTTGGAGCAGTGGCTTCTTCCTTGCTGAGCGGCCTTTCAGGTTATGTCGATATAGGACTAGTTGTACTGTGGATATAGATACTTTTGTACCTGTTTCCTCCAGCATCTTCACAAGGTCTTGTGCTGTTGTTCTGGGATTGATTTGCACTTTTCGCACTAAAGTACGTTCATCTCCAAGAGACAGAACGTGTCTCCTTCCTGAGCGATATGACAGCTGCATGGTCCCGTAGTGTTTACACTTGCGTACCGTTGTTTGTACAGATGAACGTGGTACCTTCAGGCATTTCAAAATTGCTCCCAAGGATGAACCAGACTTGTGGAGGTCTACAATTTTTTTCTGAGATCTTGTCTGATTTCTTTTGTGCCTTTTTGTCAAGCAAAAAGGCACTGAGTTTGAAGGTAGGCCTTGAAATACATCCACAGGTACACCTCCAATTGACTCAAATGATGTCAATTAGATTATCAGAAGCTTCTAAAGCCATGACATCCTTTTCTGGAATTTTCCAAGCTGTTTAACCTGTTGGGGATAGGGGGCAGTATTGACATGGCCGGATAAAAAACGTACCCGATTTAATCTGGTTACTACTCCTGCCCAGTAACTAGAATATGCATATAATTATTGGCTTTGGATAGAAAACACCCTAAAGTTTATAAAACTGTTTGAATGGTGTCTGTGAGTATAACAGAACTCAAATGGCAGGCCAAAACCTGAGAAGATTCCATGCAGGAAGTGGCCTGTCTGACAAGTTGTGTTTCATCTTGGCTCTTTTTATTGAAGACTGAGGATCTTTGCTCTAACGTGACACTTCCTACGGCTCCCATAGGCTCTCAGAGCCCGGGAAAAAGCTGAACGATATCGAGGCAGCCTCTGGCTGAAACACATTATCGCTTTTGGCAAGTGGCCGATCAGAGTACTATGGGCTTAGGCGCGTGCCCGAGTCGACCCCATGCTTTATTTTCTTTCATCTGTTTACCTAAATGCAGATTCCCGGTTGGAATATTATCGCTTTTTTATGAGAAAAATGGCATAAAAATTGATTTTAAACAGCGGTTGACATGCTTCGAAGTACGGTAATGGAATATTTAGAATTTTTTTGTCACGAATTGCGCCATGCTCGTCACCCTTATTTACCCTTTCGGATAGTGTCTTGAACGCACGAACAAAACGCCGCTGTTTGGATATAACTATGGATTATTTTGAACCAAACCAACATTTGTTATTGAAGTAGCAGTCCTGGGAGTGCATTCTGACGAAGACAACAAAGGTAATCAAAACTTTTGTAATAGTAAATCGGAGTTTGGTCAGGGCTAAACTTGGTCGGTGTCTAAATAGCTAGCCGTGATGGCTGGGCTATCTCCTGAGAATATTGCAAAATGTGCTTTCACCGAAAAGCTATTTTAAAATCGGACATATCGAGTGCATAGAGGAGTTCTGTATCTATAATTCTTAAAATAATTGTTATGCTTTTTGTGAACGTTTATCGTGAGTAATTTAGTAAATTCACCGGCAGTGTTCGGTGGGAATGCTAGTCACATGCTAGTCACATGCTAATGTAAAAAGCTGGTTTTTGATATAAATATGAACTTGATTGAACAAAACATGCATGTATTGTATAACATAATGTCCTAGGGTTGTCATCTGATGAAGATCATCAAAGGTTAGTGCTGCATTTAGCTGTGGTTTGGGTTTATGTGACATTATATGCTAGCTTGAAAAATGGGTGTCTGATTATTTCTGGCTGGGTACTCTGCTGACATAATCTAATGTTTTGCTTTCGTTGTAAAGCCTTTTTGAAATCGGACAGTGTGGTTAGATTAACGAGAGTCTTGTCTTTAAAATGGTGTAAAATAGTCATATGTTTGAAAAATTGAAGTTTTTGCATTTTTTAGGTTTTTGAATAACGCGCCACAGGATTACACTGGCTGTTACGTAGGTGGGACGATTTGGTGCCACCTGCCCTAGAGAGGTTAATCATTTATTTACTAACTAAATAATCACAGAAATGCATAAAGAACCAAACAGGAGATATGGTTACAAGGAAATTATAGGGGAGGTTCCCTAGTGGGCTAAGCCGATATGGCGGCTTGGTGGAGAAAGGGAACTGGGTGTGGACTGAGAACATGCGGGAAAGACAAAAGGGATCACTACACAGTTGATAATTATATTATTTGAAATGCTAACCCTTTGCACATGAACGCTCACTCATTCGGGAATAATTGCAATCAATATATATTTACGCCGAGTATGTCATTGTGATCTCTGTTGGAATCGTCAGTCCGTCTGTTGGAGAGTTCATCCGAGTCTCTTTCTCTCTCTCTCTGCTTCCCTGAAGATCAAAGTATTTCCTGGTTAGAATGGTAACTTCAGAGTACCTTTCAGAAATGTTCTCATAGAATAGATGTTTCGGCGGTTGTCGATAATAGCATCCCAGGTTTACCTAATTTCTAGCTGCAGACTAGTAAATAGTATCTAAGATTTGCTCTTATTCTATCGGGATCGATAGTCTCAGAGTTTAACCATTTCTCGTCGTGTAGCCAATGCTTCACGTGGTATGGTTAGGAATTCAACGACCATTGTAACCTTAGCTTACACTGAGGTTTTTGAGGTCTGAAGAGGATTTCCTCAGGAGGGGGTTTTATTTGTAAAAATAGGAAGGGGCGGTTCCATGATGCCAGATCGTGTCTGTGCTCACGGGGGTGGGCCAATGACTTAGTTAAACTTTAAAGGGAATACAATGCTCTCACATTAAAGATTTATTAACATCACATTACATCATTTCACAAACAGTTGCATCTTTTTTTCATTCATTTTATACAAGAATTCGATGCAAACCCCATAATTGAGAAATGTACACATTCAGAGATATAGTTATGTGTGTTTCCTGTCCTCTCTGAGGTCACCAAATGCAACACACTCATCCTAACCGTCCCTTAAGTGTCCACGGACCATTCCCACCTTCTCACAAGTGGACATTTTGTTTCAAATTCCCATTTTGGGGATTTAGGAGTTCGCCATGTGAAATACTTTGTTCTCTCTGTGTCTCTCTTTCTGCATGATCAGGGGAAGAGAGTCTCTGCCAGGAATTTATGACCTGAGATAACAGAACCTGGGTGTAGGGGAGAATGAGGGGGAAGTCACTATCTATACCCAGAAAGGGCCACGTCATGACAGTCTGGACCCTGATCTCTCTTTTGACGAACTTATCAAGAAAATTTCAAGGGCAGCTTTTTTCCATCTTCGTAACATTGCAAAAATCTGAAACATTCTGTACAGAAATGATGCAGATAAGAAAAGCCATGCTTATGTCACTTCTAGATTAGACTACTGCAATTTTCTACTCTCCAGCTTCAGTTAGTGCTAAACACGGCAGCTAGAATCCTGACTGGAACCAAAACATTTGATCATGTTACTCAGTGCTAGCCTCTCTACATTACCTTACTGTTAAGGCTAGGGCTGATTTTTTTTTTACAGCTATCCTACAAAGCCTTACATGGGCTTGTGTAACCGATGTGAAATGGCTAGTTAGTTAGCGGTGGTGCGCGCTAATAGCATTTCAATCAGTGACGTCACTCGCTCTGAGACTTGAAGTAGGGTTTCCCCTTGCGTTGCAAGGCTTTTGTGGCGCGATGGGTAACGATGCTTTGTGGGGTGTCAGTTGTTGATGTGTGCAAGGGTTTCTGGTTCGAGCCTGGGTTGGGGCGAAGAGAGGGACGGAACCTACACTGTTACATTGATGCTGTTGACCCGGATCATTGGTTGCTGTGGAAAAGGAGGAGGTCAAAGGGGGGGTGAGTGTAACTGATGTGAAATGGCTAGTTAGTTAGCGGTGGTGCGCGCTAATAGCATTTCAATCAGTGACGTCACTCGCTCTGAGACTTGAAGTAGGGTTTCCCCTTGCGTTGCAAGGCTTTTGTGGCGCGATGGGTAACGATGCTTTGTGGGGTGTCAGTTGTTGATGTGTGCAAGGGTTTCTGGTTCGAGCCTGGGTTGGGGCGAAGAGAGGGACGGAACCTACACTGTTACATTGATGCTGTTGACCCGGATCATTGGTTGCTGCGGAAAAGGAGGAGGTCAAAGGGGGGGTGAGTGTAACTGATGTGAAATGGCTAGTTAGTTAGCGGTGGTGCGCGCTAATAGCATTTCAATCAGTGACGTCACTCGCTCTGAGACTTGAAGTAGGGTTTCCCCTTGCGTTGCAAGGGCCGCGGCTTTTGTGGTGCGATGGGTAACGATGCTTCGTGGGGTGTCAGTTGTTGATGTGTGCAAGGGTCCCTGGTTCGAGCCCGGGTTGGGGCGAAGAGAGGGACGGAACCTACACTGTTACACTTGCTCCTACTTATCTCTTCGATTTTGTCCTGCCATACATACCTATACGTACGCTACGGTCACAAAACACAGGCCTCCTTATTGTCCCTAGAATCTCTAAGCAAACAGCTGGAGGCAGGGCTTTCTCCTACAGAGCTCAATTTTTATGGAATGATCTGCCTATCCATGTGAGAGACGTAGACTCAGTCTCGACCTTTAAGTCTTTACTGAAGACTCATCTCTTCAGTAGGTCCTTATCATGGCTCAGGCTAAGACCCAGATGCAGACACAGAAGGCGGATAGTCCGAGTCTCAGAGCTTATTATTGTACAAGGGGCAGGCAAAAGGTAAGTCAAGACAGGCAAAGAGTCGTAATCCAAATCAAAGTCGGGCATGTACACGACGGCAGGGAGGATCAGGGTCAGGACAGGCAGAAAGGTCAGAACTGGAAGACAAAAAAAAAAAAATAGAACACAGGAAACACGCTGGTAGGACTTGACGGGACAAGGCAAACTGGCAACAGACAAACAGAAAACACATGTACATATAAATACACAGGAGAAAATATGGACAAATGGGAGACACCTGGTGGGGGGTGGAGACAAGCACAAGACAGGTGAAACAGATCAGGCTGTGACAGTACCCCACCCCTCTAGGGGCACCACCTGGAGTCCTACCCTGGCACATACCTGGTTGACCGGGGTACCGGCGCCGGACCCCACCCATGAGGGCTGGGTCCAGGATGTTCCTAGCGGGGACCCAGCACCTCTCCTTCCTGCCCCGAGGTCAAACACTCAGGAGGCACCTCACCGTGTATGCCGGATGGCCATCAATGAGACGGGGCAGAGGGGTGGGTTTGGAAACAGGAGAAAAAGGAAGGTGAGACAGGGGTTTAATTCTAGATACATGGTGTGACGACCCTCCTACATGGTGTGACGACACATCTGCCGAATTCTTTCTCTTTGCTCTTGTTTTCTTTAATAGGATGTCGGTGGGCGGAGCAGGGAGGGTCGTCAGCGAAATGGGACACACCTGTGCTCGGGACCATATTAGTTTGTTGGTGATGTGGACACCAAGGAACTTGAAGCACTCAACCTGCTCCACTACAGCCTCATCGATGAGAATGGGGGCGTGCTCGGTCCTCCTTTTCCTGTAGTCCACAGTCATCTCTTTTGTCTTGATCACGTTGAGGAGGAGGTTGTTGTCCTTGCATCACATGGTCAGGTCACTGACCTCCTCCCTAAAGGTGACAGGCGGACCTATGCACCGTCTATGAACGCAATCACTCACTAACACTACTGATTACTGACTACACACCATTGTTAATTGTATATAGTTTACTTTAGCTAATAAATATATTTTTGTCATTCCTTGATCTCTGCATTGTATCGCTCTTTGTTATGGGCTACTAGCTGGTTCGTGACAATGAAAAGTGGGATGTATACAGAGAGTGCGGGGTAACATTAGGTGAACTGCAGAGGGGCTAAGGACCTAAGAGATGGGGAAAGGGCCAATAAAACGGGTTGAAATTTGCGGGACTCTACCCGGAGGGGCAGATCCCGGGTGGAAAGCCATACCCTCTGCCCAAGATGGTAGCGGGGAGCAGGGGTCTGGTGGCGGTCTGCCTGTCGTCGATACTTGGAGGTGGTCTTGAAAAGAGCAGCCCCGGCTCTCTTCTAGGTAAAGGAAGACCCCCTTGAATTGGACAAAAATGGCAACTTGTTGGCATTGGGTGAACCATATACACAATCACAAATACCACTCAAATGGACAGCAGTTCATCAAAACCCTATTGCAAGCGGAACATGGCAAATGCTGTGTCATACTCCAAAAATCCCAAAGATGGTGAGCAAGTTCCACCGTAGATTCTCATATGGCAAATGGTCACAAAGTCAGGTCCCAAGGGTGAAAATATTGAAACCTCATAAAAAGTGCTGACATAATCTGATGTTTTGCTTTCGCTGTAAAGCCTTTTTGAAATCGGACAGTGTGGTTAGATAAAGGAGAGTCTTGTCTTTAAAATGCTGTGAAATAGTCATATGTTTGAAAAATTGAAGTTTTTGTATTTTAGAGGAATTTGTAATTCGCGCCACGCCTATCATTGGATATTGGAGCAGGTGTTCCGCTAGCGGAACGTCTAGATGTAAGAGTTAACCTAGAAGGTCTATTTGTCATGTTTGATCATAGGAAGTCATAGGAAGTAAGAATTTCTCGTTGATGTTGATTCAGCATGTCCATTTCGTAACGGGAAGTCCTTATGGATATACATTGGCAATAGACACTGTCAACTTGCAGAAGAGCATGTTCACACTGACAATATAGCATATGTGTGATGGACACTGTCCAATCGCTCATTGGTGTTGATTTCAGCCTGTCCATTTGGTGATGGAAAATCCCAAATTAAATACATTGGAAATGGACAAATGTAAACTGTCAATTTGTTATGTCTTACAATGAGCATTTACAATCACAAATTGTACATGCTCTAATATACTGCATTGGGTTCCCAGGTGCTGGTGATTGAAAACTTCCAAAATGACCAGGGTGTGGGAGTCCCCTGTTGGTTTGACCCGGGTGGGGGAGTGCTCCCTATGTGGGTATGAAGCCCAAGCACCCCCCGGAAGCCATTTAAAGCCATATCAAAAATACGCTCCTGGTAACCCGTTCAATCACCAGATGCACGGCTCTGTCATTGACTTACATTGGGTTCCCAGCTGCTGGTGGTTGAAAACGTGCAAAATGACCAGGGACGCCCCCTGCTGGTTGGACCCGGGTGGCAGATGCTCCCTACCCGGCCATGGACCCCTAACACCCCCCGAAGCCATTTAGAGCCATATTAAAAATACGCTCCTGGTAACCCGTTCAATTACCAGGTAATTACCATTTGCAATGTCTTACAATGGGCATTTACCACCACGAATTGGACATGCTCTAATATACTGCAAAAATGACCAATTGACTGGCCCGTTGAAACTCAGGATGGCCAAGCAGTGATAGTTGTTCCTCTCCATCGCTCGTTGGTGTTGATTTCAGCCTGTCCATTTGGTGATGGTAAATCCCTCATTAAATACATTGGAAATGTACACTGTACATTTTCAATGTCTTACAATAGGCATTTACCAACACGAATTGGACATGCTCTAATATACTGCAGACATGCACAATTGACTGCCGAGCAGTTCCTCTCCATTGCTTGTTGGTGTTGATTTCAGCCTGTCCAATTGGTGATGGTAAATCCCTCATTAAATACACTGGAAATGTACACTGTCCATTTGCAATATAAAATGTACAATGCCAATATATTACACTGCCATCAAGTCAGCCATCAGTCAATAAGATATCATACGGACACCAAACTTATAAATACTGACACCAAACTCACTTAGTCCAACTCTTTTAGAAGCCAACTATCACATATTTCAGAGCCGGCCCACAATTCATAGTGCCTTCTGTTAAAACCATAAAAAAACATCAATAAAATAGTTACATTCGAGCTGCGGGTCCAGTTCTGACATTATGTGTAGGCCTAACTGAGGCGACCCCTAATCCCGAGTTTTGGGTCAATAGGTCAGCGACCTTAATTAGTGCTGAAAATTCACTTTTCCCAGGCATTGCTACGGGGTCCCTGAAAGAGCTATTGGACAGAAACTGTAGGGTCTGTCTCTATGGGCCGAGGCGGTTTCAATGCACCTAGTCTTGTGATTCTGGGACTTTTCTAAATGTCATCATTTTCGCGACATTAATAATGAATTGAAGTTATTGCAAATGGACGAGGCTGAACCTACTAGAGCCACATGAATCACCGTGCAATACCGACTGAAGCCCTAGAACAGGTTTATAAAGTTTCAGAGCTCTAGGCCTGACGGTTCTTTGATAGTTCGAACCCGGGTAACTATTGCAGGCTCTGTGTGTCTTTAAGCCCCACACTGTCACTCCACATTGACTGTGTGTGTGTGTGTGTGTGTGAGTACAGAAAATCACAGAAATCACGTAGAGCTCCAAAACCCGCTTTAACGGATTCGCCTTAACATGACGCAACTGGAACTATAACTTTTTTGAAGAAAAAGAACACATTTATTTAACTTGACGGGACAAGGCGAACTGGCAACAGACAAACAGAAAACGCAGGTATAAATACACAGGAGATAATGTGGACACATGGGAGACACCTGGTGGGGGGTGGAGACAAGCACAAGACAGGTGAAACAGATCAGGGTGTGACAGTCCTATGATCGAATGTAGTCTGGCCCAGGAATGCAAAGGTGACTGCCCTTGCTTTCTCTGTCTGGCCGGCTCCCCTCTCTCCACAGGATTCTCTGCCTCTGACCCTACTACGGGGGCTGAGTCACTGGCTTACTAGTGCTCTTCCATGCCGTCCCTAGGAGGGGTGCGTCACTTGAGTGGGGTGAGTCACAGACGTGATCTTCCTGTCCGGTTTTGTGCCCCCTTGGGCTCGTGCGGTGGATGAGATCTTCGTGGGCTATACTCAGCCTTGTCTCAGGGTAGTAAGTTGGTGGTCTGTTGATATCCCTCTAGTGGTGTGGGGGCTGTGCTTTGGCAAAGTGGGTGGGGTTACATCCTGCCTGGTTGGCCCTGTCCGGAGTTATCGTCGGATGGGGCCACAATATCCCCCGACTCACCCTTGTTTCAGTCTCCAGTATCTATGCTGCTCTCCTTCCCCTTCTGGAGGACCCTAGCCCTATGATCATGCCACAGGACTACCTGGCCTGATGACTCCTGGCTGTCCCCAGGCCACCTGGCTGTGCTGCTGCTCCAGTTTCAACTGTTCTGCCTGCGGCTAGGGAACCCTGACCTGTTCACCGGACCTGCTGTTTTCAACACTCTCTCTCTCTACTGCACCTACTGTCTCGACCTCTGAATGCTCGGCTATGAAAAGGCAACTGACATTTACTCCTGAGTTGCTGACCTGTTGCACCCTCTACAACCACTGTGATTATTATTTGACCCTGCAGGTAATCTATGAACGTTTGCACATCTTGAAGAACAAACATGTACTCTTATAATCTCCATCAGGCACAGCCAGAAGAGGACTGGCCACCCCTCAGAGCCTGGTTCCTCTCTAGGTTTCTTCCTAGGTTCCTGTCCTTCTAGGGAGTTTTTCCTAGCCACTGTGTTTCTACATCTGCATTGCTTGCTGTTTGGGGTTTTGGGCTGGGTTACTGTATAGCACTTTGTGACATCTGCTGATGTAAAAAGGGCTTTATAAAGAAATTTGATTGGTATATTCTTAATTCCAAACTTTTACTTTTACATCTGTGTGTATTGTTGTGAACTGCTAGATATTACTGCAATGCTGGAGCTAGCAGTAACACAAGCAGTAACACAAGCATTTCGCTACACCCGCGATAGCGTCTGCTAAATATCTGTATGCGACCACATTTTTTTTATTTAACTTGATTTAAAGAGATTCTCTGGTACTTTTGTATACATTTTAGCCAGATATTAGCACTCATGAGCCAAAAGTGCCCCTGAAAATTGCGTACTATGTCACATACGTGTAGATACAGTGCCTTCAGAAAGTTTTCACATCCCTTGACTTTATCAACATTTTGTTGTGTTACAGCCTGAATTTAAAATGTATTAAATTTAGATTTTGTGTCACTGGCCTACACACTATACCCCATAATTTCAAAGTGGAATTATGTTTTTAGATTTTTTTACTCATTAATAAAAAATGAAAATCTGAAATGTTTTGAGTCAATAAGTTTTCAACCCATTTGCCATGGTAAGCCTAAATACGTTCAGGAGTAAAAAAATATTTTTAAGAAGTCGCATAATAAGTTGCATGGATTCACTCTGTGTGCAATAATCGTGTTAAACATTACTTTTGAATGACTACCTCATCTCTGTAACGCTCACATACAATTATTCCAGTCGAGCAGTGAATTTCAAACACAGATTCAACCACAAAGACCAGGGATGATTTCCAATGCTTCGCAAAGAAGAGCACCTATTGGGAGATGGGTAAAAATAAAAAAGCATACATTCAATATCCATTTGAGCATGGTGAAGTTATTAATTACACTTTGGATGGTGTATCAATAGACCGAGTGACTACAAAGGTAGTAGTGTCCTTCCTAACTCAGTTGCTGGAGAGGAAGGAAACCTCTCAGGGATTTCACCATGAGGCAAACGGTGACTTTAAAACAGTTACAGAGTTTAATGGCTGTGATAAGAGAAAACTGAGGATGGATCAACAATATTGTAGTTACTCCATAATACTAACCTAAAAGACAGAGTGAAAATAAAGAAGCCTGTAAAGAATAAAAATATTCCAAAGCATGCATCCTGTTTGCAATTAAATACTCAAGTAATACTGCAAAAAATGTGGCAAAGAAATGTACTTTATGTCCTGAATACAAAGCGTTACATTTGGGGCAAATCCAAGACAACAACACATCACTGAGCACCACTCTTCTTCACCACTTGCAAGCAGGGTGGTGGCTGCATCATGTTATTGGTATGCTTGGCATCGGCAAGGAATAGGGAGTTATTTAGGATAAAAATACATTTAATAGAGCTAGGCATAGGCAAAATCCTAGAGGAAAACCTGGTTCAGTCAGCTTTCCAACAGACACTGAGAGAAAAATTCACCTTTCAGCAGGACAATAACCTAAAAAACAAGACCAAATCTACACTGGAGTTGTTTACCAAGATTACATTAAATGTTCCTGAGTGGCGTAGTTACAGTTTTGACTTAAATCGTCTTGAAAATGGCTGTCTGGCAATAATCAATAAACAACTTGACAGAACTTGAAGAATTTGAAAAATAATAATGTCCAAATATTGTACAATCCGTGTGTGCAAAGCTCTTAGAGACTTACCCAGAAAGACTCACAGCTGTAATCGCTGCCTAAGGTGATTCTGACGTATACAGTTGAAGTCGGATGTTTATATACACCTTAGCCAAATACATTTAAACTCAGTTTTTCACAATTCCTGACATTTAATACTAGTAAAGATTCTCTGTCTTAGGTCGGTTAGGATCACCACTTTATTTTATGAATGTGAAATGTCAGAATAATAGTAGAGAGATGTCACGCCCTGACCTGAGAGAGAGGGTTTGTTTCTCTATGTGGTTAGGTCAGGGTGTGGGGTGGGCATTCTATGTGTTGTATTTCTTTGTGTTGGGCCGAGTATGGTTCCTAACCAGAGGCAGCTGTCTATCGTTGTCTCTGATTAGGAACCATACTTAGGCAGCCTGTTTTTCATTTGGGTTTGGTGGGAGGTTGTTTCCGTTTAGTCTAGAGTACCTGACGGGACTGTTGTTTTTCGTTTTATTGTTTTGTTGTTGAAGTGTTTTCATTAAAAATCAAAGAATGAGCACTATACACGCTGTGCCTTGGTCTCCATTCAACGACCCCTGTGACAAGAGAAGGATTTATTTCAGCTTTTATTTCTTTCATCACATTTCCAGTGGGTGAGAAGTTTACATACACTCAATTAGTACTTGGTAGCATTGCCTTTAAATTGTTTAACTTGGGTCAAATGTTTCGGGTAGCCTTCCACAAGCTTCCCACAATAAGTTGGGTGAATTTTGGCCCATTCCTCCTGACAGAGCTGGTGTAACTGAGTCAGATTTGTAAGCCCCCTTGCTCGCACACGCTTTTTCAGTTCTGCCCACAAATTTTCTATAGGATTGAGGTCAGGGCTTTGTGATGGTCATTCCAATATCTTGACTTTGTTGTCCTTAAGCCATTTTGCCACAACTTTGGAAATATGCTTGTGGTCATTGTCAATTTGGAAGACCCATTAGCGACCAAGCTTTAACTTGCTTCAATATCTCCACATAATTTTCCTTCTCATGATGCCATCTATTTTGTGAAGTGCACCGGTCCCACATGCAGCAAAGCACCCCCACAACATGATGCTGCCACCCACAAGCTTCACGGTTGGGATGGTGTTCTTCGGCTTGCAAGCCTCCCTCCTTTTCCTCCAAACATAATGATGGTCATTATGGCCAAACAGTTTTATTTTTGTTTCATCAGACCAGAGGACATTTCTCCAAAAAGTACGATCTTTGTCCCCATGCGCAGTTGCAAACCGTAGTCTGGCTTTTTTATGGCAGTTTTGGAGCAGTGGATTCTTCCTTGCTGAGAGGCCTTTCAGGTTATGTTGATATAGGACTCGTTTTACTGTGGATATAGATACTTTGTACCTGTTTCCTCCAGCATCTTCACAAGGTCCTTTGCTGTTGTTCTGGGATTGATTTGCACTTTTCGCACCAAAGTATGTTCATCTCCAAGAGACAGAATGCGTCTCCTTCCTGAGCGGTATGACGGCTGCGTGGTCCCATTGTGTTTATACTTATGTACCATTGTTTGTACAGATGAACGTGGTACCTTCAGGCGTTTGGAAATAGCTCCCAAGGATGAACCAGACTTGTGGAGGTCTACAATTCTTTTCTGAGGTCTTGGCTGATTTCTTTAGATTTTCCCATGATGTCAAGCAAAAAGGCACTGCGTTTGAAGGTAGGCCATGAAATACATCCACAGGTACACCTCCAATTGACTCAAATGATGTCAATTAGCCTATCAGAAGCTTCTAAAGCCATGACATAATTTTCTGGAATTTTCCATGCTGTTTAAAGGCACATTCAATTTAGTGTATGTAAACTTCTGATCCACTGGAATTGTCATACAGTGAGTTATAAGTGAAATAATCTGTCTGTAAACAATTGTTAGGAAAATGACTTGTGTCATGGACAAAGTAGATGTCCTAACCGACTTGCCAAAACTATAGTTTGTTAACAAGAAATTTGTGGAGTGATTGAAAAACGAGTTTTAATGACTCCATCCAAAGTGTATGTAAACTTCCGACTTCAACTGTATTGACTCAGGTGTGTGAATACTTATGTAAATGTGATATTTCTTTATTTCAGTTTCAATAAATTAGCAAACATTTATAATAACGTGTTTTCACTTGTCATTATGGGGTATTGTGTGTAGATTGTTGAAAGACAAAAATATATATATATTTAATCCATTTTGAATTCAGGTGGTAAACCAACAAAATGTGGAATAAGTCAAGGGGTATGAATACTTTCTGAAGGCAGTGTATGTGCACCAAGTCATTGCTCTCTCTCTGTCTCTTTCTCTCTTTCTCTCTCGCTCTCTCTCTCTCGCTCTCTCTCGCTCTCTCTCTCTCTCGCTCTCTCTCTCTCTGCTGTGTCCACTGAGCCGTTGGGCCTGCTCTGCAACCTCATTTTTAAACTAGGGATTTCGGGCATAACTGAGATGACAGTAATTCTGATCATAGATTATGCATGTATGAACTACACATTGACACAGGGGGGCAACTTTGGTATTAGAAGTGGAGGGGAAATATATATATATACCCTACCGTTCAAAAGCTTCTGGTCACTTGAAAATGTTCTTGTTTTTGAAAGAAAGGCACATTTTTGTCCATTAAAATAACATCAAATTGATCACAAATACAGTGTAGACATTGTTATTGTTGTAAATGACTATTGTAGCTGGAAACGGTTGATTTTTAATGGAATATCTACATAGGCGTACAGAGGCCCATTATCAGCAACCACCACTCCTGTGTTCCAATTGCACGTTGTGTTAGCTAATCCAAGTTGATCATTTTAAAAGGCTAATTGATCATTAGAAAACCCTTTTGCAATTATGTTAGCAGAGATGAAAACTGTAGTGCTAATTAAAGAAGCAATAAAACTGGCCTTCTTTGGACTAGTTGAGTATCTAGAGCATCAGCATTTGTAGGTTCGATTATAGGCTCAAAATGGCCAGAAACGAAGTACTTTCTTCTGAAACTCGTCAGTCTATTCTTGTTCTCAACTGGCAGCTTCATTAAATACATTCATTAGGTAAAATTCCAATGAAATTCCAATTAAATCTTACTGCCCCAGAAATCCAGGGTCCAATTCCCACTTCCGCCTGTCCCACTTTCACTCCATAGGCCCTTATCGTGAATCAATATTTAGACTACACACCATTTGCATTTGTTAATCATTTGATTCTATGAGAAAAATATATATTTTGTGTGTTTAGATGCTGCCTTTTTCATGCACTGAAAACCCCCCAAAAGTGTTTCAGAACACTGTCTTAAAAACACCAATATTCAGTTTGAAGAACCACTTTGAATAACCTCTTTTGGGTGTTTCAGAGTGTCTATTCTGTTTGAAAACACTTTTTGTGTATCACAACACTTACATTTACATTCAAACACCCTCCCAACACCAGATTTCAGGTTAGATGTACTACTTTTCATGGTTTCATTACACAATCATAGTGTTTTGAGTCTTTCTATTTTTACAGTGTAGGATTTGGGGTAGGGACAGTCAGAGACAGTAGCAGTGGGGTTAGGACAAAGTCAAAGACAGTAGGATGTGGGGTTGGGAGAGTCATACACAGTAGTGGGTGGGGTTAGGACAGAGACATTAGGCTGTGAGGTTGGGACAGAGTCAGAGACGATAGGAAGTGGGACAGAGTCAGAGACAGTAGGGTGTGGTCTTGGAGCAGCAACAATACGGTGTGTTCTCCAATCCCAGAGGAAGGGCTATTTGAGCTATGAGTCACAGCCAGGGATGAGGCTGACGTGGGGGGACGCAGACAATGCGTGCATTGCCTTTCTAATGATTTAGGGGAGGTTGCTTGGATGCTATTTTAGACAGTGTGTTGGGGGTGGGGGGCAGTTTGGAAACAGTGGCTTGAGAATAAGATACTATATTAAACCAATCTCATCAGACTACATTAAATTAGATATATTAAATAAATCTGATTATATTATCTATTTGCAACTAAATGTGTGATCTGGAAGTGCTCTAGCACCTTTATACTTTATATATGGGCTAAAAAACAGAGGAATCTGATCTGAACCAGCCACCAGCTAGGCACTGCAGTAAGGGTTTTACTGGGGACAATGGTTTGTGAGTTTGTGACAATGAGCTTTAACTTCATTGTAAGCTTATTAATACATTAGTAACACATTAATAACTATAACTGACAGGTAAATATGCGGTGTTGTCAAGTATCCTATAATATTTATTGTCTTGTGATGTTGTGCCTGACAATGTGAGCTGTTTGACAGTGAGAGCTGTGTGAGCAGTGTGACAGGCAGCTGTGAGCTGTGTGAGCTGTCTGACAGTGTGAGCTGTGTGAGCTGTCTGACAGTGAGAGCTGTGTGAGCTGTCTGACAGGCAGCTGTGTGAGCTGTCTGACAGTGTGACCTGTCTGACAATGAGAGCTGTGTGACCTGTCTGACAGTGAGAGCTGTGTGACCTGTCTGACAGTGAGAGCTGTGTGACCTGTCTGACAGTGAGAGCTGTGTGACCTGTCTGACAGTGAGAGCTGTGTGACCTGTCTGACAGTGAGAGCTGTGTGAGCTGTCTGACAGTGTGAGCTGTGTGACCTGTCTGACAGTGAGAGCTGTGTGAGTTGTCTGACAGTGAGAGCTGTGTGAGTTGTCTGACAGTGTGAGCTGTGTGACCTGTCTGACAGTGAGAGCTGTGTGACCTGTCTGACAGTGAGAGCTGTGTGAGCTGTCTGACAGTGAGAACTGTGTGAGCTGTCTGACAGTGAGAGCTGTGTGACCTGTCTGACAGTGAGAGCTGTGTGAGTTGTCTGACAGTGTGAGCTGTGTGAGTTGTCTGACAGTGTGAGCTGTGTGACCTGTCTGACAATGAGAGCTGTGTGACCTGTCTGACAATGAGAGCTGTGTGACCTGTCTGACAGTGAGAACTGTGTGAGCTGTCTGACAGTGTGAGCTGTGTGAGCTGTCTGACAATGTGAGCTGTGAGTTGCTGTCTGACAGTGAGAGCTGTGTGAGTTGCTGTCTGAGTGAGAGCAGTGTAAGCTGCCTGACAGTGAGAGCTGTGTGAGCTGTCTGACAATGTGAGCTGTGTGAGCTGTCTGACAGTGGGAGCTGTGTGAGCTGTCTGACAGTGTGAGCTATGTGAGCTGTCTGACAGTGTGAGCTATGTGAGCTGTCTGACAATGTGAGCTGTGAGTTACTGTCTGACAGTGAGAGCTGTGTGAGTTGTCTGACAGTGTGAGCTGTGTGAGCTGTCTGACAGTGAGAGCTATGAGAGCTGTGTGAGCTGTCTGACAATGTGAGCTGTGTGAGCTGTCTGACAGTGTGAGCTGTGTGAGCTGTCTGACAATGTGAGCTGTGAGTTGCTGTCTGTCAGTGAGAGCTGTGTGAGTTGTCTGACAGTGAGAGCTGTGTGAGCTGTCTGACAGTGAGAGCTGTGTGAGCTGTCTGACCATGAGAGTTTGTAACTAGTACAGGCATGATGTATCAAATGTCATTTTCTAAATTCATTGTCACGATAAATTTTTACATCTGGCTTATTCTTCTTTTAGCCCATATATAAAGTATAAAGGTGCTAGAGCCGTGTGGCATGCCACAACACTCAGAGAGGGAGCGAGTGTATGCATGCCACACGGCAGCTTCCCGCCTATATATAGTCTGGGTCGATTTGGGGGGGGGGGTGGGGGGGTCCATTAATGTCATCACATTGACCTTTAACCCGGGAGCTGGGCAGCCACACGGCTGATGTGAACTTGAATTTCAGGGGAAAGAGAGAGATACAAACTCATACAGAGATGGATACATGCATGTGTACAACACACATACACGGTATAGATACAGCACATTATAATTATGTACTGGTGTACGCTTTTATACACAGACGCACACAGACGCACACAGACGCACACAGACACACACACACACACACACACACACACACACACACACACACACACACACACACACACACACACACACACACACACACACACACACACACACACACACACAGTCTCTCTCTCTCTCTCTCTCTCTCTCTCTCTCTCTCTGTGTAATGGCTGTGGTTTCTGAGAATGTAGTACAGTTCAGAAGACTAGGTGCTAAGACACACTGATGGTTGGGATGATAAAGTAGGGCGCTCACAGAGGGTGAGGTTCCCACAGCCTTATCCACTGACTGTGAACCTGTGGTGGCCAGGGGACACTGATTTTTAAGGCATTTGAGCCGACACTCACTGGCTACACGCCGCACTGCATCAGCACCGCACCACGACATCTCCAAACCTAACAGACATTAAATTACTACACCCAGATATCAATTTCTGACATTTAATGACGCACCCCAGCCCGTTCTCTTGTCCATGCACAAAACATCAGCGATATACACAGTAAACTGATGATGACATACTAGATAAAAGATTTGCTTGTTCATTCTTAGTTGCTCATAAACGTATAGGTAGGCTATCTATGAGTTAGAGTAAATACATTTTATACTAGCCCATGCACAGCATGAACGAAACAACAAACCTCCACTAAAACATACTCTGAATGCATGGGAGAAAGAGACAGTAGAGAGGGGGGAGGCAGAAAGAGAGAGTCAGAGAGAATGAGTTAGAGCGGGGGAGAAGGAGAGTCAAGTGCAATGAAAGCTTGAACAATTACATAATCAATGAGATGCCACCGTTTGTAGTGGGGGTGCCTCCAAGATGCTTTGAGTACATTTGTCTGGCGGAAGAAAGTGTTCGTGATGGTAAGGTCGTACTCAGCACATTTGGTGAGAAGAACAACTCCATTGGAGTTGATGTTGCCAATGCCTTCCTTTCTTTTTTGTAGTCATAATGCATCTTGTCTTACCAATTTTATTGTCCACAATAATTCTTTAGTAATGTCAACCATGTGCGTATCGAAGACAACGTGAAAGACAGACTTGGGATTTATACATACACTACATATACAAAAGTTTGTGGACACCGCTTCAAATTATTGGATTCAGCTATTTCAGGCACACCCGTTGCTGACAGGTGTATAAAATCGAGTACACAGTCATGCAATCTCCATAGACAAACATAGGACGCACGTAAACATTTCTGTTTTTTATTTTAATACATTTGCAAAAATGAATTTAATCCATTTTCAAATAAAGCTGTAACATAACAAAATGCACTGTAAATAACCCCTTAGTTTTCTTATTTGCATCTGGTGCTGTTGGCCCATATACATTTATCACTCTTCATTTTGTTCCTCTGATGAAGCAGTACAATATTAAATGATCGATGTCTGCAAAGTCTGTTATTCTAAGCTCTTTTAGATACATTCCTTCTACTGGAGACTTTGTTTCTCACCTTTGTTTTTAACTTGGCTTTGGAGTGGTGGTGGGAACTAACTCTGGCAGGGAAGGGAGCAGAGGGGAGGGGGGCATTGGGGGAAGGGAATCATTGTCATCTCCCTCTCTTTCGGGGGTTGGGGAATTAGTGCTGAAGTCTGATTTGCTCATGTCCTCAAAGGACACTTCTTCCTCACTCTCACTGCGGCTGGACCTGGAGGATTGGATACCCTCATCGACACCTTCGTCTGAGAGCTGGTCACCCTCACATTTGGATTCAGCTCCCTCTCTCATTCACTGGCACCTGACTTTCAGCTGCGCTCGGACCAGTCGTGGTGACCACCAGCTCGGCTGTGGCATGGGGGATGGAACTCACTCTCGGGGTCGGTGGCTCTGCCACTCTCTCTCTCTCGCATCGTTCAGCTCTTCCTCTGGGCTAGATGGGGTACCAGCCCTCGCTTTGTAAGCATACGACTGGGGACACTTGAAGAAGTCGTGGTCCTCTTTTGCACACAGGGTCCACTTGCTTGGAGTATCACAGTACCTGGATTTGTGTCCAAGGTCTCCGCATCTCACACTTCATTTGTGGGCAATCCTTGACCTGGTGGTGGCCCCTGGCAGATGTAACACCGAGGGATCTGTCCAGGGTAGGACTTCCCGTTGTACAGGCCCAGGGAGATTTAGTTAGGGATTGTTATTGACTGCCCACTGGTGGTTTTGCGCAAGAGCACTTTGTACTTGCCACCTCCATACCATATCTACCATATCCCAAACTTATCCACAGGTTTCACTGCAGGTAGTAAAATAGTTTAGTACCTGTTTAGAAACACTTAATCGTTGTGATCTGGAACTCTTTCCATCCAGAACTTTACAAAGACCTTCTTAACATCCAGCTTAATGGAAGACTCCATTGTCCAGTTCTTCCACTTTGCAGCTGTCTCTTGGGCTGACTGGACTTCTAAGAAGAGGCATAATGGAGGATCTTCCTTGAAAACAAGTATGACATCTCTCCAGTTAGGCATTGCAATGAATGAGTAAACATCAGCTGCACTAATCCAATTGATTGGAATAAGAGTGTCCCTCCAACATAGTCACGGTTTGGTGGATCTAGATTTCCGGTGGATTTCAATCTTGCCCAGTATTGACCAAAACGTGCGGCAAATGCCACCCAAGGATGTGCCATATGGCTCTGAGAGTCCAGAGATACTACGTTATTGGACTATTACCATGGCAAATTGTTTATCTACACTTTGGTTTGTAATGGACAACCGCAAGGTCAGCCAAACATCATGTTTACTAGTTGAGTTCAAGGGAATGCCTTCCTTTCCTATTGTTCCTGTCCAAAGGTTGTGATCCCGGCCAACCCTGGCATTGAAGTCCCCAAGAATAATTATTTTATCCTAATTTGGGATGCTTGACAGTGTTGGGTCTAAGCTGTCGTATAAAGTCTCCTTTTACTTCCTGCTGTGAATCCAGAGTTGGAGCATAGGCACTCAAAACTGTTGCCATCTCATTGTTAGCAAGAACAAGATGTATGTTCATGAGATGCTCACTGATCCTAACGGGAAATTCAGAGAGGTGGCTGATGAGCTGGTTCTTGATAGCGACTCCAAGGCCATGGATCCTGGACTCATCAGTGGCTTTCCCTTTCCAGAAGAAGGTGTACACACCCTTCTCCTCCTTTAGTTGCCCTCCATCTGCCAGATGGGTTTCCGAGAGGTCAGCTAGGTAAATCTGGCAACTACTAAGTTCTCTGGCTACGATCGCAGTTCTCCTCTCGGGTCGATCACTGGTTGCACCATCCATTAGGGTGCACACATTCCAGGCTCCAAAATATATTTTCCTTTGTTTCTGACCGCATGTAGGTGATCCCTCTGGACGTGGTGATCCAGTCAGGATTTTTTGAAGCAGGCTATTTTTAGGGCACCTTTTCTAGCCCCTTCCCCTACTGGGGTGAGCAGTGGCTCCTAAAGAGGGCTGCTCAGTCATGGGCGCAGCTGCCGAAGGGCTCTGCTTCAGTCCAAGAGCCCAGCAATTGAATCTAACACCCACCGCTTGACGTGCCAGCTCGTGACTAGGAGCTTCCAGATCAGTGTTAATTTCATCAACAAAAATAGTGACTAAAATATTCATAAAAAACACAGATTTTTCAGTGGCAATTGACGAGACTAAAATGAGACAAAATTATCTCGTGGACTGGAGAAGAGTTTATGGAGATATTGAGAGCTTTTCAGTGATAAGCACAATTAATATTATCAACACAGATATGCAACGTAGTCCTGTTCAGCAGTGGGAAGGACGCGCCACACCCGGTACACACAGCCTACATCAGCTGGTGAGCAGCGGGGGAGCAAGTGATGACTGTAGCCAGACATGCAGACCAGCTCCGCTCCGGCTCCACCTCCGATTAAACACATTGTGCAGGCAACTCTCTTGCTTCCCTTTAGCTAACCAGTCACCACCAGATTTCTAGTTAGCTACCCTTTGCCTGGTTAAGAAACACAAGCTGCTTTACAATGTTTTTTTGTTAGCATTGAGTTTACTAGTAAAACAACAGTATAGCAATGATTTTTTTCTCCCTTGAGGATATAAAAGTAGTCTTTTAATTTTTAGTCTCGCTCAACCCTCCCACTGCATTCCATATCCAGGTTCTGTAGTCAAGTCTCCCTCTATCTCTCAGAGAAAACAGCTTGAGAGATTACCGTAAAAAAAATGTGACCCATGTTACCGGCACTATGTTTTTTTTCTTTCTATCGTACATTGGCGGGCTGCATTTTACATTCATAAAGCATGTCGCAGACCGTTCCAAAACTGGGCTACTTGCGGACCAGACCATTAACCATTTGTTCAGTCATGTTAACTCATTAGCTAGCTATAGGACACAATATTTTGGAACGTTCAGATAGAAATATGCTATGTAGAACAAACATGCGTCTCTGACATGTTGAATGAGGAATAACATTGGCTTTATTCATGGGATTTCTATCTGCAACATTCGAGAACGTTTTGCAACTGAACATGGCCCTGGTAACATTAGCAGTAGCCTATATGCAAATATTTGGTGGCACAGAATGAAAGGAAAAGGGATAGCAAACAATTTATTGACTAAATTCCTCTTTCTACTACACAATATCTGACTGGGTAAATCATTTTATTTTGAATTAATGTCGACTCAGCGACTCAGACATGAGAACTTGGACCATGACTCAATCACTGGGACTCGGACTTCAGCCATAGTGACTCGACTCGTGACTCGATCATTGGTAACTTGGACTCGAGCACAGGGGGACTTGGGACTTAAGGTTTAGTGACTGGGCGAAACAGTCATTAGCCCCTGTTCTACTTTTGGACATCAATGTTGATGCGGCGTCTGTTGAACGTTGATAACAATGGCAATCCTACTTTGCCAATACTTTGCAGAACCATCTGGTGATTGTGCTACTCTCTCTCTCTCTCTCTCACTCTCCATCTGTCTCTCTCTGTCCCTCTCTCTCTGCGCTTGTGTGTGTCTGTTTGTTTAGTATGTAATGTGCAATATCTATGTAGACTGAATTAGGAATTTACATGGCCAGATAATTATTATATATGTTTGTGTAATGGCTGTTGAAGGGAGTAGACCAAGGCGCAGCGTGGTTAGTGCTCATCTTGTAATTTATTAAACTGAGAACACAATAAACAAAGAAACTAAAACGACAGCCCACAGTTCTGTCAGGTTAGACAACTAAACAGAAATTAACCACCCACAAAACCCAAAGGAAAACAGGCTACTTAAGTATGGCACCCAATCAGCGACAACGATGTACAGCTGTCCATGATTGAGAGCCATACCAGGCCAAAACAAAGAAATACCAAACATAGAAAAAAGGACATAGAATGTAACCCCAAAACACACAGAAAAACACCCCGTGCCACGCCCTGACCAAACTACAATAACAAATATTGGTCCGGATGTGACAGTTTGTCATATTTCTGCTATTGGTAAGAGAATAGGATGTTATTCAAAAAAAATATGTTGGTAGGACAAGGCTATGTATGTTTGTGCACATGGAAGTTAGTGATTTATATTTACTATAGGTTAATGAGGCAATACAAATGTGATATGACTAAAATGTAACAAAAATTAAAGGGCATTTAGTTGACTAAAATGGCCCACTAGACTAAATCATTATTCAATTGACAAAAATATTTTATTTTAGTCAAAATGACTAAGACTAGACTAAATCTAAAAGAAAGAGTACCAAAATGAACACTGTTCAGATCTCACAATCCTGCCCCCTTCTCCACTTGCTGAACTCCATAGGACTTTGGTCCTGGATGTTTAGGGGAGATTCCCTTTTAGAGGACGCCTGTGCGTGACATTGTTTAACATGGAGAGACTGATGAACGTGCAGCCACCACACGGTCCTTGATAGATGGGGGTCGTTTTGACATGGACTCCAAAACGACTGGGGACCCTTCTCTGCTGCAGCCTTCCTCCACCTTTACAGCCATTGTGACTTGCCATACATAATCTTCTACCTGCTCCACTGTTGAGGTCTTGATTGGAACCTCCCCCTTGACCTTACCACCATGGGTGAACCTACCAGGAACTAGCTTAGCTCCAGACGGCATTGCTCTCGGGATCATTGGAACTGTGTAAGCTTCTCCACCAAGGCAAGGTGGCGATACTCTGAGAAGATTATATCGTTGTTCGAGCTAGGGACTGCCGTGACATAGACATCATAAAGGCCATGATCAGCACAGATGACTATTGGACAGATCATTGTCTTATCTGCTCCATAATGTCCATCAGACTAGTGCAGAAGAGGTCAGTTTACAAGACGCAGACTCGGCAACACCTCCAGGCCTCGCTTGCTGAAAAACTCCTACAGGAGTATCCAGAGGATATCGGAGAACACTGGGGTCTGCTCAAATCAAACAAACAACAGGACTGGTTTGATGAGAATGACACAGAAATAGAGCAGCTCATGACAAAAAAAGGAAAGCCTTTTGTGCCTGGCAGAACGACATCAATTTCAAGGCCAAAAGAGAGGCTCGCTCCAAAGCTAAGGCTGATGTCCAGCGCAGGCTGAGACATCAGATTGTCCATGTTGCTTAGTTTAAAGAAAATGGAAATTCAAATTGTCCATGTTGCTTAGTTTAAAGAAAATCTTCCTTTTTCTAAACTACCAAAAGTGTGTCAGGACAAGCAACAGAGAAGATGACATAATGCAAATGTATATATAAATCACAATAGAGAACATCAAGGCCATCTTTAACAACATCTCCCATTAGCCTTTAAAGAAAAGAGAAATGGAGAGACTTGTGCAAACTCCAAGTATTTCAATCAAATGTTTTAACACTCCCCCTTCAAAAAGGTCAAGAACATGTGGTGGACTGAAAAAGCCCTGGAAATCCAATGGCTGGCAGACACCGGTGATTCCAGAGGCTTCTTCAGTGCCACCAAGTCAGTGTATGGTCCAAGCTACTGCGACATAAACCCCCTGCACTCTAAGGATGGACAAACATTGCTGAAGGACAATGAGGCAATCAACACCTGATGGAGAGATCACTTTCTAGAACTCCTCAACCACAACAGCACCGATGATTTGAAGGTTATCAACCAAATCCCCCAGATATGGTGACATGGGGGATCCTCCCAGTGTGACCGAGGTGCAAGATGCCATCAGGACCCTGAGAAACAACAAGGCCGCCAGACAAGACAGGGTTCCAGCAGAAATCCTAAAGGAAGACAGACCAGAGCTCCTGCACCACATACCTGCCCTGCTCCTGAAGATCTGGGACAAGAAAGAACTACCTTCAGAGCTCAGGCATGCTCTGATAGTGTCCATCTTCAAAATGGGAGACAGGGCAGAGTGTGGGAACTACAGAGGCATGTCTCTCCTGTCAACCACACGCAAAGTAATTGCACATGTTTTTGCCAACCGAATGCTACCCCTGCCTGAGGAAGTACTCTCAGAATCGCAGTGCAGCTTCCGCCCATCCAGAGGTACTGCAGATATGATTTTCACAGCACGCCAACTACAAGAGAAATGCAACCATTACACATGGCCTTCATAGACCTTACAAAAGCCTTCAACACAGTTGACCGCCACGCTCTCTGACGGATACTCTCAAAATACGGCTTCCGTGACAAGCTTGTCAGAATACTGAGACTGCTTCATGATGACATGTCTGCCACAGTGCTCAGCAACAGCGGCTCAGGCCCTTTCATTGTAGAGACAGAGGTCAAACAGGGCTGCATCATCATGCCCACCCTGTTTGCAATCTTCATTGCTGCCATCCTCCACCTTGTTGGCCAATACCTGCCACAGGGAATTCAAATCCTGTACCGGAAAGATGGCAGGCTATTCAACCTCATGGGGCTTCATTATGCCGACAACAATGTCATCACAGCAGACTCCGAAGAAGACCTTCAGTGTTTCCTGGATGCCATTGCCAAGTCATACAGGCTCCTGGGTCTAGCCTTGAATTTAAAGAAGACTAAAATCTTCCCCAACCACCACCCAACAAGCCCTCTACTCCACCAACAATACAGGTTGACGATAACACCCTTGAAAATGTGGATCACTTCCCATACCTCGACAGCCTTATCTTCTCCAAAGCCAACATTGACTCGACAATAAACTATCCCCTGAGTTGTGCCAATGGAGCTTATGCAAGACAAAGAACATTTGTGTTTGAATACCATGACCTATACAACTAACTCTCATGTCAGAATGATGTTCATCCATGTTTCTCAAACGTCAAATTTCGAAGTTCTTCCAAACATCAAATGTCAAAGTGTTTAAGGTTAGTTTTAGTCATAAAATCAGAATTTTTAAGGTTATGGATAAGTTAAGGCATTACATCCAAATTGTTATGGTAAGGGTTAAGATTTGGGATAGGCTTAAAACAAACATTTTTAAATCAACTTTCTATTGCTGGATTTGAACACACAACCTTTGGCATCAGCGGCAGATTCTTACACCCATCTGGCATCCCTGTCCACAAAGATCTAGCAAAACCGAAACCTACTTGAAGGTAACAGTGCTCCCTGTTGCCCCTAGTGGCTGGTTTCTACGACATCTCCCGACGTCCTCAGACATGGATGGACGTCGAATACTGACTTGTATCACGGGTGACCTGGCTGGACCTACAGGTCCAAATGAAACTCCTGGTCTACAGGACACTGCACTAAACAGACACAACTGAAGAAAAAACACTCAAGAGGGAATTGCACTACACAAAAAAGATATCCACCATGCCGCGGAGGAGAAGTGGCAGCTACACAAGTAGAGGCCCAACCAGGAAGGCCCAACCACCACCCCTGCCCACACTGCACCAAAATATGTGGCTCCTGGATTGGCCTCTACAGCCATCTGAAGACCCACAACTAGAAGACACCATGGAGGACAATAATACTTGACTTAAGTGATCGCCGATGATGGTGTGTAAGTAGACTACCATGGTAATGTGAGTACCGGTATGTAGCTCTATGGGTGTGCTCTATGGGTGTGCTTCAACAGGACATGCGTGTGGTAATGTGCATGTCCCCAGACCACAGTATTACTGTGACAAGCGGAGTGACAGGACTTCAGCTATATTGCACTGTGATTCCAGACACAATAGCTGTTGACAGACAAAACACCTGCAAATGCCACCATCTGCAAGCCACATATACCCCCACATGACCCTTCAAACCGGTCATAAAAAACATTCCAGGCCCCAAACGCTTGTAAGTCATACCCCAACACAACGCTTCTAAATCATACCCCAACACCTTTAATTGACTGGTCCCCTCTGTTGACACAGGGCTGGTTAAGGAAAAGCTACACTTCTCATAGTTACCAAGAAAAAGTGTTCATTATTTTTGTCTTTTAACACATATATACACTTTTTGGCCCACTTACCCACTTTGTGCATCAAGGGTTCATTTGACATGGAGGATAATCTAACACTTGTTTGTCACGAAACAACGTTTATTGGGTCCTACTATTACAATGCATAAAATACAATGCCAACCATTCGCTCGAACACAGACACATTGGGTTCCAAGCAAAATTGCGTGATTATTCAAATATTGTTATTACCTTGGATATGAACTCTGAATGTGATTAGGCATGAACGTGTTTAAAATGTCTCTTGCTTTCTGCAATCAGATGCATATATCTCTAATTGTCATTATAAAAAGAAGGGATAACTTCTTGGAATTTCTAATTTGTTCAAACAATGTTTTTCCATTGGTTATTACATGTGGCAACGAGGTAAAAGGTCAATGAAAATAACGTCTGGTACATGAACATTTCAAGTTTCACGTTCCAGGGACTTCACGAGCTAGAAGGCTAAAGCTAGTTACTAAGAGAGAAAGGGGTGCCGCGGTAGGATCGGTATCTACCTTTGATCATCAGACGCAAGCATGGGAGGAATAGTGTGAAGTGCTTGGTCATTTTTTAGAGTCGAACAAAATAGAAGATAATGGAGAGAAAATAGCTATTCTGTTGAGTTTAGTGGGAAGCCAAACCTACAATCTACGAGAAATCTGCTTAGTCCTGGTAATCCTGGAGATTTGATGAGCAAGTGGACTTGCTAAAAGCACATTTCAACCCGAAGCCAAGTGAGATTGTGGAAAGGTTTAAGTGTAATTAAAGGAACAGAAATGCAGATAAGAGTGTTGTGGACTATGTAGCACTTGCACAAGATTGTAATTATAGGAACAATCTGAAGGAATTGCTGAGAGATAGGCTGGTCTGTGGCATAACCAATGACCAAATTCAACTGAAGTTATTATCCAAGACTTGTCTTATGTTTGATAGAGCATTGGACCTTGTTCCAGCAATGGAGATTGCCAACAAGGATGTAAAAGAAATCCAGGGGAAATGTGTGGACAGTGCTGTGACTTGGAAGCAAGGGACAGGCCAGGGAAGTGTGCACAAGCTAAGCATGCGTCAAAGAGAGGAACCAACACGAGGTGAGCTCATGAAAACATGTTACAGATGTAAAGGTGATCACATGGCAAGTGAGTGATGTTTTCAGGATGAAAAGTTACATAATTGTGGTAAATAAGGACATATCAACGAGCATGTAGGGCAAAATCACCTTCAGAGAGTTCCAACCCAAAAGGGGGAGGAAAGCAAAAGCAAGGAAAATGAGTGAAAAAGCATGGGATACATCACATCAGCAGGGAAGATGAACAAACAAAGAGGAAGAATAGGAGGATACATTTACAGTGTACACTGACCTTATTTTCCAAAAGTGGCTCATATCACATTGAAATTGAAAGTCAGATGTGGAGTTTGAAGTTGATACAAGGTGCAGTGAAACCATAATGAACAGGTCAGAGTACTCAAAGTTGTGGGAGAGTGCAAAAGTTCCAGACTTAAATACTTGTTCTCTGCATCTGTAAATGTAAGGTGAGAGAGTAGACACAGTAGGTGCTGCTAATGTAACTGTGCAGCACAGAGATGCAGTGCTTTAGACCTCTGCGCCACTCAGGAGCACAAGTCTTTCTGTATCTGGCACAGAACAAAACCCAGAAATACTCACAGCTGTAATCGCTGCCAAAGGTGCTTCTACAAAGTATTGACTCAGGGGTGTGAATATTTATGTAAATTAGATATTTCTGTATTTCATCTTCATTATGGGGTATTGTGTTTAGATGGGTCAGAAGAAAAATCTATTTAATTCATTTTGAATTCAGGCTCTAACACAACAAAATGTAGAATAAATCACGGGGTATGAATACTTTCTGAAGGCTTTGTAGCTGTCTGATTTAGAGAGAGAGACAAGTGCCTTAGCAGAATGCAATCTAAAGCTTGTGTGGTCCAGAGATGAGAACTCTGCGAGAAAGCCTGAGTTCCTGAAAGGGAATCAGCCCATGCTTGTTGAATAGCACTTGGTTGATCTCTGGGAGCAGGACACAGCAAAGCTGAATAGATAATGTGAGACAAAAGTGAGAGACAAGAATTAATCAAATCACAGCAAAGGAATGTATTTAGTTTGTGAGCTAGAAAATGAACATACTGACTATCCCAGGCAGGGTGCTCTGCAGTCATCCTACCCCAACTACTGACAGAGATAATGTAGGATTTCTTATTTATCAGTATGAATTCAATTAGTGGGTCCTGCCTTGATGACTGTGTTTTCTTTACACTATTTGTCTTATATATTTTGTCATCTTAATTTATTAAATGGAATAAACATGCTCCTTCTAGCAAGAAAATGATCTACTTGTTGTAACTAGCTAGATAACTAGCAAGCTAGCTACATTAATAAGGTTGCTGCGTTTTAACCTCTGCAGGATTGGTGTCCCTAAACCGGGACAGTTGTTGCTCAATATGTGATAATGTTACTAGAATGACTTTGTAAACAACAGCCAATTCCGGGACATGGACATGTCTTATATTGGCAGAAAGCTTAAATTATTGTTAATCTAACTGTAGTATCCAATTTACTGTAGCTAGTACAACAACAACAAAAAATACCATGCTATTGTTTGAGGATAGTGCACAACAACAAAACAGTTTTATCACGGCAACTGGTTTGATACATTCACTTCTGAAGGTAAATAATGTACTTACATTCAGTAATCTTGCTCTGATTTTTCATCCTGAGGGCCCCAGAGAAAAACATTTGTGTAGTTTTGTTTGAAAAAAAGAAATGTTTATATTCAAATGTAGGAACTGGGTTTTACAGTTTGACCCCACTGATGTCTCTGGCTCCACCCCCCGCCTGGCCATCTAGATGTGTGAAGGTTAGTGTATTTTCTGTAGGGAAGCTAATGATCCATCATGTATGACATTCCTGTGAGTGTGTAAACTTCATTTTTTTATTACCATAGCATTTTTGTATGTTCTCTATAATTATATACTTGAAAATGTATATTCACCAATTTGGCACATTTGGGCAAATTCCTGGCAGACTTGATACAAAATGTTGTGTAGTGATGTAATTCTTCACTGGATCAGTCTGACACTTTGCACACACACTGCTGCCATCATTTGGACAACATCTAAATTACGCCTAAAATCCTATCTGAGTGTATGGCCTTTCTCTTGCATTTCAAAGATGATACGATTAAAAAAAATTGAAAACGCATGTTATTTTGTTTGTATTATCTTTCACCAGATCTAATGTGTTATATTCTCCTACATTAATTTCACATTTCCACAAACTTCAAAGTGTGTCCTTTCAAATGGCATCAAGAATATGCATATCCATGCTTCAGGTCCTGAGCTACAGGCAGTTAGATTTGGGTATGTCATTTTAGGCGAAATTTTTAAAAAGGGTCATTTTACAGCTTGCATTGATGGTATCAGGTACAAATAACTAAATAGTCAAGTTAACAATACAGTAAATAAAAGAGACTACCTGATAGCAGTCTGTCACGGACAGGAAGAGGTGTAGCGAGAGGTTTCACTATCGCCAAAATCTTTCCAAAATAAGCCCAATACATTTCTATGTGCTTATTTTGGACCTAAGCTTGTCACCTCCTTCCCGCCTTTGGGACAATGACTCCCATTGTTAGGGTGGAAACATGAGCATCCCATAATTATATACAGAACTCTGGCTGTCACCAGCTGTCTACTACCATAGGTATGGATGAAGTGATTAGCAGACGTGATCAGCAGAGATCGCACCATGGATAGTACACACGTTTTTATTGGTTTACAGTTTAGTACTCGGCAGCGTTTGCCTGTCCAGCTAGCAAACATAAAAGTAAGTATTTTGCAAAAATGTGCAAGAAAAAACATTGCCAACACATGTAAATGTGTTCAGATGAAACAAATACAGTGCCTTCGGAAAGTATTCAGACGCCTTGACTTTCTCCCCCTTTTGGGTTACTTACAGCCTTATTCTAAAATTGATTAAATCGTTTTTTCCCTCATTAGTCTACACATAATATCCCATAATGACAAAGCAAAAACGGACTTTTTGAATTTTTGCAAATTTACAAAAAATAACAAATATAACAGTTGAAGTCGGAGGTTTACATACACTTAGGTTGGAGTCATTACAACTCGTTTTTCAATCACTCCACAAATTTGGGGACAAAGACCATACTTTTTTGAGAAATGTCCTCTGACCTCAATCCTATAGAAAATTTGTGGGCAGAACTGAAAAAGCGTGGGCGAGCAAGGAGGCCTGACTCAGTTACACCAGCTCTGTCAGGAGGAATGGGTAAAAATTCACCCAACTTATTGTGGGAAGCGTGTGGAAGTCTACCCAAATTTTTACTAGGATTAAATGTCAGGAATTGTGAAAAACTGAGTTGAAATGTATTTGGCTAAGATGTATGTAAACTTCTGACTTCAACTGTAAGTATTCAGACCCTTTACTCAGTACTTTGTTGAAACACCTTAGGCAGCGATTACAGCATCAAGTCTTCTTGGGTATGACGCTACAAGCTTGGCACACCTCTATTTGGGGAGTCTCACATTCTTCTCTGCAGATCCTCTCAAGCTCTGTCAGGTTGGATGGGGAGTGTTGCTGCACAGCTATTTTCAGGTCTCTCCAGAGATGTTCGATCTGGTTCAAGTCCGGGCTCTGGCTGGGCCACTCAAGGACATTCTAAGACTTGTTCCGAAGCCACTCCTGCATTGTCTTGGCTGTGTGCTTAGGGTCGTTGTCCTGGTGGAAGGGGAACCTTCGCCCCAGTCTGAGGTCCGGAGCACTCTGGAGCAAGTTTTCATCAACGATCTCTCTGTACTTTGCTCTGTTCATCCCTGCCTTGATCCTGACTAGTCTCCCAGTCCCTGCTGCTGAAAAGCATTCCCACAGCATGATGCTGCCACCACCATGCTTCACCTTAGGGATGGTGCCAGGTTTCCTCCAGATGTGATGCTTGGCATTCAGGCCAAAGAGTTCAATCTTGGTTTCATCAGACCAGAGAATCTTGTTTCTCATCATCTGAGAGTCTTCAAGTGCCTTTTGGTAAACTCCAAGCAGGTTGTCATGTGTCTTTTACTGAGGAGTTGGCTTCCGCCTGGCCACTCTACCATAAATGCCTGATTGGTGGAGTGCTGCAGAGATGGTTGTCCTTCTGGAAGGTTCTCCCATCTCCACAGAAGAACTCTAGAGCTCTGTCAGAGTGACCACCGTGTTATTGGTCACCTCCCTGACCAAGGCCCTTCTCCCCAGATTGCTCAGTTTGGCCGGCTGGCCAGCTCTAGAACGAGTCTTGGTGGTTCTAAACTTTTTTCATTTAAGAATTACGGAGGCCACTGTGTTCTTGGGTACCTTCAATGCTAAAGACATTTTTTGGTACCCTTCCCCAGATCTGTGCTTCAACACAATCCTGTCTCGGAGCTCTACGGACAATTCATTCGACCTCATGGCTTGGTTTTTGCTCTGACATGCACTGTCAACTGTGGGACCTTATATAGAAAGGTTTGTGCCTTTCCAAATCATGTCCAATCAATTCAATTTACCACAGATGGACTCTAATCAAGTTGTAGAAACATCTCAAGGATGATCAATGGAAACAGGATGCACCTGAGCTAAATTTCGAGCCTCATAGCAAAGGGTCTGAATACTAATATATTTTAATAGATTTGCAAAAATGTCTAAAAAGCTGTTTTCGCTTTGTCAATATGGGGTATTGTGTGTAGATTGCTGAGAATTTAAAAACAAATCAATTTTAGAATGAGGCTGTAACTTAGCAAAATGTGGAAAAGGTTAAGGGGTCTGAATACTTTCCGAAGGCACTGTATACACAATATCTGACCAACTGGCTCGATTCGGTCTTATGTAGCAACATTTGAAATTGTGTTTTTTACATTGAATAAAAGTACAGATTAAGCGCTAGAAAATTGTATATCATACACAACAGTTGAGGAACAATGGGAAAGTAATTATGCTTTGAAAGTTGATAACCTTGTAACCCCACTTTTGAGAAAATGTCCCTTGAATATTTTCGTACGCCTACTGGAGAGTTCTTCTTTGTCTACACACATTCAGCATCAATCATCAATATTTGTATTAAGCCTTACCCCCACCCATCTCTTCATTTTTTTATTTTTTATTTTAAGGGGTGGATCAGCTTAATATTGCGGAAAGAATGTTGCTTCCATCAATGTAATTGTCTGCATCATTTCCAATCCCCCATATATTTTTTGGGTAAATATATACATCCATATACATACACGCATGCATACATATACACATATATACATACACATACCTATATAGACATACATACTTTTTTTTGAATATACCTTTATTATTCCCTGCAAACCCTACCACCCTTCCCCCAATTAGAGTAAACCAATAAACACTTAGGCTTCTACCTTCCGTTTATATATCTTATACACATTTTACAGACACAATCTATTTTACAATAGTTATATTTTGTTTGTTTTTAGTCCTTCCTCTATTTCTGATGTCCATCCAGTTTGATTTCTATTTGTAACTGTGCTATTTCACAAAAGTTCTGAACATATATACATACAACCACTCATCTCTTTAAGGATTCACATGTGAGGCCATGTGCTAAACAGTGAGTACATTCGTGTACTAAACAACCAAAGATTTCAAGACTAAAGGCTGGCTTATACTACGTCTGTCAACATGTCTGTATACAGTTCAATATTACAGGAAAATAAACTCACAACAAGATCATTATTTACAAGTTACAGAATATTAAAGAAAATAGCTTACAGTTGTGAGTGTGAAGAAATAAAAGCAGGGCATTCTACTGAAATAATTTTAGAACATGGACTCTGTCTCGTTGGCCTAACGTTATATCCTAATTTGACTTTGGTGCGGGTAATGTTGTTCTTCACATTACTGTCTCTGGTAAACACACACTATATCAAATAAAATCAAAGTTTATTTCTCACATGCACAGGATACAGAAGGTGTAAATGGTACAGTGAAATGGTTACTTGCATAGTGGAGTCTTTTGTTTAGACATGTAGCTAGCTAGTTAAACAATGAACTATAATCTCAACTCATAACAATACTACCCTGCATGAATCTACAGGTAGCTAAACGCTAACAAACTAGGTTCAATGTTAGCTAGCTAGCTAACATTAGGCTATAACTAGAAATTCAAAAAAACACTAATACTAGTACTGCATAGATCATACATGTAATGTTAGCTAGCGAGCAAGCCAGTTAACGTTAGCTAGCTAGCTAACAGTACGCTTTAACTTGCAATGAAAAACGACTCTCTGACAAAATTGAAAATTATAATATCTGAAAATGTAGCTAGCTAGACTCTTTCACCTGTAAACATGAATGAAGGCTTCTCCTTTTCTGTCATAGATGCCATGGTTGCCTTTAGTTTGAAGATGTATTCCAGAGAGGTGTTTTATACAACAGCCTTCTGTGTTCTCTTTTCGACTCCTTCCACATTTGCAATCAAACGCCTGAATTTTCTCCATCTCCTTAGCTATCATACTCTGCTTCCAGTGATTTCAAAATGTGGTCCTCCAGAAAGTGGAGAGGTGTGTTTAAAAAAAATCCCAGTTAGAAAGGATTACCTACACCTACTGAGCAGCTCATTATGGACAGAAGCGTGCTAGACGACAAACCAATCCGAACTCATCTTTTGGCATGTCCAACCCATCCATTATCTCATCCAATCATGGCCTGCGGGAAGGTTCCTGGCTTTTCCATGGCTAAATCAACTAGGCTCGTAATTTAACAATTGTATTCGTATTTACAGATGGCATACAAGTTTGCTACTAAGGCACTTGAAAGTTCACATGTTCCAGAAGTTATTTCTGTCAAAAAACGCATTTTGAAAACTAGTCACATATGTAAAAAACAGCTTCTCCCTCAACAGAGATCAATCATGTCCCAAACTAAAGCAGATAGCTTGCTATGGCTCACCACCTAATTGTAACACACTCAAGACACACGTTGTTAGTGAAGCTGCGACTGCCTGTCTGTTACGCCATGTTCCAGTTCAGTAATAAAGCACACAGTTTATAAAGAGCCACTTCTTCCAAGGCATAAAGAGTTCCATGTGTTATTACAGTTTCATGTATAATTTTTTTATCCAAACATTTGGTAATTGTAAAAGCATCGATCTAGCCAAAATGTTGCCTGTTTGCAACCATGTTTTACCAAGCTAGCTAGCTAACCAGGCTAGCGATGAGCTAAGCTAGATATCTAGCTAGTGCAGTTCACGTTGGACAATTCCAGTTGAAACTGGAACGAGAAAGGTCTGGGTTCACTTTTAAAATTACATTTATTGACTGCTAGACCATGTACATAAACCTTGACTAACCATGGGGTCTAGAATTTTTTATACATTTCCCATTTGGCATATCTCTTTTGTTGTGTTTTGCAGCAGCAGTAACAGCTGTGTTGACATGACAAATGGGTTCCGAACAGAATGGTATAGAGCTGACCAGCTTGTGGTCCTAAAAAATGGAAATGAGTTACCTCTGGTTCATCAGCCATTCATACTGTATGGGGGAAATTAATGTGATAAGAATGGGGTTTTATGATAAACGTCAAAAATAAGGTCTGCGGTTAACACAGACTTAAATCTTACACATTTTGTTCTATGAGATAATATCAGTCAGTTAACATGACCTATATGAATTATGAAGCCTTTAGGTGCTTGTTTTGATTACATAAATGCTTAAAAATTCACAAAAAGTTATGTTAGCTGAAGAAGATTGTCATAGAACAAAATGTATAAGATCTCCTACACCTGTTTTTATCACATACCTTATTTTCAGCATTTATCCAAAAACCCTACAGAAAAACCCATTCATTTCCTAATAGACTTTTAACCAACGAGCCATGGCAGGGTTAGTGCATACAAAAAGTGACCATTAGGCTATTGCTCTATGATTGATTTATATTTCTTGTGATGCAATTCAACTAAATTGCAGGAAATTTTGGGGGGTTGAGACACTGACCAACCCAGTTGCAACTTTGTTGCAAGCAACATAAACATCCAGATAGCTTGTGAATATCGGCTTTTAAGGTCAATTTTAATTGCAACTGGCCAAATGTAGCCTACTTGTTGATGTTTCGCCCACTATAGGCCTAGGCCTACTCCATAGAAAGTCAATTGCAACCTAAAGACATTGAGTTCCAAAAATGGTTAAGCAACACAATTTTACCCCTCTCCAAATTAATATTTATTCGGGTGATATTAACTTAAGCGCAGTGTTGTAAAAACGTGCAATGGCGAGCCTGCCAGTTGGAGCGCATGCAAGGGGAGCGAGCACCGGTCACTCCCCACCGCCAATGGCCTGCTCGCCCCAACCGGCTGCTCTGGGACTGCCTGTCAAGCCCAGCTCCTCGCGTCTACCGGTTCCCTTATCACTATATCTTCTCTACTCTACCTTTCTGAAGAAACAGCCTGGCGTTACGTCAGACCCGGGCAAAAACCGCAGGGCAAGCAAGTCGGCGTCTAAGGAGCTAGGTAGGCATTGCTGCCAAACCCGGGTTAAGGCTGCTCACTCACAGCTCAGCGTTCAATGTCATTAAAAAGGAACACTTTTCAACCGCGGCAGCATGTGGTAAGTCAATTTTTCTCTGATTAATTTTTCCAGCCGTTGGGATTTTTTTTTACCATTTTCACTCACATGACACTTTGACCAGTTGTCTCTGGCTGGCATAATTGCGCTAAAACTGCGGTAACACCGTGTGTTGGAGATTGTTCAAAAGTAGACTAACAAACGTTCGGCCACTTTGAAACCGACATGACATGATGATGAGGCACCCAAGCTTTTCAACAACCACTTGCAGAGATTTTTTCTTCATTTTTTCAATTTGATTCTTGATCATTTCAAAACAAACATGCCTCATGCTCGAAATAGGAACCCTAGCCCCATCCCTGAGGTAACATGGGATACGGGATTGAAGGAGATGAACGAAACTTGGAAGGGAGCTATTGCCTGTCTCGGGGTGGCAGTCTTTTTCGTCATGACCATTGGGATTATATACTGGCAAGTGGTGGATCAGCCCAACAAGAACTGGATCCTAAAGGGGAGTTATAGCGGGCTAATCTGGGAGAGACGGACTCACTCTCTGGTCATACAGACACTGACAGAAGACAAGACCTATGTGGAGATTGACGTGGGCAACGTGGGGAACCCCGATATTGAAGTGCCGTTTGTCAGGAACCTGTGCTGGCTCAATAAGACGGAGTTCTGCTATACATGGGATTCGGTGGCGGAGGTTAAAATATCTTTGGAGGTGAATGAGGCGACGGAGACGGAGTGTTATAGCATGACATGGGCGCCGGTGCACTGTCATGTGGAGCTGAAGGTACGGGAACGGTTTCTCTCTCTCTCTCTCTCTCTCTCTCTCACACACACATACACACAGCCGATTCAGAAAGATATCAGACTATTCAGAGACGTTTTATTCACATAAACCCATCAGGATATATTTTCCAAAATTGTCGTTTCCAAATCAATCAATTTACATACATAAGTGGCTTTTACATACATACGTGGCTTTTCTTATTGGGAGACGGGTGTTGGTTGTCACACTTTTTATTGTTGTGTGTATTTGTCAGCACCAGTTTATCTTACAAGAGTCTTTTCAATATTATGAGAAAGACCAAGGTCTTTGGTTGAAATGGGGTCCCGTTTTATCCTGCATATCTTATTCCAACATGGAGTTAGTTATAACCCATCAAACTCTCTGTCCACTTGTGACAACCAGACCCATTGTGGGGTGGGTTGTCACACAGTATGGGGGTTGGTTGTCACAATGTTTGCTAGTAGCTTATTCCTTTTGTAACAGGAAATTAAGCAATATAGCATATAGTGTATTGCATATGATTGAACAATATTCCTAACAACATTCAGCAGTTTATTCCTTGATAAGAACATGACATGTTGAGTAAATTTGTGCGTGTGAATGTAAATTTAAGACTGCTGTCCTATTTTTGTTCTAAAAAATATGTGTGTGAGAGGGAGGCAAGGAAGTGAGCTCTCTATAGTACAAGCAAAAAAGAGCTTAGGATTTATTGTAATGTCCCTGAACAATATGCCCTGCACACCAAAATTGGTTCTGTGAAAGTTCCCAAAACATTCGTTAGGTTGTGGAAAATATTCTCATAACACAAAAACTGTCCAGTTGGACTGATGATTACACAATGTTTGTGTAAAACATTTTCCTGATGTTGCAAGAATGTTCCCAGAATGTTGCTCTCACATTTTGTTGCAGCAGTATGTTAGTAATAATAACACTGTTCTAAAAACTTTACTGGTACATTGTGTTATTACATTACCTGTAAACCTAATGAGAATGTTTGGGTTCGGGGAATGTTCTTTTGTGGTTGTTACAGATGTTGTGCACAACATTTTAGTGAATGTTAGGACAACACTCCAAGGATATTTAATTGTAATATTATTTTATTTGTAATCAAAAACATTCTTTGAATGGTATGTTTGGTATGTTATCATCCTAATGTTAGATAAAACCCTAACTAGAATTTTAATGGTAATTTTAGCTATTATTCTGGGAACGTTCCCGGTTGCACGGTGGTTACAGTGGATTGAATTCTGACAAGGGCATTTCCAAGTGAAAGGCCTCATGAGCACTAACATAAGAGCACTTTGGTGTCAAATGAAAGCTAAGAGACAATTTTTTTTTCATTTTCATTTTTATTCATTAAGGCATATATACATTTTTCATATTTTTTTATCTAAAAAAAATGGAGTAAGCAAAGGCTTTGATTTCTGGTCAAACATATGGAAGACGGGTCTTAGAAAACAGTAGAGTATAGTTCAGTACAGTACAGTTCAGTAGACTAGAGTTCAGTACAATACAGTAGAGTTTAGTACTGTACAGTACATTTGAGCACACTAACGTAGAGTACAGTATAATTTACTGTATTGTACTATACTGTACTGTACTCTACTGTACTGTGCTCTTTTGTACTGTACTAAACTGTGCTGTGCTGTACTTTTCTCTTCTGTGCTGTTCTGGGATGTCCAAACCTGTGAAACATAGATGTCTATGATTGGTACAGATTTGGTCCGGTCTGGGCTAAACCAAATTTGGTCTTGTTTGGAGGCGAAGCTCATTAGAATAATAGCCAGTATGTAGAATAATAACCACACATAGAATAGACGATTCTATATTTTTACCATGAAGAGAATGACATTCATTATTATGCATTTCTGTATTGTACAGATCAGGGACCAATGATGTCATTCTGTTACCATCATTATGTTACCATAGAATTGCCCACAATCAACACCAATTTGTTTTTATAATGGAGTTGATTATGACAACCACCCACCCAATGCTAATTAAGATGTTAGTTACCACATGACCTAGGAACTCAGAAATAGGTTTGAAATATATCTCTCCCTTTCCTCTTTTCATCAAACATAATTGTTCATGGATACAGCTGCACCATCTACAGCTGCACCATCGAGAGCATCCTGACTGGTTGCATCACTGCCTGGAATGGCAAATGCTCGGCCTTCGACCGTAAGGCACTACAGAGCGTAGTGCGTACGACCCAGTACATCACTGGGGCCAAGCTTCCTGCCATCTAGGACCTATATATTAGGCGGTGTCAGAGGAAGGCCATAAAATTGTCAAAGACTCCAGCCACCCTAGTCATAGACTGTTCTCTCTGCTTCCGCACGGCAAGCGGTACCGGAGCACCAAGTCGAGGTCCAAAAGGCTTCTGAACAGCTTCTACCCCCAAGCCATAAGACTCCTGAACTGCTAATCAAAGGGCTACCTGAACTGTTTGCATTGTCCCTCCCCCCCTCTTTTACGCTCCTGCTACTCTCTGTTTATTATTTATGCATAGTCACTTTACCTCTACCTACATGTATATATTACCCCAATTACCTCGACTAACCGGTGCACCCGCACATTGACTCTACCAGTACCCCTGGTATATAGCCTCGCTTGTTATTTTACTGCTGCTGTAGGGGGTGCGTACTGGCGGCAGAGAAGTCAGGCGCAGGAGAGCAAAAACTGATTTACAACGGCGCAGTTTAATAAATAAAACCACCGTAAACAGAACAATAAATGAATGGGTAAACAAAACCCGTTACACACCAGCATAACGTGAACAAGCACTACAATAAACAATTCCGGACAAGGACATGGGGGAAACAGAGGGTTAAATACACAACATGTAATGATGGAATTGAAACCAGGTGTGTGGGAAGACAAGACAAAACAAATTGAAAATGAAAGGTGGATCAGCGATGGCTAGAAGACCTGTGACGTCGACCGCTGAGCGCCGCCCGAACAAGGAGAGGGACCGACTTCGGCGGAAGTCATGACAGCTGCTGTTTAATAATTTGTTACTTTGATTTTCTATTTTTTACTTAACACTTATTTAAATGTTTTTCTTAACAAGCATGGTTGGTTAAGGGCTTGTAAGTAAGCATTTCACTGTAAGGTCTACACCTTTTGTATTCGGCACATGTGACAAATACAATTGGATTTGATACCCCCATTTTCTTTTACTTTCACCTACACTACCATTCAAAAGTTTGGGTCAAATTTCGCTGTTTATGTCCATTAAAATATAATCAAATTGATCAGAAATACAGTGTAGACATTGATAATGTTGTAAATGACTATTGTAGCTGGAAACGGCTGATTTTTAATGGAATATCTACATAGGCGTACAGAGGCCCATTATCAGCAACCATCACTCCTGTGTTCCAATGGCACGTTGTGTTAGCTAATCCAAGTTGATAATTTTAAAAGGCTAATTGATCATTAGAAAACCCTTTTGCAATTATATGTTAGCACAACTGAAAACTGTTATGCTGATTAAAAAAGCAATAAAACTGGCCTTCTTTAGACTTGTTGAGCATCAGCATTTGTGGGTTTGACTACAGGATCAAAATGGCCAGAAACAAAGACCTTTCTTCTGAAACTCGTCAGTCAAGTCTTGTTCTGAGAAATGAAGGCTATTCCATGCGAGAAATTGCCAAGAAACTGAAGATCTCGTACAACACTGTGTACTACTCCCTTCACAGAACAGCACAAACTGGCTCTAACCAGAATAGAAAGATGAGTGGGACGCCCCGGTGCACAACTGAGCAAGAGGACAAGTACATTAGAGTGTCTAGTTTCAGAAACAGATGCCTCACAAGTCCTCAACTGGCAGCTTCATTAAATAGTACCAGCAAAACACCAGTCTCACCGTCAACAGTGAAGAGGCGACTCAGGGATGCTGGACTTCTAGGCAGATTTGCACAGAAAAAGCCATATCTCAGACTGGCCGATAAAAAGAAAAGATTAAGATAGGAAAAATAACAGTCACTGGACCAAGGAAGATTGGAAAAAAGTGTTATGGACAGACAAATCTAAGTTTGAAGTGTTCGGATCACAAGAAGAAAGAACAACATTCGTGAGACGCAGAAAAAATGAAAAGATGCTGGAGGGGTGCTTGACGCAATCTGTCAAGCGTAGTGGAGGCAATGTGATGGTCTGGGGGTGCTTTGGTGGTGGTAAAGTGGGAGATTTGTACAGGGTAAAAGGGATCTTGAAGAAGGAAGGCTATCACTCCATTTTGCAACGCCATGCCATACCTTGTGGACGGCGTTTAACCTGTTAGGGCTAGGGGGCAGTATTGACACGGCTGGATAAAAAACGTACCCGATTTAATCTGGTTACCACTCCTACCCAGTAACTAGAATATGCATATACGTATTACATATGGATAGAAAACACCCTAAAGTTTCTAAAACTGTTTGAATGGTGTCTGTGAGTATAACAGAACTCAAATGGCAGGTCAAAACCTGAGAGATTCCTTTACAGGAAGTGGCCTGTCTGACCATTTCTGGAACTTCTTTGCCATCTCTATCTTTTACTAAGGATCTCTGCTCTAACGTGACACTTCCTACGTCGTCCATAGGCGCTCAGAGCCCGGGAAAAACCTGAATGTCGTCATCCCAGCCCCAGGCTGAAACACATTATCGCCTTTCTCAAGTGGCCGATCAAGGGACTCTGGGCTTAGGCGCGTGACCTGACCGCCCCCGTCTTTGTGATTTTTCCTCTGTTTGCCGAAAAGGAGATTCCCGGTCGGAATATTATCGCTTTTCTACGAGAAAAATGGCATAAAAATTGATTTTAAACAGCGGTTGACATGCTTCGAAGTACGGTAATGGAATATTTAGAATTTTTTTGTCACGAATTGCGCCATGCGCGCGACCCTTCTTTACCATTTCGGATAGTGTCTGGAACGCACGAACAAAACGCCGCTATTCGGATATAACGATGGATTATTTTGGACCAAACCAACATTTGTTATTGAAGTAGCAGTCCTGGGAGTGCATTCTGACGAAGACAACAAAAGGTAATCAAACTTTTATAATAGTAAATATGATTATGGTGAGTGCTAAACTTGCCGGGTGTCTAAATAGCTAGCCCGTGATGCCTGGGCTATGTACTTAGAATATTGCAAAATGTGCTTTCACCAAAAAGCTATTTTCAAATCGGACATATCGAGTGCATAGAGGAGGTCTGTATCTATAATTCTTAAAATAATTGTTATGCTTTTTGTGAACGTTTATCGTGAGTAATTTAGTAAAATGTTAGCGAATTCCCCGGAAGTTTGCGGGGGGTATGCTAGTTCTGAACGTCACATGCTAATGTAAAAAGCTGGTTTTTGATATAAATATGAACTTGATTGAACAAAACATGCATGTATTGTATAACATAATGTCCTAGGGTTGTCATCTGATGAAGATCATAAAAGGTTAGTGCTGCATTTAGCTGTCTTCTGGGTTTTTGTGACATTATATGCTAGCTTGAAAAATGGGTGTCTGATTATTTCTGGCTTGGTACTCTGCTGACATAATCTAATGTTTTGCTTTCGTTGTAAAGCCTTTTTGAAATCGGACAGTGTGGTTAGATTAACGAGAGTCTTGTCTTTAAATAGCTGTAAAATAGTCATATGTTTGAGAAATTGAAGTAATAGGATTTTTAAGGTTTTGAAAATCGCGCCACAGGCTTCAAGTGGCTGTTACGTAGGTGGGACGAATTCGTCCCGCCTAGCCCATAGAGGTTAATTGGAGCCAATTTCCTCCTACAACAGGACAATTACCCAAAGCACAGCTCCAAACTATGCAAGAAGTATTTAGGGAACAAGCAGTCAGCTGGTATTCTGTCTATATTAGAGTGGCCAGCACAGTCACTGGATCTCAACCCTATTGAGTTGTTGTGGGAGCAGCTTGACCATATGGTACATAAGAAGTGCCCATCAAGCCAATCCAACTTGTGGGAGGTGCTTCAGGAGGCATGGGGTGAAATCTCTTCAGATTCCCTCAACAAATTGACAACTAGAATGCCAAAGATCTGCAAGGCTGTAATTGCTGTAAATTATGGAATCTTTGACAAAAGCAAAGGACACTAGAGGTCGACCGATTAATTGGAATGGCCGATTAATTAGGGCCGATTTCAAGTTTTCATAACAATCGGAAATTGCTATTTTAGGACGCCGATTTGGCCGATAGTTTTTTTTTAGTTTTTTTTACCTTTATTTAACTAGGCAAGTCAGTTAAGAACACATTCTTATTTTCAATGACGGCCTAGGAACGGTGGGTTAACTGCCTTGTTCAGGGGCAGAATGATAGATTTTTACCTTGTCAGCTCAGGGATTCAATCTTGCAACCTTACAGTTAACTAGTCCAACGCTCTAACCACCTGCTTTACATTGCACTCCACGAGGTTACGCGAATGCAGTAAGAAGCTAAGGTAAGTTGCTAGCTAGCATTAAACGTAAAAACAATCAATCAATCATAATCACTAGTTAACTACACATGGTTGATGATATTACTAGTTTATCTAGCCTGTCCTGCGTTGCATATAATCGCTTAGGTACACGTTGCTCCAACCATAAACATCAATGCCTTTCTTAAAATCAATACACAAGTATATATTTTTAAACCTGCATATTTAGTTAATATTGCCTGCTAACATGAATTTCTTTTAACTAGGGAAAATGTGTCACTTCTCTTGCAAACAGAGTCAGGGTATATGCAGCAGTTTGGGCCGCCTGGCTCGTTGCGAACTGTGAAGACTATTTCTTCCTAACAAAGACAGCCAACTTCGCCAAACGGGGATGATTTAACAAAAGCGCATTTGCGAAAAAAGCACAATCATTTCACGACTATACCTAACCATAAACATCAATGCCTTTCTTAAAATCAATACACAGAAGTATATATTTTTAAACCTGCATATTTAGCTAAAAGGAATCCAGGTTAGCAGGCAATATTAACCAGGTGAAATTGTGTCATTTTGCGTTCATTGCACGCAGTCAGGGTATATGCAACAGTTTGGGCCGCCTGGCCCGTTGCGAACTAATTTGCCAGAATTTTACGTAATTATGACATAACACTGAAGGTTGTGCAATGTAACAGGAATAATGTTTTGTTTTCGAGATGATAGTTTCCGGATTCGACCATATTAATGACCTAAGGCTCGTGTTTCTGTGTGTTATTATGTTATAATTAAGTCTATGATTTGATAGAGCAGTCTGACTGAGCGATGGTAGGCAGCAGCAGGCTCGTAAGCATTCATTCAAAATAGCACTTTCGTGCGTTTTGCCAGCAGCCCTTCGCAATGCATTGTGCTGTTTATGACTTCAAGCCTGTCAACTCCCAAGATTAGGCTGGTGTAACCGATATGAAATGGCTAGCTAGTTGGCCGGGTGTGCGCTAATAGCATTTCAAACGTCACTCGCTCTGAGACTTGGAGTAGTTTTTTCCCTTCCTCTACATGGGTAATGCTGCTTCCAGGGTGGCTGTTGTCGATGTGTTCCAGGTTCGAGCCCATGTAGGAGCGAGGAGAGGGACGGAAGCTATATTGCTACACTGGCAATACTAAAGTGCCTATAAGAACATCCAATAGTCAAAGGTATATGAAATCCAAATCGTATAGAGAGAAATAGTCCTATAATAACTACAACCTAAAACATCTTACCTGGGAATATTGAAGACTCATGTTAAAAGGAAACACCAGCTTTCATATTTCTCATGTTCTGAGCAAGGAACTTAACGTTAGCTTTTTTACATGGCACATATTGCACTTTTACTTTCTTCTCCAACACTTTGTTTTTGCATTATTTAAACCAAATTGAACATGTTTCATTATTTATTTGAGGCTAAATTGATTTTATTTGTGTATTATATTAAGTTAAAATAAGTGTTCATTCAGTATTGTTGTAATTGTCATTATTACAAATAAATAAATAAAATAAAAAAATCGGCCGATTAATCGGTGTCGGGCGGTTTTTGACCATCCAATAATCGGTATCGGCATCGGCGTTGAAAAATCATAATCGGTTGACCTCTAAAGGACACAATTATTATTTCAATTAAAAATCATTATTTATAATCTTGTCAACGTCTTGACTATATTGCCTATTCATTTTGCAACTCATTTCATGTATGTTTTCATGGAAAACAAGGACATTTCTAAGTGACCCCAAACTTTTGAACGGTAGTGTATGAAAAACATTTATATCATGCTGACATAAATTGACCAGGTGGAGGAGTTCTTTCAAAGAATTCACATATTTGAACCTTAAAAAAATAACACACAGTGCCATTTTGATTGGGAGTAATTAGCACTGTGACAACCAACTCCTGAGATAAACAGCCCCAGTCTCGTCTATACTTTAATATTTAGCCTATTTTTCATAATTAACAGTGAAGCTTTTTGGATTGTGTGCACTAGGCCAACTGTTTGTAGCCTATTGTTTGTAGAATTTTTTGGGGACTGACAAATTAGTTAATTGATTGTTAAAATGTACCCTGGAAACAGTTTCATTTGTGACTCTTTTCAGCAAACTAGGCGTATGTCGCGGGTCACTACTTCACAGGAGAGCCATTTGAACGTAAACTATTTTTTTTTGCTGTTGCCAGAAATGCCTTCTGGAACATGTGAACTTTTGTGTGCCTTAATAACAAACTTGTATGCGATTTGTAAATACAAATAAATTGTTAAATTACGAGCCTAGTTGGTTAAGCCACAGAAAAAGTAGTAACCTTCCCACTAGCCATGATTGGCTGAGATAATGAGTGGGCTGGACATGCCGAGAGAGGAGTTCAGATTGGTCTGCCATATAGAGGGCTTCTGTCTGTTTGAGCTGGCCAGTCTGTGTTCGTAATTCTGTCGAACGCAGCTTTTTTTATGTATCGTGTAGTGGAGCTGCATAAGGGTTGATCTCCACTTTCTGGAGGATCGAGTTTTGAAATCAGTGGAATTAGAGTATGATATCTAAAGAAATTGAGAAAATACCTGTGTCCGGATGACATCTTCAAACTAAGGGCAACCATGGCATGGCATCCGTGACAGTCCATCATGCATGATGATGTATACAGATAAGATAGTCTCGCTAGCTACATTTTCAGATATTACACTTTTCTAATTTTGACAGAAAGTGGTTTAATTTCAAGCTAAAGTGTACTGTTAGCTAGCTAGCTGACGTTAGCTGGCTGGCTCGCTAGCTAACGTTACATGTATGATGTTATTATTCGTGTCTCAGAGCTGTTTGCTTTGCTAGATAGAGCCTAATGTTAGCTAGCTGACATTGAACCTGGTTGGTTAGCTACCACTACCAGCAGATTCATGCAAGGCGTAGTAACGTCATGAGTTGGCACTATGTTCATTGTTATTTAACTAACTAACGTTAGCTGGCTGGCTGGCTTGCTAGCTAACGTTATGTGAGGTGTATGATCTCATATGTTGTTTACCTAGCTAGGTTAATTGTGTTTACCAAGCTAGCTACATGTCTTAAGCTAAAGTGTACTGTTAGCTAGCTAGCTAATGTTAGCTGGCTGGCTCCCTAGCTAACGTTACGTGTATGATATTATTATTCGTATCCCAGAGCCTAATGTTAGCTAGCTGGCTCGCTAGCTAACATTATGTGAATGATGTTATTATTTGTATCTCAGAGCCATTTGCTTTACTTGTTAGAGCCTAATGTTAGCTAGCTAACATTGAATCTGGTTGGTTAGCTCCCTTCCGATTCATGCAGGGTAGTAACGACATTATTTGGCACTATGTTCATTGTTGTTTAACTAGCTAACGTTAGCTGGCTGGCTCGCTAGCTAACGTTACGTGATGTGTATGATCTTACACGTTGTTTACCTAGCTAGGTTCATTGTTTACCTAGCTAGCTAGCTACATATCTTAACAAAAGACTCCACTATGCAAGTAACCATTTCAGGTAAGCTTGTAAATTCAGTCTGAGTATGCCAGAGCGCAGAATAACTGATGAATTTATGAATGCATAACACCCGTTGAATATGGCCAGTGTCAGTAAACGTCGGCAAAAAAGCGTAATGAAATTGTTGCCAGCAGAGCTGGTTAGGCTGTTTTCATGTTATCCAGAGGTAAACAAATCATCGCCCAGAGCGTCAAGTCTGCGTTCCGAATGCTCCGAGAGCGAAACGAGTTGGGTGGGGCTAAAGCTTAAGAGGGTGTGAACGATGCTGAATGGGTGTAGACAAAGAAGAGCTCTTCACTAGGTACCAAAACTTTCAAAGGCCATTCTCTCAAAAGTGAGTTTACAAGTTTATCAACTTTCAAAGCAGAGTTGCTTTCCCATTGTTCCTCAAACATGCAGTGTATGATATACCATTTTGTAGCTCTGAGTCTCTTCTTTTATCGAATGTAAAAAACACAATTTCAAATTTTGCTACATAAGACCAATTTGAGCCAGTTGGTCACATTTATCCTAGACATTTATATTATTTGGTTGAACTTGAATACATTTTAATCAGATATCCAGTGCGTGCACGATGCACAGACATGGCTGTGGAAAGGAAGCAGGATCTTCAACGTCCAGTCTGCTTCGCCATGGCACTGGGTTCTAAGACCACAGAATTACTGTCCTTCAGTCCCTCCTGTTGCCTAATGATGAAATACTTAACAATTCGGATGTTTTGAAAGTTTAATCCTTGTATTGGTACATTCCCTGGCATAAGTCTGTTGTCCCGTGTCATTTGGCGATTCCAGTGGGTTTATATCCTAAAAGAATGTCATTTCATAAGTCCCAAATCCTATCACGTGTGTGAGAGAAATTTTAAGATTATGTTATAATGCTGTTATTGCATCAAATGGTTGTTTTATGCAACAGAATAAGGGGTTGTTAGAACACTCATCTAGAGCACTCAATCGATTCACTTTATATGTGTGTGTTGTCTTGATCGGCTCCCTTATTAATAAGTGAATAAAGATTTAGTTTAAGTATAACTCTGACTTGTGTGATAAATTTGTCTCTCCTCATTCGATAGTAAAGAAATGAACTATCACACGTGTCTCAGGTGACCGCCTGGCACTTGTATAAATTCCTGGCACGGAGCGGAAAATACTTGGAGGAAAAGCAGAATGAACATCATAGAGACTAGGGTGAAAGACTACAAATGTGGCGTGATTTGGTTTACGTGGACATATTTTCTTCTTTAGGCTACAGTGAAGTGGTGAAGTGGAGATGACCATGTTCTATGCACATTTGAAGAACATTTAATGTAATATTGTAGGCCTGTCATTTTTCATTTGATTCAATGTCACATGCAATTATTATTCCACATAATTCACCAGCTTTACTATAAGTGTATTGATCAGGTAGATTTTTTTTATTTTTTTTTATGTAACCAATTTTGATGCCCAAAAATGACAAAACACAGTTGCTTACAGTACTACAGTACTTATCACAATTTGATTAGAGTATATAATGAGTATGTGGAGTGCAATATTTTGCCAGTTACACTGTAAAGAGGATGCCATGAATTTGACAGTAAGAAAAGTGGCAAGTACATTGCTGTATTTTACATTGCAGTAAATCTACTGTAATCTAAATACATTATCAAAGCAAGTGCTGTGTAATTACACACAGTACGATACCATACAATTGCATGTATTATACTGTAAAAAAGTAAATGCTACTGTAATCATAATGAATGAATGAATGAATAAATTAATTAATTAAATTCATTTTTTTTTTCACCTTTATTTAACCAGGTAGGCTAGTTGAGAACAAGTTCTTATTTGCATTGAGGGGAGGGGTTTGTTTTTCACAGTATTTTACTGTAATTACATAGGATTGGTTGGCTGCTAGGTAATGTGTTTATGAATATTTGGTGTTTTATATCACTTGCACTACTAGAGGCCTTAACAAAGGCTTCCAAACTGGCAGTGACTACAGGGCAAAACAGACCAAAAATAAATGGCAAAATGTTCAACCATTTAAGGCTTAAAGGCCCAATGCAGCCATTTTTCTATACATTTTAAATCATTTCTGGGTAACAATTAAGTAGATTACTGTAATAGTTTTCCATTCAAAAGGTTAAAAAAATAATCATAAATAGCTTTTTAGCAACAACTTTTTCTCTCTTTGTTATTGGTTTATTAACTAATTTAACACCTGGTGATGTCACCAGGCAAGCCGAAACCCCACCCATTCAAAACATGCTGATTATATACACTGAGTGTACTAAACATTAGGAACACCTGCTCTTTCCATGACATAGACTGACCAGGTGATTGCAGGTGAAAGCTATGACCCCTTATTGATGTCACCTGTTAAACCCACTTCAATCAGTGTAGATGAAGGGGAGGAAACAGGTTAAAGAAGAACTTTTAAGCCTTGAGACAATTGAGACATGGATTGTGTATGTGTGCTATTCAGAGGGTGAATTGACAAGACAACATATTTAAATGCCTTTGAACGGGGTATGGTAGTAGATGCCAGGCGCACCAGTTTGAGTGTGTCAAGAACTACAATGCTGCTGTGGTTTTCACGCTCAGCAGTTTCCCGTGCGTATCAAGAATGGTCTATCATCCAAAGTACATAACACTGATCACATTTGTTCACAGTGTAACGTTTTACAGTGTTAGTTTCATCAGCTTTTGTACAAAATGATACGAAACACAGGAAAAACTGAATTGTTGACTGCACTAGGCCTTTAAGACGTGTTACCACTCCAACCTATCCCCTATACAATTTAAATTGATGGGGCAATATAACCACATAGGGATTAAATTGGTAGACCAGTCTCACTAACGGGTGCAACAAATATAGCTTTTTACAAGGTATGCCTCAAAATATGTTATTGAGACAGAAACAACAATACCATGCACCCACTTGTGGTCAAAAGTATTTTTGTGCTCCAAAAATACGGAACGATGCAGTACCCTTGAAATACAGCAAATCTTTCCCCACCCACAATGCACCATAGTTTACAGTATGCTGCAGTAAAATGTTTCACAGTATTTTACTGTTGATGATACCCCAAATTACTCTATAAATGACAGTTTTGCGTTACAGTGTACAGTTAAGTCAACTGGATATAGCGATCACTATAATTAAGATTTCATTGGATACATTTGTTGTAAAATTGTTCTGACAGGCTACACCTAAGTGTTTTTTAGATATGGCAGATTTGTCTGGATAATTTGTTGATAGTTTATGCAGCATCTACGTATTACACCTCTCTTGGCCGTATGAAATCTAAAAGAGCTACTTCTGATTTATTAATATATTTATTGAAATCACAGCTCTTGGTAGAAAAGTCTGTTGCCCTACAACCAGCTCATTATTTTTGTAGACAGCACTTTTTAAGTTAGATCTTCAACGCTCGTGCGCTCTTCCATTGCTCCTCCTTTTTCTTCTTCCTTATCCTCCTCTTCCCCCTTCTCCTCCTCCTCCCCCCTCCTCCTTTATTTTTTATGACGATATGTATTAGTGTTTGAGGTTGATTCTAGATGACACTCAAGACCTCAGATCAACCCCTTTAGATTTTCCAACTCTGTCTCAATCTCTGTTTTCTTCCACTGTGTATTCTTTATCATTCAACTACCTTTCATCTATCTCTCATCATTTTCCTCCCTCCTTCTTTACCTTGTTTCAATTCACCTTTCTCTCCCTGTTCTGTTTCTTTAGAGGAATATTCTCTCTTCCTCCCGCCTTCCACTTTCAGGAGCCCAGTCTCTTTTTTCTCTTTGTCCATCTCTCACTCCCTCTTGCCAGTGTATTAATCTCCTCTCTCTGTCTTTTCCGACCATCTACTTCTCTCTCTCCTCCTATTTCACTCACTCTTTAACTGTATGTCTTCTCTAACTGTTTGTGTGTGTGTGTGTGTGTGTGTGTGTGTGTATCTCTCCCCCCTCCCCAGGACTGCTTCTCCATGGCTAACATGTCGTGGTACGGTGGTGCCAGTGTCCAGAACCAGAGCTGGCCAATCAACGAGCAGAATGTCACCATGCAGCCGTTCACTGTTAGCAACCTCAGGGACAACCCCTCTGGCTTTGGCTCAGTCCTCGAACGCTACTTCCTGGGCTCGTCAGGTAAGGGGTCGTCGCCTTGACAACGAGCGCAATATCTGGTCCGTCGGCTTAATAACAGGTGCAGAATGAGAATGTTGAGCCAGATTGATTTAGCTAAAAGTTGCCCCTATTCACTGATACAGGGTTAGATACATTTTCCATCCCCTAATGGTTATGGTTAGGACAGGGGAAGGGATATCTGATTCTACATCTGTGGTTATTGGTGACTTTATGAGTCACAGGGACAGGGGGAAGCCCTGTCGTTGTTCTTTTGTTGACTTACTGTATCACTTACAGGCCTACGGGACACATGCTCTGTAAATAGTGTAACACAATACAGGTTGTCCCTGGGTTTATTCATTGAGAGATTATACTACAAAGAGCAGCAAACCACCAAATGTACATGAACTCCTAGGGATGCAGCCCTAATTGCCTTTTGTTTCTATTATTAGAAGCAACAGATTACTTTATTGGAAAGGTTATTTTGGGGGGGTGTTGGTTTTATCGGGATAGGAGTGTGGGGAATGCCATGCTAGTGGTCCCAGCCGGATGTAAATGTGTGTGTGTGTGATGAGGGGTATTGCAATGACCCCTGGGGACTATGGACCACCACGCCTGCTATGTGTGGCATGTGTGACAGGGCTTCTGAGCTCCAAACCCAGTCTCTGCTTAAAGTGAGCCATATGTAAACACCAACCACACACACACACACACACACACACACACACACACACACACACACACACACACACACACACACACACACACACACACACACACACACACACACACATACACACACATACACACACACACACAATGAGAAAAGGGTACAAAATACAAACACATCTTAATGCAATGTGTGTGAGTCAAGGTTTGTTTGTGTACGTGTGTGTCTGTGTTTGTGTGTATGTGCGCACGCGTGTGTGTGTGTGGTGTGTGTGTGTGTGTGTACACATGTGTGAGTGAGAGAGTGTACCATGACTGTGTGTGTGTGTGTGTTGGAGCTAAAACATGCTAATCTTTGTCCCAGACAGCTTTGCCAGTCCAGATCAGATCATGGGGCAATACATCAACTAAAGGCCATAATTATCATCATGTGATACAAACAAAGGCCCTTTGTGATTCATCAGACCATTGTGTCCTCACACACACACACACACACACACACACACACACACACACACACACACACTTATATAACACAGTAGCAGGAGCTTAACTGTCACATGACTTAAATCTCTTTTCCACCTTCTGAGAGGGCAGCAGTAATGTCCAGGACCTTTTAACCCTCTATCTATCACTGTGCTTTGAAGACAAATAACAAAAGTGCTCTGGGCTGAAGCTACTGTCGCTATCTCTGGGCATAGCAAAGCTGATCCACAACCATGCCAGACATGCTAATGTGATACTAATGCTAACATTTTGCAGGTAATATTTCCTCATTCAAAATTAACACAGAATAAAATGTAGTGCCGGTTTCCCAGATACAGATTAAGCCTAGTCCTGGATTAAAAAGCTTCTCCATTAAAAGCGCTTTTCAAATCAAATCAAATTGTATTGGTCACATACACATATTTAGCAGATGTGATTGTGGGTGGAACGAAATGCTTGTGTTCCTAGCTCCAACAGTGCAGTAATATCTAACAATTTACAACAATACACACAAATCTAGAAGTAAATCATGGAATTAAGAAATATATAAATATTAGGACGAGCAATGTCAGAGTGGCATTGACTAAAATACAGTAAAATAGAATACAGTCACGCCTGCTCCCTCTCTCCCTCCCTGGCGCTCGAGGGTGCCAGGCTGCCCTGCATTACGCACTTCTGACACCATCATTACACACACCTGCTTCCCTCGTCACGTGCATCAGCGACCATTTGGACACACCTGGACTCAATCACCTGTATTATTTCCTTCCCTATATTTGTCTGGCCCCCAGCTCTGCTCCCCGCTTCCGCATTGATTGTCGTATGTCTCTGTTTTACCCGGTTCTGATGCTGTTCCTGTCCTGTTCCATGTCTGTGTAAATTTAATGTTCACTCTCCGTACCTGCTTCTCATCTCCAGCGTTGGTTCTTACAGAATACAGTATATACATATGAAATGAGTAAAGCGGTATGTAAACATTATTAAAGTGACTAGTGTTCCATTATTCAAGTCACCCTTGATTCCATGACTATGTATCTAGGGCAGCAGCCTCTAAGGTGCTGGGTTGAGTAACTGGGTGGTAGCTGGCTAGTGATGGCTGTTTAATAGTCTGATGGCCTTGAGATAGAAGCAGTTTTTCAGTCTCTCAGTCCCAGCTTTGATGCACCTGTACTGACCTCGCCTTCTGGATGATAGTGGAGTGACCAGGCAGTGGCTCGGGTGGTTGATGTCCTTGATGATCTTTTTGGCCTGCTTCTGACATCGAGTGCTGTAGGTGTCCTGGAGGGCAGGCAGTGTGCCCCCGGTGATGCCTTAGGTAGACCACACCACCCTCTGGAGAGCCCTGCGGTTGCAGGCAGTGCAGTTGCTGCACCAGGCGGGGATACAGCCCGACAGGATGCTCTCAATTGTGCATCTATATAAGTTTGTGAGGGTCTTAGGGGCCAAGCCAAATTTCTTCAGCCTCCTGAGGTTGAAGAGGCGCTATTGTGCCTTCTTCACCACACTGTCTGTGTGAGTGGACAATTTCAGATTGTCAGTGTTGTGTATGCCGAGGAACTTGTAGCTTTCCTTGAAGCCCAACTCTGTTGTGTTGTCTGCAAAGTTGATGATTGAGTTGGAGGCCTGTGTGGTCACGCATTCATGGATGAACAGGGAGTACAGGAGGGGGCTGAGTATGCACCCTTGTGGGGCTCCTGTGTTGAGGATCAATGAAGTGGAGGTGTTGTTTCCTACCTTCACCACTTGGGGGCGGCCCGTCAGAAGGTCCAGGACCCAGTTGCACAGGGCGGAGTTCAGACTAGAGGTCGACCGATTAATCGGAATGGCCGATTAATTAGGGCCGATTTCAAGTTTTCATAACAATCGGAAATCGGTATTTTTGAACGCCGATTTGGCCGATTTTTTTATTTTGTTTATTTTTTATATTTTTTTTAGACCTTTATTTAACTAGGCAAGTCAGTTAAGAACACATTCTTATTTTCAATGATGGCCTAGGAACGGTGGGTTAACTGCCTTGTTCAGGGGCAGAAAGACACATTTTTACCTTGTCAGCTCGGGGATTCAATCTTGCAACCTTACAGTTAACTAGTCCAACGCTCTAACCACCTGCTTTACATTGCACTCCACGAGGAGCCTGCCTGTTACGCGAATGCAGTAAGAAGCCAAGGTAAGTTGCTAGCTAGCATTAAACTTATCTTATAAAAACAATCAATCATAATCACTAGTTAACTACACATGGTTGATGATATTACTAGTTTATCTAGCCTGTCCTGCGTTGCATATAATCGCTTCGGTACACGTTGCACCAACCATAAACATCAATGCCTTTCTTAAAATCGATACACAAGTATATATTTTTAAACCTGCATATTTAGTTAATATTGCCTGCTAACATGAATTTATTTTAACTAGGGAAAATGTGTCACTTCTCTTGCAACAGAGTCAGGGTATATGCAGCAGTTTGGGCCGCCTGGCTCATTGCGAACTGTGAAGACTATTTCTTCCTAACAAAGACAGCTGACTTCGCCAAACTGGGGATGATTTAACAAAAGCGCATTTGCGAAAAAAGCACAATCGATGCACGAAGGTACCTAACCATAAACATCAATCCCTTTCTTAAAATCAATACACAGAAGTATATATTTTTAAACCTGCATATTTAGCTAAAAGGAATCCAGGTTAGCAGGCAATATTAACCAGGTGAAATTGTGTCATTTCTCTTGCGTTCATTGCACGCAGAGTCAGGGTATATGCAACAGTTTGGGCCACCTGGCTCGTTGCGAACTAATTTGCCAGAATTTTACGTAATTATGACATAACATTGAAGGTTGTGCATTGTAACAGGAATATTTAGACTTAGGGATGCCACCCGTTAGATAAAATACGGAACGGTTCCGTATTTCACTGAAAGGAAAAACGTTTTGTTTTCGAGATGATAGTTTCCGGATTCGACCATATTAATGACCAAAGACTCGTATTTCTGTGTGTTATTATGTTATAATTAAGTCTATGATTTGATAGAGCAGTCTGACTGAGCGGTGGTAGGCAGCAGCAGGCTCGTAAGCGTTCATTCAAACAGCACTTTCGTGCGTTTTGCCAGCAGCTCTTCACTGTCCTTCAAGCATTGCGCTGTTTATGACTTCAAGCCTATCAACTCCCAAGATTAGGCTGGTGTAACCGATGTGAAATGGCTAGCTAGTTAGCAGGTGCGCGATAATAGTGTTTCAAACGTCACTCGCTCTGAGACTTGGAGTAGTTCTTCCCCTTGCTCTGCGTGGGTAACGCTGCTTCGAGGGTGGCTGTTGTCGATGTGTTCCTGGTTTGAGCCCAGGTAAGAGCAAGGAGGGGGACGGAAGCTATACTGTTACACTGGCAGTACTAAAGTGCCTATAAGAACATCCAATAGTCAAAGGTATATGAAATACAAATCGTATAGAGAGAAATAGTCCTATAATTCCTATAATAACTACAACCTAAAACTTCTTACCTTGGAATATTGAAGACTCATGTTAAAAGGAACCACCAGCTTTCATATGTTCTCATGTTCTGAGCAAGGAACTTAAACGTTAGCTTTCTTACATGGCACATATTGCACTTTTACTTTCTTCTCCAACACATTGTTTTTGCATTATTTAAACCAAATTGAACATGTTTCATTATTTATTTGAGGCTAAATAGATTTTATTGATGTATTATATTAAGTTAAAATAAGTGTTTATTCAGTATTGTTGTAATTGTCATTATTACAAATAAATGCGGAAAAAATTGGCCGATTAATCGGCATCGGCTTTTGCGGGCCCTCCAATAATCGGTATCGGCGTTGAAAAACCATAATCGGTCGACCTCTAGTTCAGACCCAGGGACCCGAGCTTGATGATGAGCTTGGAGGGTACTATGGTGTTGAAGGCTGAGCTATAGTCAATGAACAGCATCCTTACATAGGTATTCCTCTTGTCCAGATGCTATTTGGCAGTGCAGTGCAATGGCGATTGCATCGTAAGCAAATTGGGGTGGTAAGCAAATTGAAGTGGTTCTAGGGTGTCAGGTAAGGTAGAAGTGATATGATCCTTAACTAGCCTCTCAAAGTTCTTCATGATGACAGATGTGAGTGCTACGGGGTGATAGTCATTTAGTCCAGTTACCTTTGCTTTCTTGGGTACAGGAACAATAGTGGACATCTTGAAGCAGGTGGGGACAGCAGACTGGGATAGGGAGAGGTTGAATATGTCCGTAAACACTCCAGCCAGCTGGTCTGAGGTCGCGGACTAAGGATGTCTTCTGGGCCGGCAGCTTTGCGAGGGTTAACATGCTTAAATATCTTCCTCACGTCGGCCAAGGAGAAGGAGAGCCCACAGTCCTTGGGAGCAGTCCACGTTGATGGCACAGTGTTATCCTCAAAGCGGGCGAAGAAGGTGTTTAGCTTGTCTGGGAGCAAGACGTTGGTGTCCGCAACGTGGTTAGTTTTCTCTTTGTAATCCGTGATTGTCTGTAGACCCTGTTACATGTCTCGTGTCTGAGCTGTTGAATTGCGACTCCACTTTGTCTCTGTACTGACGTTTTGCCTGTTTGATTGCCTTATGGAGGGAATAACTACACTGTTTGTATTCAACCATATTCCCAGTCACCTTGCCATGGTTAAATGCAGTTCTTCGCGCTTTCAGTTTAGCGCGAATGCTGCCATCTATCTACGGTTTCTGGTTTTGGTCGGTTTTAATAGTCACAGTGGGAACAATATCCCCTATACACATCCTGATGAACTGTGTCATTGTATACATCAATGATATTATCTGAGGCTACACGGAATATATCCCTGTCCACGTGATCAAAAGAATCTTGAAGCATGGATTCTGATTGGTCAGATCAGCGTTGAATAGACCTTTGCATGGGTATTTCCTGTTTTAGTTTCTGCCCATAGGAAGGGAGGAGAAAAATGGAGACGTTATCTGACTTGCCGAAGGGAGGACCTTGTAGGCATCCCAGAAGAGAGAATAGCAGTGGTCGAGTGTTTTCCCAGCACGAGTTCTACAGTCAGATTCTACAGTCAGATGTTTATAGAACTTTGGTAGCATTTTCCTCAAATTTGCTTTGTTAAAATCCCAAGCAACAATAAATGCAGCCTCAGGATATGTGGTTTCCAGTTTGCATAAAGTCCAGTGTAGGTCCTTGAGGGCCGTCGTGGTATCGGCTTGAGGGGGAATATACACGGCTGTGACTATAACCGAAGAGAATTCTCTTGGGAGGTAATACGGTCGGCATTTGATTGTGAGGTATTCTACGTCAGGTGAACAAAAGGACTTATGTTTCTGTACGTTATCACAATTACACCATGAGTGGTTAATCATGAAACATACACCACCGCCCTTCTTCTTCCCGGAGAGTTCTTTATTCCTGTCTGCGCGATGTACTGAGAACCCAGCTGGCTGTATGGACAGGGACAGTATATCCGGAGAGAGCCATGATTCCGTGAAACAGAGTATGTTACAGTCCCTGATATCTCTCTGGAAGGAAATCCTTGCCTTGAGCTCATCTACTTTATTATGCAGAAACTGAACATTAGCGAGTAATATACTTGGAAGCGGTGGATGGTGTGCCCGCCTCCTGAGTCGGACTAGAAGTCCACTCTGAATATCTCTTCTCCGCCGGCGGTATTTTGGAGCAGCCTCTGGGATAAGTTCAATTGCCCTGGGGGGTGCGAACAAAGGATCCAATTCGGAAAGTCGTATTCCTGGTCGTAGTGCTGGTGAATTACCGCCGCTCTGATATCCAAAAGTTATTTCCAGCTGTATGTAATAACACAAAAAACGTTCTGGGCTAATAGTGTAATAAATAACACACAAAAAAAACGAAATACTGCAATGTTGCTTAGGAGCTAGAAGCAGAGCTGTCATGTCTGTCGGCGCCATCTTGCTTTTTAGTCCAGGGCTAGGAAAGCGTACCATAATGTATAGAGCCCACGTGGTTCTCTATTCCATTTGTTTTACATTAAATGCATTGTATCCATTTCTTTGGCTCCTTTGTCTCTGCCCTCCATTGAAAATTAGTGATTTTGTAGAGTGAATCCACGGTAACAATGAGCTCAGGTCTCATTGTTCTACTGTATCTACTGAACGTGACAATAGCAGCAGCTGATCTAGCTGAAACGCAATCTGTCTTGGGAAAATCATTGATCTGTCACTGTAATATTGGTGAAAGCAAAAGGGTGGAAACCATGTTTTTACCTATCCACTCACTTACAGATCAGTGGTCTATCATCTCTATGGGAATAGAAGTACCCAGCTGGCAAAACTGGTAGCAATGACATCATGGTCAGATTACATACTGGTTGTATAATGATGTTTTGCTAAGAAATAACAACCAGAATATGACATCATTCCCATAATGTCTTGATTTTGTCATTAAAAATAGCATCGGTTACATTGAGAGTTGTGATATGGTGTAAGACGTTTACAACCAGACAATGACCTCATTACGATGTCACACTAAAACCTGATAAGGTAAGCTGATCAAATGGTTTTGAGGAAACCGATTGCCTTGAGCCATTTGAGTTGGAAAATGAATCATTTGATTATGCTGTACTGTCAATGTTTGAGTAAGCAATGTACTACAAGTGTTCCTGTTAACTGTACTTGAATAAACAACGTAAATGTAACATAACACTATTGATTGAAGCTAACTTAAATGATGTTGTTGACTTTACTTGAATAATTGAGTGAAGTGCTTAAATTATGTTGTTGACTTTACTTAAATATACTATGTTATTGTCATGTAACCCTTGTGAGTGAAGTTGACGTAAACACAATTGAGTTAAGGTCACTTGAATGTGAAAACTTGCTACTTAAATGGTTTAAGGAAACCGATTGCCTTAAACCTATTAAATGAATGTATATGAAACAAAATAGCTGTAAAAAACTTTAATGCAAAACAAAGTTACTTTTGTCCTTTGTAAAACAAAGTTACTTTTGTCCTCCGGAGAGGGGGTACAAAAAGCACAGCTGATTGGGGGTACTTAAGGACTGGAGTTGGGAAACACTGACATAGGCTTACTAATATAACCTGGTACATCAACAGTATATCATTGGTAAAAATTTACAAAATATCCACCAGAGAAACATTTGTATATTTCGCCTAAAATCACTTGTGATAAGTGCTGGGCTTTGTTTAATTTGCCTGGTGCAATGGAAAAAATGAATATTTACAAAAAGGCAAACTCTTTGTTACCTTTCAAATACTATTATTATACTTTCAAGGTGTAACAAGTAGTTGATCATTGAACCAGATCTGATTCCAGCGTTATATGCAGTGCCCTAAAGATCTGAGTCCTCCGTCTTACCTGTAGCCTAGAGCATGACACCTCAGAATGTCAACCAAAGCGTCAGCGATCCTTCCATTCTTTGATGCCCTCTGAAGTACAAGGTCATCAAAGAAGGGGTGTGACGGTCGAGCGCAGCATCGAAGGTGTTCGGCATGTCCTGGTTCGTTATTTGCAGAAACTGCATACACCTACATTTGGAAATGACAGACGGCAAAGGACAGTTTTTAGCAATATTATCACAAGTTTGGCACAGCAAAACAATTGTTATATTTGGGTAGAAAAAACAGCTGTGCAATTTTACCTTCGACCACATGCGCAGAGCAGGCCAGAGATCAAGGAACTCCTTTACAGGTGGGCTGTAGGTGACGCCACAGGGAAAATGTGATCTGCATCAAGGCTATACTTGAGATGATAAGGATAGTCCATCATGTACTGGATTCTGTTTGTCAATGTCTCCTTGAAGTTCTGAGTGTCATGGGGAGAATCTCAATTGCATTTCCTCTCTCTTTGTTCCCATCTCAAAACCCACTGGGTGAGAAGGTCAGAAGGGAGGGAACTCTTACCTTCTCGTCCATTGGGTTTCGAGAAGGAGGCGAGGAGAGAGGATCTGATGACGTCATGTTAGCTATTACAACGTAACGTTAGCCCTGGCATGCCAGTTAGCAGCCTGATTACTAGCTTGACAGATTATGCTTTAAAATTTTACAAATTAACACACATGATACAAATGAACAATTAATAACTTTATACCATTGAGAAAGTATCCACTGTTGCTGGCAATAGATGATAACAGCTTGCTATGGAGATAAAACCAATTTAAGGAATCGTGGCGATTTTGCCGCCATGTTGGAAATAATTTTTTGGAACTTGACAAATGTGCCTTTGGAACGTCAACGTGCATGACGTCAGACGTAATCAAGGTCACACTTGAAAGAGCTTGCATCTAACTAATTTCTTCTATCAAATACACTCAATCATATTGAGTGCAATCTATAATAACTAATAATTGAGAAATAACTACTGAGTGAAAGTGAGTAAATTTTACTTTTAGTAACCTTTGAGTAAATTGTACTTAATTCTTTTAGCAAGATATACTGTTAGGTTTTACACTGCATGTGCCATGGGGTTTGCCAGCTGGGAAGTCAGAATGCATGTTAAAGGTATTCAAACAGGCCCTGAGACTCAGGCATTGGCTGTGAGAGACTGTCTGTGTCTATACTGTCTGTGTGTGTGTGTGTGTGTGTGTGTGTGTGTGTGTGTGTGTGTGTGTGTGTGTGTGTGTGTGTGTGTGTGTGTGTGTGTGTGTGTGTGTGTGTGTGTGTGTGTGTGTGTGTGTGTGTGTGTGTGTGTGTGTGTGTGTGTGTGTGTGTGTGGCTGTCTGTCTGCCTGTGTGTGTGTCTATAGTCATAGAGATTCTTTTAAATTACTAGAGGGGCTATGTCATAAATCCTCAAAGTTCCAGAATGGAAATCCAAAACCAGTCTAATTGGAATGAATGGCAATAGAGGCATAGGTGATGCATTTCCTGCTTTTACTTATGCAGGACAATAAAAGTAAGGCATGTGATGTATCAGAAATGGTGTAATGGAATTATAGTCAACTTAAAAATATTGTAATATAATTATTAATGCAGTTTATACAGGTTTTATACACATTTTCTGTACAAAAAGCCTTTAAAATATATGTAAACAGACCTTAAATGTCTCAGGAAAGCTGTGAGTGCTATTATATGATACAACCTCAGTACTGTCTACGTCCTATCATCAACTGATTTGAGCCAGTGTATGGCTGTGGATTGACTGCATAGAGGGCTTGCAGTTGACGTATGATGCCTCCTGGCGGTCATGTTGGAAGACCACCGCATTAATTATTCCGGCAACAACAGTTAAGTGGCTACCCCAAACTGCATGATAACAGTGCCTTAAACTAGTTGATTCATTACCACGGTCATTTACTGTGCAGCATTTGGCTGCTCTAACAAGGCAGGAAAGAAAATATGAAAACACATGTTTACCGATTCCCCGCAATCATGAAACACCATTGGTGACATCAAGAAGATAAGTCTCAAGAACTGTCAGAAATGCGAGAAAAAAAAAACATTTTGCCCGTCACGACCTGAACCCAGACAGCTGTCAGTACATGGTCTGCTACGATAATTTCATTACTGGTATGTCAAGTCTGATTGATTTTGAGTGTAGTTTAGCTGTTATGCTAAGCAGGTGTTAACAACAACAGTAAGTTAGATAAAATTAGCTAGCTAGATAGCTGGTAGTCTAGCTATTAGTATGTGTCCCATGAGTCTCAAGTTTTGGGGAAGCAATTTTTTCACCATAAAAATGCACCTTTATAACAAAGGATCGCATTCGTCTATCATCACATTTGCAGACTAATGTAAGCCTACTATTCCTAATGTGATGAGTAGATTGGATAGTCATAATTTAGGCTATTAACGAGCGCTTAGTGGCAAAGACCTAAAGGCTATATCAGAGACTTTTCTTTCCTTTGTACAGGAAACATGTGGCCTTTGATAAAAATGTCATACACTTTTACTACAGTTTATATGACTGAAGACATTAGCAGAATCATTTTTTTATTTGATGGTAGCCTAGGCCTACCCTGCTGACACTGACAACAAATCAATAAAAATGACTTTGTCTTGAATGTAACCATGTTATCTTGGCCTATGGAAAAGGGTCATGGCTAGAATGGATATAGCTTTTGTCAAATGAATGTCAAAAGTACATTTTTGGCATTTTAGCTAACCCTAACCCTTTTTCCTTATCTTAACCTAATTATCCTAACCTGCTACGTTAATTATCTTAGCCTGCAGCGTAAATTACGTTAATTTGACAAAAGATGGATCCCTTCTAGCCATGACCATGAAAAGGGGAGACACAAATTGTACAATATGAGGTCCATATAGCCTGGAGGAGGACATTATTGTCCAAAACAACTCCAGTGGCACTGAACCAATTATCATTTGTTGAGAACTTTATTAATAAGAGGAGGGAAATTGTATAGACATTACAGCATAAGAAAAATGCCTCAATGGGATAGGACAACTTATCCCATTGTTCCAGCCCAACAATAGATGTAATCTTTATATGACACTAAAACACCTGAATGAATTCAACACAACCAAACAAGATGGTTTAGGTGACCTAAAGAAGTGATATTCTAACATCAGGTGTGATTTTCATTTGTTTATGTTCTGTTCACCAGCTGATCTTTATCAAGACACCAATGTCAACTGGATTCCCCCTGTGAAGATGAGGAATGCTGCAGCAGCATCAGTTTCTACTTCTACTACTTTGTCCTTTTCCAGATATGAAAGGAGACATCCCTCAATTATACGAGATGGTTGTTATATGCTGTGCTTTGGTTAATCTGAATGATTCTGTTGTGCAATATGAGTAGAGCACCTTCACCTTGTCTTCATGACAAAATAAACCGTGTAAATATATAAAATGTAATTTGGAACAACATGTAAAAGACTTGTTAATGATATTGTAAACATACTGTACTTTAATAATAGGCTATATTGTTTTATGGGTTGAAATTAAAAGTATTTTGTCTGTCATCTCTGCTTTAATATATTTAATATAGCCTAACTATTATTTTTGTATTTTAAAATTTAAACACATTTAGCAAAGATAATATGATTGTTGTGGTAGTCTTAGGCAAACTATTATCACAGTGGCACCTCCAAGTGCCACTCAGACCTTCTGTGAGAAATGTATCTGGAATTGAACTTGGTAGTAGTAGTGTGTATGTTTTAAACCTCTACAGGATTGGTGGGTCCCCCACGGGACGGTTTAGCTAACGTAGGCTAATGCGATTAGCATGAGGTTGTAAGTAACAAGAAACTTTCCCAGGACAAAAACATATCTGATATTGGCAGAAAGATTAAATTATTTTTAATCTAACTGCACTGTCCAATTTACAGTAGCTATTACAGTGAAATAATACCATGCTATTGTTTAACCTCTATGGGCTAGGTGGGACGCTTGCGTCCCACCTACGCAACAGCCAGTGTAATCCCGTGGCGCGATATTCAAATACCTCAAAAATGCAAAAACTTCAATTTTTCAAACATATGACTATTTTACACCATTTTAAAGAAAAGACTCTCGTTAATCTAACCACACTGTCCGATTTCAAAAAGGCTTTACACCGAAAGCAAAACATTAGATTATGTCAGCAGAGTACCCAGCCAGAAATAATCAGACACCCATTTTTCAAGCTAGCATATAATGTCACATAAACCCAAACCACAGCTAAATGCAGCACTAACCTTTGATGATCTTCATCAGATGACAACCCTAGGACATTATGTTATACAATACATGCATGTTTTGTTCAATCAAGTTCATATTTATATCAAAAACCAGCTTTTTACATTAGCATGTGACTAGCATTCCCACCGAACACTGCCGGTGAATTTACTAAATTACTCACGATAAACATTCACAAAAACATAACAATTATTTTAAGAATTATAGATACAGAACTCCTCTATGCACTCGATATGTCCGATTTTAAAATAGCTTTTCGGTGAAAGCACATTTTGCAATATTCTAAGTAGATAGCCCGGCATCACAGGGCTAGCTATTTAGACACCCAGCAAGTTTAGCATTCACCAAAGTCAGATTTACTATAAGAAAAATGTTATTACCTTTGCTGTCTTCGTCAGAATGCACTCCCAGGACTTCTACTTCAATAACAAATGTTGGTTTGGTCCCAAATAATCCATTGATATATCCAAATAGCGGCGTTTTGTTCGTGCGTTCAAGACACTATCCGAAAGGGTAAATAAGGGTTATGAGCGTGGCGCATTTCGTGACAAAAAAAATCTAAATATTCCATTACCGTACTTCGAAGCATGTCAACCGCTGTTTAAAATCCATTTTTATGCCATTTTTCTCGTAAAAAAGCGATAATATTCCGACCAGGAAATCGTTTTTTATTACAAAGAGAGTGAAAGTAAAAGCATGCTATCCCCTCATGCACGAGCCTCAGTCTAATGGCCCTCTGATAGAGCACTTGCCAAACGCGCTAATGTGTTTCAGCCTGGGGATGGAATTACATCGTTCAGCTTTTTCCCGCCTTCTGAGAGCCCATGGGAGCCGTAGGAAGTGTCACGTCATGCCAGAGATCCCCTGTATTTGTTAGAGATGATCAAGGAGGGCAAGAAATTGTCAGACAGGCCACTTCGTGTAAGGAATCTTCTCAGGTTTTGGCCTGCCAAATGAGTTCTGTTATACTCACAGACACCATTCAAACAGTTTTAGAAACTTTATGGTGTTTTCTATGCAAAGCCAATAATTATATGCATATTCTAGTTACTGGGCAGGAGTAGTAACCAGATTAAATCGGGTACGTTTTTTATCCGGCCGTGCAAATACTGCCCCCTAGCCCCAACAGGTTAAGAAGAGTGCACAGTTATGAACTTGAAAATGTATTAATAAACCAATTTGGCCATTTGGGCAGTCTTAATAGACAATTTTGAACAGAAATGCAATAGTTCATTGGATCAGTCTAAAAAGTTGCAAATACACTGTGCCATCTAGTGGCCAAAATCTAAATTGTGCCTGGGCTGGAATAATACTGTATGGCCTTTCTCTTGCATTTCAAAGATCATAGTACAAAAAAAATACAAAAAAAACATATTTTTTCCTTTGTATTATCTTTTACCAGATCTAATGTGTTAAATTCTCCTACATTAATTTCAAATTTCCACAAACTTCAAAGTGTTTCCTTTCAAATAGTATCAAGAATATGCATATCCTTGCTGCAGGGCCTGAGCTACAGGCAGCTGGATTTGGGTATGTCATTTTAGGTGAAAATTGTAAAAAGAAAAAGAAAAAAAAGGGCAGAGTCCTTAGAGATTTTTAAGCTAAGGATCCCATCACTTCTTGCTTCCAGACATTTCACCAGCTAGATTACAAGGGTTGGATTTGCACTAAACAATTTCCTGTCAGCACAAGGCAACATCTCGTTCTAGTATAATGATTAGTACTCTATATATACAAAAGAATGTGGACACCCCTTCAAATTAGTGGATTCGGCTATTTCAGCAACACCCGTTGCTGACAGGTGTATAAAATCAAGCACACTGCCATGCAATATCCATACACAAACATTGGCAGGAGAATGGCCTTAATGAAGGACTCAGTGACTTTCAACGTGGCACTGTTATAGGATGCCACCTTACCAACAAGTCAGTTCGTCAAATTTCTGCCCTACTAAAGCTTCCCCGGTCAACTGTAAGTACTGTTATTGTGAAGTGGAAATGTCAAGGAGCAACAACGGCACAGCTGCGAAGTGGTAGGCCACACAAGCTCAGAATGGCCTAGTGCTGAACCGCTTAGTGCGTAAAAATCATCTGTCGTTGGTTGCAACACTCACTACTGAGTTCCAAACTGCCTCTGGAAGCAACGTCAGCACAAGAACTGTTCGTCAGGAGCTTCATGAGCTTCAATGGTTTTCTATGGCCAAGCAGGCACACACAAGCCTAAGATCACCATGCTTAATGCCAAGCTTCGGTTGGAGTGGTGTAAAGCTTGCCACCATTGGACTCTGGAGTAGTGGAAACGCGTTCTCTGGAGTGATGAATCATGCTTCACCATCTGGCAGTCTGACAGACAAATCTGCGTTTGGCAGATGTCAGGAGAACACTACCTACAGACACAAAAGTGAGCAGTTCAGTCATCTGCACCCAATACAGCTAGCCTTCAACATATTCTCATAGCATACAGTACATATTCTCACCTCTTTGTTGATTGATATCCATTGAATTGTGTTCATTTTCTGTTTTAGAAAGATTTGCACAAATATGAAAGAATAGATGCTATCGTCATAAAACAAAATCACTTTAGATCATACAAGGGATAAACCTTACCTTAAATTGAGGAGAACTTTACATTTTTCAGTTAAGTACCTGCACCTGCTGTCCTTTTAAATCCAATTTTTTCAGTTGGGCAGTTAGGTTCCTACAAGAACCCCCACCAACTAAGGAGGTTCCTCAATGAACCCCACCTACTATAGGGTTCTTGGAAGAACCTTTTGGGGGCAATTTTCAGTACCAAGAACCCTAAGGCTTTTCGAAGAACTTTGAGAATCTTAGAAGAACCCTTGTTGAACCCCTAATTTTTAGAGTGTATGTTAGGCCCTGATCTGGCAATGCCATATGGCTGTGGGTTACACTAGTTCATTTAGCAGACAAGATTTGCTTAGAATTCTGTGGCATTATTTAATATTATTTTATAGTATGAAGAATACAATTGAACATAACTGAATAAAATAGAAAGGACATTTTCTCCAAACGATTTGAGGGAGTGTGCACATGCAGCTGTTCTGTGTTGAGCCGGTTAACAAAGAAACAGGCACTCTTACTCTTCTATGCTTAATTTAAAGTTATTTATGTAACTTTAGTTTTGATAAAAATGTTGAGCTATATGTTTTGATTTTTAATACATTGTAAGGCTGCATGATGCAACTCTAATGATTATTATTTGATACATTCTAAACATTCATTGTTTCACACAATATCTTATCACAGCACTGGCAAACCATGGTTGGCCAACATGGCTGACCTTTGGACCATCATAAGAAGGTTCATGTCCATTCTAGTATTTTAATTCCTAATTCTATGTCTATACTTCTGTCTGTCTGTTCGTCCGTCCGTCTGTCCAGCAGCAGCTGAATACCATGTCTTTGTCTTGGCTGGTAAAATGAGCTTCCCTCGACCCAGTGGTAACCTTTTTAACTCTTGCACCGGTACCCCATGCATATTAAGACATTGGGACAGTCGAGGGGTGTGTTTTTTTTGTGTTTTTTTGCAGTGGGCTATTGTTGTTTCTGAGTTGTCTAACCTTGGACCTTTCAACAGTGGCCTAGTATCCTCTTTGGTCCAAACCAGGCTTGGCTTTGGCCTTGAGACACTTTGGTAGGTAATGCTTCCTTCTGAGTTCTGAGAGAGAGCGCAACAGAGAGAGAAGAGAGAAAATGAGAGAGATAGAGATAGTCCTAAAGAGAGCGCAGGAGAGAAAGAGCATACGGGGAAGAGACAGAGACAGCGCACAGAGGAGAATAAATACACAGAGTGCAGGAAAGATACAAAAAAAAGAGAGGGTAATGGAGAGTACAGGAGGAAGAGAGTGCAGGAAAGAGAGAGAGCAGGACAGTGACATTTGAGCTAGTTGCCAACTGGGGGAGCTTGTCCTATGCCCACCTGTCTTAAACTGTACAGAACAACTGGAAGTACTGGAGTGCAGATTAGATATCGCTGAGATGCAAGATACCTTTTTTTTTTGAGCTATCATGCGAGCCTTCTAATGCCCAAAGGCTTATTCCTATATTTACACATCATTAAGTAATGTAGATACACGTTACAGGAGGTTACCACAACCAAGACGTAAGCATTATTGGTGTAAAGTATACTATAGGATAGGTGATATACTACCGGTTTATAACAGTTGATGATACATAAACATTGCCACCTACTCATATTAGATGTGATTCATGAACTTGGTCTCACTAAGGCTGGGATTAAATCCGAGGCGCATTGTAATGTAGAGCGCTTGACATTTAAAGGTGTGTGTTTGCGATTTAGCCGACATTTGCAGCATTAACTGTGAATGTGATCTCTGTGAACCTATTGCCTTTAAAAGGTGCATTGTTGGCTGTATAGTGCACTGCTCTATAACGCCCCTCAGATTGTTAGTTAAGTTCAAATCCATCTCTGATTGGTAAGGTAAACCTTCACAGACGGGCTATACCTGGGAAAACAAAATATTATTGAAAAGAGTATTATTGAATGGAAAAATGTATGTTTTGCCAAGTAAAGTTTTTTGTCTGTGAGAGCAATTAGATATTTGGTTAATCTTGCATATTTCATATTTGATGTGTTTGAAACTCTGAAGTGTGACAACGATTGTACAGATCACACTGTTAATGATTGTCAGATGATAAGCAAAGTAATGTGTGTAGGTGTGTGCATGTGTGTGTGTGTGTGTATGTGTGCGTATGCGTGTGCGTGCACATGTGTATGTTTGTGTGCGTGTGTTTGCATTTATTGTATTAGCTTTGACTTTAACCTCGTACATTTAGGAGACATAATATCATAGCATACTATTTTCCACTCAAATATAATTAGCCTATTTTCCATTCTCTTTTTTCTGGAGGTCCATAATTCACAGACAAAGGGTTTCTCTTCAAATCCCCTTATGCTGACATACCTAAATAAGACAGATCGCTTGGCTCTCCTCAAAGTTTCCACAACCCATCATTACAAATAAGGCCCAGAAAAGATCCTGTCCTTTGTTGTTTTCCTAGCAGGCTCTTTTAAATGATGGCCTGATAGCTCCTCCAAAGAGATCACCTGTCTTAGAATCAGTCTGGAACCAATAAAAGTAATTCATTCGGCTGTCTTCTGATATCTGTTGTTTTTTCCGCCATTCCCTCCTTCTCCCTCTTTTAAGAAGTTGCTATCAGAGATTAGCGTTTGAAATTAATTCTAGACAATGTACAAGACCTCAGATCAACTCTGTGAGATGTTTCCACTTCTCCCTGCTCTCCTCTTTCTCTCTTTCTATTCCCCGCTCTCTGTCCCTCTCTTTCTCTGTACCTCTCTCCATCTCTCTCTCTCTCTCTCTCCCATCTCTTTTTCTTTCTCTCCATCTCTTATTCTCTCACTCTCTCTTTCTTTCAAACTATATATTTCCATCTGTTGATCCTAGAGAAAGAGAGACTCTCCTCCTTCTTTAGTTGTTTTTCTAGAAGACCTTGCCACGCACAGCTCAGAGACAGTAAGGACAGAGTGGTCATACATAGAAGTGGTCTCAAATCTCTTTCTCAGGTCTGCTGTCTTCAATGCCTTTCAGAAGCAGGTTTACCTCTAGGGCAGTGTTTCCCAACTCCAGTCCTCGAGTACCCCCAACAGCACACGTGTGTTATAGCCCCGGACAAACTGTTGCGGGTACTCGAGGACTGGAGCTGGGAAACACTGCTCTAGGGTACCCCAATCTAAACCACTGGAAACCAGGGTTGTGTTCAATAGCCACCAAACTGGAACTTTCACCAATGTGTCATTCATGCACAATGAAGGTGTTCCGTGAAATACCATGAGAACATTTTGTTTAGTCACGAATACATCAGACAATGATAGGCTCACCATTTAGTGAAAACAGGTTTTTAGAAATGTTTGCCAAATTATTAAAAATAAAAAACAGAAATACCTTATTTACATAAGCATTCAGAACCTTTGCTATCTGACTCGAAAATGAGCTCAGGTGCATCCTGTTTCCAGAGATCATCCTTGAGATGTTTCTACAACTTGATTGGAGTCTACCTGTGGTAAATTGAATTGATTGGACATGATTTGGAAAGGCACACACCTGTCTATATAAGGTCCCATAGTTGACAGTGTATGTCAGAGCAAAAACCAAGCCATGAGGTTGAAGGAATTGTCCGTAGAGCTCAGAGACAGGATTGTGTCGAGGCACAGCTCTGGGGAAGGGTACTAAAACTTTTCTGCAGCATTGAAGGTCCCTAAGGACACCGTGGTCTCCATAATTCTTAAATGGAAGAAGTTTGGAACAACCAAGACTCCTAGAGCTGGCCGCCCAGCCAAACTGAGCAATCGGGCAGAAGGGCCTTGGTCAGGGAGGTGACCAAGAACCCGATGGGCACTCTGAAAGAGCTCCAGAGTTCCTCTGTGGAGATGGGAGAACCTTCCAGAAGGACAACCACCTCTGCAGCACTCCACCAATCAGGCATTTATGGTAGAGTGGCCAGATGGAAGCCACTCCTCAGTAAAAGGCACATGACAGCCCGCTTGGAGTTTACCAAAAGGCACCTAAAACTCTCAGACCATGAGAAACAAGACTCTCTGGTCTGATGAAACATAGATTGAACTCTTTTACCTGAATGCCAACCGTCATGTCTGGAGGAAACCTGGCACCATCCCTCCGGTGAAGCATGATGGCGGCATCATCATGCTGTGGGGATGTTTTTCAGCGGCAGGGACTGGGATCGTCGTCAGGATCGAGGGAAAGATGAACGGAGCAAAGTACAGAGACATCCTTGATGAAAACCTGCTCCAGAGCGCTCAGCACCTCAGACTGGGGCAAAGGTTCACCTTCCAACAGGACAACGACCCTAAGCACACAGCCAAGACAATGCAGCAGTGGCTTCGGGACAAGTCTCTGAATATCCTTGAGTGGCCCAGCCAGAGCCTGGACTTGAACCCGATTGAACATCTCTGGAAAGACTTGAAAATAGCTGTGCAGCAACGCTCCCCATCCAACCTGACAGAACTTGAGAGGATCTGCAGAGAAGGTGTGCCAAGCTTGTAGCGTCATACCAAAGAAGACTCGAGGCTGTAATCACTGCCAAAAGTGTTTCAGCAAAGTACTGAGTAAAGGGTTTGAATACTTATGTAAATGTGCAGTGGCGACCCGTCATTCAGGGCAGTTGGGGCAGTTGGGCCCCACTTGTTTTGAGCCCCATTTAAATGTAATTTTTTTTTTAACATTTAAAAGTTTGGCATGTTATTTTGGCATTAATACGTGTCACATATCAGTTTGCAAACAATGTAAAAAATATATATGTATCATTGGATTAATTAAGCTGCATACAATCATGATCTCTTTTTTGTTTTCTTGAGTAAGGCAGCTCCAAAATGTAAGTGTTTCAGCCAAGCTCAGTGCTTTCTGTGGTGGTGGGACAAGCCAGCAGAAAATATGGAGCGTTGCGCCATGATTGGCTCAGTGATTCTGTCACTCATGGGTACATTACCTCACCGCGAAGTCTAAGGGGAGACCTCAAAAATTCTAGCCCTTTGGGTGCTGACATAGAGTTACATTAGAAGTGCCCATCCAAGAAGGCTCAAGGTCATTGGCCACAGATAAAATGACGTCAAATCACGTTATATGTACAGTAGCTTTAATTGGACTGATCATGTCAACATCATACTTTCAAAATCTTAGCTAGCAGTCATCATCATGAATCAAGTCGACAATCTACTGGCAAATCCTTTTCAATCCTTGTCATATGAAGATAAATAATGAAGAGAAATTATAGATAAAACGTATCGGTGCTCATCGGCCATTGGACATAAACGTTACACAGCAAGTTGGAAATCGCAAATTCAACAATGAGTGGTTTGGAAGAAAGTGAGCACAGCACAACAAGGTGAGTCCAAAAATGTATTGTATGCTGCTGCATAAATGATGTTATATGCCAGGGAGATATGTGTACTGTAGCTAAGAAAGTAATACTAGGTGTATGTTGTGTAGTAAGCTGTTAGTAGCCCATGTGCCTCATGCTAATAATTTGGTCCCTTTTCACCTCTTAATTTTGCCTTCTGTTCTGACTTTGCAGTGCACATGCACATGTAGCCTATAGCCTGTTTTAGAGAAATATAATCATTGAATATTGTAAGAGTGTAACGATCTGGGCGTAGCTGGTGCAGAGGAGTCAGGCGCAGGACAGCAGAGATGAGTAATAAAAGTAACTTTACTCAATAATATACATTCCATGTAATAAATACCAAGCCCACACAAAAGGACCAAAATACATAAAACAAACACGCACAAAAACCATGGGGAAAACAGAGACTTAAATAATGAACATGTAATTGGGGAATTGAAATAAGGTGTGTAAAACCAAGACAAAACAAATGGAAAATGAAAAGTGGATCGGCGATGGCTAGAAGGCCGGTGACGTCGACCGCCGAACACCGCCCGAACAAGGAGAGGGACCGACTTTGGCGGAAGTCGTGACAAAGAGCTTTCATTGTCTGCTTATATGCCCCTGTTATTTATCCTACGGTTCTGACTTGGTGTACAGGTAGAATACTGTAAGAATGACCCACGTTCTGAATTCTGTCGCTGTACATTTCATAAGTGCTGAAAAAAGTTATATTGACAACGTCCGTCCTAGCTCGCTCATTAATGTCTTAATCAAAATGTTGGATTGCCTCATCGTTCCCTTATGCCATAGTTTGTACATCTCCAATGTCAGTAGAAACCACGTTTATTTAAACAAATCAGCCATATCAGCTATCTTTTTGTAAAAGGCAGTAAATGAGGCTGAATGAACTGTTTCGCTGCCAGACAAGGCTCCACTGATAGCCAGGTGTAGCAGTGGTAAGGTGTTAGGACTCTGCTGTTGGGACAGCTTTATGCAGGCCCTAACAGTTTGCGGGCACCGTTTGTCACTGTTAAAGTTTTGTGTAGTGGCTTTGCTGGCATGCATGAAATCAATTGTTATTTTTATGCTCCACCAAGATTTACATGCTAAAATCACCACTGTAATTGTGATATTTCAGTATTTTTATTTATTTTTGGCAAAAACAGTTTTTGCTTTGTCATTGTGGGGTATTGTGTGCAGATTGATGAGGAGAAAAAAAATATTTAATCAATTTTAGAATAAAGCTGTAGAGTAACAAAATGTGGAAAAAGTCAAGGGGTCTGAATACTTTCCGAATGCACTGTAAATTTGAGAGTGCATGCAGACACACACACAAACACACATTTTAACGGGATGCCAAAGCCATCCAAGAAAAACAAGAAAGGCTTATTAAAAAGTAAACGTGCTTCACTCCTCACTTCCTGTCCCTCTGTAGTGAAAGGTCAAAGTTAAAAGGTGACATTTGAAGTGACCCTGTGCACCTTGTGAAGGGTTAGGTGGGTTTTACAGTGGTGGCTAGCCACCGATGAATGGGGGAATTGGGGGCAAATGCTCCAGCCTGACTTCCTGCTGCTGCTGTGGACCAGATGGGCTGCAGTCTTTTACCTGTAAACAAGGGTTATAAAAATCTGTATTCAAACACTGGGAGAGCATTAAAGTGTGTGTGTTTGTGCGCATGTGTGTGTACATGTGTGTGTACATGTGTGCAATGAGTGAATCGTTGTGAGAGACAGAGAGATGGTGTTTGATTTATGTTCTAGCTCAACAGCTGTAAAACCGATACATGTGTGAGTGCCATATCATTCACGTCTGCTCAATAAAATTCATTCACTTTATTTTTTATTTTTACTTCTATGCGTCTGCCGGCTTTGAAGGTAAAAGGATACGGTCAGTCTGACATTCAATTTTTCTTTTAAGAGCCAGTGGAAAATATTTCATGGAACCTGGTAGTATTTAGGGAATTGTTCTAAAAATAAGAGACACCCCTGAGCGCCCTCCAATATACCATTAAACTCCTGAGGAAGCCACCTTGGACGTAACTCAAACCCTAAAACTCTTACATTTCAACAAATTACAGTTATTGATTCTCTTATTGGTTGGAATCCTGTCTGTTACACGCATCATAGGCCACTGTTCAATCCAAAACGCAGACAAGATTTTCCAGCAAGGGGTATGAAAACACTTTGGGGTGAGTTAAAAAAATCTGTTTTTATTTCACCATGAAAATGTTATTTGCTGTGTGGACAGAAAAGCCAGATTAACTTCATATTCCTTCAAACAGCTCTGTTGTGCATGTCTTTAGTCTGTATTTAGTTCAAGTCTGTATTTAGACCTGACCTGAAAACCTGGTGACCTGTTTAGATTTAGTCCTGCCCTATACAGTACATATTCAGTACACTCTTAGAATTAAAGATGCCTGGAAGAACCTTTTGTGTTGCCACACCAGCAGAACCTTTGCAGTTCAAAAAGGTTCTTAGAGGAACCCCTCTGAAAAGGTTATTTGAGGAACCCCTGTATAATGGTTCAAACTGGAACCTTTTTGTAATGGGAGAGGTTACATTTTGAACTTTTTTAATAATATATTGTAGAGATGGCAGCCTATCAGATCGGAGGCGTGGCTTATTGGAGGTGTGGCTTTGAGATAGTTATTTTGGGCCACCCTTTGTGTACATTTAATTCCTGTTCATCATGTTAAGTTTGTGCAAAAAAATATGTATTCATATTACATATTCAAATATAATATGAAGAATGTTAACATTGCTGATCACATATAGCTATTAAGTGGTAACTATTCCAACTTTGGGATTTGCATAGGCTCTTGAGAAACTCATACGCCTCTGTTAGCCTCATTGAGGCTACAAAACTGTCAGTGTTCAACCCTAACGTGATGACAATACAACAGAACAGAAAGGATGAACGGGAATGACATTTATTCTAAAAAAATATCTTAAAGTCACGCCCCTACTAAGCCACGCCTTCACTCCAGGGTTCCTCCAGGAACTCGTTGCTACATTGAACCATTAATGGTTCCTCCAAGAACCCCTCAACTAACTGAAGGTGGAAATATGAATCATTGACTAGCAATGGTTCGTTGAGGATCTCCAGGGTTCCTCAACTAATTATAAGAGTGTACTTATATCCCCCCCTTCCACAAAACACGTGTAAATATTTTTTCTATAAATTGCGCCTTTCTGTATTATACTTAAGCTAAAAAATGATATTCTACTGAGCCATTTCCTTTGTTCGTATTCTTATATTTTCTTATTCATTATTGTTGTTGCATTGACGAGGAGTTTGCAAGTAAGCATTTTGTTGGATGGTGTATACCATGTGTATCCTGTAGATATGACTAATAAAACTTGAAACTATTTACTTACATCAACATAATCGGTGACATTTTACTGTTCCTATTCCTTTCCACGGAATGCAGAGATTTGTGATAAGTTTAGGTCAGATCTCTGCAACTTCGTTGTCACAGGACAAAAACATTAGAGTTGGCAGCTCAGACCAGACGTATAAAGGACCAAGATAAAAGTGATACGCATTGATAGCAAATTTGTCCATGCGATTTGAATGTATGCAAAACGTTCGACCCTGCATTCTATGAACCAGTGGAGACAGCAATCCACTAGCTAATATTAGCATTTGCTAATTAAAAACAAAGTCAATTTCCCCCTTTTAGTATGCTTTATATGTCATGCCCCCCCAAAAAACAATAAATTACATTACATGACCAAAAGTATGTGGACACCTGCTTGTCGAACATCTTATTCCAAAATCATGGGCATTAATATGGAGTTGGTCCCCCCTTTGCTGCTATAGCAGCCTCCACTCTTCTTGGAATGCTTTCCACTAGATGTTGGAACATTGCTGCGGGGACTTGCTTCCATTCAGCCACAAGATCATTAGTGAGGTCGGGCACTGATGTTGAGCAATTAGGCCTGTTTTGCAGTCGCCGTTCCAATTCATCCCAAAGGTGTTTGATAGGGTTGAGGTCAGGACTCTGTGCAGGCCAGTCAAGTTCTTCCACACCGATCTCGACAAACCATTTATGTATGGACCTCGCTTTGTGCACAGGGGCATTGTCATGCTGAAACAGGAAAGGGCCTTCCCCAAATTGTTGCCACAAAGTTGGAAGCACAGAATCGTTTATAATGTGCTTTAGAGTTCAGATTTCCCTTCACTGGAACTAAGGGGCCTGGCCCGAACCATGAAAACATCCCCAGAACATTATTCCTCCTCCACCAAACTTTACAGTTGGTCCTATGCATTGGGGCAGGTAGCATTCTCCTGGCATCCGCCAAACCCAGATTTGTCGGTCGGACTACCAGATGGTGAAGTGTGAACATGTTTTCACACGGGAGGCAGATGGTTCGAGTCTCTGATATTTATTAGTATCCAAGGGGGCAGGCAAGAGAATGGTCGTGGACAGAGAAAAAGATCATAACAAGGTCAGAGTCCAGGAGGTACAGAGTGGCAGGCAGGCTCGAGGTCAGGGCAGGCAGAAATGGTCAGGCAGGCGGGTTCAGGGATAAGTACACTGGGGAAAATAAGTGACACCTGGAGGGGGTGGAGACAATCACAAGGACAGGTCAAACAGATCAGGGCGTGACAAGTATATATATGAGATGAGTAATGCCAGATACAGTGCCTTGCAAAAGTATTCATCCCCCTTGGTGTTTTTCCTATTTTGTTGCATTACAACCTGTAATTTAAATAGATTTTTATTTGGATTTCATGTAATGGACATACACAATATAATCCAAATTTGTGAAATTAAATGAAAAAAATAACTTGTTTAAAAAAAATCTAAATATTATTTTTTTACCGAAAAGTGGTGCTTGCATATGTATTCACCCCCTTTGCTATGAAGCCCCTAAATGAGATCTGGTGCAACCAATTACCTTCAGAAGTCACATAATTAGTTAAATAAAGTCCTTCTGTGTGCAATCTAAGTGTCACATGATCTGTCACATGATCTCAGTATATATATACACCTGTTCTGAAAGGCCCTAAAAGCTGCAACACCACTAAGCAAGGCGCATCACCAAGCAAGCAGCACCATGAAGACCAAGGAGCTCTCCAAACAGGTCAAGGACAAAGTTGTGGAGAAGTACAGATCAGGGTTGGGTTATAAAAAAATATCAGAAACTTTGAACATCCCACGGAACACCATTAAATCCATTATTAAAGAATTGAAATAATATGGCACCACAACAAACCTGCCAAGAGAGGGCCGCCCACCAAAACTCACGGACCAGGCAAGGAGGGCATTAATCAGAGAGGCAACAAAGAGACCAAAGATAACCCTGAAGGAGCTGCAAAGCTCCACAGCAGAGATTGGAGTATCTGTCCATAGGACCACTTTAAACCGTACACTCCACAGAGCTGGGCCTTACGGAAGAGTGGCCAGAAAAAAGCTATTGCTTAAAGAGAAAAGTAAGCAAACACGTTTGGTGTTTGCCAAAAGGCATGTGGGAGACTCCCAAAACATATGGAAGAAGGTACTCTGGTCAGATGAGACTAAAATGGAGCTTTTTGGCTATCAAAGAAAACGCTATGTCTGGCACAAACACAACACCTCTCATCACCCCGAGAACACCATGGATGTTTTTCATCGGCAGGGACTGGGAAACTGGTCAGAATTGAAGGAATGATGGATGGTGCTAAATACAGGGAAATTCTTCAGGGAAACCTGTTTCAGTCTTCCAGAGATTTGAGGGTTCACCTTCCAGCAGGACAATGACCCTAAGCATACTGCTAAAGCAACACTCAAATGTTTTAAGGAGAAACATTTACATGTCTTGGAATGGCCTAGTCAAAGCCCAGACCTCAATCCAATTGAGAATCTGTGGTATGACTTAAAGTTTGCTGTACACCAGCAAAACCCATCCAACTTGAAGGAGCTGGAGCAGTTTTGCCTTGAAGAATGGGCAAAAATCCCAGTGGCTAGATGTGCCAAGCTTATAGAGACATATTTGTCTTATTTCTTGTTTGTTTCACAATAAAACATATTTTGCATCTTCAAAGTGGTAGGCATGTTGTGTAAATCAACCTCCAAAAAGAAATTTTAATTCCAGGTTGTAAGGCAACAAAATAGGAAAAATGCCAAGGGGGTTAATACTTTCGCAAGCCACTGTATGTAAACATTATTAAAGTGACTAGTGTTCCATTCTTTAAAGTGGCCAGTGATTTCTAGTTTATGTCTATAGGCAGCAGCCTCTAATGTGCTAGTGATGGCTGTTTAACAGTCTGATGGCCTTGAGATAGAAGCAGTTTTTCAGTCTCTCGGTCCCAACTTTGATGTACCTGTACTGGCCTCGCCTTCTGGATGATAGCGGGGTGAACAGGCAGTGGCTCGGGTGGTTGATGTCCTTGATGATCTTTTTGGCCTTCCTGTGAAATCGGGTGCTGTAGGTGTCCTGGAGGGCGGGTAGTTTGCCCCCGGTAATGCGTTGGGCAGACCAGCTCCACCCTCTGGAGAGCCTTGCGGTTGTGGGTGGTGCAGTTGCTGTACCAGGCGGTGATACAGCCCATCAGGATTCTTTCAATTGTGCGTCTGTAAAAGTTTGTGAGGTTTTTAGGTGATTGTCTGTAGTCCCTGCCACATACATTTCAGAGCCATTGAATTGCAACTCCACTTTATCTCTATACTGACGTTTAGCTTGTTTGACTGCAGAGTGAATAACTACACTGTTTATATTCTGCCATATTACACTTACATTTACGTCATTTAGCAGACGCTCTTATCCAGAGCAACTTACAAATAGGTGCATTCACCTTATGATATCCAGTGGAACAACCACTTTACAATAGTACATCTATATCGTTTTTTTGGGGGGGGGGGTAGAAGGATTACTTTATCCTATCCCAGGTATTCCTTAAAGAGGTGGGGTTTCAGGTGTCTCCGGAAGGTGGTGATTGACTCTGCTGACCTGGCGTCGTGAGGGAGCTTGTTCCACCATTGGGGTGCCAGAGCAGCGAACAGTTTTGACTGGGCTGAGCGGGAACTGTGCTTCCGCAGAGGTAGGGAGGCGAGCAGGGCAGAGGTGGATGAACGCAGTGCCCTTCTTTGGGTGTAGGGACTGATCAGAGCCTGAAGGTACAGAGGTGCCGTTCCCCTCACAGCTCCGTAGGCAAGCACCATGGTCTTGTAGCAGATGCGAGCTTCAACTGGAAGCCAGTGGAGTGTGCGGAGCGGGGTGACGTGAGAGAACTTGTGAAGGTTGAACACCAGACGGGCTGCGGCGTTCTGGATGAGTTGTAGGGGTTTAATGGCACAGGCAGGGAGCCCCGCCAGCAGCGAGTTGCAGTAATCCAGACGGGAGATGACAAGTGCCTGGATTAGGACCTGCACCGCTTCCTGTGTAAGGCAGGGTCGTACTCTGCGAATGATGTAGAGCATGAACCTACAGGATCGGGTCACCGCCTTGATGTTAGTGGAGAACGACAGGGTGTTGTCCAGGGTCATGCCAAGGCTCTTAGCACTCTGGGAGAAGGACACAATGGAGTTGTCAACCGTGATGGCAAGATCATGGAACGGGCAGTCCTTCCCCGGGAGGAAGAGCAGCTCCGTCTTGCCGAGGTCAGCTTGAGGTGGTGATCCGTCATCCACACTGATATGTCTGCCAGACATGCAGGGATGCGATTCGCCACCTGGTTATCAGAAGGGGGAAAGGAGAAGATTAATTGTGTGTCATCTGCGTAGCAATAATAGGAGAGACCATGTGAGGATATGACAGAGCCAAGTGACTTGGTGTATAGCGAGAATAGGAGAGGGCCTAGAACTGAGCCCTGGGGGACACCAGTGGTGAGCACGTGGTGTGGAGACGGATTCTTGCCACGCCACCTGGTAGGAGCAACCTGTCAGGCAGGACGCAATCCAAGAGTGAGCCGCGCCGGAGATGCCCAACTCGGAGAGGGTGGAGAGGAGGATCTGATGGTTCACAGTATCAAAGGCAGCAGATAGGTCTAGAAGGATGAGAGCAGAGGAGAGAGAGTTAGCTTTAGCAGTGCGGAGAGCCTCCGTGACACAGAGAAGAGCAGTCTCAGTTGAATGACCAGTCTTGAAACCTGACTGATTTGGATCAAGAAGGTAATTCTGAGAGAGATAGCAAGAGAGCTGGCCAAGGACGGCACGCTCAAGAGTTTTGGAGAGAAAAGAAAGAAGGGATACTGGTCTGTAGTTGTTGACATCGGAGGGATCGAGTGTAGGTTTTTTGAGAAGGGGTGCAACTCTCACTCTCTTGAAGACGAAAGGGACATAGCCAGCGGTCAAGGATGAGTTGATGAGCGAGGTGAGGTAGGGGAGAAGGTCTCCTGAAATGGTCTGGAGAAGAGAGGATAGGGTCAAGCGGGAAGGTTGTTGGGCGGCCGGCCGGCCGTCACAAGTCGCAAGATTTCATCTGGAGAGAGAGGGGAGAAAGAGGTCAAAGCATAGGGCAACATGAGCAGGACCAGTCACATTTAAATGTATTTGACCAGGTAAGTTGACTGAGAACACTTTCTCATTTACAGCAACAACCTGGGGAATAGTTACAGGGGAGAGGAATGAGCCAATTGTAAGCTGGGGATGATTAGGTGACCATGATAGTATGAGGGACAGCTTGGGAATTTAGCCAGGACACCAGGGTTAACACCCCTACTCATACAATAAGTGCCATGGGATCTTTAATGACCTCAGAGAGTCAGGGCACCCATTTAACATCCCCAATCACTGCCCTGGAGTATTGGGATATTTTTTTAGACCAGAGGAAAGAGTGCCTCCTACTGGCCCTCCAACACCACTTCCAGCAGCATCTGGTCTCCCATCCAGGGACTGACCAGGACCAACCCTGCTTAGCTTCAGATGCAAGCCAGCAGTGGGATGCAGGGTGGTATGTTGCTGGCGAATGTGGTGGTTCACGCTTTCAGTTTTGCACGAATGCTACCGTCTAGCCATGGTTTCTGGTTAGGGTAGGTTTTAATAGTCACAGTGGGTACTACATCTCCTATACACTTTCTTATAAACTCAGTCACCATATCCGTGTATGCGTCTAGATTTATTAAGATACCCGGAACATATCCCAGTCAACATGATCAAAGCAATCCTGAAGTGTGGATTCCGATTGGTCAAACCAACGTTGAATAGTACAAAGCACGGACACTTCCTCTTTGAGTTTCTGCCTATAGGACGGGAGTAGCAAGATGGAGTCGTGGTCAGATTTGCCGAAAGGAGGGCGGAGCAGGGCCTTGTAAGCATTCCAGAAGTTTGAATAGCAATGGTCAAGTGTCTTAGTAGCTCGAGTAGGACAGTCGATATGTTGATAGAACTTTGGCAGCCTAGTCCTCAGATTTGCTTTGTTAACCTCTTGGGGCTAGGTGGGACGCTAGCGTGCCACCCGTGGTGCACTCCATCAACAGCAGGTGCATTTCAAGAGCGGCAAATTTGAATCCAAATAAATGTCAAAATTCAAATTTTTCAAAAATACAACTATGTTACACCATTTGAAAGATAAACATCTCCTTAATCTAACCACGTTTTACGATTTCAAAAAGGTTTTACGGCGAAAGCATAAATTTAGAGTATGTTAGGACAGTACATTTACAAGAGTTGTGTGTAATGTTTTGTTAAGTCAAAGACAGGGTCACCAAAACCATAAAACCAGCTAAAATGATGCACTAACCTTTTACAATCTCCATCAGATGACACTCCTAGGACATTATGTTAGACAATGCATGCATTTTTAGTTCTATCAAGTTGATATTTATATACAAAAACAGCGTTTTACTATGGCATTGATGTTGAGGAAATCGTTTCCCTCCAATAACCGGCAGTCAAGTCAGCGTCACAAATTAAATAATTAAAATTAGAAAACATTGGTAAAATATTATATTGTCATTTAAAGAATTATAGATTTACATCTTTTGAACGCAATCAACTTGCCAGATTTAAAAATAACCTTACTGGGAAATCACACTTTGCAATAATCTGAGCACTGTGCCCAGAAAAATACGCGTTGCGATACAGACTAGACGTCATGTTGGGGAGATCTAAAATCGAAAATACTATGTAAATAATCCATTACCTTTGATTCTCTTCATCAGATGTCACTTCCAGGTATCACAGGTCCATAACGAATGTAGTTTTGTTCAAAAAAGCTCATCATTTATGTCCAAAAATCTCCGTCTCGTTAGCACATGATGTAAGCCAGCCGGACTTCTCGTCATGAACGAGGGGAAAAAATATATTTCCGTTCGTTCAAACATGTCAAACGTTGTATAGCATAAATCATTAGGGCCTTTTTTAACCAGAACATGAATAATATTCAAGGTGGACGAATGCATAGTCTTTTATAACGTATTGGAACGAGGGTACCCAACATGAAGTAGCGCGCCAGGTGTCTAATGGGACATCACCGTTCCATGGCTCTTGTTCGGTCAGATCTCCCTCCAGAAGACTCAAAACACTTTGTAAAGGCTGGTGACATCTAGTGGAAGCAATAGGAAGTGCCAAAATATTCCTAAACCCCTGTGTTTTTCAATGGGATAGGTTTAAAGTCAATACAACACATCAGGTATCCACTTCCTGTCAGAAAATGTCTCAGGGTTTTGCCTGCCAAATGAGTTCTGTTATACTCACAGACACCATTCAAACAGTTTTGGAAACTTTAGAGTGTTTTCTATCCATATATAATAAGTATATGCATATTCTAGTTACTGGGTAGGATTAGTAACCAGATTAAATCGGGTACATTTTTTTTATCCAGACGTGCAAATGCTGCCCCCTAGACCCAACAGGTTAACATCCCCAGCTACAATAAATGCAGCCTCAGGATATGTCCAGTGAAGTTCTTTTGAGGGCCGTCGAGGTGTCGGCTTGAGGTGGGATGTAAAACGGCCGTGGCGATGACGGAGGAGAATTCTCTTGGGAGATAATATGGTCTGCATTTAATTGTGAGGTATTCTAGGTCGGGTGAACAAAATTACTTGCGTTCCTGTATGTTCCTAGAATTATGCCATGAGTCGTTAATCATGAAACAAACCCCTCTCGTAGCGATATGTATTCCTGTCTGCGCGATGTACTGAGAATCCTGCTGGCTTTACCGAGTCTGACAGAGTATCCCGAGAGAGCCATGTTTCCGTGAAACAAAGTATGTTACAGGCCCCCATGTCTCTCTGGAAAGAAATCCTTGCTCTAAGCTCATCAACTTTGTTATCCAAAGGCTGAACATTAGCGAGTAATATACTCGGAAGCGGTGGGTGGTGTGCGCGCCTCCTAAGTCAAACCAACAGGCCGCCTCGAGTGCCTCTCCTCCGCCGGCGATATTTTGGGTCGGCCTCTGGAATAAGTTCAGTTGCTCTGCGGAGAGTGAACAAAAGATCTGCTCCAGGGAAGTCGTATTCCTGGTCGTAATGCTGGTAGTTCTGGTGCGTTACCGCCGCTCTAATATCCAATAGTTCTTCCCAGCTGTATGTAATGAAACAAAAAATTTCCTGAGCTAATAATGTAAAACTTTGTACGTAAAAAACATTTAGGACGTACTGCGGAACGCTAAAATATCCTAATGATTATGATCACACTTCCTCGATTAAAATATTATGGCGACAGTATAGGAAATATGGTTTGCTATGGTTTAGAAACTTGGGAACCAACTCGAGTTATCTGTGTGGCCCTATCACCTGGACAGGTTGAAATACTGTAACTTCATGCCTAGAATAAAAACATCCAGGCTTCTGTCATAACTGTCAATTTATTGGAAAGAAAATTAATAATTACTGGGGGCAGTTTGGAAAAAACGAATCCCATTCGAATCATCCTCTGGAATAACGCACTTTCTGGAATAATAATTACATAACCAACGTTCTCTAGTAATACTAGTCCTAAGCAAATAGGTCTATGGTCATGTGCATGCTATGCATACATGTGTCAGGTAAAGAGAGCAAGTGTTGAGGGAATAGGGAAAGTTTTTCCTAAACAAATGGGGGATTTCAGTAACAGAACTTTTCAGTCAGAAATGGCTGTAATTATGTTGCAGCTTCAGCAACACGGACAGCGCAATAAACACTGATGTTCTGTGGTGGTCGCTGCAGCAGGAAGGAGAGAGAGAGAACGGGTACTTGTCACTCGCTGTCTTTTTTTTACACAGCACAGCAAGTCTGAGCCCGACCAAGCAAAATCAAATAAATTGCTGGTGGACTCCCTCTAGTCGTTTGTGTGTCTTAATTATTTAATCAAACCGTGTACTTAAAGCATCAGAAGAGCTCAGTGAATATAGTTGATTTGATTAAAACACATAGGATGTGTCAAAAAATGGAAAAATACATGTTTAAAAAATTTGACGAATCTATTGGTCAAAAGAACAGAAGACTCTTGATCGACCACGATTTTTTGGTTGTTGGGGACAGCCATTGTGTACAAATTAATTCAAAATGAAAAGCTGAAATTGTTATGCCAAGCCTAAAAAAAGTTCAGGAGTAAAAATGTGCTTAACAAGTCACATAATACGTTGCATGGACTCACTCTGTGTGCAATTATAGTGTTTACCATTATTTTTGAATGACTACCTCATCTCTGTACCCCACACATACAATTATCTGTAAGGTCCCTCAGTCGAGCAGTGAATTTTAAACAGAGATTCAACCACAAAGACCAGGGAGGTATTCCAATGTCTCGCAAAGGGCACCTATTGGTAGAAAAAAAACAGACATTGAATTTCCCTTTGAGCATGATGGTTATTAATTACACTTCAGATTGGAGTATCAATACACCCAGTCACTACAAAGATACAGGCGTCCTTCCTAGCTCAGTAGCTGGAGAGGAAGAAAACCTCATCAGAGATTTCACCATGAGGCCAGTGGTGACTAAAACAGTTACAGAGTTTAATGGCTGTGATAGGAGAAAACTGAAGATGGATCAACAACATTGTAGTTACTCCACAAAACTAACCTAAATGACAGATTGATAATAAGGAAGCCTGTACAGAATTCAAATATTCCAAAACATGCATCCTGTTTACAATAAGGCACTAAAGTAAAACTGCAAAAAATGTGTCAAAGAAATGAACTTCATGTCCTGAATACAAAGCGTTATGTTTGGGGAAAATCCAACATCACTGAGTACCACTTCATATTTTCAAGCATGGTAGTGGCGGCATCATGCTATGGTTCTGCTTGTCATCGGCAAGGAATAGGGAGTTTTTTTAGGATAAAAATGGTTCAATCTGCTTTCAAACAGACACTGGGAGACAAATTCACCTTTCAGCAGCACAATAACCTAAAATACAAGGCCAAATATACACTGGAGTTGCTTATCAAGGTTACATTAATTGTTCCTGGGTGGCCTGGTTACAGTCTTGACTTAAATAGTCTTGAAAATCTATGGCAAGACTTGAAAATGGCTGTCTAGCAATGATCAACAACTAACTTGACAGAGCTTGGAGAATTTTTTTAAGAATAATGTGCAAATATTGTAAAATCCAGTGGGCAAAGCTCTTAGAGACTCAGAAATACTCAGTTGTAATCGCTTACAAAGGTGATTCTAACATTTATTTACTCAATGGTGTGAATACTTATGTAAATGAGTTATTTCTGTATTTCATTGTTTTCACTTTGTCATTATGGAGTATTGTGTGTAGAAAGGTGATATATATTTTTTGATCCATTTTGAATTCAGGCTGTGACACAAAATGTGGAATAAGTCAAAGGGTATAAATACTTTCTGAAGGCACTGTATGTGGATGCCACTCTAGATGACATCACACACACACACACACACACACACACACACACACACACACACACACACACACACACACAGTTGTGTGACATATTTTTACACTTCATCTTCTCCTTTCCTCTTCCTTTCTATCTTAATGCTCTCTGTTTCATTTTTATGTTTCATTTTTATGCAAGGCTTTGGAAGTGGCAAAGTTTACGGATTGCCAGTGTTTGTTGTCGGTGACTCAAGTTCATACTTTTCAACGGTGAACTCTTTTCAGGTGGTTGAAGTGGGTCGTAGCTAAACGGTACAGATTATTGCCACGTCTTTCCTACTGAGTACTGATACTTAAATAATACCTGTTTTAAAGGTAGCAATGCATGAAGTAAACAGTAATATCATCCGATTTCTGCAACAACGATGAATATAAATAATACATGTTTTAAAGGTAGAGTCAGCGATGCATGAAGTAAATAGTAATATCATCTGATTTCTGCAACAATGAAGAATATGAATCACAACGCTAAACTTTCTCTGCTGTTTTGGTCCCACAACTTTGCAGCAGTGTGAAGACCACCCATGCACATGTGCAGATCTTTTTTTTTCTCTGCTGTTTTGGTCCCACAGCTTTGCAGCAGTGTGAAGACCACCCATGCACATGTGCAGATATTTTTTGCAAGTGTAACATCGCTCATCAGCAGTTCATCCTGCTACGTCATATTGTTAAGTATCAGTTTAAAATATGAACCCAATTACAGTATAGTTAACGTGAGTACCATTAGTGCTTAAAGTGGACTGAAATAGTTACCCATAATCAATTTGGCTGCCTGTACAGTTTATATTTAGATGCTGATCCACAATTAAAACTTAAGAAATGCAATGTATTTGGTCATTAAGAGTGGGGTGGTGACTTAATACCTTGGGAAAGGCGGCTGAAGTGTTACCACTATCCCTTTGACATTCTCCATTGCACACACATGCTCGCACCATCACTGTTATTTTATTGAAAATGTATTGACTAATTTTGTACCGTGCTTTCGGACCACATTGAGAAAATGTTTGCGGTCCGAGGCGTTTCACTTCTCATGAGGTGCTGGACAGAATAATTAATGTATTTATTGGCAATTTGATATTAGAATTTGTGAATTAAGTAAAAATATATGTCAAGGTACTGTGTTGTTGGAGCAAAGACAGAGAAAAATCCATCAGCATAGTCATGTTATGAGTTAGAGAGAATATTCCTTGTTGTTACACAGGAACAATCAGAGCCACTGCTATTTTTTTCTGATCCCCTGGCATATAATAGACTTTATATAGTACAGCATGTACAGCAGACTACTCATCTGATCTTATTGTGATCAATTGCCGGCGTGATCACAGTAAAGCCATTGAAACAAGAGAGACCCACATTTGAGTCTTAAGGAGCTCGGTTCTCAGGGTTCTCGGACTCTCGGACACGGCCCAAATTGACCTTAGTTAGGCACCGATTTAGGATTAGCCTACCCTCCCATGATTGTAACCTAAACCATAATGGTGGGGAAATGCAAAAATGACCTTATATCAGTGTTTATAGGGGTAACTATATAGGATTCTGTCCTGGTGTATGGGGCAGGGCATGGGACAGTTTCATAAGAGAGACCTGGTAGAGACATGGATGGTGGAAAGGAGGTTGGTGGGGGGTGAGGTGAGGAGGGAGGTAACCTGAGAGGTAGGAGGCATTCCTGGTAGGGCAGCTACATCTGTGGACACAATTATCTGGTTCACATAATCTCATTTCACATGGAGGCTGTGAACACCATAAATACAAACAGGAGTGAGGGAGAGAGAGAGGATATGAGAGTAGAGAAAGATATGCTTTAGGTTAACTGTCCCAAGAAAACAATTGCGAAGTTAAATAGATTTGATTTTGCTGTGTAGAAAAATGGTCTGTTAACGTGTACTTTGTTGTGGATTTCTTAAAAACTGAAAGTTTATATTTTTTATTTGCCTAGGTGGCAGCAAACCAATTTTTGCTAACCAAGTTCGTTAGCTGGTTATTTAGTAACGTCCAGAATCTCCTGGTTAGCATTTATGAAGAATATTGCAATGCTAGTGGAAACAGATTGTATCAGTTATTGGTGCATTCAAAAGCATGTGGAAAGCAAGCAAGGATACAGTCCATTTCCACTTGCAAAAATTCTAGACAGGAGATTATGGGGCTCGTTTCACAAAAATTGCTATGGGCAAGAAGAAATTGCTAAACCTGTGCCACGAACTTGTGCCACTTGTGCTTGTTCATGGAAATTACGAAGTTAATCGGCCACTCTGCAAACATTTTTGTGAATTGCCTTCGTGAAACGAGTTAAAATAACCTGCTTTCCAACTTCAAAATGGTTTTGAAATAACACTAACTCAGAAATAAGATTTAACTTCAACTAAAGTTGGGAAGTTCTACTAAGCTGGGAAGTTCTAAGCTATACCAAGGATCATTTTGAATGGAACAACAGATAGTCCCCACAAAAAAATCACAAGGAAGTCAGGAAACATATATGTGACCGACCAGCTCGATTCGGTCTATGTAGCAACATTTTAAATTGTGTTTTTTACATTGAATAAAAGTAGAGTCCAAGAGCAAGAAAATTGTATATCATACACTACAGTTGTGGAACAATGGGAAAGTAATTCTGCTTTGACAGTTGATAAACGTGTAACCCCACTTTTGAGAAAATGGCCCTTGAATGTTTTGGTACACCTACTGGAGAGCTCTTCTTTGTGAGGCCATACTAAACAACCAAAGATTTCAAGACTAAAGGCTGGTTTATACTACGTCTATCGACATGTCTGTATACAGTTCATTATTACAGGAAAATAATCTCCCAACAAGACCATTATTTACAAGTTACAGAATATTAAAGAAAATAGCTTACAGTTGTGATTGTGAAGAAATAATAGCAGGGCATTCTAACAGAACACTTTAGAAGATGGACACTGTGTCGTTGGCCTAACGTTATATCCTAATTTGAATTTGGTGCGGGTAATGTTGTTCTTCACGTTACTGTCTCTGGTAAACACACACTATATCAAATAAAATCATAGTTTATTTCTCACATGCACAGGATACAGAAGGTGTAAACGGTACAGTGAAATGGTTACTTGCATAGTGGAGTCTTGTTTAGACATTGATAATGGAATTTTATATCCTAATGCTATAAATTAACAATCAATAAGCCTTGATTAATCCAACAGGGTTTGTAAGACACTGGGATCATAATTAGGCAAGGACTCAGCTTTCTGCAAAAGGTCTGTTCAGTTTATTCAGAGAACGTTCTGAGGTCCGAATAACAAAGATGTTCATTTTATCCTCTCTCTCCGATACGCACACACATCCACACCCAAAAGTAGATAACCTATGCACACACATACGCACAGACAGTAGGTGAACAGTATCTCTTCCTTGACCTGCTACCACTGTTCCAGCACTGCCTGTTCCTTTCCCCATAGATTAGGAGAACCTTGAAGACTCCTCCCGGTATCTCTAAATTCACACACACATTTCTCTCCCTTTCCAGCCTCTACTAGACCTTTATGAGACTAACGTTCAGTACATTAATTATTAATTATCCATGCTCCATAACTACTAATTAATGATGGATTATTGATTAATTTACCCTTATTAGATAATTCTCTTATCAGACATGTAGCTAGCTAGCTAAACAATTAACCATAATCCAAACATAACATTACTACCCTGCATTAATCTACAGGTAGCTAAATGCTAACAAACTAGGTTCAATGTTAGCTAGCTAGCTAACATTAGGCTATAACTAGCAATGCAAATGGCTCTGAGACACAAATAATATTACTACACAGATCATACATGTAACATTAGCTAGCGAGCCAGCCAGTTAAAGTTAGCTAGGTAGCTAACAGTACGCATTACCTTGCAATGAAAAATGACTTTCTGACGAAATTAGAAACTTATAATATCTGAACATTTTGCTAAATTTAGCTCTTTTTCCTGTAAACATGGATGAAGGCTTCTCCTTCTCTGTTGCGGATGCCATGGTTGCCTTTAGTTTGAAGATGTAATCCGAAGACAGGTGTTTTATACAACAGCCTTCTGTGTTCTCTTTTCGACTCCCTCCAAATTTGCAATCAAACGCCTGAATTTTCTCCATCTCCTTAGCTATCATACTCTGCTTCCAATGGGCATTCCACTGATTTTAAAACTCGGTCTTCCAGAAAGTGGAGAGATATCTTTCAACAAAAAAATCCAGTTTGAAAGGATTACCTACAACAACTTAGCAGCTCATTATAAACAGAAGCCATTATCTCGTCCAATCATGGCTAGCGGGAAGATTCCTTCCTTTTTCTGTGGCTAAAGCAACTAGGCGCGTAATTTAACAATTGTATTCGTATTTACAGATGGCATACACGTTTGTTATTAAGGTACATGAAAGTTCACATGTTCCAGAAGGTATTTCTACCAAAAAACGACTTTTTACACGTGACATATGCCTGAAACCAGTCAAATATATACACTGCTCAAAAAAATAAAGGGAACACTTAAACAACACAATGTCACTCCAAGTCAATCACACTTCTGTGAAATCAAACTGTCCACTTAGGAAGCAACACTGATGCAAGGAGGAGCAGGAGAAGCACTGCCAGAGCCCTGCAAAATGACCTCCAGCAGGCCACAAATGTGCATGTGTCTGCTCAAACGGTCAGAAACAGACTCCATGAGGGTGGTATGAGGGCCCGACATCCACAGGTGGGGGTTGTGCTTACAGCCCAACACCGTGCAGGACGTTTGGCATTTGCCAGAGAACACCAAGATTGGCAAATTCGCCACTGGCGCCCTGTGCCCTTCACAGATGAAAGCAGGTTCACACTGAGCACGTGACAGACGTGACAGAGTCTGGAGACGCCGTGGAGAACGTTCTGCTGCCTGCAGCATCCTCCAGCATGACCGGTTTGGCGGTGGGTCAGTCATGGTGTGGGGTGGCATTTCTTTGAGGGGCCGCACAGCCCTCCATGTGCTCGCCAGAGGTAGCCTGACTGCCATTAGGTACCGAGATGAGATCCTCAGACCCCTTGTGAGACCATATGCTGGTGCGGTTGGCCCTGGGTTCCTCCTAATGCAAGACAATGCTAGACCTCATGTGGCTGGAGTGTGTCAGCAGTTCCTGCAAGAGGAAGGCATTGATGCTATGGACTAGCCCGCCTGTTCCCCAGACCTGAATCCAATTGAGCACATCTGGGACATCATGTCTCACTCCATCTACCAACGCCACGTTGCACCACAGACTGTCCAGGAGTTGGCGGATGCTTTAGTCCAGATCTGGGAGGAGATCCCTCAGGAGACCATCCGCCACCTCATCAGGAGCAGGCCCAGGCGTTGTAGGGAGGTCATACAGGCACGTGGAGGCCACACACACTACTGAGCCTCATTTTGACTTGTTTTAAGGACATTACATCAAAGTTGGATCAGCCTGTAGTGTGGTTTTCCACTTTAATTTTGAGTGTGACTCCAAATCCAGACCTCCATGGGTTGATAAATTGGATTTCCATTGATTATTTTTGTGTGATTCAGCACATTCAACTATGTAAAGTAAAAAGTATTTAATAAGATTATTTATTTCATTCAGATCTAGGATGTGTTGTTTAAGTGTTCCCTTTATTTTTTTGAACAGTATATATGTATATATTTTTTTTACACATGTATTTAACCCCTTATTTGTGGAACTAAACAGTCTCCATATATACTTCCATTCATTTTTTCAACTGGTACCGGGGGACCTTCAGAAGAGTCTTGAGTCTTGTGAGGCCTGTGGGCATCCTAGAGCAAAACAACTGACATGTACAGTGAGATGGTTGTTTTATGCTACAGATAGATGTTGGCAGATCGGCTATACCAACTTCAGATGAGTCCCAAGACGCTTGTGAGGGTCATAGAGCAAAACACAGAACACCATGGTGTTCATGGGAGTCTCTTCTTTCATAGAGGAAAAGATTTTGTGAGAAGACCGATTTTCGGGATGTCTCATGGTCTGACAAACACTGCTCTAGCTCTGTCACCTTTCACTGTAAGTACAGAAGTGCGACATATGCAGATGCGGTGGATTGAGACTCATCCAATGCAAAAAAAACAGATCTCTAGCTTAAACTGACAGATTTTGATTATGCTAATTATATTTCAGTTATGGCGTGGCATTGAACTTAGGGGGTTTAAGATTGTGGTTGCTTGGTTGGTTAAGCAGAATTGAGCACTATGAAAGGATGTATGATGGGGCACCTGCTGTAGGGGAGAGTAACTGGTAGTAGTTGTAGGTTTTTACACATTAAGCAAGACCAGTATTTGAGTATATTTGACCAAGCGTGAATACCCCAATGGCGGTTTGATTGGTATTGAGCCCCTAGATATCATCCTAAAGATGCTTTTCCCACTACCATGCACTGAGATCAGCTGACTCTACCACCCAATCCCCCACCATTGCCACAACACCTATCTCCCTTCTCTCTCACACATTATGTCACCCCTCTCGCTCTCTCACACTATGTCATTTCACTGGCATCTGACTGTCATTTCCGAGCCTGTGACTCTCAAATGTTCCTGCATCGTGATTTGTGACTCACAGTTCTCTGGTGACCCATCAGGTAAACAAAACAAATGTGAATAGGCAGTCACAAAACAGGTACAACCCAATAGGAACTAAACACGATGTACCATTTAAGAAGCATTGTCAGCGGCAGACCTGCATCTAACACATTATGTCAATTACTTTTAAATACTTTAGCTGTGGCTGATTTAGACTGTGTGTGTAAGGGCTCTCTCTATATGTTGTTGTGGGTCTTAACCCCATTACTCGTTCCCTCCCTCAGTCCTCACTCCCTTTAACGATCGCTCTCATCCTCCCTCTCTCTTTCTCTATCATCAGATGAGATTCTAATGTAGATTCAGGTGAGCAGGAGATGCAGAGTGAAGGGTAGACACAGGGATTAAACCCCGGTCTCAGGCTTGTTGTACATGTGCATAGAACCAGAAATGTATTACTCTCTCTCTCTCTCTCTCTCTCTCTCTCTCTCTCTCTCTCTCTCTCTCTCTCTCTCTCTCAATTTATTTATTATTTAACTAGGCAAGTCAGTTAAGAACAAATTCCTATTTACAATGATGGCCTACCAAAAGTCAAAAGGCCTCCGGGGGGACGGGTCCTGGGATTAAAATAAATAAATAAATACAATATAAATATAGGACAAAACTCACAAAACTCACAAGAAAGACAACACAACACTACATAAAGAGAGACCTAAGACAACAACATAGCAAGGCAGCAACACATGACAACACAGCATGGTAGCGACACAACATGGCAGCAGCACAGGGTACAAACATTATTGGGCACAGACAACAGCACAAAGGGCAAGAAGGTAGAGACAACAATACATCACATAAAGCAGCCACAACTGTCAGTAAGTGTCCATGATTGAGTCTTTGAATGAAGAGATTGAGATAAAACTGTCCAGTTTGAGTGTTTGTTGCAGCTCGTTCCAGTCACTAGCTGCAGCGACCTGAAAAGAGGTGCGACCCAGGGATGTGTGTGCTTTGGGGACCTTTAACAGAATGTGACTGGCAGAATGGGTGTTTTATGTGGAGGATGAAGGCTGCAGTAGATATCTCAGATAGGGGGGAGTGAGGCCTAAGAGAGTTTTATAAATAAGCATCAACCAGTGGGTATTGCGACAGGTATACAGAGATGACCAGTTTACAGAGGAGTATAGGGTTCAGTGATGTGTTCTATAAGGAGCATTGGTGGCAAATCTGATGGCCGAATGGTAAAGAAAATCTAGCCGCTCGAGAGCACCCTTTTCTGCCAATCCATAAATTATGTGTCCGTAATCTAGCATGGGTAGGGTGGTCATCTGAATCAGGGTCATTTTGGCAGCTGGGGTGAAAGAGGAGCGATTACGATAGAGGAAACCAAGTCTAGATTTAACTTTAGCCTGCAGCTTTGATAAGTGCTGAGAGAAGGACAGTGCACCTTCTAGCCATACTCCCAAGTACAGTCGTGGCTAAAAGTTTTGAGAACGACTGTCACAAGCATCGAAATGAGTAGACCAAGGCGGAGCGTGTATAGTGCTAATTTCTTTTACTTTTAATGAAGACACTTGAACCAAAACAATAAAACGACCAACAACAGTTCCGTAAGGTACACACTGACAAAACGGAAAACAACTACCCACAAAATCCAAAGGAAAAACAGTCTGCCTAAGTATGGCTTCCAATCAGAGACAACGATAGACACCTGCCTCTGATTGGAAACCATACCCGGCCAAAACATAGAAAACAAAACATAGAAGTAGAAATCTAGAAAAAACCCATATATAAACAGAAAACCCAAAACCACCCAAAACAACCACCTGTCACGCCCTGACCACTCTACTATGGAAAATGACCTCTTACAAGGGTCAGGACGTGACAATCACACAAATATTCATTTCCACAAAGTTTGCTACCTCAGTGTCTTTAGATATTTTTGTCAGATGTTACTATGGAATACTGAAGTATATTTACAAGCATTTCATAAGTGTCAAAGGCTTTTATTGACAATTACATGAAGTTGATACAAAGAGTCAATATTTGCATTGTTCGTCACCAAACTGTTCCTGGACGGTTGGGAGAAGTTGCTCTCGGAGGATGTGTTGGTACCATTCTTTATTCATGGCTGTATTCTTAGGCAAAATTGTGAGTGAGCCCACTCCCTTGGCTGAGAAGCAACCCCACACATGAATGGTCTCAGGATGCTTTACTGTTGGCATGACACAGGACTGATGGTAGCGCTCACCTTGTCTTCTCCGGACAAGCTTTTTTCCAGATGCCCCAAACAATCGGAAAGGGGATTCATCAGAGAAAATGACTTTACCCCAGTCCTCAGCAGTCCAATCCCTGTACCTTTTTCAGAATATCAGTCTGTCCCTGATGTTTTTCCTAGAGAGAAGTGGCTTCTTTGCTGCCCTTCTTGACACCAGGCCATCCTCCAAAAGTCTTCGCTTCACTGTGCGTGCAGATGTAATCACACCTGCCTGCTGCCATTCCTGAGCAAGCTCTGTACTGGTGGTGCCCCGATCCCGCAGCTGAATCAACTTTAGGAGATGGTCCTGGCGCTTGCTGGACTTTCTTGGGTGCCCTGAAGCCTTCTTCACAACAATTGAACCGCTCTCCTTGAAGTTCTTGATGATCCGATAAATGGTTGATTTAGGTGCAATCTTACTGGCAGCAATATCCTTGCCTGTGAAGCCCTTTTTGTGCAAAGCAATGATGACGGCATGTGTTTCCTTGCAGATAACCATGATTGACAGAGGAAGAACAATGATTCCAAGCACCACCCTCCTTTTGAAGCTTCGAGTCTGTTATTCGAACTCAATCAGAATGACAGAGTGATCTCCGGCCTTGTCTTTGTCAACACTCACCCCTGTGTTAACGAGAGAATCACTGACATTATGTCAGCTGGTCCTTTTGTGGCAGGGCTGAAATGCAGTGGAAATGTTTTTGGGAAATTCATTTGCATGGCAAAGAGGGACTTTGCAATTCATTGCAATTCATCTGATCACTCTTCATAACATTCTGGAGTATATGCAAATTGCCATCATACAAACTGAGGCAGCAGACTTTGTGAAAATTAATATTTGTGTCATTCTCAAAATTTTTGGCCACGACTGTACTTGTGTATGAGGTGACTACCTCAACCTCTAAACCGTCAGAGGTAGGAATAACACCTGTGGGAAGAAAGGCATTCTTCTTACCAAACCACATTACATTTGATTTGGAGGTATTTAGGACAAGGTTAAGGGTAGAGAAAGCTTGTTGGACAGTAAGAAAGCTTTGTTGTGGAGCATTTAACACAAAATCCGGGGAGGGGCCAGCTGAGTATAAGACTGTATCATCTGCATATAAATGGATGAGAGAGCTGCCTACTGCCTGAGCTATGTTGTTGATTTAAATTGTGAAGAGCACTGGGCCTAGGATCGAGCCTTGGGGTACTCCCTTGGTGACAGGCAGTGGTTGAGAAAGCAGAATTTCTGACTTTATACACTGCATTCTTTGAGAGAAGTAGTTCGCAAACCAGCCCAAAGACCCTCAGAGACACCAATACTCCTTAGCCGGCCCACAAGAATGGAATGGTCTACCGTATCAAAAGCTTTGGCCAAGTCAATAAAAATATCAGGACAACGTTACTTAGAATCAAGGGCAATGGTGACATCTCATTGAGGACCTTTAAAGTTGCAGTGACACATCCATAACTTGAGCGGAAACCAGATTGCCTTCCCGAGAGAATACTATAGACATCAAGAAAGCCAGTCAGTTGATTATTGACAAGTTTTTTCAACACTTTTGATAAACCGTGGCTGCCTTCCAAGCAATGCGAACCTCCCGAGAAAGGAGAGACAGGTTAAAAAGGTTGGAGATAGGCTTGGCGATGACAGGGGCAGCAACCTTATTTTAGTGTTTTTTCCTATACAGCCCCCTTTGGTTAGACAAAGGGTTTGAGGTTCCTTATTTATTTACTATAGATCTTAACCTGAGTCTCTCTCTCTCTCTCTCTCTCCTCCAGGTGTAGCAGTGCTGGTGTCCCCAGATGTTCCTCTTCAGGTGGGAATGGAGAGCCGACAGCATTTTTGCCTGCAGTCTCCCTCCAGCCTGGAGCGCACCCCGCTTCAGTACACTGTGTGCGTGGGCCACAACATCAGGGCTGTACACCAGGAGGCGCTGCAGCAGCTCTCATCGCCCAGCAGGGAGCTGCCCAACTTGGATGTCTTATGGTACAACTCCCTCATCTTCGTCTTCCTGAATTGTATTACATTTAATTTAGATGATAGTGGACATTTAACAAAAAATCGAGCTATGTGTAATAACTTATGGATGGAGATCATTACCTATTCATAACGCGACTAGATGCATCCACAGGCAATGTCTACGATTGGTATAACGCCGGTAGCCGCTTATGGATATGACAGCTCTAACGCAATTCCACTTCCAACACTGCCAAGACACCAGCTATGCGGGTGTCAGCTAGTGCGGATTGATTGAAACCCAACGAGATCTCACAAATTTCCATTTCAGTTGGAATCCTAACTTGAGATGCCTGTGCTTTTAAATCAGCAGTCGCATAATTGATACATAACGCATTGATGTCAAACAATGTATGCATGTGGATCTCAGGTTAGAATTTCGGTCTAATTGACCAAATATCTGTCTGTCCATCCGTCCCTCATCCAGGTTGCCTTTCTGGAAGCTTCTGGCCAGTGTGGACTCAGGGCCAAAGGTAGAGAGGGAGTTGAGGACTTTCTCCAACCGTCTGAGGAGACACCAGCTGGGAGAGGGGGCCATCAGCCTCAACGAACATTCCACCGCCCTCCTCGCCGACATGGTATGTCCCTTCTCTCCTCTCCTTACGTCAAAGAATTCAACCCAAATGATTACCATTATGACAAGCAGTTTCTAATTAACTACCTGGTAAGCAGCGGCCTGAAAAATAAAGTGTTACCCTCGCCTCCTCTCTCGTCTTCATTTTGATCCTCCAAGGTGTTTGATTGACAGTCGCTGGACCCAGGTTTGAGTCCTGCTCGAGGCTACCCCCAAAAAGGTTTTTGAAAATAAGGGGTAGTATAGAAAACTTTATTTGCCCAACAGCACCTCACAAACAAGTCGAGAGGTTCGGATGTGTATTTGTGGTGCCAGGACAACAACCCCTCTCTCAACGTGAGCAAGACAAAGGAGATGATCATGGACTACAGAAAAGGAGGGCCGAACACACCCCCATTCACATCGATGGTGCTGTAGAGGAGCAGGTCGAGAGATTCAAGTTCCTTGGTGTCCACATCACCAACAAACTATCATGGTCCAAACACACCAAGAAAGTCGTGAAGAGGGCACAACAATGCCTTTCCCCCTCTGGACACTGAAAATATTTGGCATGGGTCCCCAGGTCCTCAAAAAGTTCTACAGCTGCAACATCGAGAGCATCCTGACCAGTTGCATCACCGCCTGGTATGGCAACTGCTCGCCATCCGACCGTGAGGCACAACCGAGGGTAGTGTGTACAGCCCAGTACATCACTGGGTCACACTTCCTTCCATCCAGGACCTATATACTAGGCGGTGCCAGAGGAAGGCCTAAAAAATGGTCAAAGACTCAAGTCACCCAAATCATAGACTGTTCTCTCTGCTACCACACGGTAAGTGGTAGAGGAGCGCTAAGTCTAAGTCCAAAAGGCTCCTTAACAGCTTCTACCCACAAGCCATAAGACTACTGAACATTTAATCGTAAAGGATGCTCTCGATGGTGCAGCTGTAAAACCTTTTGAGGATCTGAGAACCCATGCCAAATCTTTTCAGTCTCCTGAGGGGGAATAGGTTTTGTCGTGCTTGCTTCACGACTGTCTTGGTGTGCTTAGACCATATTAGTTTGTTGGTGATGTAGACGCCAAGGACCTTGAAGCTCTCAACCTGCTCCACTACAGCCCCGTCGATGACAATAGGGGCGTGCTCGATCCTCCTTTTCCTGTTGTCCACAATCATCTCCTTTGTCTTGATCACGTTGAGGAAGAGGTTGTTGTCATTGCAGTCATGAGTGAACAGGGAGTACAGGAGGGGACTGCGCACGCACCCCTGAGGGGCCCCCGTGTTGAGGATCAGCGTAGCAGATATGTTGTTACCTACCCTTACCACCTGGGGGCGGCCCATCAGCAAGTCCAGGATCCAATTGCAGAGGGAGGTGTTTAGTCCCAGGTTCCTTAGCTTAGTGATGACCTTTGAGGGCGCTATGGTGTTAAACGCTGAGCTGTAGTCAGTGAATAGCATTCTCACATAGGTGTTCCTTTTGTCCAGGTGTGAAAGGGCAGTGTGGAGTCCAATAGAGATTGCATCATCTGTGGATCTGTTGGTGCGGTATGCTAATTGGAGTGAGTCTAGGGTTTCTGGGACAGTGGTGTTGATGTGAGCCATGACCAGCCTTTCAAAGCATTTCATGGCTACAGACGTGAGTGCTACAGGTCGGTAGTCATTTAAGGCAAGTTACCTTAGTGTTCTTGGTGGTCTGCTTGAAACATGTTGGTATTACAGACTCAGACAGGGAGAGGTTGAAAATGTCAGTGAAGACACTTGCCAGTTGGTCAGCACATGCTCAGAGTACACGTCCTGGTAATCCGTCTGGCCCTGTGGCCTTGTGAATTTTGACCTGTTTAAAGGTCTTTCTCACATCACCTGCGGAGAGCGTGATCACACAGTCGTCCGGAACAGCTAATGCTCTCATGCATGTTTCAGTGTTACTTGCCTCGAAGCAAGCATAGAAGTTATTTAGCTCATCTGGTAGGCTCGTGTCACTGGGCAGCTCTCGGCTGTGCTTGCCTTTGTAGTCTGTAATAGTTTGCAGGCCCTGCCACATCCGACGAGCACCGGAGCCGGTGTAGTACGATTCGATCTTATTCCTGTATTGACGCTTTGCCTGTTTGATGGTTCGTTGGAGGCCATAGCGGGATTTCTTATAAGCTTCCAGATTTTAGTCCAGCTTTTTGAAAGCGGCAGCTCTAGCCTTTAGCTCAGTGCGGATGTTGCCTGTAATCCATGGCTTCTGGTTGGTGTATGTACGTACGGTCACTGTGGGGACAACGTCATCGATGCACTTATTGATGAAGCCAATGACTGAGGTGGTGTACTCCTCAATGCCATCGGAGGAATCCCGGAACATATTTTAGTCTGTGCTAGAAAAACAGTCCTGTAGCTTAGCATCTGCTTCATCTGACCACTTTTTTATTGACCGAGTCACTGGTTCTTCCTGCTTTCATTTTTGCTTGTAAGCAGGAATCAGGAGGATAGAATTGTGGTCAAATTTGCCAAATGGAGGGCGAGGGAGAGCTTTGTACGTGTCTCTGTGTGTGGAGTAAAAATGTTTACCTCTGGTTGCACATTTTTCATGCTGATAGAAATTAGGTAAGACTGATTTAAGTTTCTCCTTTTTGCTTATGGCTGTATACAGCTCATTGAGTGTGGTGTTAGTGTCAGCATCGGTCTGTGGGGTATGTAGACAGCTACGAAAAATACAGATGAAAACTCTCTAGGTAGATAGTGTGGTCTACAGCTTATGAGATATTCTACCTCCAGCGAGCAAAACCTCGAGACGTCCTTAGATATCGTGCACCAGCTGTTGTTTACATAAATGCATAGGCCCCCGCCCCGTGTCTTACCAGAGGCTGCTGTTCTGTCCTGCCGAGAGAGTGTATAACCCGCCAGCCGAATGTTCTTAGCGTCGTCGTTCAGCCACGACTCGGTGAAACATAAGATATTACAGTTTTTAATGTCCCGTTGGTAGGATAAACGTGTTTCAGTTCATCCCATTTATTTTCCAGCAACTGAATGTTAGCTAGCAGGACTGAAGGCATGGGCATATTAGCCATTCGTTGCCTGATCCTCACAAGGCACCCTGATCTCTTTCCACGAAATCTGCGTTTCCTTCTCCAGCGAATAACCGAGATCTGGGCCTGGTCAGGTGTCTGTATTATATCCCTCCCGTCCGACTCATTGAAGAATAACTCTTATTCCAGTTTTAGGTGAGCAATCACAGTTCTGATGTCCAGAAGCTCTTTTCGGTCATAAGAGATGTCCTACAGTCCTACTCATATTATCTATGCATAGTCACTTTACCCCTGCCTCTACTAGCCTGTACCCCCGCACATTGACTTGGTATCAGTACCCCCTGTATATAGCTTCATTATTGTTATTTCATTGTGTTACTTTATTTATTATTATTTTTACTTTAGTTTATTTAGTAAATATTTTCTTAGCTCGATTTTCTTAAAACTGCATTGTTGGTTAAGGGCTTGTAAGTACGCATTTCACAGTAAGGTCTACACCTGTCGTATTCGGCACATGTGACAAAAATGTCTTTGATTTGATATCTTGGTGTAACGGCTTAGATGTTGGGTTGTGCAGGTCAGGTACTACCCCTCGGTGTCTGCAATACCTTCACATCTCATTAAAACAAATACATCTGTAGGAAGAAAAATAGTCCTATGCCCCCGGCTGATAGTCGGACAGCCGAGACGTTTGACTGAGGCTGGGATAGGCAGGGCAGGGAGCCAAGAGAAACTAGTTTAGGTGAACCTGACACCTAGCTAGTGCCTCAGCTACATGGGAGAGGAGTCGCCAGTTCATCTCCTGTTATTCTAAATTCACTGTCTATCATAACACACCAGGTTCGCGTTCCATCTCCACAGTCACTTTCCCACAGATGGAAGAGAAGATAGAGAGAGAGAGAGAGAAAGTAAGAGAGAGAGAGAGTGAATGAGGGAGAGAGAGAGAGGGGAAAAGAGAGAGGGAGCGGATAGAGGGACAGAGAGGGTGTGAGATGGGAAAAATAGAAACTGAGAGAAAGAGGGGGAGAGGGAGACAGAGGTGGAGAAAGTAAGGGACGGAGAGATAGACCAAGAAGTGAAATAAAATAAGGATAATGGAGAAAGAAACATTGCGAGAGAAAGAGAAGGATAATATTTTTTAGATTCAGAACAAGAGCGTCTCTTAAGCGGATTTAAAGTTTTTCCAACTTAATCAAAGGGCGTTCTACAGTTGCTGAGGCCACCCAGTTCACTTTGCTAATAACGTAAAATAATCCAAGGGTACAGTTAGCGTATGGAAACTTTGGCACGATTGGCAAAGTAGCATAAGTGTGAATGCGAACGGCAACAATGAATTGCTGCAAGGACTATGCTTCTCTCTCGTTATATTTTTACAAGTATTCATGAGTTATCAGTCAAGCCACAAGTTTTATTTTCTAGTTTCCATATTAGCTTTATACAACGGATCCTTGAGTTGGAACAACCACTTGGCATAGAGCGAATTGGGATATAAATAGGACTGCCAGGTTTCTGCCTTTATTGCTGAAAAAACTCTGTGTAATGTAAGGTTGGCCAAACAAAATACAATTGGATCATACATTTTTGTTAGATAAGCATTATTCAATGGTACATTTACATTTTAGTCATTTAGCACAGGCTCTTATCCAGAGCGACTTACAGCTAGCTAGTGTGGTAAATACTATAAGGGACTATTGGTCTCCCTTTAAATGAAATACAACTTGTAAAGACTTTATAGAGCATTCATATGCTCTATAAAGCACTACATATCGGTAGATATTTCTCAAATAATTTCCAAGCTACATTAAGGGGATATACTCAGTCCTTACATCTGTTGCTCTGTCAAATGCAGTACAACCCTTTTCCACCCTTCATGATATTTGCTTATGAAGTGTCTAAATAGGCAAAAGTGTAATAATTACTGTGTAATGGTTGACCTCATGGGGTCAAGCTCAAAAGGTCAACTTTTATAAAAAGGCTTTCTTAGTTATGCCATTACATAAGCATTACAAATCCCCTTCGCCCTTTTTTTCCTCACGTCTAATCACCAGACGATTAAATGAGATGTTAAACAGTCGTGACAGAGGTCATATCGCCATAGTTACATCTTTACTTAGCAGTTATAGCAGCCACAGAGTTCAAAGGCAGCATGAGTCAGCTACTTTACTCAATAGGAGAATTAGTAGAATTTAGAATTGTGAAATGTCTGTTCTTTTCAACCAATAGTGTCCTTCAGTGTCCCTTTCTTGGTTATGTTTCAACAGTATTATTATTTGATAGTGTAGCTGTTGTTGAACATGGCTTACTTTGAAATGTATTTATTGAAGTGATGAAGATTAGGTCTACCTAAACAAGTAACTTCAATAAAAAATGGAAACTTTGTCAGTAAGCAAAGCGGCAACATCTTGTTTTCAATCAGGTTATAATTTTCAAAGAATAAAGAAAAAGGAAGAGAAAAAAGTCAGTTCACTGTATTGCTGCTCCCAAACACCAATTGTTTATGAAGCTTAGGTGATATGATCACAATGTTTTGACCAACATGGTCTTCTTCAGTTCCCAGTTCATATCCCGCATTGTCTCTCTTCCAGTCTTCTGCTCCAATATCTCTTTCTCTCTCCCTACAGGACCATGACTACCTCACCAGCAGGAAAAGGGGGACATCCAAGAGACAGACCAGGGACTTCAGGGACCTCTCACTGATCAAGCTTCTAAACATTTCCATCACCCTGTCCCCGTTCCTGAGCGTGGACACCACCCAGTTCCACAAGTCCCTGCTGGACGGCACTGAGGCCTATTGGCTCAGCCTCCCCGTAGCCCCACAGGGGCGGCTGGTAAGCAGCCTAGCCCAGCCAACCCTCACTGCCCTGGGGAGTGGTGGACCTCTACACTCAGAAAAAAGGATTACAAAAGGGTTCTTTGCGAAGGGATACGTTTTTATCATGAACCGTTTTCATCCGAAAAACCCTTTTTGGAAGACAAGGGTTTTTTGTAATGGGTTCCCCTATCGGGACATGCCGAAGAACGCTATATGGTTCTACTTAGCACCGTTTTTTCTATGAGTGTGTAAATGGGAGATCCATTGGACCTGAGGGAGGTGTCCGTTGTGATGGGGTGGCGGGTGGTTGTTATCTGGATGATAAAAAGAAAAAATGGCATCCTTGCATTTGATATTTATTGTGGTGTTTATTTCCTGCTTGTCCTCTTCAGGTATTGTCCAAGTCTGGCATGTTCTAATGTTTTAAGTATGTAAAGGCCATACAATGACATATTGTCCAATCTACTCCCTCTCTCTTTCCAGGTGCCTGTGCTGACCCAGTGGCGAGGGCAGTTCTGCGTGAAGCTGAACATCAGCAACCCAGAGGCGGTCAGCTGGTTCCTGGACCGGGTGGGCTTGCTGCAGGCCCGTTTGGGCATGGAGTACATCCATCTGGAGGGGGCAGAGGGGAACCCGCTGGACCTGGGCGGGGGAGACCAGTATATCGGCCAACTGGCAGATGTGGCAGCCAGGATAGAAGAGTCGGCTATCATGAATGCAGGGACAAGGTGAGGGCTGAGGGAGGACACACACACACACTCACAATACACTGACAATATGCATAACTATCATCTATCTCTCTTCCCCCAGGTCGAGCCACAAGCCTGTGTTTGTGCGGATGCCTCCTCTGCAGTCTGACTGGAGCTCCTCTGGACTGAAGGGCCTCATTCCCTCCTTGCTGCACCACACTCTGCTGGGGTACAACTTACTCATTCCCGACGCAGTAGGTAATACCACAGCTACTCACCATCACTATACCTTCAGTTCAGATTGTTCTACCAAAGACACTCACACTCTTGCTAGTGATCAAGCAAGCAAACGAGTGAATGTTGACTCACTCACTCATTAATTTGCTCGCTGTATTCATCAATCAATTTATCAATCCATACCTTTAAGCAGAGCTATCAGTCTATTATACCCTGAAATAGTCAGTCTATAGAATACAGTAAGTGTGATTCAGATGCTCACTGCTTTTACATTGTTTGGATAGTCCTGTATAAAGGGAAAGTTCAGCAAAAGTACATGTTAGCATATTTGTTTGCTTGCCCTGAAAGCAGTCTATGGACAAGGAGGGACTGCAATCCACACTTTAGTTTAGTTACAGTCTTGTACCATCGCTGCAACTCTCGTACAGACTCAGGAGAGGCGAAGGTCGAGAGCCATGTGTCCTCCGTAACACGACCCTGCCAAGCCACACTGCTTCTTGACACACTGCTTGCTTAACCTGGAAGCCAGCCGCCTCAATGTGTCGGAGGAAATACTGTACAACTGGTGATCAAAGTCAGCTTGCAGGCGCCCGGCCTGCCACAAGTAGTCGCTAGAGCGCGATGGGACAAGGACATCCTGGTCGGCCAAACCCTCCCCTAACCCGGATGACGCTGGGCCGGCTGTGACACACTGGGATCAAACCCGGGTCTGTAGTGATGCCTCAAGCACTGCGATGCAGTGCCTTAAACCACTGCGCCACTCAGGAGGCCGCCCAAATTATCTCTTGAATGAATTGTGTTGATCAATGACTTGATTTGAAGTTATTTTGACATGGTTTGGTCATGGGTTCACTGCTATTTCTGCCATAAAGTCTACAGTCAGACCTGATGCTATTTAAATGAACATCCATCGGACCACCGTTGATATTCTGGACGACTGCATATTCCCAAAGGTGAAACATCCTTGGGCTTTGGCAAAAAAACAACATATTCCCAAAATACTCTGAATTCCGGTTAGGGAACATATCAGACAAGTATTTACTTTGATGTGGAGAAAACAGAAATCTGTCAGAGAGAGGAAGGATAGATGGGCTGGAAATCACACTAACTTCTATCACCCTCTCAGACTAAAAGGCTATATTAATAACTGTTGGATTTCACGCCTTCAGTGAAATGTCCGTCTACCTCTACAGTATATGGGCATAGCAGGCTGGTTTGCTAAATTCTAACTCTCTCTCTCCCCCCACACCCTTCCCCTACATATCCCTCTCCATCTCCTCCCCATCTCTTTCTTTCTTCCAGGTGGTTCTCTATCTGGGAACCTGGTGACTGACGAGGAGCTGTTCATCAGGTGGCTGCAGATTGTAGCTTTCCTCCCCGTCATCAGCTTTGAGACACCTCCCTGGGTCTGTGGGGAGGACCGGGTGAGTGAACACCACCCTCACAAGACACCACAAAGACTCCAAATAGGGTTTCAACATTTCAAAAACATTACCAGGGTTTTCAAAACTCCTAGTTGGAAAATGCAACCTTGAACTGTCATATACACAAACACCCCAAATGTTCAGACCTCCTGTAAGACTACAATATTTGGGACTTTAGACCAAAGACCTTTTTACATACTCACCACCACACATTCCTATCACAGTGGAGAGTTGGGGAGTGAATTTGGCCAATTCGATGTGCTGGTGTCACGCCCTGACCATAGAGAGCCTTTTTATTTCTCTATTTGGTTAGGTCAGGGTGTGATTTGGGTGGGAATTCTAGATTATATATTTCTATGTTGGCCTGGTTCCCAATCAGAGGCAGCTGTCTTTCGTTGTCTCTGATTGGAGATCATATTTAGGCAGCCTTTTCCCACTGGGTTTTTGTGAGATCTTGTTTTTGTTAGGTACTGTGTAGCCTGCAGAACTTTACGTTCGTGCTAGTATTTTGTTGTTTTGACGGTGTTCATTTTAATAAAGGGAAAATGTTCGCCTACCACGCTGCACCTTGGTTTCCTTCTTCAGACGAACGTAACAGCTGGAGAGATGTTCTTTCATTCTTATAGGATAGTTTAGCTAGTGTGTTTCGGGTTACGGTGTATGCTCTGTCAGTGGAGGCCTGATATTCTGATAGTGTGTTTATTGATCCAGCAGCCTCTCCCTTTGCCTCTCCGTCACTCATTGCTTTTCCCACCGCGTTCGTCCATCAGTCCATCTGTCTGTCTTTTTGTCAGTCACTTTTGTGTGTTTGTGGAAGTGTTTAGAGTACATTGAGCACATTGTGTCTGGGTCTATCCAAACCTAGGCCTTTCTCCCTCCCTCTCTCCCCTCTCTTTCCCAGCATGATACTGGATCACTCCCCATCCTCACCTCTCTGATGGACATCAGAAATATACACTTCACCTAGTGGGCAAGGAAAACAAGGGATTAGGGCTCTAAGGGTAGTCTCAGGGTGTCTGGTCACCAGGGGCGGACTGAAACAATAATTCAGGCTGGGAATTTGACTCCATCCCAGGCCACCCTGTTCACGCAAACCACCAGACCGCTAATTTTGTAGGCTAACCCTATTTGTTGATGTAACGGGTTCCAAACTAGTTATAAATTTGGCCACTATGTTCAACTGGGAAGAAAGTTATCCACATTACAAAATACAAACATTTGGGACTGACCAACAAGTAGCCTATCTGAACACTGAGTTTTCAAGGTATGCTATGGCTATGGGTGCACCCTCAAAAACTCACTAGGAATACACAAGTCATAGCACATACAAATGTACAAGGCTAGACACACAAAACAATTAATTAGCCTACACTTTTTAAAAAGAGAATGAGATATACAGAGTTAGCTCAAATGTTCAAATGATTATCTTTATATTCAAGCATCAAGCATTTCAAAAGTATCAAAAAAATTCACACACACATTCACGGAACTTGAACAATAGCTACAACAATGTAAGTAAGTATAATACAAAAATCAAAAAAGCACTCCTCTACAAAAATGTTTAGATTACAATGTTCTCTCACTGGTTCCCATAAAGCCAACAGCACACAATAAACACATCTATACACTGAGTCAATGAAATTGAACATTGGCTACATAACTGCGAGTATAATATGAAAGTCCAAAAAACATGCCTCTGTACAAAAGCTTTAACTCACAGCAAATGTTCTTTCACCCTTGTCAGCCTGTTAAGGAAGAGTCATAACATAGCTACTTCAGAGTAACCAGTAAGTAATTACCACTAGTAACAATATTAGCTCAAAAAACTAGCCATGATTGTCGGCCATGTTTTCCAAGTTATATGCGGCTTCGTGTCTGTGTCCTCTGTAGCTAAGCCCACATTTACCAATAACTTTAACTACATCAATCACACGTTCCATGACCTGCCTCCTCTTTCTGACCTGGTCTCGTTGAACTGACATTTGATTATCACTCAGAAGGGTACGGATGTCTGCTTTGCTGGCTCTGAGGAAAAAGGCTTCTGCACTTTCTCTATGGGTCTTGCTTCTCTCATGTTCCTGTACTCTCTGATGGGCATGTTTCCAGGCCTGCATGCCTCCTTTGACAAATGTGCTATCACTGGCTGAAGGTTTTGCGAAAGGAAGACATACTGAGCAAAACAAGGAGTGAGTTACTTCATTGTATGTCAGCCATTTTCTCATTGTGCCATCTTTGGAGTGGAATACATTGGGAATGACTCTTTGGGGGGTTTGTTTTGGGTGGTACTGAAAAAATAAGTCAAAATCCTTGGACTGACGACGGGCAAAATAATCAAAATGGATTTTCAGTGCTTTCACTGTCCCTTTCTATTTTCTCTGTACTGGGCTCTCTTTCTGCACATCTGGTTGCTCTGCAGAATGAGATTAACATTGTAAATAACCTAAACTTAAACTTGTATTACTTGTGCAGTCATCAATTGTATGCCCCGCGATTAGTCCTACTGATAATCTCATAAATAAAGCACATATTCATCTAAAATCATAGCCTACATGTTTAGGTTTGTGCTCTGAAGTTGTACCTGAAGGTTCCTGCTCTGAGTCTGACTCTGAACTGACCACCATCTCCAGTTCTGCAGGAGCACCTGAAGCTCTAGTGCTGCTGCTGCTTCCTTCTCCACCTTTACAAAGAAAATACTCTATTATCATACTCACTATCATTAGTGTATCAGTAGGCTACATTAATACAGCTCTGGAAAAAATGAAGAGTGGTCTCTTCATTTGGAGTGGTCTCTTCATTTTTTCCCAGAGCTGTATATTATTGTAGTAACTTGTAATGCTGGTACTAATGGCACTAATGATCTTTGTCATTGCCTGTGCTGTGTCACACAGGCTACTGTGTTACGTTCATGGATGTATTATGGTTATGTTACTGTAGCCTGTTTCGCTGTACATGTGCACTTTCCCTAGCTTATGTGGCATGAGTCATGACCGAATGCTGGCAAATCCATAGTCTAGGTTTACTATTTTTTACTAGCTGAAACATATTACCTTCAATGTCATATTATGATCGCTATGTTGCTCTCATTGCTATGATATAATTCCTCCACGAAGACGTAAGACGTAAGACGTGCAAACTGTTTAGCCTACCGGCCGCTGTGTCACTATTATTAGCTAGGCTACTTAGCTAGCCATGCTGGGTGTCGTGTGTGTGTGTCAGTGTGTGTGTTTTAGCTAGTGTTTTTGACTGACCTGGTTCCTTACTGGCGAACATGTCGCTTATTTTGCAGTGTCTGTGGCAAGGGCCTTTCTCTTTTTTATTCTCTCCCTCTCTGCTCCACCTTTCCTCTTCTGACTGTCCATTTCGCCGTGCGACTTGTCTAAAATGTTATCTGTACAGGCAGGTAGACGGTTGCTATGTGCGTCGCGGAGAGACCTGATGTCATTTTTGGTGCGTGCACCATCGCGCGGGGACACTGCAGCGAGAGAGTGAGAGTCGCGCCTGATGCGTGGATTCTCTGTCAACTCATTCCTGCTTGCTATATTATTGATGGTCAAGTTGACAATTCACCGCAGGCCAAAACGACCCTCAGGCCACCGGGAAATGTCCCGGTGCTCCCGACGGCCAGTCCGCCATTGCTGGTCACTGATATCAATGGGCCTATTGCAACGAAGATTGACCACTAGATTATCAAATGGTACAGAGTCAGTGTGCAGGGGCACAGGTTAGTCGAGGCAATTGAGGTAATATGTACATGTAGGTAGAGTTAAAGTAACTATGCATAGATATTAAACAGAGTGTAGCAGCAGCAGCGTAAAAGAGGGGTCTGGGTAGCTCTTTGATTAGCTGTTCAGGAGTTTTATGGCTTGGGGGTAGAAGTCGTGCCTGGCCATGCAGTCATGAGGGAACAGGGAGTACCGGAGCGGACTGAGCACGCACCCCTGAGGGGCCCCCTGTGTTGAGGATCAGCGTAGCAGATGTGTTGTTACCTACCCTTACCAACTGGGGGTGGCCCGTCAGGAAGTCCAGGATCCAGTTGCAGAGGGAGGTGTTTAGTCCCAGGGTCCTTAGCTTAGTGATGAGCTTTGAGGGCACTATGGTGTTATCGCTGAGCTGTAGTCAGTGAATAGCATTCTCACATAGGTGTTCCTTTTGTCCAGGTGGGAAAGGGCAGTGTGGAGTGCAATAGAGATTGCATCATCTGTGGATCTGTTGGTGCGGTATGCATATTGGAGTGGGTCTAGGGTTTCTGGGACAATGGTGTTGATGTGAGCCATGACCAGCCTTTCAAAGCAGTTCATGGCTATAGATGTGAGTGCTACAGGTCGGTAGTCATTTAGGCAGGTTACCTTAGTGTTCTTGGGCACAGGGACTATGGTGGTCTGCTTGAAACATGTTGGTATTACACACTCAGTCAGGGACAGGTTGAAAATGCCAGCTGGTCTCTTGTTAAACCATCAATACGTGCAACATTTTTACATTAACATATGGAATTGTTTTAAGATGGACATACCATGGATCATTTAGCTATTTAAAACGCATTGAATATCACGTTCATAAATGGCAAAAAAAAGACATTCCTTCTGATGTATTTTTTGACAAAAGTTTTGAAGTGTCTGTCCAGTATCTAGGAGATATAAGATAAGGTCAGGATATATGTGACCGACTGGCTCGATTCGGTCTTATGTAGTAGCAACATTTGAAATTGTGTTTATTACAATGGATAGAAGTAGAGACAGAGCTTGAAAATGGTATATCATACACTACAGTTGAGGAACAATGGGAAAGTCCTTCTGCTTTGAAAGTTGATAAACTTGTAACCTCACTTTTGAGAAAATGGCTCTTGATAGTTTTGGTATTCCTACTGGAGAGCACTTCTTTGTCTACACCGATTCAGCATTGTTCACACCCTCTTAAGCCTTAGCCCCACCTAGCTCTTTAAGGATTCACTTGAGGCCATGTACTAAACAACCAAATACACTGCTCAAAAAAATAAAGGGAACACTTAAACAACACAATGTAACTCCAAGTCAATCACACTTCTGTGAAATCAAACTGTCCACTTAGGAAGCAACACTGATTGACAATAAATTTCACATGCTGTTGTGCAAATGGAATAGACAACAGGTGGAAATTATAGGCAATCAGCAAGACACCCCCAATAAAGGAGTGGTTCTGCAGGTGGTAACCACAGACCACTACTCAGTTCCTATGCCTCTTGGCTGATTTTTTGGTCACTTTTGAATGCCGGCGGTGCTTTCTCTCTAGTGGTAGCATGAGAGGGAGTCTACAACCCACACAAGTGGCTCAGGTAGTAGAGTTCATCCAGGATGGCACATCAATGCGAGCTGTGGCAAGAAGGTTTGCTGTGTCTGTCAGCGTAGTGTCCAGAGCATGGAGGCGCTACCAGGAGACAGGCCAGTACATCAGGAGACGTGGAGGAGGCCGTAGGAGGGCAACAACCCAGCAGCAGGACCGCTACCTCCGCCTTTGTGCAAGGAGGAGCAGGAGAAGCACTGCCAGAGCCCTGCAAAATGACCTCCAGCAGGCCACAAATGTGCATGTGTCTGCTCAAACGGTCAGAAACAGACTCCATGAGGGTGGTATGAGGGCCCGACGTCCACGGGTGGGGGTTGTGCTTACAGCCCAACACCGTGCAGGACGTTTGGCATTTGCCAGAGAACACCAAGATTGGCAAATTCGCCACTGGCGCCCTGTGCACTTCACAGATGAAAGGAGGTTCACACTGAGCACGTGACAGACGTGACAGAGTCTGGAGATGCCATGGAGAACGTTCTGCTGCCTGCAACATCCTCCAGCATGACCGGTTCGGCGGTGGGTCAGTCATGGTGTGGGGTGGCATTTCTTTGGGGGGCCGCACAGCCCTCCATGTGCTCGCCAGAGGTAGCCTGACTGCCATTAGGTACCGAGATGAGATCCTCAGACCCCTTGTGAGACCATATGCTGGTGCGGTTGGCCCTGGGTTCCTCCTAATGCAAGACAATGCTAGACCTCATGTGGCTGGAGTGTGTCAGCAGTTCCTGCAAGAGGAAGGCATTGATGCTATGGACTGGCCCGCCCGTTCCCCAGACCTGAATCCAATTGAGCACATCTGGGACATCATGTCTCGCTCCATCCACCAACGCCACGTTGCACCACAGGCTGTCCAGGAGTTGGCGGATGCTTTAGTCCAGGTCTGGAAGGAGATCCCTCAGGAGACCATCCGCCACCTCATCAGGAGCATGCCCAGGCGTTGTAGGGAGGTCATACAGGCACGTGGAGGCCACACACACTACTGAGCCCCATTTTGACTTGTTTTAAGGACATTACATCAAAGTTGGATCAGCCTGTAGTGTGGTTTTCCACTTTAATTTTGAGTGTGACTCCAAATCCAGACCTCCATGGGTTGATAAATTGGATTTCCATTGATTATTTTTGTGTGATTTTGTTGTCAGCACATTCAACTATGTAAAGAAAAAAGTATTTAATAAGATTATTTCTTTCATTCAGATCTAGGATGTGTTGTTTAAGTGTTCCCTTTATTTTTTTGAGCAGTATATGTCAAGACTAAAGGCTGGTTTATACTACGGGTGTCTTCGTAAATTCAATCTGGAGTGCCAGAGTGTGCTCAGAGTGCGCTCTGTGCGTTCATAAACTCAGAGAGTTGTCAGATTGTCCTTTCGTAAATTCAGAGCGAACACTGGACGCTCTGGCCGAGGAGTAGGGTTGATCCAAGCGTTCTGACATAACAACAGCAGTCAAGCACCCAAGCTAACTGGCTAATGTTGGCTAGCTTGCTAGCTACTTCCGGACACAAATGAGGGAACAGCTCACTCTGACAATTTTACTCGCCCTAGTTTTTATGTTATCCAGAGCGTTGGTGACTGCAACTGTGCTGCTGTTAACAATTTAATTACGCTTTTGTAAATTTGTCAGTTATTCTGTGCTCTGGCACACTCAGACGAGTGCTCTGAAATCGGAGTAGATAGCCAGAGCGAATTTATCAGCTACGTCTATCGACAGTTGTCGCAGTGACATCATGAACATTACCAACACATACTCACCAGCCCATGTTATAGACAGAAGCGTGCTACATGGCAAATCCGAACTCATCTCTCAACATGTCCAGCCACTCATTATCTCCGCCAATCATGGCTAACGGGAAGGTTCCTGGCTTTTTCTGTGGCTAAACCAACTAGGCTCGTAATTTAACAATTTTATTTGTATTAACAGATGACGTACAAGTTTGTTATTAAGGCACTTGTGGGGGTCGTAGAGCAAAATAGGCCAAACTGTTCGTTTTCGTGTCTCATGGTCTGACAAACAAGTTTGTAGCTCGGCCACCTTCCACCACAGATGTGGAAGACCAATATAGGCGGATGCAGTGGATTGAGACGCAGCCCAAACTCTAGCTTAAACTGATGTCATTATGTTACTTAGATTGATGCACAGGTGCGTCAATAGACACTTAAGGATTTAAAGTTGCACAAGAAGTTGCACAAATTGTACTTTATTGAAGAAACAATGTCTGAATTGGAAAGAAATGTGGTATGGGAGAGTAATTTCGTGTTATTTGGAAGTCGTTATCTTAACTTAGCATTTCCCAAACTTGGTTCTGGTGACCCCACGGGGTACACGTTTAGTTTTTTGCCCTAGCACTACACAGCTGATTCAAATAATGAACAAGATCAAGCTTTGCAAAGTGCTTTGTTTTATAATGATATTTAAATTGTCTATCACGCGTTGCGGCATTCCATATCACTTTCATTTACAATGTGGAAATGAAATACAAGTTAGTCTTCAATAACTTTATTTTTGCAAAACAGTAGCTTTGATGTAGGCATAATTTGTCTTAATTGCAACAACAAAAAATTGGTGTGCAGTTAAAAATGTATTCACTAAATCATCGTAATTGACAAGTTACATTTCTGGTTGAATAATTTTATTTCAGTTGTAATATGTAATTCTTCCACTTGATCTTTTTCATATTTCGATTTCGTTGTTCCTAATAGGATGTAATATCATTGGGGCGGGATTTTGAACGCAGACAATTACCATTTCCCATGCCATTTCCGCTGTATAGTATCAAGAAGGCTTGACACGGAGCTCCGCGTAATCTCCCTTTAGTAGTGTGTTAAGAAATCCAGCGGTAACCTGCAGGGAATACACTACATGGGCAAATGTATGTGGAAACCACTTCATATTAGTGGTGTTGGCTATTTCAGCCACACCGTTGCTGACAGGTGTATAAAATAGAGCACACAGCCATGCAATCGCCATAGACAAACATTGGCAGTAGAATGGTCTTACTGAAAAGCTCCGTGTCTTTCAAAATGGGACCATCATAGAATGCCACCTTTCCAACAAGTCAGTCAAATTTCTGTCCTGCTAGACCTGATCCAGTCAACTGTAAGTGCTGTTATTGTGAAGTAGAAACGTCTAGGAGCAACAACGGCTCAGCCGCAAAGTGGTAGGCCACACCAGCTCACAGAACGGGACCGCCGAATGCTGAAGTGCGTAAAAATAGTCTGTCCTCGGTTGCAACACTCACTACGTCAGCAACGTCAGCTGAAGAACTGTTTGTTGGGAGTTTCATGAAATGGGTTTCTATGGCCGAGCAGCCGCACACAAGCCTAAGATCACGGTTTGCAAGGCCAAGCGTCGGCTGGAGTGGTGTAAGGCTCACCACCATTGGACTGGAGCAGTGGAAATATGTTCACTGGAGTGATGAATCATGCTTCACCATCTGGCAGTCTGATGGACGAATCTGGGTTGCATAGTGCCAACTGTAAAATGCATAGTGCCAACTGTAAAGTTTGGTGGAGGAGGAATAATGGTCTGGGGATGTTTTTCATGGTTCAGGCTAGTTCCCTTAGTTCCAGTGAAGGGAAATCTGAAAGCTACAGCATACAATTATACTCTAGACGATTCTGTGCTTCCAACTTTGTGGCAATATTTTGGGGAAAGCTCTTTTCTGTTTCAGTATGACAATGTCCCGTGCACAAAGCGATGTCCATACAGAAATGGTTTGTCGACATCGGTGTGGAAGAACTTGACTTGCCTTCACAGAGCCCTGACCTCAACCCCATCAATCACCTTTAGGATGAATTGGACACTGCTTGCTAGCCAGGCCTAATCACCCAATATCAGTGCCCAACCTCATTAATGCTCTTTTGGCTGAATGGCAGCAAGTCCCCGCAGCAATGTTCCAACATGTAGTGGAAATCCTTCCCAGAAGAGTGGAGGCTGTTATAGCAGCAAAGGGGGACCAACTCCATATTAATGCCCATGATTTTGGAATGAGATGTTTGACGAGCAGGTGTCCACATCATTTTGGTCATGTATTGTACGTAAGAGGTGGCTATGTTTTACCTTCACCAAAGCACAGTGGCCGTGGCCGAAATCGTTCTTGCCTATACTACTTCAACTATATACGGTGTACTAACCATACAACATACTTTACTGAACAAAACATGTAACTTGTTGGTCCTATGGTTCATGAGCTGAAATTAAATACATTTTCAATACGCACAAAAAGCGTATTTCTCTCCACTTTTGTGTACAAATTTGTTTACATCCCTGTTAGTGAACATTTCGCCTTTGCCAAGATAACCCATCCACCTGACAGGTGTGGCATATCAAGAAGCTAATTAAACGGCATCATCATTACACAAGTGCACCTTGTGCTGGGAACAATAAAAGGCCACTCTAAAATGTTTTGTCACACAATGCCATCGATGTCTCAAGTTTTGAGGGAGCGTGCAATTGGCATGCTGGCTGCAGGAATGTCCACCAGAGCTGTTGCCAGAGAATTTAAGGTTAATTGCTCTACCATAAGCCGCCTACAACATTGTTTTAGAGAATTTGGCAGTACGTCCAACCGGCCACACAAACGCAAACCACATGTAACCATGCCAGCCCAGGTCCTCCACATTCGGCTTCTTCACCTGTTGGATTGTCTGAGACCAGCCACCCAGACAGCTGATGAAACTGAAGAGTATTTCGGTCTGTAATAAAGCCCTTTTGTGGGGAAAAACTCATTCTGATTGGCTAGGCCTGGCTCCCCATCTGGTGGGCCTGGCTCCCAAGTTGGTGGGCCTATGCCCTCCCAGGTCCACCCATAGCTGCGTCTCTGCCCAGTCATGTGAAATCCATAGGGTCTAATGAATTAATTTCAATTGACCGATTTTCTTATGTGAACTGTAACTCAGTGAAATTGTTGCATGTTGCGTTTATTTTTGTTCATTTCAGAATACAGTTTAGTAAAAACGGAACAAATACACAAAGTATACAAAACAATAAGAACACCTGCTCTTTCCAAGATATAGACTGACCATGTGAATTCAGGTGAAAGCTATGAACCCTTATTGATGTAATTTCTTAAATCCACTTCAATCAGTGTAGATGAAGGGGAGGAGACTGGTTAAAGAAGATTTTTAAGCCTTGAGACAATTGATAGATGGATTGTGTATGTGTGCCATTGAGGGAGAATGGGCAAGACAAAATACTTAAATTCCTTTGAATAGGGTATGGTCAACATACTATTGCTTATCCATACTAAGAAGTTGTCATATAATGCACAATTGGGTTTTCCCTGCAATTAATTCATTTGGAACATCCCCTTATTTGATTATCAGCTGTTGTCAAACACACATTGATCTGAAAAGAAGATTATCTTCCTCAATAGTGTGCAGCGAATTCATACTAGATGAAAGCCATCCTGGCATTTAAAACATACTCCATAAAAAGAAAAAACGTTATGTTTTCGCATACCCAATGAGACTACTATTTAGAATGCAAGTAAGGGTTTTCAGCTATGCCCAGTGGCTTTTCGGAGAGATGATGGTGGGTGGGGTGATAGTGCTGGGGTACTGGAAGCGAGGGGGTGGAATTGTCTGGATTGGGTGGCTAGGTTTTGCCTTAAGCAAAGCACAGTGTCTTTTTTAGCGAGGATAGAGGGTGAGGTGATGATGGTGGTGAAAGAGTGTTTTTCCCCCTTCTGTCAATGGGAGCAATCGGTTGGCCCCCTCTCTCCCTCCGGCCCAGTATCACCTGTGGTTAGGAGTCCATCTGGTCTACATTAGGGGCTTCCTCTAGATTTATGACTCTCTCACTCTCGGGCCATGATGCGAGCCACTTCGGCAGGAATGATAATGAATTTGAGGACAAGTCTTGGAAAAAGGCTTTATTACAGTCATTAAGGTTCCCATGTGTAATTGACTAGTGTGACAGGGCTGAGGGAGATCAACTCATTTTTCCACTTTTGGGAAGCGAAGAGAGGGAGAAAATATCCAGAGAGAAACATCATTTGCATGGCAATTATGGAGAAATGGGAAATGTGAAAATATTGGTCAGTCAGTGATTGAGGGACTGCAGTTTTTCCATGTCGGTCCTTGGCTGTATCTCAAATGACACCCTATTCCTCCATATGTGGTTCTGATAAAAAGTAGTGCACTGTATGGGAAGTAGGGTGTCATTTGTGTCTCAGAGAGCTTGAATTAAGTGGTGTTCTGCTGGATATATAACACATGACAAATTACAGTAGACTGCTATTATTGTGTTGTCGTGAGAAATACCTTGGACTACCTTTATTTTCCATAGTGTGCGCGTGTGTTTGGGTGTATTTGCATTGGCCATCATAGTGTGTGTGTGTGTGTGTGTGTGTGTGTGTGTGTGTGTGTGTGTGTGTGTGTGTATGTGTGCGTGCGCGTGCATGCGCAACACCCTTCAGAGACTGTTACATCAATCACCGTTTTGAGTCCAAATAGGATACAACCATGGTTTAAACCGCGTGCCTGTTTTCTTAATTAGAGCTCTAGTCATAGCCAGGCTATGATTCTTCCACATTAATTTCGACAAATGTTTTCCCCCCTTGTCAAAATACATAGTTTTATGGTTGTGGTTGGGTTTTGTTTCCGTCACGGGAGACTGGAGAGGACGTTAACCCGGGTGTGTGACCCTTCCTGGAATGTCCGAGAGGTTTGGCCCGAGCCGGAGAGAGGAGACGGACACTGTTAGACCGCAATGTTAACAATGCTCTGTTCTTTATTCCTGCATGTCTGAGAAGGACAGCTGAACTTGGCCCACCTCTCTCTCAACTCAAATGCATTTACACGTCTTTAATGTACACTGAGGACCAGTTTCCGCACCCAGATTAAGCTCACTCCTGGACAAAAATTCATGCTCAATGGAAAATCTCCACTGAAAGTGCTGGGCACAGACGTGTTCAAATTATATTTTTGATTTACATTTGATTTAGTTGTCAACTAACCTGAATTCAATGTGAGATCAACAAAACATGTCACCATGTCATTGGATTTAGGTTCAAAGTTGGGTGAAAAAAATATATAAGTCCCTTACGTTAATGACTTCTTTCAAATTCAATCAGTTTTCCACATTGATTCAACGTCATTACATTATATTTATTTTGTTGAAATTACTTGCAAACAACGTTGATTCAAATCAGTTTTTTCCCAGTGGGATAGGCTTAATCTGGTTTAAGACTGGCCCTCAGTGTACAGTAAGTACATTGCTTGCAGCTTTGGTAGTTCCAATGATTGTTCAAAAGTATGTTGTTTCCGTGTATTTCTATGTGATTGTCCCTCCACCCTAGGTGCTGAACTTGACGCGGGCTCTCATCGCGTGGCACCAGGACTTTGTGGTTCCACTGGTGACGAGGTATGCAGAGGACTGGATGACCTCGGGGAGCCCAATTTACCGGCCCCTGTGGTGGCTCAGCCCTGATGACCCTGTGACCTTCACCATTGACGACCAGTTCCTCATCGGAGACGAGGTGACCGAATGACACTCAGACGTGGCATTGTTTTATACTCGTTCTGATTCTGCTGGTTAAGATTGAAGTGGATGGCTCAAATTGAAGGACGCACAACGATAATAAACATTATTATTGCATAAATTCTGGCACAACCTTCTCCGTTTATAAAGCCCCCTTGCACGAACTTCAGCCATACCTTACTTCATTGTTAACCTACAGACGTACGAGCTACCAGACCCGGTCTCAGAGATGGCCAACTCTGGAGATCCTTTTCGGAGTTAGGTAGATCTGCATTTAGTTTTTTTTAAACCTTAATTTTTCAGTGATCTCCAGAACTCTCTCAAATTGGATGTTTTGGTACCACTAGGGCACCTTTAAACAGAATAGTTTTTATTTTCTTTATGGTCGTTTCATGAAGCTACTTTTCTTAAATTGCTTGTAAATATAAAAATTGCGTTGGAATTGTACATTTGTATGATTTATTGCAGGGTTCTCTTGTAAAAGAAGCAGGGGTCTCAATGAGATTTTCCTGCTTAAACAAAAGGTTCAATAAAAAAATATATTTTTAAATATCCCGTTTGGGGCCTACTGAATGAGACCCCCCGGTTTCCAAGTGTAAGAAAGAGGCCTAGGGCCTCAGTATTCATCTCAGACAGTCTCCTGCGTGGATTCCACTTCTAACACCAACATCAACTAGTGGCCAATGCCATCCTAGAAGACTGAGGCCCTAGGTCTCTTTATTACAGTTGATGTCAGTAGTGGGATAGACATGTATTGCATGCTCCTATCACTCCCATAGATTTTTAGCTAGCGGTGGTTAAAGTTAGCAAATGTTTGTAGTGGCTGTTTAATGAAAACCAAACCATGGAGTACAGTTTCTCTTGGCCGGTAAACTACTTTCAGGGTGAGGAACCATCTAACATTAAGTTTTAAAATACTGAACTTCTCCTATAATGTGTTGTTGTTATTATTATGTATTTCCAGGTCCTTGTTGCCCCGGTAATAGAGAGGGGGACAGTACAGAGAAATATTTACCTGCCCGACGGGGGCTTTCAGTGGCAGGACAGCCGCAACGCCCAGGTGTTCGACGGGGGAACTCTCTTGGAGGACTACCCTGTCGCCCTTGAGGAGGTTGCCATTTTCTTACGGAGGAGATCTTGAGGCTCAAGTCACGTGATTTATACGTGACCTATCCGGATACTAGTTTTGAATCCTTTATTTTATGTTTTACTCGTGCTGTTCTCAAGTTGCACTTTTCCACAAAGACAATTGACAGAGGCTCAAGACTTCTTCTTGAGATTAGATGTGAATATTTTTATACTTGCACTTTACAATTCAGAACGATTTGTATTTTATTGACGTCGTTTTCTTCTCTCTTCCTTTTTTAAACTTTAATCTATTGTACCTCTCGGCTGATTGTTTCAGGACTTCTTTTTTGTTTATTTTAATCATTGCTGTTCTTGCTTTTTTGTATCTAAGAAAGAAACCTGTGTGTTTACATATGATTCATTTCTAACGTTTAACTGCTGCCGGTTCTCATGGAGACATGGAGTACCAACGCAAGCCCCTCTTTCGCTTAAAAACAAAACATATGAATTTCTAAAGAAGACCAAACGAAGGAAAAGGAACAGAAGGATATGGTTTCTGCTAACGGAGAGCCTGGAAGGAATGAATGAGATGAATGAGATGTTAGCTTAATATGAAAGAGGCTGAAGCAGCTTGGTATGTCTCTCTCATTCTTTGGAAAAGCTTTAACTTGAACTTACCTAGGCTCAGAGCTGATGTATGATGAATGTACCTCAACTTTAGTTTTTCATTGCTTTACTACGCTAACAAGTCTGTCAATCAACACTTACACACTTCAAGACTTCGAGACACCCCTCTCCTTTAAAGCACTTATTTTTTAAACTCATGCTCAAACAATATGCAGAATATAATGCTAATATTCTTTATTGTACTTTACAACCTTAACATACACTACTTGACCAAAAGTATGTGGACACCTGCTCGTCAAACATCTCATTCCAAAATCATGGGCATTAATATGGAGTTGGTCCCCCCTTTGCTGCTATAACAGCCTCCACTCTTCTGGGAAGGCTTTCCACTAGATGTTGGAACATTGCTGTGGGGAGTTGCTCCCATTCAGCCACAAGAGCATTAGTGAGGTCGGGCACTGATGTTGGGTGATTAGGCCTGGCTCGCAGTCAGCGTTCCAATTCATCCCAAAGGTGTTCGATGGGGTTGAGGTCAGGGCACTGTACAGGCCAGTCAAGTTCTTCCACACCAATCTCAACTAACCATTTCTGTATGGACCTCGCTTTGTGCACGGGGGCATTGTCATGCTGAAAGAGGAAAGAGCCTTCCCCGACCTATTGTTGGAAGCTCAGAATTGTCAAGAATGTCATTGTACGCTGTATCATTGTCATTTCCCTTCAAAAACAGCCCCAGACCATTATTCCTCCTCCACCATACTTTACAGTTGGCACTATGTATTGAGGCAGGTAGCGTTCTCCTGGCATCCACCAAACCCAGATTCGTCCGTCGGACTGCCAGATGGTGAAGCGTAATTCATCACTCCAGAGAACCCGTTTCCACTGCTCCAGAGTCCATTGGCGGCGAGCCTTACACCACTCCAACTAATGCTTGGCATTGCGCATGGGGAACTTAGGCTTGTGTGCTGCTTCTCGGCCATGGAAACCCATTTCGTGAAGCTCCCGACAAACACTTCTTGTGCTGACGTTGCTTCCAGAGACAGTTTGGAACTTGTTAGTGAGTGTTGCAACTGAGGACAGACGTTTTTGTACGCTCTTCAGAACTCAGTGGTCCCGTTCTGTGGCTGTCTGCTCTATTTTTTGCACCTGTCAGCAACGGGTGTGGCTGAAATTGCTGAATCTACTAATTTGAATGGGTGTCCACATACTTTCGTATATATAGTGTAGCTTGTCAAGCTCTACTCTGGTATAAGCAACCCATTTGAGTGCCTTTTTTACACATGAACTTGAACCTAAACCACTGTCCCAGTAATAGCATGCACCATACGCAACAGATATTGCTTATAGCAGCTTAGCCCACTCAAACCTCCTACTCAATATGCTGTCTGTCTTAAAATATTTTAGTAGGATGGTCTATAACCCCCCCAAAATAAGGTGCCCCAAAGTTCCTGCATATGTCAATGGTTGGAAACACCTATGTACTGTTTGCGCTGTCATAGCTACCGTTGCAGCACAGTTTGGATGCAGATTAGAATGACTATTGTCAAAGAATGCAAGCCCCTCCCCTAATTGTATACAGGGTGGATCACCATTGAGACCAGGGTCTCATTTGCAAGGGAGCCCGGTGAACAGGAACATACAATAAATAATATCAATACAATAAATACAATAAGAGTAATCAAAACAAACAAGTCACATATCATCTCCCTTAAACTCGATCTAAACTGTCCAATTCAGACAAGTGAGTCTAATTTCAAGGTGGCCTTAAGGTTATTCCATGACCTGGGGGCATAAAAACATAAAAACTAAAGGCATTTTTCCCCAGGTCAGTGGAGACCCGCGGGACCTCTAGAACCAGCCAGTCCAGAGAGTGGGTCTGAAAATAGCTGGATCTCCAGTTAAGACTGAGTTCGAAGAACCGCTGAGTTAGAAGAACCACTTTATATACAGAAAGTAGCCACTGCTGGGCCCTTCTGGTAGTCAGAGACTCCCAGTCAACAGAGCTATAGAAAATGCAGTGATGTGTAAAAAAAATTGTCCCCAGTGATAAAGCGCAGTGCTAAATGATAGACTGAATCGAAAGGGTTTAAAGCAAAGGCTGCGCATGCATGTAGATTATATCACCATTGTCAAGTACTGGGAGAAGCGTTGCTTGAGCAATCTTCCTTCTACTTTCCGAAGTGAGGAAGGATTTATTTCTATAAAAGAAACCAATCTTAATTGTCAACTTTTTTTGTCAGTTTTTCAATGTGTGTTTTAAAAGAGAGCTTATCGTCAATCCAAATAAATGGGGAACTTTGGGATCCATTCAATTAGCAAATATGCAAGTCCTCAGGGTCAATATTAAGAGACCTAGAGAACAACATACATTTGGTTTTATTAGCATTTAGCATTCATTTAAGATCACTAAGTGATTTTTGAATTGAGTCAAAACCATGATGAAGGTCATGAATGGCCTGCTGTAATGAAGGGTCACAGAAGTAAATAACTATAATCCGCATAGAGATGAATGTTATAGGTCTTAACAGATAGACCAATATTAGTTACATAAATAGTCGACAACAGGGCTCAAAATCAACCCCTGCGGCACATCTTTCGTAATATTAAGGAAACTAGATTTGATACCGTCAGTAAGCACACATTGTGTCCTGTCCGTTAGATAGTTCTTGAACTAATTGCAAGATGCCTGATCTAGGCCTATTTCAGACAAACTTTGAACAAGTAAAAAAATGGTTGACCGTATTAAATCCCTTCGGCAGGTCAATAAATAAGTCAGTACACATATTTTTATGGTCTAAACAATATAGCACATCATCTAAGACAAGTGTAGCCACTAAAACAGTGCTATGTTCGGGTCTAAAACCAGATTGATGTTCATTAAGAATAGAATGAGAAGTAAAAAAAGTTTTAAGCTGAGAGTTGGCCAGGGACTCTAAAACTTCGGCAAGGCAAGATAGCTTGGAAATTGGATGGTAGTTATCCAAGTCAGAAGGATCTTATGCCATCTTATGAGGACTTATGAGGACTCATATGAGGACATATTATGAGGACTTATGCCATTTTCCAGATAACTCCAGAAACAATTGCCAAGTTAAAAATATAGGATAAGGATTCTGCAATAAGTGGGGCAGAAATCTGCAGCAAAAAGGGATCAAGTGAGTCAGCTCCAGCAGATTTTTTTTACATTGATCTTCAATAAGGCACCTAGTACATACTGTAGACGTCCAATGGTTGAAATGAAAATGAGGAATGTGTATCTGGGAATGTAATAGTTCTCTGCAACCTGGCTCGAGGTGAGTAAAAGGCTTCCTCTGTTGGAATCAGAGTTTTCAGAAGCTATTTTATCAAATAGGTGACCCACTGAGGCAAAGTGGTTATTAAAAATGTCCATCACAAATGTCCATCTTATCTGGCTGTCATAACATGCTGGGGTAATGAGGGGAGGGAGTTTTGTTTCAGAGATTTGACTACCTTCCAGAAGGCAGCTGGATTCTCACCAGTTCAAGAAGTATGTCGATGTTGCCTTTTTTTTACCAGGCATAGACATATTTTTCAAGCGTCTGAAGGACTGCCAGTCAGACTTAAATTCAGTCATCCTAGCCTTAGCCCAAGCTACATTTCTCTCCAGAAGTATTTCTGTTAGTTCATGCGTGAACCAGGGATTAGCTTTATCCCTTACCCTTAGTTTCTTGAATGGAGCATGCTTATCTGCAATAGAGCAAAGAAGTTAAACAGTTTAGGGCCTGATGCGAAATGCCTATAATTTATCTTGAAATAATGTGAGGGCAAGATGTAGGTAGCTTCGCATCTCTTATGCAGACAACGGGACAATGGTCACTGAACTCATTAGCAAAAATAACATTGGCTGTATACTTATGAGGGGCATTTCTCAAAATAATAGCTAAAAGAGTAGATTTTTCAGGGTGTTCAAAGTTGGGGTGGGTTTGTTCAGTTAACAACTGAGTTAGATTTAGCTCAATGCAGCACAAGGTTTTTGCCACGGGAACCGAGATGTTTCACACCATAAAGCTGGCGATGATAAAGGCTGGTGAGATGGCAGAGGAGGTCCGGAGGTTTTTGTGCCTCCCGCCGGCCACAAAACCCATTATGGCTGACGGAGGAGCCGGTGCGTCAAGACACCCTCGAGGTCCGATGAGAGGAGGAGCGCAGCGGATTGGAATCTGGGACAGAGTCCCCTCGGGAACTTAGAGGATCCGAGGCAGAATCCCCCTCGGAAGGAGTCCGGATGGCGCTGGAGTCTTGGGAAGCCAAGATGGTAAAGCTGTTTGACAACTGGATTTGGGTCGGGCTTTCCAGCACCAAAGAAACCCCACTTTCCACAGGCCACTTCCCTCCATTTGGCCTATGGCGGGTGACGTGCTTCCATGGTTGGGCAGCAGAATTGGTGAGAGTATTATTCTCGAAATCCAGCTGAAGCAACGTTCCTGCTCCATTTCCCAAGGGAGTGGGAGGCTTCATTGGGGAGGGGTGCCTGGAAGGCATTGGCCATTCAGTCAAGGAGTGTTGAGATGGTGGTGATACGCTCAACACATTGAAATGACGTCCAGCCTGTGGTGTGGAGAAGGTAGGCATGGGTACTTTCCCCAGTAGATTGTGCAAGTTTTTAATCTGTTTGCTAAGAGTAGTCACTTCTTTCCTATAGTCTTCTGCAAGTAAACAATTGTTGCATCGAAACTCCGGTCAGTCCACATTGTCCTGGAAGAGAGCATAGTAAATAATGCTCGCTTTTTTCCCTGAACGGGAAAGCATCCATGGAAAGAGACATAGGAACTAAAGAGATAACAATTTCAGGCAGAGTAATAAAATAGACAATAACTGATTTTCCGGACCTATACAGGCCGTCGGTAAATAGACCCAATATATAAATACACCAAATACAAAAAAATATATTAAACAAAATAGACTCCAGCCTGTTAAACTTAACTTTCTTCTACAAACAATTCAGTCTCAAACAAATGTGTGCGCTCTCTCTCTTTCCAGTGACCCTAACCTTCATGGGATAGTTCAGGGAAATTACATATTTAGATATGTTTCCTTGAAAGCAGTCTAGGTACAATGAGTGACTGCAATCCACACTGCAATCCAAATCATCTGTTAAATGGATTGTGTTGCTCAATGGTTCAGATGATTTTGGCAGAACATTTTAAATGGGGATACTATTTGGTCCCAAAATGCTAATATTACCCGTAGCTAGTTTAACAAAACCAAATTGTGGATTGCAGTCATTTAAGGTAAGAATTTCTAAATATGTCGTTTCACTGAACTATCCCTTTAAAGAGATAGTTCACACAGCTACATCTTGATTGCTTATAGTAGAAATGCAGTGTTTCTGTATTATTATTTCGTAATATGATAGCATATTTGTCTAACATAAAGGGCCGGTGGGAACCATTCATTGGATCCATGAATTGTCATCAGTGCCCTTATCAAGATAATATTGATATTAATATTCTCAAATATATTTTGAAGGCTACACAGCAATTGAAAGAAGGATCTACTGTAAAGATTTTGTATTAACATTTGACTGAATTGTCAGAGTGACCTGCTATACAGTTAGATAGACAGCCAATCTGGTTTAGAAAGCATGTGATTTTTATAGAGACTGTCCAAACATAGAGCAATGTCTCCACACATTACGGACCTGCTAAATGAGTTGGTTAGTGAATTCATTATTTGATTTACTGTAACTATACCCTCAGTTCACAAACAGATTTTTAACCTCATTCTTTATATCCAGCACCATACCAATCTATGTGAAAACGGTGCATTTCTAAGTTTTGTAGTCAGGAAGATGGAAAAGGTTTTCAGCAATTACTCCCGGTGATGTAATTTTCTAATAAAAACGTTTCCTTCGTAAGAAATCAAAAAACAGTCGTTGCTTAACAAATCAAACCTCGGTACGGATTCTCTCTGGTTTGTTTGCCATTCTGTGACCTGAACTGCGTCAATTAATTACACCTTTCATTTTGACAACTTAATTGATTTACTTTAATTTGACTTGTTTACTGTATACAGAAAGAACACTCAGGTCTACTGTTAGTAGCTAATCAAATCACACCAATGTCTTAGTGCCACAGCACATTGTGAGCATGTGTCTTAAACGTCTTAAACCCTATTAGAGATGAATGTACTTAACCGTTATGGCCCCAATGCAGTAGAACTAACTGTTTATGTAAAGAGCTTTTCTTTTTTCCTGCTTATGTTTTTCAGTGTATGCTGTTATATGGTACTGTAGATGCAAGTTGCTAAGATAAGCTTGGAGACACTTTTCCCACCACACGCTGAGCAAGCCTGATCATATGTACCTTGTTGTCAGCCCTCTCTTATACAGTAGGAGGACGGACCAGGTATTACTATAACCACATCAGCAATGTACATATTTCAATGACTGTGCAATTACATGTTTTATTTTTCTCTTCTGTAAATTGGAGAAATAGAATCGACAAACTGCAATAAAGTTTACATTTTCTTACAGATGCTGTTTTTGACTTTGTTAAATGATGACAAGACAGATCATGATATCTCAAGATTGTGTTACTATGGACATGGTCAATGTGTGTCTCTTTGTCAGAGCTCTTGTCTGTAGTTATTGCATGATTATAGTATTATCATCTGTGCCTTTGGACAGAAAATAATGTGTGGTTACTTGTTTCTGTGTGCTTGGCTGTGTGTGATTGTATGTTGTGTTTTGTGCTCATGTGCATGCTTGTTTTCTTATTTGTCAGTGTATGTGTGTGCCGATGCAGTCATCCTTATATTTTTGTGCATGTGTGTGTGTGTGTGTGTGTGTGTGTGTGTGTGTGTGTGTGTGTGTGTGTGTGTGTGTGTGTGTGTGTGTGTGTGTGTGTGTGTGTGTGTGTGTGTGTGTGTGTGTGTGTGTGTGTGTGTGTGCGTGTGTGTGTGTGTGGTTTTACTATCCTTGTGGGGACCAGAAGTCCTCACAAGGATAATAACACATGGAAAATCCAGACAAGTGGGGACATTTTGTCGATTACCACAAGGGCAATGGCTGTTTTAGGCTTAGGGGTTAGGGTTAGAATTAAAGTTAGGGTTAGAAGTTAGGGTTAAAATATAATTTTCTATGGGAATCAGTTGTTTGGTGCCTACAAGGATAGCAAAACAAACGTGTGTGTGTGTGTGTGTGTTTTTCCTGCTTGCTTGTGTATTTCTGTGTGCTCATATTCATGATTGTGTGCTTCGCTTTTCAAGTGTGTGCTATCTTGGTTTTGTGAGTGTGCGCTTGGCTAGTTTTGTGAATGTGTTTTTGCTTGGTTGTACGTCTGCTCACTTGCTTGAGAGTATGCTCATGGTCATGTGCTTGGCTTTGTGAGTGTGTATTCACTTGCTTGTGCATTGGTGTGTGTGTGCAGTCTACATATGGACGTCACTCACTCTACCCCCCTCCGTGTCAGCCAGTCTGTCACTGTATATCTGCGTCCATGCTGACTACTAACATCTCCACTAATTCCTCTTAAAGCTAATAAAAGTTATTTATAGTGGCGTTGAGCATGCGGTGGTGGCTGAGATTCTCTGGGGAATCACATTCCCCCATGCAGCCCCCCCCCCGAGCTACCTTTCAGCTCCCTGCCTGGCCGGGATCCACCCAGGGGCCCCTTTCTCGCTTCTCTCTCCTTCCCTCTCTACTCCTTTACTTCAAACAGACGGGTGCAGCAGGCCACCGACATCTTACCTTCATCAAATCACCCTACTCAGCCCTATTTAGGATTTATGTAATCCCTTTTATACTAGGTATTTCTTAAAGCAGGATCAATGAGTTAGCTTGCCAGCTTTTAACTGGTAAGGTTAAGGTTAATTCTGCCATGTGAAATACCAGCCGGGTCTCCGGAGGTATTTTTGGAGAGTGACCTGGGTCATGTTCATTAGGCACCAAATGGTCGAAAACAGAGTGAAACAGGGAAAGACGCTCATTTTCGTTTCCATTGCAAAACATTTTAAAGTGTTTTCTGTTGTGTGCCCTAATGAACACAACCCAGACAAGACGGCATTGAAGGGCAAAATTCCAATAATTGGTTGTTACAGTGTTAAGCTGCGCGACACAGGGGAACACAAGAGCAGACTCAGATGAGGAAACAGGGATGAATGAACCAAAATATTTATTGTTACACAGGGAGATATGGAGTGCAGATCCGGGGAAGCTCGGATGAGTTTCAGAAAAACCAGATGTGGAGACTGAGGTTGAAGTTAGCTGAGTAGAACAGGGTAAACAGGTCCTGAGGGGAATCCAAGGTAGTGGTGGTGAGTAAAATCCAGAGCAAGGTAGTTGGGTGGTGAGATGTGGAACAGGAGACAGGAGCCAGAGAGGTAACTGCAATACACGGTGTCAGGCAGGGAAATAGGCACAGCAGAGTAACAGGATCTTGAATAATCATAAATGGCTAGAATCATGAACTGAGCAGAGATTACAATCTGGCAAAATGGAAGTGGCAGGACTGAGTATTTGTAGAGGTCTTGATTATGGAACGAGTTGCAGCTGGTAGGGATCTGCTCTGACTCCAGCACACCTGTCTCCAACCACACAGAGAGGGAGAGGGAAAGAGAGAGAGTGTACAGGGGGAGTAACTGCAGGTCAAGAAGACACCGGATGAACACCAGAGGGCGTAGCAGGAGCAGATGTGACATACAGTTTAGATAGTCTCATATCTTAGTCATTCTGAATGCAAGTTGCAGGTGAATCAAATGTCAGAATGTTGGCTGTCCCCACTCTGTTTGGATTCCGATAGGAATTACACGTCACTTTGCAAGCCTGCATAATGTAACTTTCAGGCCTGATGAGTGTTAGGGTAAAACTAGGCCCTGAAAATGACACCTTATGAAATATGCATTGTATTCTGTTAAATAATTTCATTTGAACTATAATATGTTAGCCTAGAATCTCACTTGAAGGCCACAGGACTGACAATGTATGTACACAACAACCATGTCTTTGTCACTAACAGATACAGTCATGGGTGGTAAAACTCAACATTTTACTTGAATGGCAAGGCATTCTGGGAAATATGTAAATAAAACTTTTCACTAAGCAGTGTGTTAATTTAACACTGAAAAGTGTGGACCTGTATAGACACTGGACCAGTGTTAAATGTAACACTGTGTTGATTTAACACTGGAGAATTTGCTGTCTACTCAATTAGCTTTGAGCTTAACACAACCTTGCCAGCCAGGCATGAAAAACAAATTGTACAGCCAAACTCGAATCAAGAATGCCACGAATGAACAACTTTGATATCCAATCTACATAACTGACATGAACCGACAATGTCGTTCGCTCTTTCTTTGCCCATTTCATAACGGCAAAGACTATGAATGAATGGTCACTTTGGTTTAGAATGTGGACACCCCTGGCCTGTATTAATGGATCAAAGCACATGATGATTGGCCAGCCAGCACACACGGCAGACAATATGGTCTATTTTTTTAGGGTGTTGTGTACTGGGGAGACAGGCAGATGAATTAAACTGGTGACAAGCAGAGGCCTGAGACCTCTCGCTCAGTCTACTTTTAGAAAGTGCAAGTCAAGTTTTAGGTTTCAGTGTCTGCCCCAGAGTGAATGGGTTTTCCAGCTTGCCAATTAGACATACAATTTAAAAGCCTCTTGTCCACAGGCCAGTTGGTTGGGAGCCTCTTGTGCAGTGCAAGGCCAGTGTCAGTCTGTGTGTATGTGTGTATGTGTGTGTGTGTGTGTGTGTGTGTGTGTGTGTGTGTGTGTGTGTGTGTGTGTGTGTGTGTGTGTGTGTGTGTGTGTGTGTGTGTGTGTGTGTGTGTGTGTGTGTGTGTGTTTGCATTTTTGTGCGCATGTGTGTGTATATTTGTGTATCTGCATGTGTGTTGTGGTTTGGTGTGGAGTATGAGTCTGTGTCTCGTCTGGCTTGTAGGCTGTTATTCATTCTCAGCAGATAGAATAAGGTATATTGTGTAACACAGCAGATGTAATGAATGCAACAGACTCAATCTCTTAGAGATATGTATTCAAAGAAAGTGTTTTGAAATTTTGATTTACAAAGGCCCTGCCTTTGAAAGTGATCCTTTTCCCCCAAGCAGCCAAGCTGCAGGTTCCCAGAGTTGACGAAGGGCAAGTAGACCTCAGGAATGCGGCCTTGAAACATTAGCCCACCAGCGGAAGCCCAGGGCTGGGTGACATAGGGGCGGGCGTACCATTCTGGAGGTGTGGGATTTAAAGGGTGGGGGGTGTCCCATCTAATCACTTCCTGTTCCTGCCCTGCTGGGAAATCTGTCACCTCGTGATAGGGGTCTGGCAGGACTGATTTATTCATCCTTTCTAGGCAATGTAGTAAACCAGGGGCGGACTTTGCCCAAAATGCCAGATGGGCTGGTTCATTTTTAGCCCAGTGGGCCTGTCTAACTTGGGTTTTTTGTGCAAAATTATTATTATCTGGCTAATAATGGGGGCTACAAGGGAAAAAAATGGGCTGGTGTGGGGGCCTTGAGGAAAAATATGGGCCAGTGTAGGGGCCTCAAGGGTAAAGAATTGTCCGGTGTGGGGGCCTCAATGAAATGCCAGGGCTGATTTTTGGTCCCAGGCGGTCCTTGTAGTAAACTATAGCCTAATCATATTTAGGAAGTACATTTCCTTGGAAATATATCTGCCCCGTTGTTCTCCGCCCATGCATAGGCTATAGCCAAGCCTACTATATTTAAGTGAGACCACACGTGCTCCTGATCTAGTACATATGGCTGCTTAACTTGAAGCAGCGAATGATGAGAGCAGACACTTGCACTTTCTCTTGAGCTACGTTTTGCATATAGAATATAGGCTAACTTTTAAGAGGACGATTTGCAGGCAAAGACAAATAAATGGGTAATCAATATTTATTGAAAATGAAAAGGTGCAACGCTCGCTCACCATGGTAGCCTAACCTGTGCACGTGTTGCGCCTTTTCCTTTTCAATGATGATCACAATTTTTGATTGCACCTCCACTTCTTTACATTATGAAGATTTATTTACAGACACTGTAGTAAACTATAGTACCAGTCATATTTAATGTAATTTCCTTGGAGAGATAGCTGACACGTGATTCTCCGCCAATACATAGGCAGCCTACCCTTTTTCATTGAGACCACACATCCAGGTAGTAGGCACACTTGATCTCGCAGCTCAACTAGGACAGAAGAGGTAGGCTATTTAACTTGAAGCAGCGAATTCTGAGTGTGCGAATAATGCGACAAAGATGTGTTTTTAATACAGTAGGTAGGCGAATAAAAATAAAGCAGAAAGATTACTGTATCCAAGCTATCTGTGGGACAACAACAAATATTTTCATCCCAAAGTTGTCTGTGTGACCGCCTGCTCCCAACCGCAGCATGATAAATGCAGACCGCACCGCAATGATCTCTGTCAGGACTGCATGTCCCTCGGGCATCCCGCGGTAATGCCGCTGTCTACCTCGTGACGCCTTTAAAAGTTCTCCTTTTAATTTGGGCTCCCGAGGAATAACACTCAAATGCTGGTCTTTGACAGTTTTATTAATACCGCAGCAGGTGGATCTGCTTACTCTGTGCGATCCGTTTGAGTGGTGGGCTGCTGCAAGGGGACGGCTCCCTCAAGGTAAATCTACATTGCCTTGTAGCAGGAAGGATTTCATTTTCCTACAGTCTTCATTTCAAGTGGTTTTCAATTTTCTCAAAGAAGAAATTAAGGATGTAGGGCCTAGTTACACATGCTAGCTGGTAGCTCCATTCTTTGTTGGTTATGTCTGTATAATATTATATATAATAAAGACTTAACCAAATGGTTTCTAGATGTTGTTGTGTCAACTAGGGTCTGGATGAACACCAACCAAGACAATGTTCAAGGCAGGGGCTAAGGACCACGTACTATCCTGTTTGTTTTGAAGAAGCTTCAGACACTGTTTAACTTTCGCTACCTTTCTCTCTCTCACACACACACACACACACACACACACACACACACACACACACACACACACACACACACACACACACACACACACACACACACACACACACACATTTTAAAAACGTTATTTAAATCCACAAATCACATGACAGTCGAGAAAGATTGAAACATTTCAAAGATCAGGGATATATGGACACTCGTGGATACCAAAAAGCACATTCTTCTCCATACAGCTTGGCTGACCATGACTGCTGACACAGAGCAGCACCTTCCTAGCTGCTTTGCTTTTGTCCTATGCATACACGCAATCTGTATGCCACGTACTGTCAGCCTATGTGCAGTACGTGGAGACATACTGTATCAGTACCACTAGTTTGCACTAGTACACAAGGCTCTTCAGGCATGATACAACGGGTGGATGTTTAAGTAGCTTGGCAGCAGAGATCTTCTCCGTGCATGAGTAACCAACTTCAAAAACAGCAACCTACATAAAAAAATGAGCACCTCCCTCTTGACTTCCCCCAACAACAACAAATTCTGGTGTATTTAGCACATTTACATTTAAGTCATTTAGCAGACGCTCTTATCCAGAGCGACTTACAAATTGGTGCATTCACCTTATGATATCCAGTGGAACAACCACTTTACAATAGTGCATCTAAATCTTTTAGGGGGGGGGGGGTTAGAAGGATTACCTTATCCTATCCTAGGTATTCCTTAAAGAGGTGGGGTTTCAGGTGTCTCCGGAAGGTGGTGATTGACTCCGCTGTCCTGGCATCGTGAGGGAGCTTGTTCCACCATTGGGGTGCCAGAGCAGCGAACAGTTTTGACTGGGCTGAGGTAGGGGGGCCAGCAGGCCAAATGTGGATGAACGCAGTGCCCTTGTTTGGGTGTAGGGCCTGATCAGAGCCTGAAGGTATGGAGGTGCCGTTCCCTTCACAGCTCCGTAGGCAAGCACCATGGTCTTGTAGCGGATGCGAGCTTCAACTGGAAGCCAGTGGAGAGAGCGGAGGAGCGGGGTGACGTGAGAGAACTTGGGAAGGTTGAACACCAGGCGGGCTGCGGTGTTCTGTATGAGTTGTAGGGGTTTAATGGCACAGGCAGGGAGCCCAGCCAACAGCGAGTTGCAGTAATCCAGACGGGAGATGACAAGTGCCTGGATTAGGACCTGCGCCGCTTCCTGTGTGAGGCAGGGTCGTACTCTGCGAATGTTGTAGAGCATGAACCTACAGGATCGGGTCACCGCCTTGATGTTAGTGGAGAACGACAGGGTGTTGTCCAGGATCACGCCAAGGTTCTTAGCACTCTGGGAGGAGGACACAAGGGAGTTGTCAACCATGATGGCGAGATCATGGAACGGGCAGTCCTTCCCCGGGAGGAAGAGCAGCTCCGTCTTGCCGAGGTTCAGCTTGAGGTGGTGATCCGTCATCCACACTGATATGTCTGCCAGACATGCAGGGATGCGATTCGCCACCTGGTTATCAGAAGGGGGAAAGGAGAAGATTAATTGTGTGTCATCTGCGTAGCAATGATAGGAGAGTGACCATGTGAGGATATGACAGAGCCAAGTGACTTAGTGTATAGCGAGAATAGGAGAGGGCCTAGAACTGAGCCCTGGGGGACACCAGTGGTGAGCACGTGGTGTGGAGACTGTTTCTTGCCACGCCACCTGGTAGGAGCAACCTGTCAGGCAGGACGCAATCCAAGAGTGAGCCGCGCAGGAGATGCCCAACTCGGAGAGGGTGGAGAGGAGGATCTGATGGTTCACAGTATCAAAGGCAGCAGATAGGTCTAGAAGGATGAGAGCAGAGGAGAGAGAGTTAGCTTTAGCAGTGCGGAGAGCCTCCATGACACAGAGAAGAGCAGTCTCAGTTGAATGCCCAGTCTTGAAACACACAAAGCACACAAGGGAACACATCATGAACATCAAAACAGATTCCTCTGAAAAGAGAACGTTTGTGAATGTGCACTGCTGGTGGTAGTGCCTGTCTCACCTCACAATGGATCAGGTCAACAAGGCAGTCATGTCTAGCTACAGTATTTACAGGTTCCTAAATACACACCCACCGTTTCTTCTTGGAGTCAAAATGATCCCAGTTGGTAATCCATGTATGTAAAATATGTTGGTAGTATGAAGGTTAACGTATGCAGGGAATCACGGTACACTGATTTGAGTGAATACAGTTGAAGTCGGAAGTTTACATACACTTAGGTTGGAGTCATTAAAACTCGTTTTTCAACCACTCCAAAAATGTCTTGTTAACAAACTATAGTTTTGGCAAGTCGGTTAGGATATCTACTGTGTGCATGACACAAGTAAATTTTCCAACAATTGTTTACAGACATATTATTTCACTTATAATTCACTGTATCACAATTCCAGTGGGTCAGAAGTTTACATACACTAAGTTGACTGTGCCTTTAAACAGTTTGTAAAAATTCCAGAAAATGATGTCACGGCTTTAGAAGCTTTTGATAGGCTAATTGACATCATTTCAGTCAATTGGGGTGTACCTGTGGCTGTATTTCAAGGCCTACCTTCAAACTCAGGGCCTCTTTGCTTGACATCATGGGAAAATCAAAAGAAATCAGCCAAGACCTCAGAAAAAAATTGTAGACCTCCACAGGTCTGGTTAATCCTTGGGAGCAATTTCCGAATGCCTGAAGGTACCACGTTCATCTGTACAAACAATAGTGCACAAGTATAAACACCATGGGACCACGCAGCCGTCACACCACTCACGAAGGAGACCCGTTCTGTCTCCTAGAGATGAATGTACTTTGGTGCGAAAAGTGCAAATCAATCCCAGAACAACAGCAAAGGACCTTGTGAAAGATGCTGGAGGAAACAGGTACAAAGTATCTATATCCACAGTAAAACGAGTCCTATATCAACATAACCTGAAAGGCCGCTCAGCAAGGAAGAAACCACTGCTCCAAAACTGCCATAAAAAAGCCAGACTACGGTTTGCAACTGCACATGGGGACAAAGATCGTACTTTTTGGAGAAATGTCCTCTGGTCTGATGAAACAAAAATAGAACTGTTTGTCAATAATGACCATCGTTTTGTTTGGAGGAAAAAGGGGGAGACTTGCAAGCCAAAGAACACCATCCCAACCGTGAAGCACAGGGGTGGCAGCATCATGTTGTGGGGGTGCTTTGCTGCAAGAGGGACTGGTACATTTCACAAAATACATGGCATCATGAGGATGGAAAATTATGTGTATATATTAAAGCAATATTTCATGACATCAGTCAGGAAGTTAAAGCTTGGTCGCAAATGGGTCTTCCAAATGGACAATAACCCAAAGCATACTTCCAAAGTTGTGTGAAAATGGCTTAAGGACAACAAAGTCAAGGTATTGGAGTGGCCATCACAAGGCCCTGACCTCAATCCTATAGAAAATATGTGGGCAGAACTGAAAAAGCGTGGGCGAGCAAGGAGGCCTACAAATCTGACTCAGTTACACCAGCTCTGTCAGAAGGAATGGGCCAAAATTCACCCAACTTATTGTGGGAAGCTTATGGAAGGCTACCCGAAACGTTTGACCCAAGTTAAACAATTTTAAAGGCAATGCTACCAAATCCTAATTGAGTGTATGTAAACTTCTGACCCACTGGGAATGTGATGAAAGAAGTCAAAGCTGAAATAAATAATTCTCTCTACTGTTATTCTGACATTTCACATTCTTAAAATAAAGTTGTGATCCTAACTGACCTAAAACAGGGAATTTTTACTAGGATTAAATGTCAGGAAGTGTGAAAAACTGAGTTTAAATGTACACTGCTCAAAAAAATAAAGGGAACACTTAAACAACACAATGTAACTCCAAGTCAATCACACTTCTGTGAAATCAAACTGTCCACTTAGAAAGCAACACTGATTGACAATACATTTCACATGCTGTTGTGCAAATGGAATAGACAACTGGTGGAAATTATAGGCAATTAGCAAGACACCCCCAATAAAGGAGTGGTTCTGCAGGTGGGGACCACAGACCACTTCTCAGTTCCTATGCTTCCTGGCTGATGTTTTGGTCACTTTTGAATGCTGACGGTGCTTTCACTCTAGTGGTAGCATGAGAGGGAGTCTACAACCCACACAAGTGGCTCAGGTAGTGCAGCTCATCCAGGATGGCACATCAATACGAGCTGTGGCAAGAAGGTTTGCTGTGTCTGTCAACGTAGTGTCCAGAGCATGGAGGCGCTACCAGGAGACAGGCCAGTACATCAGGAGACGTGGAGGAGGCCGTAGGAGGGCAACAACCCAGCAGCAGGACCGCTACCTCCACCTTTGTGCAAGGAGGAGCAGGAGAAGCACTGCCAGAGCCCTGCAAAATGACCTCCAGCAGGCCACAAATGTGCATGTGTCTGCTCAAACGGTCTGAAACAGACTCCATGAGGGTGGTATGAGGGCCCGACGTCCACAGGTGGGGGTTGTGCTTACAGCCCAACACCGTGCAGGACGTTTGGCATTTGCCAGAGAACACCAAGATTGGCAAATTCGCCACTGGCGCCCTGTGCTCTTCACAGATGAAAGCAGGTTCACACTGAGCACGTGACAGACGTGACAGAGTCTGGAGACGCCGTGGAGAACGTTCTGCTGCCTGCAACATCCTCCAGCATGACCGGTTTGGCGGTGGGTCAGTCATGGTGTGGTGTGGCATTTCTTTGGGGGGCCACACAGCCCTCCATGTGCTCGCCAGAGGTAGCCTGACTGCCATTAGGTACCGAGATGAGATCCTCAGACCCCTTGTGAGACCATATGCTGGTGCGGTTGGCCCTGGGTTCCTCCTAATGCAAGACAATGCTAGACCTCATGTGGCTGGAGTGTGTCAGCAGTTCCTGCAAGAGGAAGGCATTGATGCTATGGACTGGCCCGCCCGTTCCCCAGACCTGAATCCAATTGAGCACATCTGGGACATCATGTCTCGCTCCATCCACCAACGCCACGTTGCACCACAGACTGTCCAGGAGTTGGCAGATGCTTTAGTCCAGGTCTGGGAGGAGATCCCTCAGGAGACCATCCGCCACGTCATCAGGAGCATGCCCAGGCGTTGTAGGGAGGTCATACAGGCACGTGAAGGCCACACACACTACTGAGCCTCATTTTGACTAGTTTTTATGACATTACATCAAAGTTGGATCAGCCTGTAGTGTGGTTTTCCACTTTAATTTTGAGTGTGACTCCAAATCCAGACCTCCATGGGTTGATAAATTGGATTTCTATTGATTATTTTTGTGTGATTTTGTTGTCAGCACATTCAACTATGTAAAGAAAAAAGTATTTAATAAGATTATTTCTTTCATTGAGATCTAGGATGTGTTGTTTAAGTGTTCCCTTTATTTTTTTGAGCAGTATATTTGGATAAGGTGTATGTAAACTTCTGAATTCAACTGTAATTGTTTACCACAGCAAATCTACTATGGCAATATTCCGACTCTTTGTATGAATGGAAACTAATCCTGGTTTGGCCTATTGTTTCCTATTTATGTTATCCAAAAGTGTCAAGATCGAGGGTAAAATATCCCCAGACTGTCCGTGTCTGAAATGTGTAAATATATCAAGTCAATCAGGGGATTGAGTTCTTTATGCCAGAAGGGCACGGGCCGAAATCAAACCCACACCGGCACAGGTCTACTGTATATGTACGATCTGAAGGCAGCAGCCCTAACCGCTAGACCACCCCAGGCCACAATTGAACTGAATTTTGACCTTAGAATACATTTGACCCTTGTATGTCATAGCCTATTGGAGAGCAAAAACTACCTTGTGTTATTAATCTACATAAAATGACAGTTGTTGATGTGTATGGCTGCTTTTTAGATACATTTTTGTACATTTAAATGTTGCAGTAATAGGACCTAGGACTAGCGTTTGAGAGAGTGAGAGCGAAAATTCTCCACGGCAAAAGAATGATCAAGTTAAGATCCGACGTCTTCAAGCATAATATCTAAGGTGATTACCCAGTTATAACCAGTTGTCTATCTGGTCAAAATCACTAATACAGGTCCCCTCCACCCTCTGGTGGGATTGATAACTTGTTATTATGTTTTCAGATAAAAATAGATTCAAATAAAGGTCCTATCTATCAAATTACTATAGGCGAAATTACTGTAGGTGTTTTGGCTGGGGTCAAAATGACCACAAAGAACTTGAACATTTCTAAAATCTGTATTGATACCGAAACACTAAACAATGACTTCGATTTGTTCAGAAAATGTTGATTGACAAAGTGATGAAACATTTAAAGAATTGAATAAAAGAGTTCTGCAGCCCTGATGTTGTTCTGTTTTGTTCAGTTGGTAGAGCATGGCACTTGCAATGTCAATGTTATGGGTTCAATTCCTGCTGGGGCCACCCACATGAAAATGAATGCATGCACTACTGTAAGTTGCTTTGGATAAATGTTTCTTCTAAATGGCATTTACTAAATAGTACAGAATGTCATGACCCAGTTTCAGCTCATTAAAAGTGCATCAGGCCTTCCTCAATTCCTTGATGTAATCATTGTTGTGGGTTTAATTCCTGCTGGAATTCGCACATTCTTCAAACGGGGCGTCATCATACCATACATCATACTCTATCTTTTAGCTCCCTCTAGAGGATACAATCATCACTACAATGAGCTGACACCCAAACATTTTGGAAGAGCTGTTGACTAACGGAATAGTAACCTTTGTAAAAAATAAAGCAGACAGTAGCAAAACTTTTGTGGGTGCTCCCAAAACTGTATTGGATAAACAGGAAAGCTGAGTGTATTCAAAGGTTTGACCTATCTCACAGGCTCACACTTTACGCATTTGAATTTATAAATCAAATGAAGGGATCACTCATGATATAGGCTAGATGTTCATTTGATGAGCATAATATATATATATATATTTTCTCAATCAAATAGGTACATTTACGTAAAAAACACTTGTTGTAACAAACATACCAAATCAAATGAAATGTTATTGGTCACATACACGTGGTTAGCAGATGTTATTGTGATTCTAGCGAAATGCTTGTGCTTCTAGTTCCGACAACAACTACCTAATACACACACATCTAAGTAAGGAATGGAAGAATATATCGATATAAATAAATGGATGAGCAATGACAGAGCGGCATAGGCAAGATGCAATAGATGGTATAAAATACTTATGAGATGAGTAATGCAAGATATGTAAACATTAATAAAGTGGCATTATTAAAGTGACTACTGATCCATTTATTAAAGTGGCCAATGATTTCAAGTCTGTATGTAGGCAGCAGCCTCTCTGTGTTTAGTGATGGCTGTTTAACAGTCTGATGGCCTTGAGATAGAAGCTGTTTTTCAGTCTCTCTGTCCCAGCTTTGATGCACCTGTACTTACCAAACCTTCTGGATGGTAGCGGGGTGAACAGGCAGTGGCTCTGGTGGTTGTTGTCCTTGGTGATCTTTTTGGCCTTCCTGTGACATCGGGTGCTGTGTCCTGTAGGGCAGGTAGTTTGCCCCCGGTGATGTGTTGTGCAGACAGCACCACCCTCTGGAGAGCTTGCGGTTGTGGGCGGTGCAGTTGAGGTACCAGGCGGTGATTCAGCCCAACAGGATGCTCTCAATTGTGCATCTGTAAAAGTTTGTGAGGGTTTTAGGTGACAAGCCAAATTTCTTCAGCCTCCTGAGGTTGAAGAGGCGCTGTTGCGCCTTCTTCACAACACTGTCTGTGTGGGTGGACCATTTCAGTTTGTCCGTGATGTGTATGCCGAGGAACTTAAAACTTTCCACCTTCTCCACTGCTGTCCCGTTGATGTGGATAGGGGGGTGCTCCCTATGCTGTTTCCTGAAGTCCAGTATGATCTCCTTTGTTTTGGTATTTGGTATTTTATTAGGATCTCCATTGGCTGTTGTAAAAGCAGCAGTTACTCTTCCTGGGGTCCACACAAAACATGAAACATGAAGAAGTTCCATGCAATAAGGACTCTATATAATACTGTACGCTTTCTTGAATTTGTTCTGGATTTGGGGACTATAATAATCGAATTATTGAACATAAATTCAACATTTTGGTCGTCCATTAGGAAATCAAATATGCCATCATAATAAGTTAAATTGAGTATAATAAGATCATTATATGTAATCCAGTATTGAAATACATCCAAAAAGGTTTTAATGAGTTGACATGTGAAGAAAAATATGTTCTGCCGTTTCAATATCAGAGTTACATAAAACACAATGATTAAAGTCAATGTTAAATCTCTGTCTTAAGAAATCATTACAAGGCACGTTTTCACATCATGTTTTTTAGGGGGCAGCCAGGAGAATTACATGGGAGTCAACTTGAATTAGCTTAATTAGCCTTTTATTATAGTTTTGAATTTGCAAACAGTGAAAATTCTTTTTCATGCCACGAGAAGTACCGGATCCTGGCAAATGGGTTCCGGAAAAAACTGTCCAAAACTGAGGGGTGCTGTTCCGGAAGGATCTGGCTCAAATTAAGCACTGGCTGTAACAGAAATAAGTCTATGCTCATAAAAAACATTTTCCTTCCTCATCTTAAACGTCACCAACCGCCACAACTCTGTGTATGTTTGGTGGGACGTTGATTAAATATTCTCCTAACCCATAGAATACTGGACACATGAATGTTCTTGCAATGTTCCCATGAAACATGTCTAGAACATTACTATCTTAAGTTCTGAGAACATGGTAACCATGTTCTGGGAAACATTCCTTGCACATCACGGGAACATTCCTATGAAAACATTAGTTCATGACCTAATGAGACTCTTAAGGGAACGTTCTCTAAAGTTGTGGGAACATTTTTTGTTAGCTGGGTAAGTAGTATATAGTCTGAAAAGACTACATTGAAAGTATAGTATACCTAGTATAGTAGACAGCAATCTACATACAATGACGCTACACAAAACAGTACAGTTCTAGCCCTAGTAGACAGACAGCCTATGGTTAGAGTGTTGGGCCAGTAACCAAAAAGTTGATGGATCGAATCTCCGAGCTGACAAAGTAAAAATCAGTCGTTCTGTCCCTGAGCGAGGCAGTTAACCCACTGTTCCCCAGGCACCGAAGATGTGGATGCCGATTAAGGCAGTCCCCCACACCTCTCTGATTCAGAGGGGTGTGGGTTAAATGCGGAAGACACATTTCAGTTGAAGGCATTCCGTTGTACAACTGACTAAGTATCCCCCTTTCCCTTTCCTTATTACAGAACAAACAAACTGAGGAAATAGTAGCCTATATTGTCTGAAAAGACAGCTATACACAATGAAAGCAGTAGACGGCGCTATTGAGACCACAAGCAGTACAGTATAGCAGACTACATACAATGAAAGCTATACCACAGGAAGTACAGCAGGCTTCAGAATATTTGTTAGACCTACATACTGTACAATGGCAGCTACAATGAAATCAGTAGACAGTGCTACTGAGACCACAGGCAGTACAGTATACAGTAGACAACGCTAGACTACTAACTGAGGAAGTTAAACAGAATAAAGCAGAAGTCTGCGCTACTGGACTGACCACCTGCACTGACTCTCCACACGCACTCGCTCACACACGCACACACCCACACAGACACACACACACGCAAACACACACACACACTACACACATCACAATTGCTGCTTCCAGACTCTTATTTACTATTGCTAATACTGCACAATTTAAACACTTGCCCCCCCCAATCCCCCCTTTCTCTGATACACGTGTAAATATTGTATTATAAATTGTCTTCCTGTATTCTACTTGTGCTAAAATGTTTATTCTATTCTACTGAGCCATTTACTTTATGTTCATATTCTTATATTTTATTATTTGTTATTGTTGTAGCATTGTTGAGAAGGAACCTATACGTAAGCAAATTCATTGGATGGGATACCATGTGTATCGTGTACATACAACTAATACAACTTGAAATGTAAAACTACTAAGACCACAAACAGCACAGTATAGGCCTGGTAGTAGACAGCTGGTAGATATAATAAAATAATATTTTAATATAATATGCTTATACTATTTTATGTATGCTTATACTTACATATAATGGTAGTTGGCACTACTGAGACAACATGGTAAATACATTTCTAATCACATCAACGTTTTTTTTGGCCCCGTACACAGATTTGCCAATATTATCGCAGGTGCAGCGAAATGCTTATGTTTCTAGCTCCAATAGTGCAAAAATATCTAGCAAGACAATGACAATACACACATAATTCCAAAAATATAAAATATATCAGAACAACCAATATCAGAATGAGCAATGTCAGAGTCTGGGATATATATATATATATATATATATATATATATATATATATATATATATATATATATATATATATATATATAAATGGTGTGTATAGGCAGTATGGACAATATATTCATAGAAAAGGTGTGTACAGCAGTACTGTATATAAGATGAGCCATGACTAGACTACAGTATACTTATGAAGTGGCTCAAACAGTATGTTAATATTGTTAAAGTTACCAGTGTTCAATGTCTCTATATACACTAAATGGAGCAGTCTATAAGGTACAGTATACCGGACGGTAGCTGGCTAGTGACTGTGTCTAAGGTGCCGGGCAGAGTACTGGGCGGTGGCCGCCTAGTGATACCTGTTCAACAGTCTGATGGCCTGGACCATTTCAGAGTGTCAGTGATGTGTATGCCGAGGAACTTCAAGCTTTCACCATCTCCACTGCGGGCCCCGTCGATGTAGATGGGGGCGTGCTCCCTCTGCTGTCTCCTGAAGTCCACGATTAGTTCCTTCGTTTTTTTGACGTTATTTTCCTGGCACCACTCCGCCAGGGCTTTCACCTCACTGTAGGCCGTCTCGTCATTGTTAGTAATCAGGCCTACTACTGTTGTGTCGTCTGCAAACTTGATGATTGAGTTGGAGGCGTGCGTGGACACGCAGCCATGGGTGAACAGGGAGTACAGGAGAGGGCTGAGCACGCACCCTTGTGGGGCCCCAGTGTTTAGGATTAGCGTAGTGGAGGTGTTGTTTCCTACCTCCACCACCTGTGGTGGCCTGTCAGGAAGTCCAGGACCCAGTTACACAGGATGGGGTTCAGACCCAGGGCCCAGAGCTCAATTGCGTAGTTGTTGTGCGTTATTAACGTTTGTCTAAGTTACTGCCTAGATCAACCAGCCTGGCCAACCGGACTACGGGTCCAGAACGACAATCCACAACCAGGACCTCCCATGGCCATTTTTATGGTGGTCTACAACTTGCAGAAATTCTACCAGGTTAAGCCACAAGAGGGGGACTGTCAGGATGATCCACAAATCAGGACACCCCGTGGTCATTCTTGTAGTGGGTTGCAACTTGCAACAGGAAACAGGAGACAAAGGGATGTGAGACATGGATTTAATCCTAGACCATTAAGAGTTTGCAGGTGGTGAGTTTTAACCTTTCACCAGTAGTGGCTCAATTGAACTCAACTAGGGTATTCTTCCAAGACTACTGCTCCGATACAGCTTTCGCTGGCGCATTAGCAAGCGCAAAAGAGTTGGCAGAGGAGATGGGTATTGAGCCCTGTTTCCCAGTGCATCCCACAGTCTGTCCCAGGAAGATAAGGAGTCTGTTTGGCTACTAGAGAGAGGATGAGCCTGTGACTTACCTCAGCAGAAATTCAAAATACATTTCTTTAATCAGATTCTTGATTCTGCTATCCAGTCCATCAACAAGCGCTTTACGCAGCTTGAAGAGCACCACAGTGTTTTCATCATCCTGTACAACATCCCCACCATCAAGGACATGGACACTGCAGCACTTACCAGGGACTGCGCAACACTGGAGAGGGCCCTAACGTACGGGGATTACAGGGACATTGACGCAAAAGATCTGTGTAATGAGCTCAAAGTCTTGAGCAGGAAACTAGACAGAGGCAAAACCACTTGACACACTGGAGTACATTTCCAGACACCAAATGGCTTCCTTGTATCTCTTTGTTGCCCTGAGAGTTCTTCTCACACTCCCGGTGACAGTGGCAAGTGGAGAGCGCACATTTTTCACGCTCAAACTCATCAAAAACTACCTGCGCTCTACTATGAGTCAAGAGAGACTCAATGGACTCTCCACCATATCAATTGAGCACAAGTTGGCTTACAAAATCAACCTCCAAGAAGCAGTGCATGCTTTTGCTGCCAGGAAGGCCAGGCGAGTCAACTTGTCTGAATAAAAGGTAAGAGTTGATCATACACTCGCATTCATTTGTAAGATTTCTCAATTATCTATCACCTGTTTACTTTGTATTTCTTTAGATTTAAACAGACTACATCCTAATCTCGCTCTCTCACTCTATTTTCTCTCTCTCTCTCTCTCCCCTCTATCTCTCTCTGTCTCTCTCAGATGATTTGCTTTCAGGACCATGGACAGCTAACGAGAGAAAACATCGCTGACTGAAATGCAGCACCAAAGAAGAGGAAAGAGGCCACTTTAGGCGGACACAAAATAAATAAATGCTGAAACTGATGTTGGTCAATCAAATTCGATATGTAAATAAACGTAATTCGTTAAGGCTGGGTCATTGACATAAAGCTTATTTTACACTGCTCCAGTGAAACGAGGCCTGCCATCCATTTATAAAAGCACTTGTTTCTAAAGCTCAAATGATCTCACTCTTTTTTACAGTTCTACAGGAATATTCAAATATATGTTAAATATGTTATATAAAAGTGTTATTTTATTGTAACAGTTGTGGGGTCGTGCCATGTGTGATAACAAGTGTCATATTATTAGTAAGAAACTTTCCTACTTCAGTACAGGCAGCTGGCTGCATAGTGATAGCAACATTCTAACTCTCCGATGCAGGGGTTAAAGTTCAATTCCCTTCTGCTGGTAAGGGACCTCCTGTATGTGTACCCGTGCACCAACATTTTTTATGGGCACAATCATACAATTACATATATAATTGGACCCTATTTCTCCCTATTCCCAAAAAATATGTGGTAAGCTTACCTGTTTGACAGACACAATTATGCTATCCATAGATGTCAGTGTAGCCAAATACTCCAATACTGTCGCATGCACTGATTAAATACCTCCGTGTCTAGGAACGGCTTGGTGCGTTTGGTTAAAACCAGAGCTCGAATTGAGTGAGGAAAGGGAAAAAAGGATATCTATTGGGCCTGTTGTCCGGACCTCTGGCAGTCTCTATGGGGGTGACACAGGGTTCAATTCTCAGGCCGACTCTCGTCTCTGTATACATCAATGATGTCGCTCTCGCTGCTGGTGATTCTCTGATCCACCTCTACGCAGACAACACCATTCTGTATACTTCTGGCCCTTCTTTGGGAACTGTTTTAACTAACCTCCAGATGAGCTTCAATGCCATACAACACTTCAATGCCATACAAAACTAAATGCATGCTCTTCAACCGATCGCTGCCCGCACCTGCCCGCCCGTCCAGCATCACTACTCTGGACGGTTCTGACTTAGAATATGTGGACAACTACAAATACCTAGGTGTCTGGTTAGACTGTAAACTCTCCTTCCAGACTCACATTAAACATCTCCAATCCAAAATTAAATCTAGAATCGGCTTCCTATTTCGCTACCAAGCATCCTTTACTCATGCTGCCAAACATACCCCCGTAAAACTGACCATTCTACCGATCCTCGACTTCGGCGATGTCATTTATAAAATAGCCTCCAACAGTCTACTCAACAAATTGGATGCAGTCTATCACAGTGACATCCGTTTTGTCACCAAAGCCCCATATACTACCCACCACTGCGACGTTTACTCTCACGTTGGCTGGCCCTCGCTTCATACTCGTCGTCAAACCCACTGGCTCCAGGTCATCTACAAGTCTCTGCTAGGTAAAGCCCCGCCTTATCTCAGCTCGCTGGTCACCATAGCAGCACCCACTCGTAGCACGCGCTCCAGCAGGTATATCTCACTGGTCACCCCCAAAGCCAATTCTTCCTATGGCCGCCTTTCCTTCCAGTTCTCTGCTGCCAATGACTGGAATGAACTGCAAAAAACACTGAGGCTGGAGACTCATATCTCCCTCACTAGCTTTAAGCACCAGCTGTCAGAGCAGCTCACAGATCACTGCACATGTACATAGCCCATCTGTAAATAGCCCATCCAACTACCTCATCCCCATACTGTATTTATTTATCGTGCTCCTTTGCACCCCAGTATCACTACTTGCACATTTATCTTCTGCACATCTACCATTCCAGTGTTGAATTGCTATATTGTAATTATTTTGCCACCATGCCCTATTTATTGCCTTACCTCCCTTATCCTACCTCATTTGCACACACTGTATGTAGACGTTTTCTACTGTATTATTGACTGTATGTTTGTTTATTCCATGTGTTGTTGTATATGTAGAACTGCTTTGCTTTATCTTGGCCAGGTCGCAGTTGTAAATGAGAACTTGTCTCAACTAGCCTACCTGGTTAAATAAAGGTGAAATAAAAAAATAAAAAAATTCAGATCAGTATTCAGACCCTTTACTCAGTACTTTGTTGAAGCACCTTTGGCAGCAATTACAGCCTTGAGTCTTCTTGAGTATGACGCTACAAGCTTGGCACACCTGTATTTGGGGAGTTACTCCCATTCCTCTCTGCAGAGTCTCTTAATCTCTGTCAGGTTGGATGGGGAGCATTGCTGCATAGCTATTTTCAGGTCTCTCCAGAGATGTTCGATCGGGTCCAAGCCGGGCTCTGGCTGGGACACTCCAGGACATTCAGAGACTTGTCCCAAAGCCACTCCTGCGTTGTCTTGGCTGTGTGCTTACGGTCATTGTCCTATTGGAAGGTGAACCTTCGCCCTAGCTCTGGAGCAAGTTTTCATCAAGGATCTCTCTATACTTTGCTCCGTTCAGCTTTCCATCGAAACCTGACTAGTCTCCCAGTCCCTGCCGCTGAAAAACATCCCGACAGCATGATGCTACCACCTTGCTTCACCGTAGGGATGGAAGCAGGTTTCCTCCAGACGTGACGCTTGGCATTCAGGCCAAATAGTTCAATCTTCGTTTCATTAGACCAGAGAATCTTGTTTCTCATGGTCTGAGTCCTTTAGGTTCCTTTCGGCAAACTCCAAGTGGGCTGTCATGTGCCTTTTACTGAGGAGTGGCTTCCCTGGCCACTCTACCATAACGGTATGATTGGTGGTGCTGCAGCGATGGATGTTCTTCTGGAAGGTTCTCCCATCTCCACAGAGGAACTCAATAGCTCTGTCAGAGTGACCATCGTGTTCTTTTTCACCTCCCTGACCAAGGCCCTGATTGCTCAGTTTGGCTGGGCAGCCAGCTCTAGGAAGAGTCTTGGTGGTTCCAAACTTCTTCCATTTAAGAATGATGGAGGCCACTGTGTTCTTGGGGACCTTCAATGCTGCAGACAATTTTGGTACCTTTCTCCAGATCTGTGCCTCAATTTAGTCCTGTCTCTGAGCTCTACGGACAATTATTTCGACCTCATGGCTTGGCTTTTGCTCTGACATGCACTGTCAACTGTGTGACATTATATAGACAGGTGTGTGCCTTTCCAAATCATGTCCAATCAATTGAATTTACCACAGGTGGACTGCAATCAAGTTGTAGAAACAACTTAAGGATGATCAATGAAAACAGGATGCACCTGAGCTCAATTTGGAGTCTCATAGCAAAGGGTCTGAATACTTAGTTAAATAAGGTAATTGTTTTACATTTTTCATAAATTTGCAAAAATGTCTAAAACTGTTTTTGCTTTGTCATTATGGGCTATTGTGTGTAGATTGATGAGGAAATGTTTTAATTTAATCAATTTTAGAATAAGGCTGTAACGTAACAAAATGTGTAAAAAGTAAAGGGGTCTGAATACTTTCTGAATGCACTGTATGTTGAAAAAAGCCCTGGGAACACTTTTGAGTAAGTAAAACTGCAACGAGCCCACAATAGACTGTACAATGTAAAAATGTAACTTCACATTCAAAGAGTCAGAGTTCAGTTGGTTGACATTCGCTTTTATTGGGTTAAAAAGTTTTGGTATTTCAGCTGCTTGTCTTTTTACACGTATCTTTAAATTAGCTAGCTTCTTCATCAAAACCAGGCAGAAGTGTAAACGGGTCTACATTGAGAAGTTGTATTACAACTACAATAGATTGTTTTCCACGTATGCAATAACAAAGTCAGGAATAACAAAGTCATGTCAAAAATGTTGTTTTTTTAATCATAAAATAAAATGTCCTTTTCACTTCCTAAATGAGCAAAGAATTTATCTTGGTTACAAGTTAGCCTACTACATTTTTTAAAGTCTTTCCTATGTAGTATAGTCCTATACATCATTGTCAAGTCCTATGTATTTTGCATCTGTGTACTGCCCCAGTATTGTCCAAAAATGTTTACATTCAACACACTGCAAGTCTCTTGAGACACTGTATTCATGTTGGTGAAATACGAGTCGACCAATCTCTTCACTTGAAAAAATTATCTACAACAAATGGAACTACAACACAGTCGGTCGACATTATTATGATATACATCATGACAGTTCACCCCTAGATGAAAAGTCCCTTTATAAGCAGATATAGTCAGATCGTCTGTGGTCTGAGACCTGGGTCGTGTTCATTATACACAAAACTGAAGAAAAAAACAGTCCAACAAGAAATGCCTGTTTTCACTTTCTGTTGCAAAATGTTATGCTACGGTGTGCCCTAATGAAAACAACCATGGCTAAAGGCTACAAAGGCAGTTAGGCTAGTGTGATCTGAAGGGCCAGTCCTGTAGAGCGCTGCCAAACAAAAAGTGCAGTGACCGCCCCTAACCCATCAACAGCTGCAAGGAGAGGATTCAATATTTAACATGCAACGCAGGGCCACGTTCAGTAGGCAAACATTTAGGAATGTCATGATTTGAAGTGATTCCTCTTTCTTTTTGTTCTACGTTCCACAACATCATGCCATGCTGAACTTGGCCCAGGCGAGATTACTCCCAAACGATACCATATCTTCCTTCTACTAAAACACAAATATCCATGTTTACTTCGAACGACTATCTGCTGTGTGGCGTTATATTCTGTATTCTAAATTGCTTTTTTTACCCCTAGAGAATCATTATGGTAGTTACTCCATCTAGCCCTTGGAGAGGCTAAGTGGAATTTTCACCATAGACTTAAATATTTTCAGATCTACAGAAGATAGAAGTTAGAGGCTAGAGTTCCATTTGGAATTCTGCAGTAGTAGTGCATCCCAAAACCTTACTGTACACGCCAAACCTGTAATGCTTTGGCAAACTGAACCCTAAAACTAGGCCAAGTTAAAAAACCTGAGTATGAAAATGACAACACAACAAAATAAACTACTTTATCACTAGTTATAAAAACATAGCAGCTAAAATAAGATAAAACTGGCAGTACACATGATAAATAACACAAGATAGATCTAGGATCAGTTTACTCTACTCAAATATTACCTTCATCATTAGAGGAACAAAATGCAAAACTGAATTTAGATCAGTGTCTAGGGACAACTTGAAAGTACTCCCACTCACTGTCCTCTCTCATTGCCTCTCTACATTAGTGGGTCACCAAGGCACTGGTGCATACAGTCCGGCAGAGAAACTGCCATTTTTGATCTTTGTGCTAAATGCAGTTAAAACTACCCCATCACAAGAATAAAACAAAAAAGCAACAAAGCGAAATGTGACATAAATATCCATTATTTAAAATGTATATTTTCCACACTTAATTAATGTTATGAAAATGTATAATTAACTTAGAAATAAAAATGCAACAATTTCAATGTAAAAGCTTCGGGAAGAGCATGCCTTTTTGTTAACAAATATTTAAATTGTTTGTTTTATTTTCTTCAAATTAGGAGATAAAAATCACTTGATGTCTTTCTTGTTGAGGTCAAACAGACCCTTAAGGTCCAGCATGGCCTGTTTAATGTTACCCATGAAGCGGTGGGAGTCCTAGAGAGAGAGAGAGAGAGAGAGAGAGAGAGAGAGAGAGAGAGAGAGAGAGAGAGAGAGAATGATATTTAGGAGGGATAAAAAGAGGCAGGGTAGGCAGAGAAATGTGTGAGAGAGAGAGAGAGAGAGAGAGAGAGAGCGCACTGTAAAACCAAAATTGTAGACATGGCAAATAGCATATCTAAATGGAATTGTAACACATGTAAACATACGGTCTCTGGACTAGAGTGTTTGCTGGAGATGTGGAAGTTGATGAGGTCCTCTCCAACAATGATGTAGGACACTCCGTAACCGTCATCAGCCACCTGGAGGAGACAATCGTAGATAAGCTCTGTCTCTTTAATTAGGCACCAAACTACCTAGACTTGTCCAATAGGAAATGTTCATTTTAGTTGCAAAATGTTTTTAAACATTTTATTTTGAGTGTTCTAATGAACACACACCAGGTAAGAGATCATCCTCTTTAACATTCCCTAAATGGGCCCAGATAAATTGATAACTTCATCACAAACCACCAGTTCAGATCACAATCTTTTCTCCCAAATGCTGGGTCACTGCTTGGCGAAAGACTGAGCTATTTGCTGAACATGGACGACATTTAGAAGGATTCAGCAGTGAGAGAAAAGAATACTCACCGGGCCGAAGCCTCCTCCGGAGGTGACATAATGAGGGTGTTTGCCCAGGTCAAAAAGTTCCACCTGCTGCATTGGAGTCTGACTGGTGGACAGCCTCCAGGGTTCTGACAGAACCTGCAGTACACAGAAACAGACAGTTTAAAGGTAGTTCAACCAAATTACACATTTGTATCATTACCTTGTTTTCCTGAACTGAAAACCAAGCTCAATGGAGAATCTCCATGTATATTTATTTTTAGTCCAGGACTAGGCTTAATCTGTGTCCGGGAAACCGGCCCTATGAGTTTAATAAAGTCAAGACAAGACATTGACAGAGACGGGCTCATCTTTTGTGTGTGTGTGTGTGTGTGTGTGTGTGTGTGTGTGTGTGTGTGTGTGTGTGTGTGTGTCCGTAGCAACCATCACTCACCTCATGGAGGAAGGGAGAGTCCACTCCCAGGTACTTGGAGATGACGTAAAGGCAGAAGAGGTGACGGTCGATGCCCTTCCCTATCATGGCCTCACGATACATGTTCTGATGCTTCTCTGATGCCTCCTTCAGTAGTCTCATACGCTCCTCTCTCTGGGGAAAGAGAGAGCGAGAGATGAGGTGAGGTAGAACCATAAGGATGAAGGGAAAGAAGGAGGTACAAAGGCATCTTGACAATCTAGCCAAAATGTTGGGCATTGGCTTCTGTTTCTCTTTGTTTAACCTTGTTATTTTTGATTAAATTAACCCATAAGAGTCTAAGCCCTATAAAGCAGGGGGAGGGGGGTTCTACTAAGCAACTGTACATGGAATTGTTTTAAGAAGGTCATACCATGGATCCTTTAGTAATTAGATTTTTTATTTTAAGACCCCTTGAGGTATCAAAAAAATATATAAAAAATGATTCAAATTTTTTGGGTGGGCCTTAATGCTATTAGCCCATACAAACGCATTGAATAACAGATTCACTACATTGAACAACAAAAATAAGTTTGTTCTGAAGTGTCTGTCCTATATCAGAGCGATATATAATATATATATTTTTTTTACATGTACTGTATACTGAACAAAAATATAAACGCAAAATGTAAAGTGTTGGTCCCATGGTTCATGAGTTGAAATAAAAGATCCCAGAAATGTTCCATACAAACAAAAAGCTTATTTCTCTCAAATGTTATTCACAAATGTTTAACATCCCTGTTAGTGAGCCTTTCTCCTTTGCCAAGATAATCCATCCACCTGACAGGTGAGGCATATCAAGAAGCTGATTAAACAGAATGATCATAACACAGGTGCACCTTGTGCTGGGGACAATACAAGGTCACTCTAAAATGTGCAGTTTTGTCACACAGCACAATGCCACAGATGTCTCAGGTTTTGAGGGAGTGTGCAATTGGCATGCTAACTGCAGGAATGTCCACCAGAGCTATTGCTAGATAATAGAATGTTCATTTCTCTACCATAAGCTGCCTCCGTTGTTTTAGAGAATTTGGCAGTATGTCCAACCGGCCTCACAACTGCAAACCACGTGTAACCACGCCAGCTCAGGACCTCAACATATCCGGCTTCTTCACCTGTGGGATTGTCTGAGGAGAGGAGGGGGGTGCTGTGGAGTATTTCTGTCTGTAATAAAGCCCTTTTGTGGGGAAAAACTCACTCTCATTGCCTGCGCCCCTGCCCAGTCATGTGAAATCCATAGATTAGGGCCTAATGAATTAATTTCAATTGACTGATTTCCTTTTATGAACTGTAACTCAGTCAAATCTTTGAAATTGTTGCATGTTGCGTTTATATTTTTGTTCAGTACTGTATATTTAACCCCTTATTTCTGGCACTAAACAGTCTCCTTTAATACTTCCATACATTTTTTCAACTGGTACCAATGGACTTTCAGACAAGTCTTGTGAGGCCTGTGGGTGTCTTAGAGCAAAATAACTGGCATGTACGTGAGAGTCTCACCTTTGCACAGATGAGTCATATTAGTATGTAGCCCAACCTGTTTGGACATTGCTGTACAGAAGGAAGTTGGCAGATCGGTTGTACCAACTTCAGACGTGTCTCAATATGCTTGTGGGGGTCGTAGCGCAAAACGGAGAACACCATCGTGTTCGTGAGTCCCATCTTTCATAATAGTTTGTAGGCCAAACCGTTTGAACGCTACAGATGATTTTGTGAGAAGACTGATTTTCGGAATGTCTCATGGTTTGACTAACACCGCTCTAGCTCCGTCACCTTTCACCGCAGATGCGGAAGTGCAACATCGGCGGATGTGGTGAGGTGAGGGGTCGATGTGAACCCTGACCCTTACCGTCTCGTCTCTGATCATGGAGCGGACGAAGGCGCAGGTCTCCATGGTGCAGGAGCGCACCGTCTCCGTACGGCCCTCTCTGAACAACCGTGTCATCGATGCCTCGTACGTTAGACAGAACTTTCCCTTATCCTGCAGAGAACATACAGTATGTAATAATAAACATGCCGTCAGCTGTTACACATCATGGCTTAATTTTTGCCTTGTACTCCTAGGGGCAGTTTCCCTGACAGTTTAAAGTGCAACAATAACTACAAAAACAGTGGAGAACAATAACAACTGTTATCGTTGGTTCTAGCCTCTGGTCTAAGCTGTAAAGTACAATGAATGTCTTTTGAATAACCGCTCAAAAGCTCTGCGTTTTGAATGCATGTTACATTACGAAATAACTGTATAGAACATGGACATTCTACTGCAAAATGAATGAAAATAAAATTATGCTGACGCCATCTAAGCTGCTAATTTTCTCATTGATGAAACATCTGATCTCAATACATTTTTCTGTTCACACAAATACAATCTGTTATGAACACAGTACACCACGTTTTGTAGACTTGACATTTTAAAATGTTTGAAAATGTTTTGTTGTTTAGAAGGAGTGCAAGGCCGAATTTAGTTTGTGCACACGCGCACTTCACAGACGAGGCATTCCCTAATGGAAATATGCAAACACACACCAATAAGATCTCGCTTTGCCCACCTCCTTGCTTGTTCTGCCCCGAAACAGATGAACTATCTTGGGTTAGTTATAAATCTATTTGATAACATCTGTAGTCCAACTGAGGCTGAAGCATGGGGTTGCCAATGTGCATACCCCCATTGGGCTAATCATTAGCTAGGTCCCGAACTCTAAAAATTGTCTTGTTACAAGTTAGCAACATATTGATGACTTTACTATCCCCCAAAAAACACAGTGACTATAATGTAGGCCTACTACCTGTTACAACTGACCCGTGTTACATTTGGCCCCTATGCACTCACGGTGAATAGAGCAGCGCTTACATTTAATAAAACATTCATTTTTAAGAGTTGAGAAATAAATGTAATAGCAATGGAAAGCTGTTGTAGAGGAAAAGTAAATGTGGACAGTTCTAGCATCTTCAAAGTGCATGTTGACAGATTTTTTTGGATTATGTTCAATATTTTTTGGGTGTGGCGGAGTGGCGCTGCTAAATAAATACAAGGGAAACATTGGAGTTTACAGTGCGCAACACGTCACATCGTATCCGGATGATATTTGTCTTTTTTTTTTTACTTGTTCACTTTGACAAGTTAAATCTATATTCTGCTTGTCTGACTATTTGCGTGAAGGTCGAACCCAGAATAATCATAAAATATATTTTGAAGTCTCTTCACCCTGAAGTGTGCGAGCTGCAGGGCAATCTGGATGAACGCATCCGGGCTTGTGCGGCACTTCTTGATCAGACCCTTGCCAAAGTCCTTAAAGGGGTAGATGTGCGAGTCCACATCATCTGCCAGTGCCTGGGCCAACTTCAGAGAGCTCTGGATTGAACTCTGGCACTGAGGATCACAAGATAACATAGAACACAAGTCTGTCAACTGGTGGCCCCCGGCCCAAATCCATCCCCACAAGCCAATTAGATGTGGCCTAAGGCTTAATGTAGTTGCAAGCCCCTGACATAGCCAATAGTAGTGTTAGCAGTTCTGACGAAAGTGAAATAGAACCTCTGCAGGGATGTCCCACTGCAGCCTCTGGGGTCCGGGCAGGTTGGGGTGGGGCTCCCCGTTACAGTGGCCCTCCTCAGTGTAGCCCAGCTCCAGAGGGTCCATGCACAAGACTTGCTGAGAGACAGAGGTGAGAGACAACATAATTGACAATACAATGACAGAGCTCAACTCTTTGGATTGAAAATCTTCCACAATATATTAAAAGGACAGACCACCGAATGCTCAATTCACAAATAAGCTGATTGGTTGTTGTATGGGACATACCTCCCAGAGATGGCCTATGATTGGTGCGTCGGCCCAGGCATGCTCGGCATTCAGGCCCATGGTTCCATTCTTGAAGACGATGAGGTTAAAGGACTTGTCAAACCACCTGGAGAAACACAGCACCATGTAAAATGTATCTTAAAGGGGCATTCTGCAGTTCGAACAATAACAATAGTAGACACCCCGCCAATGATTTACTAGATCGCTGAGTGATGGGACTGGAGAAATGAAACCACTCTCAAACTCATGGACAGCGCTATGGATACAGGGACTGACCATTCATGATATCAATATTATAGTTTTAACCATGTTTTGAGGCTATACATTGTTTGTTTACAAACTAAGGAGTAAAACAAGCGTATATTTGGGGTTTTAATAGGGTATGACAGCCGAACTAAGCTCATGACTCATCTATAAGTTATATTGTTCAATATTCAATGGAGGAGGCTATATAATATTAATTTAAAAGTCTAAAAATGGATGTAGCAACTGCAGTGAGATTATGGTAACTGGCCTACAGAAACAGTAGCTTACCGTAATTTCCGGACTATTAAGCGCACCTGAATATAAGCCGCACCCACTGAATTTAATTTTTTTTTTTTTTTTTTAACATAAATAAGCCGCACATGTCTATAAGCCGCAGGTGCCTACCGGTACATTGAAACAAATGAACTTTACACAGGCTTTAACGAAACACGGCTTGTAACAAAAATAAATAGGCTTTAACGAAACACGGCTTGTAACAAAAATAAATAGGCTTTAACGAAACACGGCATGTAACAAAAATAAATAGGTTTTAACGAAACACGGCTTGTAACAAAAAAGAAAAAATTTGCAGTAAGCTTTAGTTGTCTTTTTGCACTGAGTTAATTCCTCATGCTGCTGTTTCCAACATCTTATCATCGACTCATTAAGACCAAGCTCCCGTGCAGCAGCTCTATTTCCTTTTCCAACAGCCAGATCAATCGCCTTCAACTTGAAAGCTGCATCATATGCATTTCTCCGTGTCTTTGCCATGATGAGGGTGACAAAATGACTACCGTAATCAGAATGATGGGAAGTTTGAGAGCGCTCGATTTAATCTAAACAGTAAACAAAAAAGTTGTTTGACCGTAACCCGTTCGGCAATTTCATTGGTCTAATGAAAGCTTCATGCCGCCAAAAAACTGAGCACGTCACAGAATGTGTTTTTTTGGAAAAACAAAAAACAAAAAAATCCATATATTAGCCGCGTCATTGTTTAAGCCGCGAGGTTCAAAGCCTGGGAAAAAAGTTGCGGCTTATAGTCCGGAATTTACGGTAGTCCCAGATCTGTTTGTGCTGTCTTGCCAACTCCTATGCTAATTGTTTGTCGTGAAAATGACCATAGGAGTTGGCAAGACCGCGCAAACAGATTTTGGACCAGGGTGTACTGAAGAAACAGCACAATGTGACATAACCCACTGGGCACACACTGGTTGAATCAATGTTGTTTCAACGTCATTTCAACTAAATTACTAGATATTGAATTGACGTCTGTGCCCAGTGGGAATTGTTCTAATTCCTCAGTGGATTGATAGCCTGAGCTGCCCTCCTTGGCTGTCATATGTTGGAACTGGCTCAATCACAACCTTTGACTGGTTTCAGCCACTCACCTGTCGTAGCATTTGCCGTGGAGGAGGGACTTGGCGTAGCTGTCTAATGATTTCACCGGGTTGTCGGTCTCGTATTTCTGTTCTGAGTCGTCGAGGGTTACGAAGAAGGCAGCCTTCTCAATGGCATCCAGTGACTGCTTGTTCTTGCCACTTCTGAAGTAGGTTTCACGTGCTTTGGCCCATGGTGTCCTGGTGAGCAGGGTTAGAGGTCAAATAGGAGTAGTGGAGTGGACATTAGAGGTTGAGTCGGAAGTGAACATTCCTGTCCCGTCTTGTCCTGTCAATTTTCTTCCAATACTGTCCTGATACCACAACAGTTCTATAAACCCGGAACTTTCCTGTCCCGTCCTGATAACAATCATGCCCATCCCAAGCTCATTTTTACGAGTAGGAATCAGAAATAACGTCCTCCATTAGCTGCTCGTCTATCTGTCCCCCGCTCTGCGTGAGTAGCCATCATTTATACCATAATATATACAGTATATGGTAGCCAAAGCAACTGCTCCGTTTGGCAGTTGTCTGCAGCACACATACAACTGATAACATCCACCATACGAGATTTTGGCCCTCAACAAGATTAAATGGTCGGATGTCTTTGGCAAACCTATCGGCCAACCTTAACTCTTCCACTCAGATGGCATGGGTTTTATTAAATACGAGAACAATTGGGCTTGACCGATAACGTAGTTAGTAGAGCAGCTATGCCACTTCAAGCCGCTTGTCCCGCTCTCCAGTTGGTGCCATGTACTCGGTTCCTTTGCTGTCAAAGAAAACTCAACCAGTGTTCGCACTATCGCCACCTATCGTTGAAAAACACATATTAAACCTGTTTTCACTTTGTCATTATGGGGTATTGTGTGCAGATTGAAGATTTTTTTTAATACATTTAAGAATAAGACTGTAACATAACTAAATGTGGAAAAAGTCAAGGGATCTTAATACTTTCCGAATGCACATTATACAGTGTAGATAATGTACAGTGCCTTCAGAAAGGATTCACACCCCTTGACCGTTTCCACTTTGTTGTGTTAACTGAGTTCGTCAATGATCTACACAAAATACTCTATTGTGAAAGTGGAAGAAAATTTCGAATGTTTGTAAAAAATAAAAAAATAAAAAAAGATATAATAAATAAAACACCAATATATCTTGATTAAAAAATTACTCAACCCCCTGAGTCAATACATGTTAGAATCACCTTTGGCAGCGATTACAGTTGTCAGTCTTTCTGGGTAACTCTTTATGAGCTTTGCACATCTGGATTGTACAATATTTGCACATTATTATAAAAAAAAATCTTCAGGCTCAAGATGGTTGTTGATCATTGCGAGACAGCCATTTTCAAGTCTTGCCGTAGAATTTCAAGCCAATTTACAGACCAGTCAGAAGTTTGGATACACTTACTCATTCAATGGTTTTCCTTTATTTGTACTATTTTCTTCATTGTAGAATAATAGTGAAGACCTCAAAACTATGAAATAACACATATGGAACCATGTAGTAACCAAAAATGTGTTTAAACAAATCCAAATATATTTTAGATTTTAGATTCTTCAGTAGCCACCCTTTGCCTTGATGACAGCCTTGCACACTCACTTATGCAGCTCAACTACACAATACATTTTTTTTTTTAAATCAGCGTTCGACAGGATTACCAACACAGAATGACGAGCTTCTATGGCCGACCAATCCAAACTCCTCTCTTGGCATGTCCAGCCCACTCAATATCTCAGCCAATCATGGCTAGTGGGAAGGTTGCTACTTTTTCGGTGGCTTAACCAAGAAGGCTCGTAATTTAACAATTGTATTCGTATTTACAGATGGCATAGAAGTTTGTTATTAAGGCACATGAAAGTTCACATGTTCAAAAAGGCAATTCTGCCAAAAAACGCATTTTGATAAAAAAACATTTTTTTATGTTCAAATGGCTCTCCTGTGAAGTCATGACTTGCGACACACGCCTAGTTTCCTGAATCGTATCACATATGTTTTATTTAATAGTTTTGATGTCTTCACTATTATTCTACAATGTGGAAAATAGTAAAAATAAAGAAAAACCCTGGAATGAGTAGGTGTGTCCAAACTTTTGACTGGTACTCTATATGGGTCAAGCTACATTTTCAGATATGATATGTTTCAAATTTTGTCAGAAAGTTGTTTTCATTGCAAGTTAAAGCATACTGTTCGCTAGCTAGCGAACGTTAGCTTGCTGTCTCGCTAGCTAATGTTATGTGAATGATCTGTGTAGTAATATTAATTGTCTCAGAAAGTAATTTTAATTGCTAGTTATAGCCTAATGTTAGCTAGCTAGCAAACATTGAACCTAATTGGTTAGCTTTAGCTACATGCATAATCATACTACAACATTTAATGTATGGTGGCTAGCTACAACAACCCATTTGTACTGCAGCTATGGGTTGAAATGATGGTTCATGTCTAAAAATTCTCCACTTCGCCAGATGATTACATGACCCATCAAGTTAGCCAGGTGTGTCTGGGGGTGATTATGGCCATCTATTTTATCTATTTATTTATGTGTGCATGCCTAGACAATAGTGACCCATCCACTTAGCTACAGTAGATTTGGCTGGGGGGTGGTTACAGCATTTCTTTCACATGACCCATCAATTTAGACAAGTGTGTCTGGGTAAGCATCATCTAATAATTATAAAATATTTATACAATATTTTTTATCTGGACAAATTCTATTTTTGATATTGCTACTAGGGAAATAACAATTTCACTCTACCGTTTACACCTTCTGTATCCTGTGCATGTAACAAATAAACTTAGATTTTATTTGATATAGCATGTGTTTAACAGAGACGGTAATGTGAAGAACAACATGACCTGCATCAAAGTCAGATTAGGATGTAGGCCAAGGACTAAATAAAGTATATTTTTACACCTACATTTTTCTACTACTTTCACCACTTTTAGTCTTGAAATCTTTGGTTGTTTACTACACTACCTTACTCACACATGGCCTCACATGTGAATCCTTAAAGAGATGGGTGGGGCTATGGCTTAAGAGGGTGTGAACAATGCTGAATGGGCATAGACTAGTGGTTCCCAAACTTTTTATAGTCCCGTACCTCTTCAAACATTCAACCTCCAGCTGCGTACCCCCTTTAGCACCAGGGTCAGCGCACTCTCAAATGTTGTTTTTTGCAGTCATTGTAAGCCTGCCACACACACAATTTACAAAACATATATTAAACATAAGAATGAGTGTGAGTTTTTGTCACAACCCGGCTCGTGGGATGTGACAAAAAGCTCTTATGAGACCAGGGCACAAATAATAATAATCAATAATTTAGCTTAAATATAAAACCTTATTTGTTCATCGAAAATTGCGAATAACTCACCACAGGTTGATGAGAAGGTTGTGCATAACTCTGCAATGTTGGGTTGTACTGGAGAAAGTCTCAGTCTTAAATCATTTTCCCCACACAGTCTGTGCCTGTATTTAGCTTTCATGCTAGTGAGGGCTGAGAATCCACTCTCACATAGGTACGTGGTTGCAAAGAGCATCAGTGTCTTAACAGCGCAATTTGCCAAGGCAAGATACTCTGAGCGCAGCCCAATCCAGAAATCTGGAAGTGGCTTCTGATTAAATCCAATTTTCACAGAACCGCTTGTTGCAATTTCGATGAGGCTCTCTTGTTCAGATATCGGTAAGTGGACTGGAGGCAGGGTATGAAAGGGATAATAATCCAGTTGTTTGTGTCATCCGTTTCGGGAAAGTACCTGCGTAATTGCGCACCCAACTCACTCAGGTGCTTCGCTATATCACATTTGACATTGTCTGTAAGCTTGAGTTCATTTGCAGACAAAAAATCATACACTGATGGAAAGACCTGTGTGTTGTCCTTGTTAATGCAGACAGAGAAGAGCTCCAACTTCTTAGTCATAGCCTCAATTTAGTCCCGCACATTGAATATAGTTGTGGAGAGTCCCTGTAATCCTAGATTCAGATCATTCAGGTGAGAAAAAACATCACCCAGACAGGCCAGTCGTGTGAGAAACGTGTCATTATGCAAGAGGTCAGACAAGTGAAAATAATGGTCAGTAAAGAAAACTTTAAGCTCGTCTATCAATAAAAAAAAACGTGTCAATACTTTACCCCTTGATAACCAGCGCACTTCTGTATGTTGTAAAAGCATAGTGCAGAAAATACACGAGAGTTCAGGGTGCCTTGCTTTAACAAAGTTAACCATTTTCACTGTATTGTCCAAAATGCCTTTCAAGCTGTCAGGCATTCCCTTGGTAGCAAGAGCCTCTCGGTGAATGCTGCAGTGTACCCAAGTGGCGTTGGGAGCAACTGCTTGCACGCGCATTACCACTCTACTATGTCTCCCTGTCATGGCTTTTGCGCCATCAGTATAGATACCAACACATCTTGACCACCAAAGTCCATTTGATGTCACAAAGCTGTCCAGTACTTTAAAAATATCCTGTTGTCCTGGTTTCCAGTGGTTTGCAGAAAAGGATGCCTGTAAGTGGTGTTACATAGATGCTGTGTTCACGATGCATGATTAATACATAATTCATGGTTTATTTGATGTAGTATATAAATAAATGATTTATTGGTGTATAGATAAGAATTTAAATGTGATGTAACAGGTAAATTAACGTTAGGCCATTGTTTGTGTTTTTATGTTCCATCCCAGAACTAACGTTCTCTGTTGTGTTACTGCTACGGAATTTGTTAATTGACTGTGTGCAATCTAACTTAAGCAGATCTTAGTCATAATTGTTGATGCAGAGGCTAAGAAAGACAGTAAAGGGACTTTCAAGGGACTTTAAGGATTCAAGAACCTCTTTTCAGGACAAGCAGCCAACGAGTTCTCACGGCGTGACATGGATGTTTCGGAGAAAAAGATGTGCAAGGCAATAAACGCCCGTTTCAAGGAACCAACCTGTGTCTGTTGTCGTGAAGAGAGCTACAATGCCTTTCTTAATTGACCCCCCATAAATGTAACAGACATATACCAGGAGCTGCCACATCTGTTGACTCATCCAGCTGTAATGCATAGAATTCACTGGCTTGTATGCAAAGCAGTAATTGTTTCAAAACATCTCCTGCCATGTCACTGATGCGTCATGAAACAGTGGTGTTTGATGAAGTCATTGTCTGTATAGTTTTTTGGGCCTTTTCCCTCAGCATTGTCCCAGCCATATCCGCGCACCAGGAAGAATTAAGTCCTCCACAATAGTCCTGGCCACTCGGTAGCTCACCATATAAGACATGTCTTACTACTTGAAAGTTGTCTTAATTTTCAATTGGCATGTTTTGTTTCTAAATGTCCGCGCAAGAGAGGTTTCATCGAGTTGTGAGATAGTACTTTTTCACATATAACACACTGTGGCTGAGGAAAGGCACTACTCCCAATATAAGTGAACCCCAAATCAATGTAGTTCTCATCATATTTGCGCCTCTTCGATGGTCCAACAACGTCCCTGTCTGTTGTTTGGTGCTTTCCCGGGTAAGGAGACAGTAGCTCTTCGGCTCCATCAGATTCACAACTGTCAGTGTCTATGCTAGCTGGGCTAACAACAAATGTAGAATTACTGATGCTAGCATTGGATGTGCTCGTGGAAGCAGAACAACTTGTGTCGTCAATAGGTGCAGGTGTAGTACTGCTGGTAGTAGCAGTACTACCAGTAGGGCTGGTATGTGTCTCTATGGACGCAGGCCTTACTTTTTTTTTTACCATTTATCAATTTTCGAGCAAACGGAATAAGCAGCAACCACGTTTGGCTACATATGGACCATTAGTGGAATTCCCACGAGAGAGTAGAGGTTAATTCGATTGGATGTTATTTATTTGACTAGGCTACCTGTATTTGATATTGTGTTGTTATTTCGCTGAACACTAGAGAGTCTCATTTTATTTTTGGCAGTGAAATGAGGTTACTCAAGCTCCCTCACGACGCCAGGACAGCGGAGTCAATCACCACCTTCCGGAGACACCTGAAACCCCACCTCTTTAAGGAATACCTAGGATAGGATAAAGTAATCCTTCTAACCCCCCCCCCCCCCCTTAAAAGATTTAGATGCACTATTGTAAAGTGGTTGTTCCACTGGATATCATAAGGTGAATGCACCATTTTGTAAGTCGCTCTGGATAAGAGCGTCTGCTAAATGACTTAAATGTAAATGTACTCAGATGAGAAAAAAACCTCACCCAAATGTATGGCACCATTGGAAAATATAAATGGACTGTTTGAAAACGTGATAAAAAATAAAACAAAGAAAAAAATGTATATGAATTTAAAAAAATGTGAATCACATTTGTATTTGGCGTACCCCCGATGGTATTTGGCGTACCCCAGTTTGGGAATACAAAACATTCAGTCTGTACTTTTGTCCAATGTAAAAAACACCATGTTGCTACATTAGACCGAATTGAGGTGGTGGGTCACATATTAGCCCTACACAGTTACATTTTTTATGAAATGTTCCACACATTACACATTACGTCATTGTGCATTACTGACAAGGGTCATGTTAATTTGGCACCCAACGGAAGACAATGGACTGAAAATGGGAGGGACTACTTAAACATGTCAAAACATTTTAAAAAAGTAAAACGTTTTAATTGTAACTTTTCCTTTGCATGCCGTAAAATAGAATCTTAATACATCTGAGTCGGTCTGAGAGCCCCAGATCCTGACAGCAATTTCTACTGGTACAATTAGTGGTCCCTTGTCATGCACACAAACGTAGCGTGATAGCAGGTCGGGTCAGTTCAATATTCACCAGGGGAATTAGGTACAAAAGCATCCGGCTCGTGGTCAAACTGCTCCGAACTTGAATTCACATATAAGCAACAGTACTTAATAGTCCCATGTCAGGGCACCATAAATGTACCTTAACATAGGAGCTACATTGGGGTATCAGGAAAACAGTAGGTTTTTTAACTGCTACACTGGCATAAGTTACATGTCTAGTGTAGCAAGTCAGTGAGTATGACCCAGGTGCCGTAATGACATCACTTCCTGTCAGAAGCCCCACCCACCTCTCCCCTGCGGTGAGCGCAGCCAGGTACTCCTCCCCTTCCTGGGGCTCGCTCTTATCAGCCAGGATCCTCTCCATCTGCTGCTCGATCTCCCGCGGCAACAGCAGGCGCCCATCATAGAACACCCACACCTTGAAGAAGCGCCCCTTGTTGAAAACGGCGATGTGCTTGCTCTCGTCCACATGCTGAATAGTGTCTGGACATACTCAAAGGAGGGAGGGAAAGAGGGACGAGAGGAAAGAGGGAGAGTTGTGGGAGAGGGTGCAAGGATAGGCAGAACAGCTAATTTATGAGTTTCCGAAACATAATTCCCTTCCCAGCGGGCAAAGCTGGTTGAAATGACGTCATTACAACAAGTTTACAACAAAGTAACTGGTTGTTATTTGGTTGTAATAACGTAATGAATTTTGGGGTCCTTGTATGTATAATTTTTGGGTTCCTTGTACGTAATCAATGTACTGTAAATGCTGGTCCTAGTCAGAGATAATTTAATGATAATTAGGATGGCTATGCTGGCATAGCTCTGTGATCTCAGAGGGAAGGGGGGAGGAGGGTAAAGAAGAGACAGGCATTTCACAGAACTTTATCTGCTTAAGACTTAAAGTTATAATAATCCAATAAAGATGTATAGGGAGTTTGTAGGTGGTGAATTTTGTGGAATTGGACAATATTGATAAGCCAATTTAAGTATGCGTCAAAATATCCACAACAAAAGCAAAACAATGTTGGTGGTAGTCCCATTCTGTGAAATACCAAAACACCATAAGTATCATACAGGAGGGTCGATAAGCATAGTCATCTACGTTGTGAGAGACAGTTTTTCTTATTCAAGTGAACATCTATCCCCTTTTCAAAGGATATTCATTTTGAATAAGAAAAAGTCAAGGGGACTGGTTTATTTGATCCACAAACTAAAGCAGTGTGACTAGGGAGTGTGGGGATGGAATGGGGGCAATGGTTTTGGGTGCGAGTCCAAGCGATTGTTTGTGGAGTAACACATAAATAATAAATCGTATCTTTTTGAAGAAAGGTGTGAAGACATGGCGGTGTTCAGTGATTTCAAACAAGCGTTTGCCCAGTTAGGGGACGGGAGGAAGGGGAAAGGGGTCTACGGGATGCTAGGAACACTTATCCATGGAGCTTTGTTCCCGAAAACAACAACCTCGCACCCAGGTAACATCTAGGCTATCTGCTTAGTTTAATTGCACCTTGAGTAATTTTATCTTTACTTGGGTGTTTATGGATTGGATGTAAGCTGAGTGCTAGGCTTTCTGTATTATACAACATTATCTCATTGCTTAGCCAAACAACTACAAAAAAACTACTAAACACTACTAAAATACTACTGTACTAATATACTACAAAATGTTACTAAAACACTACTTAAATACTGTTTTGGAAGACAATGGAAAAGGAGATGGAGACCGTAACAGACTTGCACCCATGGCAAATGTACCTCTGTTTTAAAAGATATCCATATTGACATTGTTTTCAATTATGGTGATCAATGACTGACCACAAATAATATTTTGTGACATTTCTTCTTTTATCATATTTTTGTCAAATTTTGGGAATTTCATTTCTTCAGGAGTTTCCTCTGTTCATCTCTACAGAGCCGCACACAAACATTCACTGTGTTATACATTACATTATATTACACTATATTTACTAATTAAATATTATACAGAATTGCAACATCTAGACTATGAGCATGCAGATTTCTTCTAAAGCATGATTGGTTTGTTAATTAAGCACTCCAAACGAGTTAGAGGGATATCTTCATCAGTCCATCAACTAAAACAACTCAGAAAGTTAGTTCATGCAACATACATTGATAGATTACTTATGCCGGATATTAGGTTTGTTTCTTAAGGTGGGTCATATATCATTTATAAATGTATCTCCCATTAAAAACTGGGTTTGAAATGTTCTTTTACAATCTTCATATCTGAATTAATTTACTGTGATTTCCTCTGGAAAAGAGTGTCTGCTATTTGACTACAATTGAAAGTGAATCATTACTGAGATTCATGGGGTGACAGAAGTTTGTCGTGTTCATTAGGCACCAAATGGAGGAAAAGGAATTGAAACAGGGAGCGACTACCTGGACTCATTTTCATTTTCTGTTGCAAAACATTTTTTTAAAGTTTTCCTTTGAGGGCATGATCCAAACAGAGACTAGGCCAGTGAGTGTGTTTTTTCCTTATTGGACTCTGAACATTTAGGGGGAAACCCAGTTTAGCTCATTTCCTTAAAGCTGTCCAATGTGACCTTAGCCTTTGATTATTTGTTCATCTCCAAGATGGCAAAGACTTAAAGAGATAGTTCACCCAAAATTACAATTGACATGAAACACAAAAATTGCTAATACAGGGCTCCAGACATTTTCCCCAGGTACCACAAATGTTTTCTGCCCATGATTTGGTGGCACTCACCAATAGAAAAGATTTGAGTCATCATCTTCTTCCATGATTGCAGAAAATACAGGATAATAGTGATGATAAAGATATTGTAGCAATGATCACATATTATTCTATAATATATATAATATAATATGCTCTATTATGCTGCCATAAATCTAAAGCCTTTACTAAAAGTATATTTGTATGTAAATGTTAACTTATTTTTGGTTTTCATTAAAGTAATTCACAACGCTTTATTAAGAAGTGTAACTGACTACTGAGATGGTGTTCAATAATAAACTTGTTACATCTAACATGTCCAAGCAGGAATGCATGATTGAAAATATTTTGATATGCAACCTAATCCAGTGATTGGCATGAATTTTGGGTTGCCAATGAGACCATTCTTGTTATATTTTGCTGACATAATCGGACTTCAGAATTTATCAATTTTTTTTGTTCAATAGAGAGGAATTTGCCTTCATCTTTATGTGCACTTATATAGGCTAGGGGTGTGAATGTTAAAGGAAATTGAATCCTTAACATTAACAAAAAATCCCTAACCAAAAAATCCCTAACTGTTTTATTTCCTCTTCAAAATTAAAATCACAGTGCAGTTATCACAAAACTAGCATTAACAGGTCCCATCATAAAGGGATTTTTTTTTTTAAAGAAATAGGCCTACCTGATGCAACAATGCTGTAATGTTAGTAAGAGGGGATATGAATCTTTCAAATGATTTCCCATAGATATAAAGCGCTCCGCACTTCATCGTAGTTAACATATACCAGCATATGGTGTGTATTCTTTTGCCCTGTGTTTGATTTGTGAGCTTAAACTTGATGGGCAGGCTTTTGTTAATCATGAAACAAAGTAGGCCCCTAGACTAATGAATACACAATTTGCCTTCATCCCCCCCAGTTTTTTGTTGTTGCAGATTTCATTCTAGAACGTGCCTAGGTTTAGGGGGGGCCTATTCTTAATGGCACACTATAACAGTTATCAAAAAGCATAAAATAGACAAGACGCATTTATTACTCCAAAACTGCAGCTTGTGGTTGGAACACATATTTCCCTAATTTAATCAACCATTTTGATTAAGCTGTCCTGAATTTCTAAGGGATGTAGCTTGTCTACAGTTTTGTTTGTGTATTCTATCACTTAGACTTTTTTATAGGCAATCATTTCAGCGCGAGGGTGTGTAGGGAGCGGTCGGAACGAAATTGAGTGAGAGATTTATAACAGAGAACGACATTGAGTGAGAGACGTGTAACGGAGGGAAAAGAGAATGTAGGGAGAAGAACTGATCACTTGGCTAGATACATTTTTTGTTACGAGTCGCTAATGCACTTAACAAATGGAAGCAACACCAGAGTCAACAGGAATTAACGGTTGTCTTCCGGACCAAATGTCACCTACCCGAAGCAGATTCCAGATGCCGCCTACTTTATGACTGCGGTAGCCCCCCAGCGGTCATACCACACAATAGGATTTGACGTGAAATTTGTATTTTCTTTTCTTATAATTTTAAAGGAAAACCAATGAAAAAATTGCTGTTTAAACATTAAGAAAATTGTTCTATTTGTGACATCCCTAATATAGGCCTAATTCAATTGCTGCCAATTCACCTGCTGAGAAAGTGGAAACTCAAAACACATTAGCTAGATCGCTAACTCTAAATATAAGACCTACTGCAAGTAACCATGTATTAATCTAACAGTAAATGTAATGTCGAAAAACATTTTCGCAATTAGGCCTAGTGCACTTGCAATGGTGATGCGCAATTTAGCGCACTCTGTATTTTAAAGCCATATCAGATATCTTGATTGTAAAACAGTGTGCTTTGAGCTCAATAATGATTATTGAGATGTTTTGATTGAGGTAACCAGGTTGAATGTCCAGCTCGCACCAGTGCAACTAAATGGATGCAGTCTGGAGCCCTGTAATATAGGGGATAGCATTAGCATTTGGAGACAACACCCAGATAAACAAAACCAAATGATCGATTGCTGTCTTACACGGCTTAAAGGATAAAGAAACCCATGTGTAATTAGTACGATCCCTTTAAGACTGAGGGTGCCAGACAAGGCTGTCCACTCACAGCTCTCCAATTTAATTTAATTCCAAGTTTGTAAAGTACAAGTACTAAACAATAACTAATCTATCAATCTACTTTCATTCACTTTCTCATAAGATAATTTGAAGTCAACATATGTAGCCTACAGTTTAAATAAAATTGGTGGGTGCTTATATTTGTCCTGTTACACATTTGTACAAGAGTGTAATGGAAATGTGTTTCTTGCACATCCCAACCTCTTACATATCCCAGACACCCGTGGAGAGTGGGGTCAAGGCCAGGGTCACCATTTTCCAGCTCTCTTGGTGCAATTGAGGTTAATTGCCTGCATTTATTTAGATTATTTAAATAACCTACATCATGTTATTTCAAGTTATCCATTTGGAGCTCAATATCACGATGTAAAATAACTAGGCAATTGAAGGCATCTAGGGTTTCATGTTAACTTTGATTGTGTTCAATGAAAATTATACTGTAGACCTTTCAAACGTTTTATGCAACATTACCGGCAAGTGCCTACTCTACCAAAGCGATTTAAAGTTGTTGAACAGGAGTGACGAGTGTGTTGATATAATGGTAATATTATAAAAATCACGCTTTTAACAACCTTCATAATTGGTAAAAAAAAAATGTTATGCATGCCAACATATTAGGCAAAATGATCGTGTCGGGTGAAAATGATATCAAATGTTTTGCCATTGCAACATTATACAATATGCACAGTCATATTCACTGTGGTTGTTGGAAGCATGCAATAGAGTTCACAGCTGGCTATGCCTCATCGCGATTGGTTATTCCCTATCATTATTTGCCCCTGAAAAATATGAACAAAGGCTCCAAAAACACCCAAATACGTCCTTTTAGAAACGCCATGTCTAGTGATGCAGTATGGTGATGCAAGTCTTTAGCTGTTCTATAACGGTCGGATAGCGCTAAACCCAATGCCGCTCATAGAAGAATAAAGGTAGGGCACATGAAATTGTGTCATTCTGAACTTCATCCGCAACGTTATATTCAATTTTGGTGCGACTCGAGCGATACCTCTCCATCCATTCTACAGGAAACAACCAAAATAAAGGAAGCACTTGAGTAAATAAAGGATACTAAGTATATTGTAAGCATGGGGTTCCACACAGGAAGTTCCAGACACTTATAGAATCTATACCAAGGTGCATTAAAGCAGTTCTGGCGGCTCGTGGTGGCCCAACACCCAATTACACAGTAGCGATGCATGGGTAAAAATCACCAGGGAAGCCAAGCCAGCAAAAAAAAGCCATATTACAACATATGTGTTGTGATGATTGCGTTGTTTCCTCTATAACCTCTTAGTTCATATGCATTGACACTGATATATAAACCTAAAACCGAGACAATAAGAAGACACAGTGACAGAATAAATTCAACCACGCCTTTGTTTCATCACAAAACCGGAGAACAACATCTGTCTGGTGAAGTCCACAAAATATATTGCATGTAACAAACAATAACATGACCTAATGTTTCCGACATTATCAAACTACCAAACAACTATTGATTTAGAACCACAGAGTTATTGTAAATTCGCAAAGAAAACAGGTGCTGCCTCCACTATTCCAACACCGTTTCAACTTAAACATTTCAACATAATTTAAATCACCTATGCATAGTCTAATACAGTGACAAATAAAATATACCAAAAACTATTTAGTCCAATCAACATAAGCTAAATATGATGTGGATGTCCGTGGTACTGATTTGTGTGTGTGTGTGTGTGTGTGTGTGTGTGTGTGTGTGTGTGTGTGTGTGTGTGTGTGTGTGTGTGTGTGTGTGTGCGTGCGTGTGTGTGTGTGCTCGAGCAAGCAAGTAAAAAAGAGACACGCCAATGTCACCCTCGTTCATATTGCCTAAACGGTCTATGACTTTGTCATACTGTACACGCTTTTACTGTTTGTTGGGTCCCACTTTAAATGACGTGCATTTTATAAATTATGAAGCCTTCATAAAGACTACATAAGTGTTACATATCATCTATAACCATATGGCATGCTTTATAAAGGGTTCAGAAATGAGGCATAACTGTGTGACATAACCACCAATGTCAAATGTGACATAAACCTGTGCTTTATAAAGTGTGGCATAAGCACCGCTTATGCGGCCTTTATTTGACATTGGGACATTGGGACATTTTTAAACCCAAATGCCACTTAAATATGAATACATATGGATCATTGTTAATGTTTCAACAATTATTTTTAATATATCATGAATGGTTATTGACACTTTTCTACTATTACCTGGAGTATTTTTATTTTGAACATTTCCAAAATTCCGTGACCCAGAATTACTTTTTTAGGGTTGTTGGCAAGACGCTGATCATGTAATGAGTTCGCAAATCAAACGCCCACTTGTGCTACCACTGGACAGCAAAAAACAAGTAAGTTATCCTTTTTTATTGTAATTTAAATGAGTTTGTAGTAGTCAAATGTTGAGTTAGATGACATATTGTAGCTACCGCAATCGTTATTTCAAATAATTTCAGTGACTTCACAGCAATTGCTTGCTAGCCAAAATTTGGCTCAGCTAAATACAAATTTGCCTAGATACAGCCACTTGTCAAAGTCACATCATGAGATTTGTAAATGAAAGAGGAATATAATAATACAAATTGAATGGAGTTTCCATCTTCCCATTTAGAGTTTCTGGCACAGCACAGACATGCCCTCATCCAGATGGTGTGACAAAGGCATTTCCTAACATACCTACTAACTTTCTTTGTTGTTACTTTTAAGGTTGGAACCAACATGCATTACCTCCAGCAGGAAGAGAGGCAAGAACCATTCGTCCACCAGCTCAGGGTCAAGCTACACTATTCACAGCCCTGTGTAATGTTCAATGTAATTGCATTGCTGGACTTTTTGAAAATTCATGTATTTGTATTGTTTAAAACATTTACAAATAAAAGGAAATGCATGGTTTAAACATTTGATTTTGCTGTAAGTGGCAAATCCCTAAGTGTTAATACATTTGTGTTTACATCATTAAGCCTTAATGTATGCGTTATAAATGACCAAAGGTGTCTGACGTTATAGTAAGTACAGCGTCATATGATACAAGGCATGTATGTATGTGTTATAAATGACCAAAGGGGTCTGACTTTATATCGCATGACGCTGTACATAATTTAGAGTCTTTATGGATGTGTTATGAATGGCCGAAGGTGTCTCACTTCAAACTAAATATTACAAGACATGACATAAAGTGTCAATAAATAGGTTATTAATGTTCTGCTGATTTATGAAGGTTCTCTCATGATCCACAGGTTAATGTAGGGTGTGAGAGGTATGATGGAAACCTTGCGTTTCTGTGTGTGTGTCTGAGACTACCGCACCAGGTATTCCTCTTCTGTTCCCATGCTGGAGACCAGGGCTTGATTACAACCTGTTACAATGGTGCCTTTCAGCGGGCGAGTGGATGAATGTGTAAAAGACCTGACTGGGCCCAGCACCATGCGGTATGGCTTATTTTTGTTGTGTACGTTTTTGTGTACTGAGGAACATGTAACTTGGTTCCAGATCAAACACATTTTCCATTTCTTTAGGTTGGGGGCTTTCATCAAGGTAAGTGTTTATTAACGTCATCCTCAGGCTATTAAGCAAGCATTGTGTCAAGAAGCAGTGCGGCTTGGCCGGGTCGTGTTTCAGAGGACGCACGGCTCTCGACCTTCGCCTCTCCCGAGTCCGTATGGGAGTTGCAGCGATGGGACAAGACTAACTACCAATTGGATGTCACGAAAAAGGGATACAAAAAAAACATTTTAAAAAAGTCATAATTATTGCTAAACCCTGCCCATTTCCACAATTTATCTTCTTAAATGTGATTTTAAACCCAACCCTAACTAATGAAGGCCAAGTTAACCTGTACCCCAACACATTGACTCTGTAGCGCCTCGCTACAGTTATTTTATTGATGCTCTTGGTCTACCCTCGTCTAACCTGTGCCCCCGCACATTGACTCTGTACCCCCTGTATATTCGCTCGCTACAGTTATTTTATTGTTGCTCCTCAATTATTTGTTATTTTTCTTCTTTATTTATATTTTATATATACATATATTTTTTTTACTTCAGTTTATTTTAGTAAATACTTTCTTAACCTCTTATGGCTAGGGGGCAGTATTTTCACGGCTGGATAAAAAACGATTTAATCTGGTTATTAATCCTACCCAGTAACTAGAATATGCATATACTTATTATATATGGATAGAAAACACCCTAAAGTTTCTAAAACTGTTTGAATGGTGTCTGTGAGTATAACAGAACTCAAATGGCAGGTCAAAACCTGAGAGATTCCTTTACTGGAAGTGGCCTGTCTGACCATTTCTGGAACTTCTTTGCCATCTCTATCTTTTACAAAGGATCTCGACTCTAACGTGACACTTCCTAAATCATCCATGGACGCTCAGAGCCCGGGAAAAACCTGAATGTCGTCATCCCAGCCCCAGGCTGAAACACATTATCGCCTTTCTCAAGTGGCCGATCAAGGGACTGTGGGCTTAGGCGCGTGACCTGGCCGCCCCCGTCTTTGTGATTTTTTCCTCTGTTTGCCGAAAAGGAGATTCCCGGTCGGAATATTATCGCTTTTCTACGAGAAAAATGGCATAAAAATTGATTTTAAACAGCGGTTGACATGCTTCGAAGTGCGGTAATGGAATATTTAGAATTTTTTTGTCACGAATTGCGCCATGCGCGCGACCCTTATTTACCATTTCGGATAGTGTCTGGGACGCACGAACAAAATGCCGCTATTCGGATATAACGATGGATTATTTTGGACCAAACCAACATTTGTTATTGAAGTGGCAGTCCTGGGAGTGCATTCTGACGAAGACAACAAAAGGTAATCAAACTTTTATAATAGTAAATCTGATATTGGTGAGTGCTAAACTTGCCCGGTGTCTAAATAGCTAGCCCGTGATGGCTGGGCTATGTACTTAGAATATTGCAAAATGTGCTTTCACCAAAAAGCTATTTTAAAATCGGACATATCGAGTGCATAGAGGAGTTCTGTATCTATAATTCTTAAAATAATTGTTATGCTTTTTGTGAACATTTATCGTGAGTAATTTAGTAAATTATTAGCAAATTCCTCCGGAAGTATGCTAGTTCTGAACGTCACATGCTAATGTAAAAAGCAGTTTTTTGATATAAATATGAACTTGATTGAACAAAACATGCATGTATTGTATAACATAATGTCCTAGGTGTGTCATCTGATGAAGATCATCAAAGGTTAGTGCTGCATTTAGCTGTCTTCTGGGTTTTTGTGACATTATATGCTAGCTTGAAAAATGGGTGTCTGATTATTTCTGGCTTGGTACTGTGCTGACATAATCTAATGTTTTGCTTTCGCTGTAAAGCCTTTTTGAAATCGGACAGTGTGGTTAGATAAAGGAGAGTCTTGTCTTTAAAATGCTGTGAAATAGTCATATGTTTGAAAAATTGAAGTTTTTTTATTTTTCAGGAATTTGTAATTCGCGCCACGCCTATCATTGGATATTGGAGCAGGTGTTCCGCTAGCGGAACGTCTAGATGTAAGAGGTTAACACTTATTTTTTTTAACTGCATTGTTGGTTAACCTCTTGACGGTCGCCTAGGATAGGCTAAAGTGATTTTTGAAAAAAAATCGTGCCCATTTTAAACGGCCTCCTACTCAAACTCAGAAGCTAGGATATGCATATAATTAATACTTGTGGATAGAAAACACCCTAAAGTTTCTAAAACTGTTTGAATGGTGTCTGTGAGTATAACAGAACTCATATGGCAGTCAAAACCCCGAGACAGATCGTAACAGGAAGTGGAATTCTGAATTGCGGACTCAACTTCATCACTTTGCCTATAAATCACACCGTGAGCTATGGTTCATTGAGCACTTCCTATTGCTTCCACTAGATGTTCCCAGTCTTTACAAAGTGGTTTGAGCCTTCTACTGTGAAAACTGACACAATGAGAGTCTGTGGAACGTGGTCACATGAGGAGGGCCATCACCATTATGACGCCGGCGCCCCTGGCTACCCTACCCTTTCGAAACGTTTTGAAAGACAATGCAACCGTCCCCCTTGAATGTTATTGGAGCTCTGGTTGAAAAAGGCCCTAAAGATTTATGTTATACAACGTTTGACATGTTTGAACCAACCTAAATAAATAAAAAATGCATTTTGTTGAAAGAGGAGTCCTGCGCACGACGGAACTTTTGGAGCAGCCTTCAGAACGCACTAACAAGAACAAGCTATTGGAACATAAAGGATTAACTTTTTCGAACGAAAATACATTTGTTGTGGACCTGGGATTCCTGGAAGTGCCTTCTGATGAAGATAATCAAAGGTAAGGGATTATTGACAATAGTATACAAGAGTAGATTTGATATGCGATTGTTCCAAGATGGCGCTGACCTGTAACGGTAGCCTATTTTTCTGAGTATCGCAAAGTATGATTACCCAGTCAAGTTATTTTTAAATCTGGCATTACAGGTGCTTTCAAGAGATATTCATCTATAAATCTTAGAATGACAATATTACATTTTAAAAATGTTTTCTAATAGTAATTTAGTAAATTGTAGCGCTGTTTCACCGGATGCATTTGAGGGAAAATAGTTAGTCAACGTCACGAGCCGATGTAAAATGCTGTTTTTATATATAAATATGAACTTCATCGAACAAAAGAATGCATGTATTGTGTAACATGATGTCCTAGGAGTGTCATCTGATGAAGATTGTCAAAGGTTAGTGCTGCATTTAGCTGTTTTTTGGTTATTTGTGATGCATGTGGTTGGTCGGAAAATGGCTAAGTGGCTACTTTTACGATATACTCCTCTAACATAATCAAATGTTTTGCTTTTGCTGTAAAGCCTTTTTGAAATCGGACAACGTGGTTCGATTCAGGAGAGGTGTATCTATAAAACGATATAACATAGTCCTATATTTGAAAAAATATATATATTACATTTCGTTATGCTAATGGCGATAGGATTTTTTGCTGGATGTCCGTCCAGAGGTTAAGGGCTTGTAAGTAAGCATTTCACTGTAAGGTCACTACACGTATTGTATTCGGCGCATGTAACAACATTTTTATTTGATTTGAACCTTCTGCGCACTTGGGCGGAAGTGTCTGGGAACGAGATTAAGTGTAATGTGACTAACATGACATCACTTTAGAGTGTACGCCATCCTTCAGCACAACATATTTCCCTTTATAAAGCACATGTTTATATAATATTCAACATATTGGGTTACATCACATTTGACATTGGTGATTGCCACACAGTTATGGCACATTTATGAACCCTTTATAAAGCATGACATATGATATAGATGCTTTGTAACACATCTATGTAGTGCTTATGAAGACATATTGTAAACTGTATGAAGCTTTTATAAGCTGAACTTAATTTAAAGCAGGCCCGTTTGTTATCTTAGGCTACTTGGCTAAAATTATTGGTCGCTAGCCTAACTTCCTTTCATTGGCAACGATGCGCCAGGCCAGCTAGTTAAATTAGCATTAGCCTACTACATCTAGTTACATTTTGAACTTCCATCCTTTCAGGCCAGGGGCACAATGTATGAATTTATGGTTGGATCAGAATCTCTGAATGAAGTAAAAAAATCTGGATCTCCATCCATGACTAATTTAGGAAAGGGACAATTTTAGTTAGCTTGCTAGCCACCAGAGAACAACGACACAACGAGATGCAACAATTCAAGTTTTCTGTCAATGATGTTTGGCTTCTGATGTGATTGGTATGAAATCCAAATTGGCTTCCATTGACACTTTTTTTTTTTATCAAGGGAGATGCTCACTGGCTTCCCTTGCATTCAATGCTATGTGCAGCAACAATGTCATACTCTTTTTGACCAGACAGCATCAGATAGATGGGCCACACATTCTGAGACAGAGGGGCGCTGTTTCGTTTGCTCGGATGCTTTTCTCCAGTGAGATACATTCAGCCTTATGAACCACAGAGACAAATTATTTTTTTAAATACACCCCACCGCTATTACGAGACTTTATTTTTGCAGTTACTTGTAGCAACAGGCTACACTGAGAACGGAACAGCTGGATAGAGTCACACAAAAGAGAATAACGTAGCGGGTAAAGTTCGGATTGACACAATTTCATGTGTACAACAAATCTAAAGATCTGCATCTCTATACTGAGAGCTTTTCTGTATAATTTGTATAATGTGGGTGTTTTTGGAGCCTTTGTTTATGTTTTTTCAGGGGCCCCTTACTACTCAATGAGGAAGTGATTTGCCGTTTGCGGTAAGTGAAATCACAAAAAAGGTGTCTGGACCCTTCTCCTTTAACAACATCCTAAAACTTACTCTGCGCTTGGGAGTTTTTTTTCCTTCTGAAAACATGTTTTAACAGGATTCCTATGATCTTTTCTGAGACGCTTTGTGGATATAGCCTCTGTACTGATTGATTACTATCATGATATCTATCAATGATAACTTTTCATTAGTGATGGCTACAGTTACCAATCAGAGTCCTAGCAGAGTGCAACGTGCAGGGCCAATTTTACCACCATAACTCACACACTGCTAGGAGGCTATTCACATGCACAGAATACTTCCCCATATAAATGAAAAGTAGCATGCAGCATTATTATTAATTACACATCCAATTAATCTAAATTAAAAGGTGCAAAAATGTGAGGAGTAGAAGTAAGAATAGAAGTAGTGTTGGGAGTGGGAGATGCAGCAACACTTAGACTCTACCTGTGTCTACACCTGGGACACGACTGGTGTTGAACATACGCTCGTATTGGGATGAGCACATGGGAATAGTGTTTAGGAGCATGAGCTGAAAAGCAAGAGGGGGAGAGTCAACAAACAGAGAGAGATGGCACTACCAAACTAAACGAAAACCCCACAGATAACAGAGGGACCTATGAGAGGAGGATGATGAGAAGGAGGGATGAAGATTGGGCTGATGAGCCAGACGAGAAGAGGAAGCAGGAAGGGTTTTGGAGGGCTGCTAGGCTTGAAGGCGTGAACGGGGAGTCTGGAAATCAGTGGCCCCACTATCTGTTTCACCAGCACAACCCAAAGGAGTTTGTTGTCAACCCTAACATATTCCCTAGTACCACTTCAAATCTGGAGTGTTCATGCGGGTGGGCTTAATTTGTTGCCAATGCTGAATTTAGAATTTAGTTCACCAGTATGGAAATTAGGCACTATTACATCACATCGCTCAAATGTGTATGGGCCTTCTGTCTGCTACAGTGACTTCAGGTCAAACAGTTTCAAATATAAGAGCCAATTAATGAGTGACACTTCATCATCATCTTTGAGAGGTGCCTATAACTGATTGACCTCGTCATCTTTGAGAGGAGCCAATAAGAAGTATTCCTTCTACTCAGGGAGGATGTGCTGGGTAAACACTGAGAACAGGGGACAGGGGTTTTGTGTCCTGCGCCTCTTGCCATGGCGACGGCAGGCTGTGGGTCACCACAGGAGTCAGATGGCAGAGGACAGAGCTGCAGTCAGTGCCCTCCTCTTACCTGTCTCCTGGCCGGGAATGCGGGTGGTGTTAAACATGCGCTCCCACTGGGCAGAGCACAGAGGAACCTTGTTCGCCAGCAAGTAAATCTAATGAAGCAGTATCCAACAGCGGGGAAGGAGGGACAGAACAGCAGAACAGAAACAAAACATTTACACGGTGTATTTGTGTGTGTGCATTCATATATATACGTAGATATACAGTATACACATATATAAAGTTGAAATCGGAAGTTTACATACACCTTAGCTAAATACATTTAAACTCAGTTTTTCACAATTCCTGACACTTAATACAAGTAAAAAATTCCCTGTCTTAAGTCAGTAAGGATCACCACTTTATTTTAAGAATGTGAAATGTCAGAATAATAGTAGAGAGAATGATTTATTTCAGCTTTTATTTTCTTTCATCACATTCTCAGTGGGTCAGAAGTTTGCATACAGTCAATTAGGATTTGGTAGCATTGCCTTTAATTGTTTAACTTGGGTCAAACATTTCCGGTAGCCTTCCACAAGCTTCCCACAATAAATTGGGTGAATTTTGGCCCATTCCTCCTGACTATGCTGGTGTAACTGAGTCAGGTTTGTAGGCCTCCTTGATCGCACACACTTTTTCAGTTCTGCCCACACATTTTCTATAGGATTGAGGTCAGGGCTTGTGATGGCCACTCCAATACCTTGACTTTGTTGTCCTTAAGCAATTTTGCCACAACTTTGGAAGTATGCTTGGGGTCATTGTCCGTTTTGGAAGACACATTTGCGACCAAGCTTTAACTTCCTGACTGATGGCTTGAGATATTTCTTCAATATATCCACATAATTTTCCTGCCTCATGATGCCATCTATTTTGTGAAGTGCACCAGTCCCTCTTGCAGCAAAGCACCCCCACAACATGATGCTGCAACCCCCGTGCTTCACGGTTGGGATGGTGTTCTTAGGCTGGCAAGCCTCCCCCTTTTTCCTCCAAACATAATGATGGTCATTATTGACAAACAGTTTTATTTTTGCTTCATCAAACCAGAGAACATTTCTCCAAAAAGTATGATCTTTGTCCCCATGTGCAGTTGCAAACCGTAGTCTCACTTTTTTATGGCAGTTTTGGAGCAGTGGCTTCTTCCTTGCTGAGTGGCCTTTCAGGTTATGACAATTTAGGACTCGTTTTACTGTGGATAAAGATACTTTTGTACCTGTTCCTCCAGCATCTTCACAAGGTCCTTTGCTGTTGTTCTGGGATTTATTTGCACTTTTCGCACCAAAGTAAATTCATCTCTAGGAGACAGAACGCGTCTCCTTCCTGAGCGGTGTGACGGCTGCGTGGTCCCATGGTGTTTGTACTTGTGTACTATTGTTTGTACAGATGAACGTGGTACCTTCAGGCATTTGGAAATTGCTCCCAAGGTTGAACCAGACAATTTTTTTTCTGAGGTCTTCGCTGATTTCTTTTGATTTTCCCATGATGTCAAGCAAAGAGGCACTGAGTTTGAAGGTAGGCCTTGAAATACATCCACAGGTACACACAATTAGCCTATCAGAAGATTCTAAAGCATGACATAATTTTCTGGAATTTTCAAAGCTGTTTAAAGATACTGTCAACTTAGTGTATGTAAACTATGTGTATATGTGTGTGTGTATGTATATATATACATATATATATATATATATATATATACATCACACACACACATCATACTACATACATACATACATACATACATACATACATACATACATACATACATACATACATACATACATACATACATACATACATACATACATACATACATACATACATACATACATACATATATATATAAATGCACACTGACACATTTAAACATACTACACACACATACAGTACCAGTCAACACTTGGGCACACCTACTCATTCAAGGGTTTTTCTTTATTTTTCTATTTCCTACATTGTAGAATTATAGTGAAGACATCAAAACTATGAAATAACACATATGGAATCATGTAGTAACCAAAAAAGTATGTATGTTTTATATTTGAGATTCTTCAAAGTAGCCACCCTTTGCATTGACAGCTTTGCACACTCTTGGCATTTGAGCCAATCAGTTGTGTTGTGACAAGGTAGGGGTGGTTACAGAAGATAGCCCAATGTGGTAAAAGACCATGTCCATATTAAGGCATTAACAGCTCAAATAAGCAAAGAGAAATGACAGTCCACCATTACATTAAAACATGAATATCAGTCAATTCGGAAAATGTCTGTCACAGTATCCAACGAAGGTGGCGCCCCTCCTCGGTCGGGCGGCGCTCAGCGGTCGTCGTCGCCGGCCTATTAGCTGCCACCGATCTATGTTTGTGTCTTTTGGTTTTGTCTGTCTATCCCGCACCTGTTTCGTGTTTGTCATTAGTGGGGGGTTATTTAGTGTGTATTTTCAGTTTGGGTTCTCGTGCGGGATTGTTTATTGTCCACTCAGGGCAGTTGTGTGTGTGGCCTGTTTCGCTGGCCTGTGTCAGATTTATTGCCGGGCTGCGCCCCGTGCGTTTTTTTCTCGTGTTTATTTTGGGAATGTGTTTTCCCTGGCGGACTTTCTTGAGCGCCCTGTGCCTTTCGGCTATTGTGTTTTTTCCCGTGGCATTAAAACACTGTTGCTCCGGCCCTCTGTCTCCTGCACCTGATTCCGCATCTCCACTGGTCCTAGAATTCCGTGACAATGTCAAGAACTTTTAAAGTTTCTTCAAGTGCAGTCATAAAAACCATCAAGCACTATGATGAAACTGGCTCTCATGAAGACCGCCACAGGAAAGGAAGACCCAGACTTACCTCTGCTGCAGAGGACAAGGTCATTAGAGTTAGCCGGCTTCAGAAATTGCAGCCCAAATAAATGCTTCACAGAGTTCAAGTAACAGACACATCTGAACATCAACTGTTCAGAAGAGACTGCCTGAAATCAGGCCTTCATGGTCGAATTGCTGCAAAGAAACCACTACTAAAGGACACCAATAATAAGAAGAGACATTAGACCGGTGGAAATCTGTCCTTTGGTCTGAGTCCAAATTTGAGATTTCTGGTTACAACCGCCGTGTCTTTATGAGACGCAGAGTAGGTGAACGGATTATCGCTGCATGTGTGGTTCACACCGTGAAGCATGGAGGAGGAGGTGTGATGGTGCTTTGCTGGTGACACTGTCTGTGATGTATTTATAAGTCAAGGCACACTTAACCAGCATGGCTACCACAGCATTCTGCAGCGATACGCCATCCCATCTGGTTTGCGCTTCGTGGGACCATCATTTGCTTTTCAACAGGACAATGACCCATCACACCTCAAGGCTGTGTAAGGGCTATTTGACCAAGGAGAGTGATGAAGTGCTAGTAGTAAAATAGTAAAAATAAAGAAAAATCCTGGAATGAGTAGGTGTGTCCAAACTTTTGACTGGTACTATGTATATTATATGTATATGTGTGTACGGTGTTGAAAAGTGAACGTGCATTGAAGCATCATCCACAGGGGTAACGAAAGAGGGAGGGACAGAGAGGTAGCGGGATGAGGAGAGAGAGAGTCAAGAGGTGAAACAGTATTTTTCAGCATATTATTCAGTTGGCCTGCATTAAACAACTGATCTCAGTTTGGACTGGGTGCTGGTCACTGCTGTTCGTGCAGTAGACTGAGCACAGAAAGCCATTTACCTCACACCAGTAACAATTGCTTTGGCTTGGCTACATAATCAACTAGATTATGTATTACAAACATGCTTGGCATCAGTAGAATGAGGAAACATAAAAAGTCCTCAATCTTAGAACGAATCACACACACACACACACACACACACACACACACACACACACACACACACACACACACACACACACACACACACACACACACACACACACACACACACACACACACACACACACACACACACACACACACACACACACACACAGAGAAAAGGGGATGAAAAGAAGGAAGAGAGAGAGGGTAACTCACTGGTTTGAGCTGGGCTCTGTCCAGTTTCCTTCTGTACAGCATGATAGCATGGATGACATTACCCGCCCTCGCCGCCTGGATATGAGAGGGGAACGCATAGAGGAAGTCCTGCAGAGAGGAAGAGAGGAGAGAGAGAGATTTAGATTATTCAATTACTGTGTATTGCTGCTTTGGTAATACAAATTTATTTTTTGGCATGCCAATGTTATGTATTTTTTGTCATGCGAATAACATAACGCATTTTGAATTGAATAGAATTATGAGAGAGAGAGAGAAAGAAAGAGGGTGTTACAGAGAGAGAGAGAAGGAAGGAATATAATCAAATTTAACACAATATAATCAACTCAGTCCCAGTCATTCTAAATCGTCAGAAAACGGTTGACGTAGCTACTTAACTCAAGGCCCAAGCCTAGACTCCTAGTAACTACCCAGAAAACATGCCCACATTGGCACGATGTGGGCCCAACGCAGGCGAAAATATTACCTGCCCACATTGGGCCTATGCGACTTTGCTCATTGGCTTCACATTCGCCACAAGGAAGGTGGCCCAAATGTCAGCCCTTACTTCACCTAAAACAACACCACCCTATGGATCGGCTGCCCTTATAGGGCCCATTTGGGTCCCAATATGAGCTCATGGTATTGGCCCTATGTGTATTGCCCACCCTATGTCAATTTATTCATTTGATTTATTATTTCATAGGAATGTATTTATTTTTTATTTATTACAATTTAATTCAATGCATTAATTGTATCATTTTGAAGCCTTAAAGGTATTAAGCGAACGTGTTACATTGTATCAGAAAGACAAATTGTTACTATCATACATATACTGAACAAAAATATAAACGCAACATGTAAAGTGTTGGTCCCGTGTTTCATGAGCTGTACTAAAAAATTGCAGAAATGTTCCATACGCACAAAACGCTTATTTCTCTGAAATGTTGTGCAGAAATGTGTTAACATCCCTGTTATTGAGCATTTCTCATTCTTCAAAATAATCCATCCACTTGACAGGTGTGGCATATCAAGAAGCTGATTAAACAGCATAATCATTACAAGGTTGCACCTTGTGCTGGGACAATAACAGGTCACTAAAATGTGCAGTTTTGTCACACAATACAATGCCACAGATGTTTTAAGGGAGTGTGCAATTGGCATGCTGACTGCAGGAATGTCCACCACCAGCTGTTGCCAGAGAATTTAACATTAATTTCTCTACCATGAGCCGAGGCGTTTTAGAGAATTTGGCATTACATTTAAGTCATTTAGCATTACATCCAACCCGCCTCACAACCGCAGACCACATATAACCACGCCAGCCCAGGACCTCCACATCCGGCCTTTTCACATGCGGGAACATCAGAGACCAGCCACCCGGACAGCTGATGAAACTGAGGAGTATTTCTGTCTGTAATAAAGACCTTTTGTGGGGGAAAATGTATTCTGATTGGCTGGGCCTGGCTCCTCAGTGGGTGGGCCTGGCTTCCAAGTAGGAGAACCTATGCCTTCCCATGCCCACCCATGGCTGTGCCCCTACCCAGCCATGATAGAATCCATAGATTAGAGCCTTATGAATTTATTTAAATGAACTGATTTCATTATATGAACTGTAATTCAGTAAAATCACTGAAATTGTTGCAATTGTTGTTGAAGAGAAACTCATGACACATTGACTTATTTAAGTATTTGAAAAGACTTTGGTGTAGAAGATGATCTTTTAGGCATGACACCATATAGGAGAAACTGGAAGACACTCTCGGTAATGTTTGCACAAAATGAACTGTGCTCAAACCACACCCACAAATATTCAAATAGGGTGGTCTAGCCTGTTCTGGGCTTGGTCAAATCAAATCAAATCTAATTTTATTGGTCACATACACATGGTTAGCAGATGTTAATGCAAGTGTAGCGAAATGCTTGTGCTTCTAGTTCCGACCGTGCAGTAATAGCTGACAAGTAATCTAACAATTTCTGCACAGGCTAGCCTGTGATGGGCTAGCCTGTGATGGGCTAGCTGGTGTAGGCTGGCCCATGTTGAGCTGATGAGGGCTTGGTGTGGCCTATTCTTTGTTGAGCTGTTGAAGGCTGGCCCATGTTGGGCTAATGTAGGCTTGGTGTGGGCTAGCCTGTGTTGGGCTGCTGTGGGCTAGCCCGTGTTGGGCTGGTGTGGGGCTTTGTGTGGGATATCCCGTGCCCACCTTGCCAAGGGCTCATGTTTGCTAGGTAATTTGTGTGAGTAGCAGGTAAACATGTATGTTGTGAATTGTGCCAGTTACAAGACGTCAGTCCACTTGCTTAATTTAGACCAGCGCTGTACTAATGGATAAGAATGTGACCCCAAATTCAAACATGTCTGAATGCACCACCATTAAACCCTACAACAGGCCTACCCACTGTGACTACTGTGTCCTGCCTCTCTCCTGTCTCAATCTTTGGCTCTCTCTGGTTAACAAACTAAGATTTAAAGTTGACTTTTTCTACAGAAACAGATTGTGCCTTTTTCTAAGCAGTAGGAAGCAGATTATTCAGTCAACCTTTTTAACCTGTTCTTCATTATGGTGAAATTATTTTTCAAAGTGCAGCTGCTACTACACTTAAACCTTGGATGCCATTGACCATAGTGCCCTTTGTTTTGTTACATGTGACCGTTTGATACTCATCACTGCATCCTGTATCAAAAGGTTGCCTGGACTTTGATAAAGACCCGTAGATATCTACATTACACCCTTTTTGTATACAAGGCCCTACTTCGTAAACTTCCATCTTGCCTAACTTGACTGTTGAATAATAGACACCTAAATATTTATTTTTATTTTATTTCACCTTTATTTAACCAGGTAGGCTAGTTGAGAACAAGTTCTCATTTGCAACTGCGACCTGGCCAAGATAAAGCAAAGCAGTTCGACACATACAAAAACACAGAGTTACACATGGAATAAACAAACATACAATCAATAATTCATTAGAAAAATCTATAAACAGCATGTGCAAATGAGGTAGGATAAGAGAGGTAAGGCAATAAATAGGCCATGGTGACGAAATAATTACAATATAGCAATTAAACACTGGAATGGTAGGATGTGCAGAAGATGAATGGGCAAGTAGAGTTACTGGGGTGGAAAGAAGCAAGATTAAGAAATACATAAATACAGTATGGGGATGAGGTAGATTGGATGGGCTATTTAAAGATGAGCTATGTACAGGTGCAGTGATCTGTGAGCTGCTCTGACAGCTGGTGCTTAAACCTAGCGAGGGAGGTAAGAGTCTCCAGCTTCAGAGATTTTTGCAGTTCGTTCCAGTCATTGGCAGCAGAGAACTAGGAAGGAGAGGCGGCCAAAGGAAGAATTGGCTTTGGGGGTGACCAGTGAGATATACCTGTTGGAGCGCGTGCTACGGGTGGGTGCTGCTATGGTGACCAGTGAGCTGAGATAAGGCGGGGCTTTACCTAGCAGAGACTTGTAGATGACCTGGAGCCAGTGGGTTTGGTGATGAGTATCAAGCTAGGGCCAGCCAACGAGAGCATACAGGTCGCAGTGGTGGGTAGTATATGGGGCTTTGGTGACAAAACGGATGGCACTATGATAGACTGCATCCAATTTGTTGAGTAGACTGTTGGAGGCTATTTTGTAAATGACATCGCCGAAGTCGAGGATCAGTAGGATGGTCAGTTTTATGAGGGTATGTTTGGCAGCATGAGTGAAGGATGCTTTGTTGCGATATAGGAAGCCGATTCTAGATTTAATTTTGGATTGGAGATGTTTAATGTGAGTCTGGAAGGAGAGTTTACAGTCTAACCAGACACCTAGGTATTTGTAGTTGTCCACATATTCTAAGTCAGAACCGTCCAGAGTAGTGATGCTGGACAGGCGGGCAGGTGCGGGCAGCGATCGGTTGAAGAGCATGCATTTAGTTTTACTTGCATTTAAGAGCAGTTGGAGACCACGGAAGGAGAGTTGTATGGCATTGAAGCTCGTCTGGAGGTTAGTTAACACAGTGTCCAAAGAAGGGCCAGAGGTATTCAGAATGGTGTCGTCTGCGTAGAGGTGGATCAAAGAATCACCAGCAGTGAGAGCGACATCATTGATGTATACAGAGAAGAGAGTCGGCCCGAGAATTGAACCCTGTGGCACCCCCATAGAGACTGCCAGAGGTCCGGACAACAGGCCCTCCGATTTGACATACTGAACTTTATCGGAGAAGTAGTTGGTAAACCAAGCGAGGCAATCATTTGAGAAACCAAGGCTGTTGAGTCTGCCAATAAGAATGTTGTGATTGACAGAGTCGAAATCTTAGCCAGGTCAATGAATACGGCTGCACAGTAATGTCTCTTATCGATGGCGGTTATGATATTGTTTAGGACCTTGAGCGTGGCTGAGGTGCACCCATGACCAGCTCTGAAACCAGATTGCATAGCGGAGAAGGTATGGTGAGATTCGAAATGGTCAGTGATCTGTTTGTTAACTTGGCTTTTGAAGACCTTAGAAAGGCAGGGTAGAATAGATATAGGTCTGCGGCAGCTTTCCAATCTATGGGAATCTCAGACGATACGAAAGAGAGGTTGAACAGGCTAGTAATAGGGGTTGCAACAATTTCGGCAGATAATTTTAGAAAGACAGGGTCCAGATTGTCTAGCCCAGCTGATTTGTAGGGGTCCAGATTTTGAGGCTCTTTCAGAACATCAGCTATCTGGATTTGGGTGAAGGAGAAGTGGGGGAGGTTTGGGCGAATTGCTGTGGGGAGCGCAGGGCTGTTGACCGGGGTAGGGGTAGCCAGGTGGAAGGCATGGCCAGCCGTAGAAAAATGCGTATTGAAATTCTCAATTATTGTGGATTTATTGGCAGTGACAGTGTTTCCTAGCCTCAGTGCAGTGGGCAGCTGGGAGGAGGTGCTCTTATTCCTCATGGAATTTACAGTGTCCCAGAACTTTTTTGAGTTTGTACTACAGGATGCAAATTTCTGTTTGAAAAAACTAGCCTTAGCTTTCCTAACTGCCTGTGTATATTAGTTCCTAACTTCCCTGAAAAGTTGCATATCACGGGGGCTATTCGATGCTAATGCAGAACGCCACAGGATGTTTTTGTGCTGGTCAAGGGCAGACAGGTCTGGAGTGAACCAAGGGCTACCGTAAATTCCGGACTATAAGCCGCAACTTTTTTCCCACGCTTTGAACATCGCGGCTTAAACAATGACGCGGCTAATATATGGATTTTTCCCACTTTCAAATTTTTTTTCTCCAAAAAAACACATTCTGTGACGTGCTCAGTTTTTTGGCGGCATGAAGTTTTCATTAGACCAATGAAATTGCCGAACGGGTTAAGGTGAAACAACTTTTTTGTTTACTGTTTAGATTAATTCGAGCGCTCTCAAACTTCCCATCATTCTGATTACGGTAGTCATTTTGTCACCCTCATCATGGCAAAGACACGGAGAAATGCATATGATGCAGCTTTCAAGTTGAAGGCGATTGATCTGGCTATTGGAAAAGGAAATAGAGCAGCTGCACGGGAGCTTGGTCTTAATGAGTCGATGATAAGACGTTGGAAACAGCAGCGTGAGGAATTGACTCAGTGCAAAAAGACAACTAAAGCTTACTGCAATTTTTTTTTTTTTTACAAGCCGTGTTTCGTTAAAGCCTATTTATTTTTGTTACAAGCCGTGTTTCGTTAAAGCCTATTTATTTTTGTTACAAGTCGTGTTTCGTTAAAGCCTGTGTAAAGTGAATTTGTTTCAATGTACCGGTAGGCACCTGCGGCTTATAGACATGTGCGGCTTATTTATGTTCAAAATATATTAATTTTTTTAATTCAGTGGGTGCGGCTTATATTCAGGTGCGCTTAATAGTCCGGAAATTACGGTATATCTATTCCTGTTTCATTTTTTTTTTAATGGAGCATGCTTATTTAAGATGGTGAGGAAGGCCCTTTTAAAGAATAACCAGGCATCCTCTACTGACGGGATGAGGTCAATGTCATTCCAGGATACCCCGGCCAGGTCGATTAGAAAGGCCTGTTCGCTGAAGTGTTTTAGGGAGCGTTTGACAGTGATGAGGGGTGGTTGTTTGACTGCAGACCCATTACGGATGCAGGCAATGAGGCAGTGATCGCTGAGATCTTGGTTGAAAACAGCAGAGATGTACTTGGAGGGTCAGTTAGGATGATATCTATGAGGGTGCCCGAGTTTACGGATTTGTGGTTGCACCTGGTAGGTTCATTGATAATTTGTGTGAGATTGAGGGCATCAAGCTTAGATTGAGGATGGCCGGGGTGTTAAGCATGTCCCAGTTTAGGTCACCTAACAGCACGAGCTCTGAAGATAGATGGGGGGCAATCAATTCACATATGGTGTCCAGGGCACAGCTGGGGGCAGAGAGTGGTCTATCGCAAGCGGCAACGGTGAGAAACTTGTTTCTGGAAAGGTGCATTTTTAGAAGTAGAAGCTCGAATTGTTTTGGTGCAGACCTGGATAGTAAAATAGAACTCTGCAGGCTATCTCTGCAGTAGATTGCAACACTGCCCCCTTTGGCAGTTCTATCTTGGTAGAGAATGTTATAGTTAGGGATGGAAATGTCAGGGTTTTTGGTGGTTTTCCTAAGCCAGGATTCAGGCACACATTGGCAGAATGTGCTAAAGCAGTGAATAAAGAAAACTTAGGGAATAGGCTTCTAATGTTAACATGCATGAAACCAAGGCTTTTACGGTTACAGAAGTCAACAAATGAGAGCACCTGGGGAGTAGGAGTAGAGCTAGGCACTGCAGGTCCTGGATTCACCTCTTCATCACCAGAGGAACAGAGGAGAAGTAGGATAAGGGAATGTCTAAAGGCTATAAGAACTGGCCGTCTAGCACGTTCGGAACAGAGAGTAAAGGGAGCAGGTTTCTGTGCACGATAGCATAGATTCAAGGCATAATGTACAGACAAAGGTATGGTAGGAAGAGAGTACATTGGAGGTAAACCTAGGCATTGAGTAATGATGAGAGAGAGATATAGTCTCTAGAGACGTTTAAACAATGTGATGTCATCGCATATGTGAGAGGTGGAACAACATGTTTGGTTAAGGCATATTGAGCAGGGCTAGAGGCTCTACAGTGAAATAAGACAGTAATCACTAACCAGGACAGTAATGGACAAGGCATATTGATATTAGGGAGAGGCATGCGTAGCCAAGTGATCATATGGGTCCAGTGAGTGGTTGGGCTGGCTGGGGACACGGCGATTCAGACAGTTAGCAGGCCGGGGCCAGCAAGCTAGCAGTTAGCAGGCCGGGGCTAGCAAGCTAGCATAAGGGCCTTAGAGGGATGTCACGATGGGGGAAAGTCTGTTTTTGCCTCCTCGTGCGGTGACGTTGATAGACCAGTCGTGGAATGAGTAGGGTTCCAAGAAGCAGAGGGGTCCAAGTCCAATTGGCAAAATCGGTATAGTGGTCCAAGAAACTGGCCGATGGATCAGCTAACAGTCCAATATGCTCTAGATAGCTAGAAGGCTGCGGTTACCAGAATGGGCCTTCAGGGGACGTTGCGCCTGAGGGGCCTGTTGGGATCCTCAGGCAGATTTTGTCGGTTTTCCAGTCGTGAAGGATCGGCGGGGTTCCGTGCCCCGTACCGGCAGTAGAAGGGGTTTGGATATTGTAGCCGAGGAGTGGGCTTCAAGAGTAGCCCAGGAGCCCTAGCCGGGAGATGGGTCTAGCATGGGCTAGCTTCAGGCTAGTTGGTGCTTGCTCCGGGACGGAAACGTTAGCCAGGAGTGGTCAACCCGGTTTGCGGTTAGCTAGCTGCGATGGTCCAGATGAAAAGGTTCAGAGTTTGCGGTAGGAATCTGGGGATATGGAGAGAAAAATAGGTCCGGTATGCTATGGTTTGAAACGCGTTGTATGAACTGGCGAGAGCTTTCCAAGCTAAAGGTTAAGTGATGACCGCTAGCAGTGGTTAGCTGACTGATAGCTGATAGCTGGTAGCTAGTTAGCTAGCTAGCTTCAGTTGAGGATTCCAGTTTGGAGGTAAATAGAAATACTTTAGAAAAAAACAGATCCACACCACATTGGGTGGGGCGGGTTGCAGGAGAGTATTTTGAAGTTGAGGTTGAGGAAAAATATTAAAAAGAATGCAAAGAAAAATATATAAAAAGATATATACATGGGACGAGACAAGACAAAGACGTCTGACTGCTACGCCATCTTGGAAGTTTTTAAATAGCCTAACCAGTTCACAGGATTGGTGAACTCTTGAGGAAATATTGTAGAATAATAGTGAAGACATCAAAACTATGAAATAACACGTAGAATGATGTAGTAACCAAAAGATCCACACCACATTGGGCTACAACGTAAAAAATAGTACAAATAAAGAAAAACCATTGAATGAGTAGGTGTGTCCAAAATTTACTCGTACTGTAAGTATTCAGACTGTTTACTCAGTACTTTGTTGAAGTACCTTTGGCAGCGGTTACAGCCTTGAATCTTTTTGGGTATGACGCTACAAGCTTGGCACACCTGTATTTGGGGAGTTTCTCCCATTCCTCTCTGCAGATCCTCTCAAGCTCTGTCAGGTTGGATGGGGAGCGTCTCTGCACAGCTATTTTCAGGTCTCTCCAGAGATATTCGATCGAGTTCAAGTCCGGGCTCTGGCTGGGCCACTCAAGGACATTCAGAGACTTGTCCCAAAGCCACTCCTGTGTTTTCTTGGCTGTGTGCTTAGGGTCATTGAACTGTTGGAAGGTGAATCTTCGCCCCAGCCTGAGGTCCTGTGCCCTCTGGAGCAGGATTTCATCAAGAATCTCTCGGTACTTTGCTCAGTTCATCTTTCCCTCAATCCTGACAAGTCTCCCAGTCCCTGCCACTGAAAAACATCCCCACAGTATGATGCTGCCACCACTGCGCTTCACCATAGTGATGGTATTGGCCAGGTGATGAGCGGTGCCTGGTTTCCTCTCGACATGACGATAGGCCAAAGTGCTCAATCTTGGTTTAATCAGACCAGAAAATCTTGTTTCTTATGATCTGAGAGTCGTTTAGGTTCCTGTTGGCAAACTCCAAGTTGGCTGTCAATGCCACTCTACCATAAAGGCCTGATTGGTAGAGTGCAGCAGGGATGGTTGTCCTTCTGGAAGGTTCTCCCATCCCCACAGAGGAACTCTTGAGCTCTGTCAGAGTGACCATTGGGTTCTTGGTCACCTCCCTGACCAATGCCCTTCTTCCCTAATTGCTCAGTTCGGCCAAGCGGCCAGCTCTAGGAAGAGTCTTGGTGGTTCCAAACTGCTTCCATTTAAGAATTATGGAGGCCACTGTGTTCTCTGGGACCTTCAATGCTGCAGAAATGTTTTGTTACCCTTCCCCTGATCGGTGCCTCGACACAATCCTGTCTCAGAGATCTACAGACAATTCCTTTGACCTCATGGCTTGGTTTTTGCTCTGACATGCACTGTCAACTGTGGGACCTCATATAGATAGGTGTTTGCCTTTCCAAATAATTTACAATCAATTGAATTTACCACAGGTGGACTCCAATCAAGTTGTATAAACATCAAGGATGATTAATGGAAACAGGATGCACCTGAGGTCAATGTCAAGTCTCATAGCAAAGGGTCTGAAAAGTTACGTAAATAAGGTATTTCTGTTTATGGTGTATTGTGTGTAGATTGATGAGGGGAAAAACACAATGTAATTCATTTTAGAATAAGGCTGTAAAATAACAAAATATTGAAAAAGTGAAGGGTTCTGAATAGTTTCTGAATGCACTTATACATATCTATCTATCTATCTATATGATGGGATGTATAGATATTATGGACAGTATATGTATAGAATATGTAGTATATCTGAAGAATAAGTAGGATAGAATAATATATGTACAGCAACAGTTAAATAGGATAGGCCTTGACTAGACTACAGTATGCACAGTACATATGAAGTGGGGAAAAGAGTATGTAAACTTTATTAAAGTGACCAATGTTCCATTACTAAAAAGTGACCAGTGTTACATGTCTATGTACATAGGTTGCAGCCTCTGAGGTATGGCTGAGTAACCGGGTGGTAGCCGGCTAGTGACATTGACTAAAGTTCAGGGCATTTTAGTGGGTGGAGGCTGGCTAGTGGTGACTAATTAACAGTCTGATGGCCTTGAGATTGAAGCTGTTTTCAGTCTCTCGGAGGAGAGGGTCATTTAATTTCTTATTGAACAAGTCCAATTAGTACATCCCTGTTTTACTGGGTTTTGATTTTCATCAGTTTGGTCCCAAATGAACATGACCCTGGTAACCCAGTGGGCACATACTATATACACTAAAGAGAGTTGTCTTTATGAGATATTAATGTTGTCGCAAACTAAAAATAACCCCAGGGCCATAACCATGCCGACTGAAGTGGCGATGTATACCCAAGGATATATGAAAGGTTGTTACAATGAGCCCCACTATGGTACCCATGTTGAAGTAGTCCCTCGTCATAAAGTGCTTAGCAGCATTAAGGGAATATTTCACCCCCAAAAATATATACACTACCAGTCAAAAGTTTGGACACACCTACTCATTCAAGGGTTATTCTTTATTTTTACTATTTTCTACATTGTAGAATAATAATGAAGCCATCAAAACTACGAAATAACACTTATGGAAATATGTAGTGTGCAATTGGCATGAGAATTTAATGTTAATTTCTCTACCATAAAGCGCCACCTCTACTACATTTTAGAGTAGCGTTTAAAGTTGTATTGTCCCCAGCACAACATGCACCTTTGTAATGTTTAATCAGCTTCTTGATATGCCACACCTGTCAGGTGGATGGATTATCTTGGCAAAGAAGAAATGCTCACTAACAGGGATGTAAACATTTTTGTGTCTAAAATTTGAGAGAAATAAGCTTTTTGTGCGTATGGAACATTGCTGGGATCTTTTATTTCAACTCATGAAACATGGGAGCAACATTTTACATCTTGCGTTTATATATATATATATAAACGCAAGAAAATGTTGGTCCCATGTTTCATGAGTTGAAATAAAAGATCCCATATATATATATATATATATATATATATATATATATATATATATATATATATATATATATATATATATATATATATATATATAGGCGGCAGGGTAGGGTTAGAGCGTTGGACTAGTAACCGACAGGTTGCAAGATCGAATCCCCGAGCTGTCAAGGTAGAAATCTGTCGTTCTTCCCCTGAACAAGGCACTTAACCCACTGTTCCTAGGCCATCATTGAAAATAAGAATTTGTTCTTAACTGACTTGCCTAGTTAAATAAAGTAAAAAAATTTAAATAAATAAATACACACACACACACACACATATGTATATATATATATATATATATATATATATATATATATATATATATATACAGTGGGGGAAAAAGTATTTGATCCCCTGCTGATTTTGTACATTTGCCCACTTACAAAGAAATTATCAGTCTATAATTTTAATGGTAGGTTTATATGAACAGTGAGAGACAGAATAACAACAAAAAAATCCAGAAAAACGCATGTCAAAAATGTTATAAAATTATTTGCATTTTAATGAGGGAAATAAGTATTTGACCCCCTCTGCAAAACATGACTTAGTACTTGGTGGCAAAACCCTTGTTGGCAATCACAGAGGTCAGACGTTTCTTGTACTTGGCCACCAGGTTTGCACACATCTCAGGAGGGATTTTGTCCCACTCCTCTTTGCAGATCTTCTCCAAGTCATTAAGGTTTCAAGGCTGACGTTTGGCAACTTGAACCTTCAGCTCCTTCCACAGATTTTCTTTGGGATTAAGGTGCTTCTTCTTGACCCACTCCTTTGTTGCCTTGGCCGTGGGTTTTGGGTCATTGTCATGCTGGAATACCCATCCACGACCCATTTTCAATGCCCTGGCTGAGGGAAGGAGGTTCTCACCCAAGATTTGACAGTACATGGCCCCGTCAAATGATGCAGTGAAGTTGTCCTGTCCCTTTAGCAGAAAAACACCCCCAAAGCAAAATGTTTCCACCTCCATGTTTGACGGTGGAGATGGTGTTCTTGGGGTCATAGGCAGCATTCCTCCTCCTCCAACCACGGCGAGTTGAGTTGATGCCAAAGAGCTCCATTTTGGTCTCATCTGACCACAACACTTTCACCAGTTGTCCTCTGAATCATTCAGATGTTCATTGTCAAACTTCAGACGGGCATGTATATGTATTCTTGAGCAGGGGGACCTTGCGGGCGCTGCAGGATTTCAGTCCTTCACGGCGTAGTGTGTTACCAATTGTTTTCTTGGTGACTATGGTCCCAGCTGCCTTGAGGTCATTGACAAGATCCTCCCATGTAGTTCTGGGCTGATTCCTCACCGTTCTCATGATCATTGCAACTCCACGAGGTGAGATCTTGCATGGAGCCCCAGGCCGAGGGATATAGACAGTTCTTTTGTGTTTCTTCCATTTGCGAATAATCGCACCAAATGTTGTCACCTTCTCACCAAGCTGCTTGGCGATGGTCTTGTAGCCCATTCCAGCCTTGTGTAGGTCTACAATCTTGTCCCTGACATCCTTGGAGAGCTCTTTGGTCTTGGCCATGGTGGAGAGTTTGGAATCTGATTGATTGATTGCTTCTGTGGACAGGTGTCTTTTATACAGGTAACAAGCTATGGTTAGGAGCACTCCCTTTAAGAGTGTGCTCCTGATCTCAGCTCATTACCTGTATAAAAGACACCTGGGAGCCAGAAATCTTTCTGATTGAGAGGGGGTCAAATACTTATTTCCCTCATTAAAATGCAAATCATTTTATAACATTTTTAACATGCGTTTTTCTGGATTTTTTTGTTGTTATTCTGTCTCTCACTGTTCAAATAAACCTAACATTAAAATTATAGACTGATCATTTCTTTGTCAGTGGGCAAACATACAAAATCAGCAGGGGATCAAATACTTTTTTCCCCCACTGTATGCTGCTTTCTTGGGCAGGGCTCACTTGAAAAAGAGATGTAAATCTCAATGTGAGTTCTCTGGTTAAATAAAGTCAAAAGAAAATTTGAATTTTTTATTGAACAAGTCCAGGTAGTCCCTCCCTGTTTCTTAATTTTCATGCTTACTGAACTGTTAGTTTTTTGGTCATCAACACTAATGTTAGGGAATAGTGGCTGTGGTGCTATGTTACAAACCCTGGGGAGGATGAATCCCAATCTCTCCTAGCCCATGAAATCACGTTCAGAGAAAGGAACCATAACATAAAACATTGTAATTTAGATGAGAAATCCCTTTAAGTAGACGTGGTAGATCAGTTATTGGGTCAAAGTTTATGGCAGACTTACAGGACATAATCTTGTTTATGGTTGCCCACTTGAATAGAGTTGAGACATGCTAATCAGACATCTAAAAACCCTAACCTAGCCGCAGTCCATCAGTTAATCTCTTCCTCAGACACAGTAATCAAAACAAGAAAGAAATTGGAAATGTCACCAAGCTCAGCGACAGAGTTTATGTTTGGGGAGAATACCAAGTGAATAACCAAAAAATTGCTAAATAATATATTAGAAATATAACAAAAAATGTTTTACAACAGATCTAAGAACGAACATATGCACGGCCCTGTGAAATAGGTTAGTTTAGGGCAACAATTTGGAGACGGGAACTCAAGAGGCACAAACCATTCATCCATTACATTGCGTAAGACAGAGACTGCCTTGTGATGAGCATGTGAAACCTCCTGCCCAACAGATATAGAACAGTGGACAAGGCTCCATACAGCTCTGTCGTGTCTACTACATTCTGTCTGTCTATACTCACAACTAAAGCACTGGGATACTGATTCACGGCATACTCCCATTCACACAGGTTCAATATGGTCAATACACACATGTTCTTGGGTAAATTCACCATTAAAAACACTTTTAGAAGGGAATCTCACACAACCCACTGCTAGGTGAGAGATGACTTACCATGGCGTAGTAGTTACTGTTGACCATGATGGGCCCACGACCTCGGAGGTAGATGTACTCTTCCCACCAATCACTGACCTGAGAAAGAGAGAGAGAATGAAGAGAGAGACAAAGACAGACAGAGAAAGAGTGATAAAGCGAGAGAGAGAGAGACAGAGACACAAGGAGATAGATGAAATATGAAAAAAGGGGGAAAGATATAGAAAGAAATAAAGCCCTGTGTCACGATGAATACAGTCTGCCCTAGGATAAATAATATTATATATATATATATAGATTATTCAGTGAGTCATTACCCTACATTAAACAGCATTAGAATGTGTATAACCCATATATCAAGTGAGGAGGTACAGAGAGACTCACATAGTTGGAGGCCCACCAGGACTTGAGCTTGAGGTACCACTGTAGTCTTGGGCCCAGGTTCTTTTCAAATTCCCCTGCCAGCCCCTCCATCCTCACATACTGCTCGTCATCCATCAATGGACGAGCTGACTCCAAGTACTGGAGGACACACACAGAGAAAGGAAGGAGATAAGGTCAGGGTGCAATGTTTAAATTCAACCCCATCATTATTTAATGTTTTCTGTTGTTTTGTGAGGAGGGTGGTATGGTTGCCAGTTGAACAGTTACTCCTTGTGGCAACGCGGTCTCAGGAAAGGGAAAGAGGATACCTAGTCAGTTGCACAACTGAATGCATTCAACCAGGATGAGAAGGGAACGATGGCTGGATGCAAAGCCTCTTTTCCTCTCCTCTTTCCACAATCGCCTTTTTGTGAAACCTAACCCTAGTGTCAAGTATCATCCCCATAACGGGCCATAATCATTGCTTTCGCTTGTATAGCCATACGAATATTTTAGTATTCTGTTCATTAGTCCACTGTTAATACAATCCCAAAATCAAATTTTCATCATATGCAAAACACATCAACACAGTTTTTGCTCTATACTGAAAGCGGTCTCTCTTGAAAACTTGACTGCTGACATGCAAAAAAAAAGGAATTGAATTAACAGTGGACTAATGAAGAAAAAAACTAAATTATAATTTTTGAGTGAACTATCCTTTCAAAGGAGAGTAGCGCTTTATTGACATACTGACTGTGGTGCAAAGAGAGCAGTCTTATTGCCTCCTCTGAGTTGTCAGCCTATGGTTACAGATTACTTGATGGAAATTCCTTACACTTATGTGAATCTGTGATTAACAATTTCCCAAAATATCTGACTATTAATTTAGCTTCAGAGTAACAGCAACTCCTCTGAATGCAATGTGGTGGTGTCCTCAGAGAGGCCAGTAATCTAAGCAATTGATATGACATCGCAGGATATGATATCAGAGGATATGAAGTCATCAGAGGATGAACCCACCCTCCTGCAGGTGTCCTTGACCGGAGGGACGGGCAGCCGTGGCAGCGAACTCTGGAAGCTGTACAGCATTGGCTTCCTGCCAGAGAACAACTTGACAAATAACTGTGAACGACAGCAGAGCAGAAGAGGGGAGGGGTGAAAGGAGTGGAGGGGTGAAGAGTAAAATTAGCCTTTCTGATTTACCTCACAACCTGGATACCATATGTAAGGCAAAGTTCATGAGAACAATCTTCAAGAAAATAGTGGTTTTAAAGGCATAATTTGTGATCTTTACAGCAATTTTTATCAATAAATAATGATTAAAGGCTATATACTAATTAATTTAAAGGCTATACTAATGAATTTGAGACTGGTTACATTCCTCCAGCCTCATCACTTTTTGTTTTATAGCAAAACAAGTGTATTTTTATTATGGATCGACTCTTTACTACTGCTCTAGCGGAGAACTTTACAATGCATCTCTAGGCATGTGTGGTTTGATGTTAGACTGTTGAGACTAACACCAATGCACGTTAGAACACATTTAGCTACAGGAGAAGGAATCAAAGGTTAAAAGGGACACCCCTCCCCGTTCTTATCCCGGTAACGGGATTGCTTGACAAGATACATGGCGCGAAATTCAAAACAGCAAAAATCTAATAATTTCTCAAACAATCAACTATTTTACACCATTTGAAAGATAAACATCTCCTTAATCCAACCACATTGTCCGATTTCAAAGAGGCTTGACGGCGAAAGCATAAAGTTAGATTATGTTAGGAGAGTACATATAGAAAAAATTACACACAGCCATTTTCAATACAAGGACAGGCGTCACCAAAAGCAGAAAACCAGCTAAAATTATGCACTAACCTTTGACAATCTTCATCAGATGACACTTCTAGGACATTATGTTAGACAATACATGCATTTTTTGTTTTATCGAGTTCATATTTATATCCAAAAACAGCATTTTACATCGGCGCGTGACGTTCAGAAAATGTATCTCCCCCAAAACTGCCGGTGAATTTACAAAAATACTTATTATAAACGTTGATAAAATATTAAATTGTTATTCAAAGAATTATAGATTAACATCTACTGAATGCAACTGCATTGACAGATTTCAAAATAACTTTACTGGGAAAGCAGACTTTGCAATAATCTGAGTACTGCGCTCAGAAAAATACACTAAGCAATACAGATAGCCGCCATTTTGGAGTCATATAAATGCATAAATAACATTAGAAATATTCACTTACCTTTAATGATCTTCGTCAGAAGACACTTCCAGGAATCCCAGGTCCACAATAAATGTTGTTTTGCTCGATAAAGTTCATAATTTATGTTCAAATAACTCCATGTTGTTAGCGCATTCAGTAAGCTACTCAAAATGTAGGACGCGCGAGGAAAGTGTCACGACAAAAAGTTTAAAAAAAATCTATTTACGTTCGTTCAAACATGTCAAACGTTGTATAGCATCAATCTTTAGGGCCATTTTAACGTGAAACTTCAGTAACATTTCAACCGGACCATTCCTGTGTCTTGAAAACCATTTTGGAACAGAGGTTCCTCCCTCATGAATGCGCGCCAATGAAGTGATGTCATTCCCTGGGTTACCAACTTCCCAGCCTTCTCATTCGGTCTCTGTTCATCATAGACGCCTCAAACAACTTTCTAAAGACTGTTGACATCTAGTGGAAGCCTTAGGAAGTGCAAAATTAATCCTTTGTCACTGTGTGTTCCATTGGAAATGACTTGAAAATAGTACAGCCACAAGATTTTCATTTCCTGCTTGTATTTTTCTTAGGTTTTTGCCTGCCATATGAGTTCTGTTATACTTACAGACACCATTCAAACAGTTTTAGAAACTTCAGAGTGTTTTCTATCCAAATCTACTAATATATCTACTAATATGCATATTATAGTTTCTGGGCCAGAGTAGTAACCTGTTCAAATTGGGTACGTTTTTCATCCGGCCGTGAAAATACTGCCCCCTAGGCCCAACAGGTTTTAAAAGGCATGACTAATACGCAGCGGTGTGTTTGGACAGCATAGAAAGTACATGATTCATACTCAGAAGTGTGTGAAGACACGCTAGCAATTAAAGGGGCACTTCACCACTTTTTAAGCTCATATTCATACAGTACATGTCAAAAGGTTGGACACACCTACTCATTCAAGGGTTTTTCTTTATTTTTACTATTTTCTACATTGTAGAATAATAGTGAAGACATCAAAACTATGAAATAACACATATAGAATCATGTAGTTACCAAAAATATATTTTATATTTTATATTCTTTAAAGTAGCCACCTTTTGCCTTGATGACAGCTTTGCACACTCTTGGCATTCTCTGAACCAGCTTCACCTGGAATGATTTTCCAGCAGTCTTGTTGGCTGCTTTTCCTTCACTCTGCGGTCCAACTCATCCCAAACCATCTCAATTGGGTTGAGGTCGGGTGATTGTGGAGGCCAGGTCATCTGATGCAGCACTCCATCACTGTCCTTGGTCAAATAGCCCTTACACAGCCTGTAGGTGTGTTTTTGGTCATTGTCCTGTTGAAAAACAAATGACAGTCCCACGAAGCGCAAACCAGATGGGATGGCGTAATGCTGCAGAATGCTGTGGTAGCCATGCTGGTTAAGTGTGCCTTGAATTCAAAATAAATCACAGACAATGTCACCAGCAAAGCACCCCCACACCTCCTCCTCCATGCTTCACGCTGGGAACTACACATGCAGAGATCATCTGTTCACCTACTCTGCATCTCACAAAGACACAGCGGTTGGAACCAAAAACCTAAAAGTTGGACTCATCAGACCAAAGGACTGATTTCCACCGTTCTAATGTCCATTGCTCGTGTTTCTTGGCCCAAGCAAGTCTCTTCTTCTTACTGTTGTCCTTTAGTAGTGGCACAAATGCATTAAGAAGGAAAGAAATTCCACAAATTAACTTTTAACAATTCACACCTGTTAATTGAACTGCATTCCAGGTGACTACCTCATGAAGCTGGTTGAGAGAATGCCAAGAGTGTGCAAAGCTGTCATCGGGTGGCAAAGGGTGGCTACTTTGAAGAATCGCAAATATAAAATCAATGTTGATTTGTTTAACACTTTTTTGGTTACTACATGATTCCATATGTGTTATTTCATTGTGTTGATGTCTTCACTATTATTCCATAATGTAGAAAATAGTAACAAATAAAGAAAAACACTTGAATGAGTAGGTGTGCCAAAAATGTTGACAAGTGCTATATGTAGAAACTTATGGTGCTAGAGATAATTAGTATGAGGTCAAAAAGTGGCAAAGCGACCTCCCGAGTGGCGCACTTCATCGCAGTACTTGAGGCGTCACTACAGTCCCGGGTTCGATCCCAGGCTGTGTCACAACCGGCTGTAGCCGGGAGTCCCTTTGGGCGGTGCACAATTGGCCCAGCTTCATCCGTGTTAGGGGAGGGCTTGGCCGGGGGGCCTTTACTTGGCTCATCGCGCTCTAGCGACTCCTTGTGGCAGGTTGGTCGCCTGCAAGCTGACCTCAATCGTGAGTTGAACAGTGTTTCCTCTGACACAATGGTACAGCTGGCTTCCGGTTTAAGCGGGCTGGTGTTAAGAAGCGCGGTATGGCGGATGCGTGACTCGATCTTCGCTTCTCCCGAGCCCGTTGGGGAGTTGCAGCGATGAGACAAGATAAAAAAAGGGGGTAAAATGAAAATATATATTTTTTAAAACAGCAGAAGCTAGTTGGGTTATTGATTGGATCTATTCTAACAGCAAACCTCCCTAGTTCTCAAGAATCAAAACAACTAAGACTTAGAAGGAATGTCAACGTTGTAACAAAGGTTCACTGCACAGAGAATCAAAGCTTAGGCCTAGATGGGTTAAAATGGAACATAGTGAAGGTATTTATTTGGTATCTAAGGTACCTACACCTGACTCAAACGTAACTAGACTTTTTGTGATGAAACACCTCAACAAGTAACAATTATGTACCTAGCATAGTTCTGAACATTTCAGACAAACAACAGTTCCAGAGGGTGCATTGATGACATAGTAACTGTAACTCACTATCCAGAGTCTCGTGCCCCAGGAGACAGATCCGTGGCGGTTGTACATCCAGCCGTGCCATGACAGCAGGCACTTGAGGGCATTCCTCATGATGAAGATGATGGTGACCCACAGGCCTGTGCCCACCAGCACCCCACCCACTACCCGCTGGCTGTCCTCCGACATGTACGGACTGCACAGGTAGAGAGAGAGAGACATCATTACAGTGTTGTCCTGTTAATCACTATTGTTCATTGAGTATTATATGTTTCTTATTATGTATTTCCGTCAACAATGATTTAATGTTTCTATAAGCTTTCTTTTGCAATATATGTGGTAACATTTTCCATACCAATAAAGCCTTTGAATTTAATTATATTGAATTGAGACAGGGTCAGAAACTGCCTGACATGGATACATCAGGCAATATTTAAGCTATGAAACCGCCTAAAAATTACCATGTTTCAAATCTGGCCAGAGTGAAAATCTAATTTCAATAATATGATTGATGAAGATGATACATTTGATCTGTAGTGGAATAAATTAGGCTTGAGTTCTTGCTTCCCTATAACAGCTAGGTGTTTTATGGGGTAACTGTTGTTGATAAGGAGTTGGAAGGAGATTTTGGCACACAGAATATCTAGATTACCTGCTAAATCCTTTCAAGTTTTACAATAGGCGGTGGGTTATACACAATAAAATGAAATTCACTGCAATCAATCAAAATACCAATCACCGCTAAACCAGAAAACATAATATTTCCAAGGAATCTATCACAATGGGCGCACCATGGGCCCATGTACAGCGTGAATTGTTTTTATATGCATTATAACAAGACAATTTGTAAATGGAATTTTATCTCAACAAAAGCTTGCGCTATGCACACCTTATCTCAATACTGCCCTGTAAGCCTATCTTAAAGGAGGCTAAGCATCTTATAGATCATTTATTACAATATCGACCAGAACAAGAACAGCAAGACACATACATGCAAGTGTTAAAAAAAAACAATACATAATGTAATGTTGTCAAAATAGATGACCCTGATTATCACGATACTTATATCACGGCAAGGAAACAAAAAATGAAGCGGATTGAAGTAAAACAGTCCTAATGTTGAATACTAACAGTCTTATGCTGTCAACCAAATGTATTTGCTTACTTTCTAAGCTATAGCACAAAATATTTGGTATAAAACAGGTTTTCAAAAGGACCATAGAGTTAAATCTACTTCTTGTTTGTTTTTTGTCATGGAAAATCGAGTATTGTGATACTGTACTGTGACAACACTAGCACAATGTTATGCAAACACAAATATTAGGGCCTGAAGGAATAAATGTTCAGTGTGTGACTATGGATGTCAGATCTATAGGTGAACCATATCGGGGGTTTTACAATATTTTTGGACCACTGGACTCAACTCTGACACTAGGGTGATGTCACAAAGACGGGAACTGGGTGAGTACATGCACTCTTGGTTGTGAAAATGGTGAGACAGGTGAATATCTCTCTGACACAGTGGTCCCCAACACTACTCCTAGAGAGCTTTTTGGCTAGCTCAGCACTGACTAACACACATGTTTCTTGATGATTAATTAATTAGTTAAATTGTGTGTGTGTGTTAGAATATATTCAGTATGTGGACCATGTGGCAATCAAACACACAAATCTAGTGTTCTAAGCACCATGTTTCAACCAACTGAGCCATCAGAGCCATAATGCTGGATTAAAATGTAAAAACCTGCACTCTAAATAGCTCTTCAGAACCAGGGTTGGTCGGAAAAGACTTCCAAAGCTTTCCAGAGAACCATTCCAGAATTAATGGGCCTGTTAATCCATGTCGCTTTAGGTAATGGCATGAAGAGCAGGTGGAGGGAGGCCTGAGTGACCTCCCTCTCTGGTTTAACACAGTTACAGTCACATGTCAAACACATTCCATGGAAGTCCGAGTGTCTGTGGGTATTTTCGCTCCTCCCTTGTACTTAATTGATTAATTAAAATCACTAATTAGTAAGGAACTCCGTTCACCTGGTTGCAGTTATACTAATGTTTCTTGAACAGTGCATAAAAATGAATAAACACATTTATTAATGCATACATAATGCATAACAACACATAGGTGGTTCATAGAGTTCATAGTCCCAACGGGCAAAAATTGTTGAAATTGCATCATAATAACGTCATATGAACTAGTTTCTGGTTGTAATAACATAATTTCACCCAGTTTTGACAGCTGGGGTGGTTTAGAAAGTGTTACGCAGAGACATCTCTCCTTGTAAACAGACACAGTGAGCTGGATGATGGACAGGGTTATTATTAGATGGTAGTGCCCTACTACTACCATTACCTGATGGGTATGTGGGTGCCCAGTTTGGTGATGAGTCCCAGGGAGGGGTCTAGTTGGGCATATTTAGTGCCCGACATGTAACTCACCACCACCACCAAAAACCCAGACGGGCTGCCTGGGTACACGCCAGTCATGACCCCGTTCTATAGAGGAAAGGAATATATGCAGGATTAAAAGGGCATTAGGGTTGGGGAGAACAAAGAAAATTTAATTGGCATAAAATCACATTTACATTGGGGCCGAAGGGAACTACTGTATAAGCATATTCGGGTTAAAAGAAGCCTGGTCCCAGATCTGTTTGTGCTATATGTAGTCAACTATGGTTGTTGTTGGCATGAGGTTTGGCAAACAGATCTGGGATCAAGTGAACATGGGCCACATACAGTTGAAGTCAGAAGTTTACATACACCTTAACCAAATACATTTAAACTCAGTTTTTCACAATTCCTGACATTTAATCCTAGGAAATATTCCCTGTCTTAGGTCAGTTAGGATCACCACTTTATTTTAAGAATGTGAAATGCCAGAATAATAGTTAAGAGAATGATTTATTTCATCTTTTATTTCTTTTATCACATTCTCAGTGGGTCAGAAGTTTACATACACTCAATTAGGATTTGGTAGCATTGCCTTTAATTGTTTAACTTGGGTCAAACATTTCAGGTAGCCTTCCACAAGCTTCCCACAATAAGTTGGGTGAATTTTGGCCCATTCCTCCTGACAGAGCTATTGTAACTGAGTCAGGTTTGTAGGCCTCCTTGCTCGCACACACTTTTTCAGTTCTGCCCACAAATCTTCTATAGGATTGAGGTCAAGGCTTTGTGATGGCCACTCCAATACCTTGGCTTTGTTGTCCTTAAGCCATTTTGCCACAACTTTGGAAGTATGCTTGGGGTCATTGTCCATTTGGAAGACCCATTTGCGACCAAGCTTTAACTTCCTGACCGATGGCTTGAGATGTTGCTTCAATATATCCACATAATTGTCCTACCTCATGATGCCATCTATTTTGTGAAGTGCACCAGTCCCTCTTGCAGCAAGGCACCCCCACAACATGATGCTGCCACCCCCGTGCTTCACGTTTGGGATGGTGTTCTTCGGCTTGCAAGCCTCCCCCTTTTTCCTCCAAACATAACGATGGTCATTATGGCCAAACAGTTCTATTTTTGTTTCATCAGACCAGAGGACATTTCTCCATAAAGTATGTTCTTTGTCCTCATGTGCAGTTGCAAACTGTATTCTGGCTTTTTTATGTCGGTTTTGGAGCAATGGCTTCTTCCTTGCTGAGCGGCCTTTCAGGTTATGTCAATATAGGACTCGTTTTACTGTGGATAAAGATACTTTTGTAACTGTTTCCTCCAGCATCTTCACAAGGTCCTTCGCTGTTGTTCTGGGATTGATTTGCACTTCTCGCACCAAAGTACATTCATCTCTAGGAGACAGAATGTGTCTCCTTCCAGAGCGGTGTGACGGCTGCGTGGTCCCATGGTGTTTGTACTTGCGTACTATTGTTTGTACAGATGAACGTTGTACCTTCAGGCGTTTGGAAATTGCTCCCAAGGATGAACCAGACTTGTGGAGGTCTACAATTGTTTTCTGAGGTCTCTGCTGTTTTCTTTTGATTTTCCCATGATGTCAAGCAAAGAGGCACTGAGTTTGAAGGTAGGCCTTGAAATACATCCACAGGTACACCTCCAATTGACTCAAATTATGTCAACTACCCTATCAGAAACTTCTAAAGCCATGACATAATTTTCTTGAATTTTCCAAGCTGTTTAAAGGCACATTGAACTTAGTGTATGTACACTTCTGACCCACTGGAATTGTGATACAGTGAATTATAAGTGAAATAATCTGTCTGTAAGCAATTGTTGGAAAAATGACTTGTGTCATGCACAAAGTTGATGTCCTAACCGACTTGCCAAAACTATAGTTTGTTAACAAGACATTTTTGGAGTGGTTGAAAAACGAGTATTAATGTTTCCAACGTAAGTGTATGTAAACTTCCGATTTCAACTGTAAATACAATTCAGTATTATCACATTCAACATTACAGAGCAAACTTTGTAGGGTGCTATGTAGAGAGTGGGTTTTTAATGACTCAAGAGTGTGCTTTGCAAAAAGATAAGGTGAAACACCTGCATACTGTAAAGAATGGAAACATCCACTAACACTGACGTGTACTTATGTGTGGGTCATTACGGTTCAGTAGTAAGTTGACAAAGATAACTATTGTTGTATCTCAAACTAATCAAGATCAAACTAAGGGGCAGCAAACAGTCAATTTACAGCCTCTTAATATATTTTTTTTCATACAAGGCCTGTCACTTATTCCTTTCCATTTGTCAATTTCTCCCATTACAGTCAGTGACACTCACAATCAGTCATCAAGTAAGTGAGTGAGTGAGTGAGTGAGTGAGTGAGTGAGTGAGTGAGTGAGTGAGTGAGTGAGTGAGTGAGTGAGTGAGTGAGTGAGTGAGTGAGTGATTGATTAATTAGGCCCAGGGCTCCAGGGTGTGACCATTTAGTCGCATTTTGCGTCCCTTTGACTCGGATGTACGAGTTACATTTCTAATTGGTGGCATCAGTGAAGGCTGCAAATTCTAGCTAATCACTTGACTCAAAACCGTGACTCAAAACCATGATTTGAGCAAACAGTGACGTGCAATATCCTGTTTCACTGGCAAGCGAGCCACTCTCACTTCTTCTCGCAGTTAGCCTAGCGATTAAGAGCGTTGGGCCAGCAACTGAAAGGACGCTGGTTCGAATTCCCGAGCCAGCAAGGTTGAAAGATCTGCTGTTCTGCCCTTGAACAAGGCAGTTAACCCCTAACAACAGCTGCTCCTTGGGTGCTGTGGAGGTTAATTAAAGCAGCACCTCTCTGATTAAGAGGGGTTGGGTTAAATGCGGAAGACACATTTTGGTTGAATGCATTCATTTGTGCAACTGACTAGATATCCCCTTTCCCCAATATTGAATGCAATGGCCTCCTAGAATGCAGACTTATTCGGCAAAAAGTCCTAAGGCTTACCTGTTTCCCCCAGGTAAGCATAGGGTTGCAAAGGGAGGGTATATTACTGGAAACTTCTGAATTTTACCAGTAAACTACCAGAATTTTGGTAACTTTCAAGTATTTTATGTAATTTATCAGAAGACGTCTAGTGGCCCTTTTGGGTACTTCAGATTATCAGAGGTGTCTGTAATTATTGCTTGCCCTCTGTGTGGCCTTATCACATGTAAAATATTTTTAAAAATCAAATATGATTTTAAAATAAAAAATCTAATGAAAAAGCTGTAAAGAATTATCCTAATTATAAACCATCAACTTAGTGAATACCATTGGCGTTTAATACAGTATGAGGGTTTCTGCATGAAATATCTTTTATATTATTTATTTTTTACACAATTTTATTTATTTTACTATTTCTTTGTTTTAGCGCCAAACTAGTGGCAGTTGTGAAAAAAGTCACTAGTTGGAAGAGTTGCAGAGTACATTTCAAATAATGCCATTGTTGATTAGATGCTTTTTTCAGTAATTACTGTATTTTCTCTTAAACCATTTTGTCTATCAACTAGAAACTCATGGTCAATATGGACACAGATATCACATTTTTATACTATATATAAATATAATTTTTTAACGTTTTTTAAGTTTTAAGTTACCATAGATTACATTTTCTTCTCAACTCTCAATATCGAGTGTTATATCACCATTTCTTTACCGAAGTGGTAGTGTATGGCTTTGATATTCTGTATACGGAATGCGGGAAGCGCGCATCTGCCATTCGTGGTGATTGCATCGGCCTATATTGACATCATTGGGTAGTGTGCTGCCACGTTTTTTAGGACCTTAAATTTACTGTTAAATGAATCAATTACATTGCTAACCAGCATAATATTATATTTAGCGATCTAGCTAATGCGTTTTAAGTTTCCACTTCCTCAGATGGTGAATTAGCCTCAAATTAGCCTATGTGATATTAATACACAAAAAAGATATCAATCTCTACTGAACAAAATATCTCAGAAATTCAGGGACCCTATTTTGAGAGTAAAATATACCAACAAAATACAAATTGTCAACACACAATTCATGACAATCACTGGTTTAGGTTGCACATCAAAATATATTGTGTCATGCATTCCTGCTTAGACATATCTGATGAAACAATTGTTTTTAGTTTTTATTGAATCACGCAAACTCAGTAGCACTGTAATGACTTCATAAGATTATTACAAATGTTCTCTTATCACGTGACGCCGTGACAACATTTTTGAGAAAACGTTAGTGGCATTCCCCACCTGGGAAAAAAGTTAGTCTTGAGCCCTGATTAGTTAATTAGTTAATTGCGCACTCTCACCTTGAAGCGTATGAACCTCTTCTTCCAGGAGTGCTTGCCTGAGAGGTATATCTGGCGCAGGGCCTCGTGGCACAGCTGCATGTCAATGCCATCAGGCCCGACAGTGAACTGAAAGGCCACGGCCTGGTGAGCTTCTGCCATGGTGGCTGCTGCTGTACAGGGTCACTGAGGAGAGAGGGAGGAGGGGACATGACACATCGATAGGATTCGTTCTTTTTCCCCTTTATTTAACATGAAAGTACCATTGAGGTTAGAAGACCTCTTTTATTTATTTTATTTTTATTTCACCTTTATTTAACCAGGTAGGCTAGTTGAGAACAAGTTCTCATTTGCAACTGCGACCTGGCCAAGATAAAGCAAAGCAGTTCGACACATACAACAACACAGAGTTACACATGGAATAAACAAACATACAGTCAATAATACAGTAGAAAAATCTATAAACAGCATGTGCAAATGAGGTAGGATAAGAGAGGTAAGGCAATAAATAGGCCATGGTGACAAAGTAATTACAATATAGCAATTAAACACTGGAATGGTAGGGTGTGCAGAAGATGAATGTGCAAGTAGAGATAATGGGGTGCAAAGGAGCAAGATAAAGAAATAAATACAGTATGGGGATGAGGTAGATTGGATGGGCTATTTACATTTGAGCTATGTACAGGTGCAGTGATCTGTGAGCTGCTCTGACAGCTGGTGCTTAAAGCTAGTGAGGGAGGTAAGAGTCTCCAGCTTCAGAGATTTTTGCAGTTCGTTCCAGTCATTGGCAGCAGAGAACTGGAAGAAGAGGCGGCCAAAGGAAGAATTGGCTTTGGGGGTGACCAGTGAGATATACCTGTTGGAGCGCGTGCTACGGGTGGGTGCTGCTATGGTGACCAGTGAGCTGAGATAAGGCGGGGCTTTACCTAGCAGATACTTGTAGATGACCTGGAGCCAGTGGGTTTTACAAGGGGGACCTTTGTTACTGAGGTCAGGACACGGTCAGGGAAAGATCGTCTCAAGGTCAGTCTCATCTCTTTACTTGTAGCTAGCTTAGCGTAAAGACAAGTGCAGTTTAATTTCAAATTGATTTAAAAAAATACTGTAAAACGTTTTTTAAAAGTAAAAGGTACCTAGATAAAGACTTCATAACACATTCATAACCCATATGCATTTCATAAACGCTTATGCCATCTCCAGCTAATGATAATCGGTCCTACAGCGCTCTGCAACCAGGGGTGGGAAATAACAGAAAATACAAATCTACAGGGTCCTGTTCATTATGGCATGCAACAGAAAACTATTTCAAAGTTTTGCAATGGAAAACGAAAAGGAGTGTTTTGTATTGGACAAGTACAGATAGCCCCAGTTTTCTTCCGCTTGGAGCCTAATGAACATGACTCAGCTCTTCTCTCAGGAAAACACTGAGTTTGACGAGTCTGGACTATCCAACTTAGTAGGCTATACGACCCAGTCCCAGACCATTCTAAGTGCATCAGCACTGCAGAAACATTCACACTTTGCTTCTTTCCCTATTTCCTAGAAATCAAATGGGGACATTCTACAACAGTCAGCCAAATTCCAATATGTAAACAAATAGGACCTATTCCAGGGAAATAAGCCTCCCACTGAATAGAGGTAGGCTATGCTTATTGGATTAAACATTGACAGGCTGTTTACATTAAGTTGTGATTAGCCTACTATTCCAGAGCCCTGTTTGTTTGTCCCTTGATGAAACTATAATTAAATGGAGTAGGAGATAATGTAAGGAGCTCACTCTGTGCCAAGTATGGCAAGACTCCTGAGTCTTCGTCAAAAATCGCAGCTTATTCCCTATAAAGGGCACTACTTTTTACCAGGGCTCATATAGCACCATATTTCCTATATAATGTAGTACAGAGATCATCAGCTAGATTCAGCTGCGGGCCAATTTTTCTTGAACGGATGTGTCACACCCTGACCATAGAGAGCCCTTGGATTCTCTATAGTGGTTTAGGTCATGGTGTGACTAGGGGGGTGTTCTAGAATGTGTATTTCTATGTTGATGGTTTTGTATGGTTACCAATTAGAGGCAACTGGTAATTGTTGCCTCTAATTGGGGATCATATTTAGGAAGCCCTATCTCCCACCTGCTTTGTGGGATATTGTGTTTGTGTGTTTGGGCACTACGTCTTTACGTTCTTTGTAAGTTTTGTTTCTAGTTTCACTTTGTATTAAAAAGATGTGGAACTCAATGCACCTTGGTCAATGCGCCTTGGTCCGCTCATTTTGAAGTTCGTCTCAGTCTAGAAGACTACAGTGCCTTTGGAAAGTATTCAGACCCCTTGACTTTTTCCACATTTTGTTACATTTCAGCCTTATTCTAAAATTGATTAAATACATACAAATTCCTCAGCAATCTACACACAATACCCCATAATGACAACGCGATCAGGTTTAGAAAATATGGCACATTTATTAGAAATACAAAAAAGAAATACCTTATTTACATAAGTATTCAGACCTTTTGCTATGAGACTTGAAATTTACATCAAGTGCATCCTGTTTCCATTGATCATCCTTGAGATGTTTCTACAACTTGAATGGAGTCCAATTGTGGTAAATTCAATTGATTGATTCAGGAAGGCACATGATTCAGGAAGGCACACCTGTCTCTATAAGGTCCCACATTTGACAGTGCATGTCAGAGCAAACACCAAGCCATGAGGTTGAAGGAAATGTCCATAGAGCTCCGAGACAGGATTGTGTCGAGGCACAGAGCTGGGGAAGGGCACCAAAACATTTCTGCAACATTGAAGGTCCCAAGTGGTACAATGGTCTAAGGCACTGCATCTCAGTGTTAGAGGTGTCACTACAGATACCCTGGTTCGAATCCAGGCTGTATCACAACCGGCCGTGATTGGGAGTCCCATAGGGCGGTAAATAAGAATTGTTCTTAACTGACTTGCCTTGCTAAATAAAAAATAACACAGTGGCCTCCACCATTCTTAAATAGAAGAAGTTTGGAACCACAAAAGACTCTTCCAAACTGAGCAATCGGAGGAAAAGGGCCTTGGTCAGGGCTCTGAAAGAGCTCTAGAGTTCCTCTGTGGAGATGGGGAGAACCTTCCAGAAGGACAACCATCTCTGCAGCACTCCACCAATCAGGCCTTTATGGGAGAGTGGCCAGACAGAAGCCATTCCTAAGTAAAAGGCACATGACAGCACACTTGGAGTTTGCCAAAAGGCACTTAAAGACTCTCAGACCATGAGAAACAAGATTCACTGGTCTAATGAAACCAAGATTGAACTCTTTGGCCTGAATGCCAAGTGTCATGTCTGGGTGAAACCTGGCACCATCCCTATGGTGGCAGCAGCATCATGCTCTGGGGGTGTTTTTCAGCAGCAGGGACTGGGAGACTAGTCAGGATGGAGGGAAAGATGAACAGAGCAAAGTACAGACATATCCTTGATGACAACCTGCTCCAGAGCACTCAAGACCTCAGACTGGGGTGAAGGTTCACCTTCCATCAGGACAATGACCTTAAGCACACAGCCAAGACAACGCAGGAGTGGCTTCGGGACAAGTCTCTGAACGTCCTTGAGTGGCTCAGCCAGAGCCCAGGCTTGAACCCGAGCTAACATCTCTGGAGAGACCTGAAAATAGCTGTGCAGCAACGTTCCCCATCCATCCTGACAGAGCTTGAGAGGATCTGCAGAAAGGAATGGGAGAAACGCCCCAAATACCGGTGTGCCAAGCTTGTAGCGTCATACCCAAGAAGACACGAGGCTGTAACTGCTGCCAAAGGTGCTTCAACAAAGTACTGAGTAAAGGATCTGAATACTTATGTAGATGGTACAGTTTAACAATTTTTATACATTTGCAAAAAAATAGTTTATTTGTTATTATGGGGTATTGTGTGTAGATTGATGAGAGAAAAAGCTATTTAATCAATTTAGAAAAAGGCTGTAACGTAAAAATGATTTGGGAAAAAGTAAATGGGTCTGAATACTTTCCAAATGCACTGTATGTGAAGGCACATCTCATTTCACTAGATAGAACTCCATCTCATTTTATAGAGTAGGTCTACGCCTTAACCCGAAGCAGTTTAAACCTACTACTAGCCTACTCAGTCATATGATTACGAGGAGAAGCAGGCCTAATAAAGCTAGGTATGCCAGTTAATTTGCAGTCTGGTTGGTAAATGATTGAGTAGTTTTACAATGTTAAAGTTTAACCATCATATTTCCTTACAGGTTCACTCAAGGCCCAAGGCATTTAATTATTACCTGTGAATCGCATAGATCATTACCCAGGTAAGGCCTAAGGTTCTACAGAGGTACTATGCTATGCATTATACACTGCTCAAAAAAATAAAGGGAACACTTAAACAACACAATGTAACTCCAAGTCAATCACACTTCTGTGAAATCAAACTGTCCACTTAGGAAGCAACACTGATTGACAATACATTTCACATGCTGTTGTGCAAATGGAATAGACAACAGGTGGAAATTATAGGCAATTAGCAAGACACCCCCAATAAAGGAGTGGTTCTGCAGGTGGGGACCACAGACCACTTCTCAGTTCCTATGCTTCCTGGCTGGTGTTTTGGTCACTTTTGAATGCTGGCGGTGCTTTCACTCTAGTGGTAGCATGAGACGGAGTCTACAACCCACACAAGTGGCTCAGGTAGTGCAGCTCATCCAGGATGGCACATCAATGCGAGCTGTGGCAAGAAGGTTTGCTGTGTCTGTCAGCGTAGTGTCCAGAGCATGGAGGCGCTACCAGGAGACAGGCCAATACATCAGGAGACGTGGAGGAGGCCGTAGGAGGGCAACAACTCATCAGCAGGACCGGTACCTCCGCCTTTGTGCAAGGAGGAGCAGGAGAAGCACTGCCAGAGCCCTGCAAAATGACCTCCAGCAGGCCACAAATGTGCATGTGTCTGCTCAAACGGTCAGAAACAGACTCCATGAGGGTGGTATGAGGGCCCGACGTCCACAGGTGGGGGTTGTGCTTACAGCCCAACACCGTGCAGGACGTTTGGCATTTGCCAGAGAACACCAAGATTGGCAAATTCGCCACTGGCGCCCTGTGCTCTTCACAGATGAAAGCAGGTTCACACTGAGCACGTGACAGACGTGACAGAGTCTGGAGACGCCGTGGAGAACGTTCTGCTGCCTGCAACATCCTCCAGCATGACCGGTTTGGCGGTGGGTCAGTCATGGTGTGGCATTTCTTTGGGGGGCCGCACAGCCCTCCATGTGCTCGCCAGAGGTAGCCTGACTGCCATTAGGTACCGAGATGAGATCCTCAGACCCCTTGTGAGACCATATGCTGGTGCGGTTGGCCCTGGGTTCCTCTTAATGCAAGACAATGCTAGACCTCATGTGGCTGGAGTGTGTCAGCAGTTCCTGCAAGAGGAAGGCATTGATGCTATGGACTGACCCGCCCGTTTCCCAGACCTGAATCCAATTGAGCACATCTGGGACATCATGTCTCGCTCCATCCACCAATGCCACGTTGCACCACAGACTGTCCAGGAGTTGTCGGATGCTTTAGTCCAGGTCTGGAAGGAGATCCCTCAGGAGACCATCCGCCACCTCATCAGGAGCATGCCCAGGCGTTGTAGGGAGGTCATACAGGCACGTGGAGGCCACACACACTACTAAGCCTCATTTTGACTTGTTTTAAGGACATTACATCAAAGTTGGATCAGCCTGTAGTGTGATTTTCCACTTTAATTTTGAGTGTGACTCCAAATCCAGACCTCCATGGGTTGATAAATTGGATTTCCATTGATTATTTTTGTGTGATTTTGTTGTCAGCACATTCAACTATGTAAAGAAAAAAGTATTTAATAAGATTTTTTCTTTCATTCAGATCTAGGATGTGTTGTTTAAGTGTTCCCTTTATTTTTTTGAGCAGTATATTTCAGTTAACATGGTCATGAAACTTTTATCCAAAAATGTATTGGTGGAGTATGTTTTACAATATTATCTACAAAGACAGATCTCTGGGTTTGCCGTATATACAGTGGCAAGAAAAAGTAAGTGAACCCTTTGAAATTACCTGGATTTCTGCATAAATTAGTCATAAAATTAGATCATATCTTCATCTAAGTCACAACAACAGACAAACACAGTCTGCTTAAACTAATAACACACAAGTTATTGTATTTTTCTTGTCTATATTGAATACATCATTTAAACATTCACAGTGTAGGTTGGAAAAAGTATGTGAGCCCCTAGGCTAATGACTTCTCCAAAAGCTAATTGGAGTCTGGGGTCAGCTAACCTGGAGTCCAATCAATGAGACGAGATTGGGGATGTTGTTTAAAGCTGCCCTGCCCTATCAAATTTGACTTTGCTATTCACAAGAAGCATTGCCTGATGTGAACCATGCCTTGAACAAAAGAGATCTCAGAAGACACAAGATTAAGAATTGTTGACATGCATAAAGCTGAAAAGGGTTACAAAAGTATCTCTAAAAGCCTTGATGTTCATCAGTCCACGGTAAGACAAATTGTCTATAAATGGAGAAAGTTCAGCACTGTTGCTACTCTCCCTAGGAGTGGCCGTCCTGCAAAGATGACTGCAAGAGCACAGCGCAGAATGCTCAACGAGGTTAAGAAGAATCCTAGAGTGTCAGCTAAAGACTTACAGAAATCTCTGGAACATGCTAACATCTCTGTTGACGAGTCTACAATATGTAAAACACTAAACAAGAATGGCGTTCATGGGAGGACAATACGGAAGAAGCCACTGCTGTCCAAAAAAAACTGCTGCACATCTGAAGTTCGCAAAAGAGCATCTGGATGTTCCACAGCACTACTGGCAAAATATTCTGTGGACAGATGAAACTACAGTTGAGTTATTTGGAAGGAACAGACAAAACTATGTGTGGAAAGAACAAGGCACAGCACACCAACATCAAAACCTCATTCCAACTGTAAAGTATGGTGAAGGGAGCATCATGGTTTGGAGCTTCTTTGCTGCCTCAGGGCCTGGACAGCTTGCTATCATCGACGGGAAAATGAATTCCCAAGTTTATCAATACATTTTGCAGGAGAATGTAAGGCTATCTGTCCGCCAATTGAAGCTCAACAGAAGTTGGGTGATGCAACAGGACAACGACCCAAAACACAGAAGTAAATCAACAACAGAATGGCTTCAACAGAAGAAAATATGCCTTCTGGAGTGGCCCAGTCAGAGTCCTGACCTTAACCCGATTGAGATGCTGTGGCATGACCTCAAGAGAGTGGTTCACTCCAGACGTCCCAAGAATACTGATGAACTGAAACAGTTTTGTAAAGAGGAATGGTCCAAAATTCCTCCTGACCATTGTGCAGGTCTGATCCGCAACTACAGAAAACATTTGGTTGAGGTTATTGCTACCAAAGGAGGGTCAACTAGTTATTAAATCCAAGGGTTCACATACTTTTCCCACCCTGCACTGTGAATGTTTACACGGTGTGTTCAATAAAGACATGAAAACAGATAATTATTTGTGTGTTATTAGTTTAAGCAGACTGTGTTCGTCTATTTTTGTGACCAATTTATGCAGAAGTCCAGGTAATTCCAAAGGGTTCAAATACTTTTTCTTGCCACTGTAGCCTATTTTCTAAGGCAGATAGGCAAACCTCATCCAGCATCCATGGCTGCCTGGCCTGTCACCCCTAAAACACTCAACAAAACCAATTGAAGGTAGACCTAATACTTTTTTTACAACATGACTAGGTGAGGAGGGGTGCTGGAACAACATCTCTAGGCGATAGTATAAGTTTCCTTATGTCCTCCTGCCCTTGGAGTAAGCACTGATTTAACATGATTGGATATGTGAAAGCAAGGATAAAACTTCAAAGCTTAGACCGGTCAAGACATGTCAGATCAGCGATCAGCAACTTTAAGCAAGGTGGGAGGGGGGCTGGTAGCAGGCATGGCCATTGGAGCGGTCTCCCTCCTCTTGGCCGCACAGACAACATTTTTCTGTTTTAAAGCGAATTTCCTGCAATTCTAAGCATTTTGCCATGGGGCAGAGTGCATTTTACAGTTTTAAAGCTAGTTTCCTGCAATTTAGGGCTGGGCGATATGGCCAAAATATCATATCACGGTAAAAAAAAATTATGTGACGATAAGACAGTGTTTTATGAGTAGTGCGTGACTCTATGGTGGTAACAAATTCATTCTAAGTGATTTCAATGGGTCTTTCTCCTTTCTGATTGCTTTATGCTGTTCAATTCAACCCAAAATAATTTCCTGCTTTTTCATACATTTCTGCATTTCCTGCACTCATTTCAGATAATTTCCACACTGCCATGTAGGGCTGCACGATACGGGCAAACAATCTAAGCCTTATTTTTAACTAAAATGTTGCAATTGCGATTTGACTTGCGATTTATAGCAAAACACTTGGGTGAACTGTTGGAATCATGGAAATAGAATGATTATTCTAATTATATACTTAGAATATAATAGTGGGCACTTTGAATACAGTGTTGTTTGACATGACAACAAATTAAAATATCAGGAAGAGTTATTGTGACTGGGTAGGAAGCAAAGTGTTAAGTGTTTTAGGGGACCCAATAATCTTTGGCTACATTAACTGTTTTCTCTTAGCTACTTCATGTAGCTAACATATTAATTCTTTGCATATTCTATGGCTGCCCCATCAACCGAAAGTCGTCTGTTCGTTCGACCCATCGATTGGTTGAATTTTTTTAAATGCATATTTTCCATATATAGACACGTCCTATGTGTTTTAATAATACAAATGCCTCAAGAAGTATCAGAATTATAATTTCTTTACCTGACCCAACTATTCTCCTCCTGCTGGCTTTAGCAGACTCTGTCAGTACTCTCCTGAAGTTCCCTGTAATATGCTACATGGGGAGTCTGCAACCTTTCTCATGTGGAATGCCAATTTATCTTACCATTTCTAGTGATCTGCATCCCAGTTATGGTTTTCATATGCACATTTTTGTGAAACAGTTTAATTTAATTTATAATAACGGTCTTCATATATCAAAAACATTGTCATGTGGTTAATCAAAATTCGATCCAAATCTAAATGAGAATGATACAAACCTAAAAAGTAATTCTACAGTCATTGCCAACTATGGAAAAATAGCCTACATAAAGCCATCAAATAAAAACATTGCAGCCATCAGGTAGAAAATAGCCTGATAAAAATAAATACCCTATAAATCCCGTTGGCTACAGATGGCCGGTCTGCAACAAACTTCAAACATTGTATCAACTTGGGTAGGGCCCGAAGCTTGCAACATTGTATAAAATATTCTGGAGCCTCAGAGTTTCCTGAGCCAGTGAGCTTGGGACAGACACAGCTGTCGGGTATTTGTGCATGGGATAAGAAGCAGTGTTTGACTTGGGCAGGAGCTCAATGGAGCTGAGAACCGGCACCTCAAATGTTCTACTTCTTGAGCTCCTGTTCCTCTTATAGAATATTATCTCAAAAGTATTGTGGCGCTCCTGCACCTAAATATAAACAGTAACAACACCCAAAATAAGTACCAGAACCTATTTCAGTACAAGTCCAGCACTGATAAGTTGTAATCAGGTAGGCCTATTTTATGAAGTTTCCACTGGATCAGACATGACATTTTTCCCTTTCATGCTGAGTGGTTATCGAAAGGGAGAGATCTGGAAAAGCAGACTTTGTTTGCTTGCTGTGGTGCGTTAAGCCAATCAGAAATACTATCAGGTCCACAAATGGGTACATTTATATGCCTACATTTACGCAGGCCGGGTAGCGTATAGGCCTACTTCTATGCGTGCGCGTCCTTACCCAACATTGACAGGAGTGCTTCAAACAAAAGACATTGACTAAATTGACAAAACTCGTAAATGGAATGAAATAAACCAAACCTTGTTTCTCACAAGTGTAGCATAGATTGTGCACTCTGCAAGCAATGTGTCCACTCCGACAATGACAACAGGAAGACTGGAATAATAATATTGAATGAATTAACAGAAATTACCATAACCAAAGTAACAAACACTGTAGATTAGAAATTATAGGAATTAACTACTGGTGATATATGTAATGGGGAATTGATATACACTAACAATCAAATGCAAACAAATCACAGAAGTAAGTTATGAAACAATGAATGTGCACAAATTGGCGGGAGAGGCATTCTGGAGAGAGAAGTGCATTGTGCATCTGGGCGCATGGTCAATCCGACGTCTGCATTGGCCATGCAGCATTTACGGTGATACTTCTTGCACTTCACGGAGCAGTGCAGAGTTGTTGTCAAGGAAGTGAGTTTGTGTTCTACAGGATGTACCGCCCCCACCTACCGTCAACCAATCATGTCAATGCGGAGATATACAGAGCCCTCTGTATTGTTACACAAATTGGTAGGCTTATGGCGATATGGTACGTAGTTCAATTTGGCCTCTGCAATTGCGTCACACCCTCCATATGGAGCCTCCAAACACATTTTTGGATCAAGCATAAATTGGTCTAGGCCTCCACAATAGACTAGTTCACTGAGATGGGCACATACATACAGTTTGGGGTCACTTAGAAATGTCCTTGTTTTTGAAGAAAATCTAATTGATCAGCAATACAGTATAGACATTGTTAATGTTGGAAATGGCACATTGTGTTAGCTAATCCAAGTTTAAAATTTTAAAAGGCTAATTGATTATTAGAAAACCCTTTTGCAATTATATGTTAGCACAGCTGAAAACTGCGATGGGACAAGAGCGTAACTAGCAATAGGATATCAAGAAATTGGGGAGAAGACGGGTAAAAGTAAAAAAAATGTAAATAGGTCATGTAAAAACCCTAACCGGTCCATGCATCAATACCGGTATATCGTAAAATATGGTATACCACCCAGCACTACTGCAATTCTAGTCTTTTTTTTTAAGCTACACTAAACAAAAATATAAACGCAATATCAAATGTTGGTCCCATGTTTCATGAGATGAAATAAAAGATCCCAGCCCGGTGGAGGAATGAATTAACGGATTCTGGGCGTACTCCGCCCATGAAAGAAATCAGGCCCACTCTCCCTGCCGGTCCTGGCAATGACTCTTCAGGAACCTCCCCAGCTCCTGGTTCATCCCCTCCATCTGCCCATTACACTGAGGCCTATACCCGGAAGTGGGGCTGACAGTGACCCCAAGCTTCTCCACCAAGGCTCTTCATACCCGTAATGTGAATTGGTGGCCACGTTCGGAGACGATGTCCTCCGGCAGTCCATAATGTCAGAAGACCTGCTGAAATAGTGCCTCAGCAACGTGGAGAGCAGAAGGGAGAACAGAGAGAGGGATGAAACAGGATTTGGAAAATCTATCCACAACCACCAAAATGGTGGTGAAACCGTCAGAGGCAAGATTAGTGACAAAGTCAATGCATAGATGAGCCCAGGGATACTGAGGCATGGGAAGGGGAAGAAGTGGCCATGCTGGAGCGTGCAGGAGGAGATTTGGTTTGAGCATACATGGAACAGGAGTTGACGTAACGAATAACGTCCTGCGCCAAGGTAGGCCACCATTACTTCTCAGAGATGGATTGAGTAGTACGAGAAATACCTGGATGTCCAGCGACGACAGCTGTGTGTGCCCAGGTCAGCAGCCGATCCCCGTGGGAAAGTAGATGCGCTCAGGAGGACAGGTAGTGGGTGCAGGCTCCCTCTCCAGAGCCTGGCGAATGTCAACATCTACATCCCAGACCACAGGGGCTACAACTTGAGAGGTAGGGATTATGGGTGCACTCTGGACAGGATCCCCTCCCGAATCGTAGAGATGGGACATCGGCTTTGGTGTTCTTTGAGCCTGGGCGATAGGTCAGCGTGAAGTCAAATCTTGCAAATAATAGGCCCCACCTTGCTTGGCGCGGACTCAGCCTCCTCGCTGTCTGTATGTACAGGATAACGAATTAGTCCCTGGTGCCCTCCAGCCAGTGTCTCCACTCCTAATGCCAACTTCACCGCCAGGAGCTCTCAATCGCCGACGCCGTAATTCCTCTTTGTAGGGGACAGCTTCTTAAAGTAATATGCACGGATACAATTTTTGTGGATTACCTTGTCGTTGAGACAAAACTGCCTCCACGCCCACTTCTGAAGCATCCACCTCCACCACAAAGGATATTGTGGGATCTGGGTGTTTGAGCAATGGGGTGGAGGTGAAACGTCCCTTAAGTATACTGAAGGCCTCGTCAGATGCTGGACTCCAACACCAACCTACGGGGACCCCCCTTGAGGAGAGCGGTGAGAGGAGCGGCGATGGAGCTGAAGTTCCTGATGAAACGGCGGTAGAAGTTGGCAAACCCCAAAAACCGTTGTAACCCCTTTATGGTGGTTGGGACTGGCCATGACCTGACCGCATCTACCTTCTTGATGTCCATCTTCACTCCTTGCAGACTGATTTGGTAGCCTAGGAAGGAGACAGCCTCCTGATGAAACTGGCACTTCTCAGCCTTGACAAACAGTTGGTTAGCCAGGAGGCATTCCAGGACTACTCGGACGTGAGTGATGTGATCCTCCAAGGTAGCCATGTAGACCAGGATGTCATCCATATACACAACCACCTGGCGTCCAAGCATGTCCCAGAACACCTCGTTGACGAATGCCTGGAACACTGACAGAGCATTGGCTAAGCCAAATGGCATCACCAAGTACTCGTAGTGACCAGACATCGTGCTAAAAGCTGTCTTCCATTCATCCCCCTCCCGGATGCAGATGAGATTGTATGCACTCCGCATGTCCAATTTGGTAAAGAACCGGGCCCCGCAGAGCTGTTCGATAGCTGCCGGCAGAGGGTAACGGTACTTGGTGGTGATCTCATTGAGTCCTCTGATAACCCTCCATCCTTCTTGGCCACGAAGAAGAAGCCTGCAAACGCAGGAGAAGTGGACATGCAGATGAAACTTTGTTGGAGCGCCTCATGGATGTACTCCTCCATGGCTTTTGTTTCAGCCACCGACAGAGGGTAGATGCGTCTGCGCTGGGGCAGGTCGATGGCACAGTCCCAGGGGCCATGAGGAGGGAGAGAGGTGGCGCAGGTTTTAGAAAATACCTCCCGCAGGTCCTGGTATACATCCATGATGTTGGGCTGAAGGGCAACCACAGGACTCCGATGTGGAACCACAGGTGACGGTGAAAGCAGGTCCTCCGGCATTCGGGTGCCCAGCCCATGATTTTCATCCTTGACCATGAGATGGTGGGGTTATGGCGTTGAAACTAAGGGAGGCCGAAAATGATCTTGTGAGCTGGTGCACTGGTGATGAAGGGAATGTTCTCCTGATGGATGGACTCCACGGTGAGGGTGAGTGGTCTGGTGATGTGTATGATGGTCCCGGAACCTAATGCCCGATTGTCGAGTGCTTGAACCGGGAAAGGAGAGCTGGTATGAGGTGATGTTAAGAGAGGAGGCAAGGGTCTGGTCAATAAAGTTCCCCGTGGACCCGGAATCCACTAATGCTGTAGAAACAGTACATGAGGGACAGTCAACTAGTGTGACCGACACCAAAAAGGGTTTGGCAGAAAGTGATGAAGAGGGGATGCTCACGCCTGCCCCTGCATGTGGAAAATCACGTGACCTTCCCTATGCTCTTGTCGATCCCGAGTTGGGGCGTACCGGACACTGCTGGAGCTAGCGCCCTCCTTGAGCCCCAGCTGTCTCCATCTGCGTCACTCTGCCGCGGGGAGGCGTGTGACCCCTACCTACATGGGTTCAGGCTCTGATCCAAAGTGTTCACTGAGGGACGCTCCCAAAGTAGGTTATCTAGACGGATGGCCATCGCGATGAGTGTGTCCAAGGAGAGATTGTCGTCTCAACAGACCAGTTCCGTCTGGACCTCCTCACGCAGACCTCTTTTGAAGAGCGTACAAAGCGCCGGCTCATTCCATCTGCTGGATGCTGCTACTGTCTGGAAGGTGAGTGCGTACTCGGCAGCAGTCTGGTCCTCCTGCCGTAATTGGAGTAGGCGCTCACCCCCCTCTCTGCCCTCCGGTGGATGATCGAAGATACCTCTGAACAGAGCCATGAACCCCTGATATGAATCCAGCTCCTCCTCTGCCAGACGGCCGTAGCCCATTTCAACGCCCGCCCAGTCAGCAGAGAAATAACCATGTCAACCTTGGACATCTCAGTGGTGGGGGCTCCCACCTGGTGCACAAAATAGAGGGAGTAGGAAGCCACAGCATTTAGACAGGGTGCCGTCATATTTATCCGGGAGGGACAAACGGGCATCGCTGACCTGGGCGGGTTGCTGAATGGGCTGGCTCGCTGGGTCGACTATCCTCCACTAGTTGAAGGCAACGCCACTCAGGTATGTTCGAGAAACTCTTCCATAGCCGTCCCCAGTTGCACCAGCTGGTCATGGTGTTGACGAAGTAGGTATCCCTGTTCATCGACCATCTGGAACATGTTCTGATTTCCTGCAGCTTCCTTTTTGGGAGGCAGTATTCTGTAACGTAGATGCTGGGAGTCGAGAAGCAGGTGGTAATTTTAATATAACAAAGTACATGGCACGATACAACATCCTGACATGAAACACAGCAACAATGCTGCTTGGGGAAAGAACCTAAGGGAAAGCCATATAAAGGGGAGGTAATGAGGGAGGTAATGGAGTCCAGGTGTGCCTCATGATGAAGCACAGGTGCGCGTAATGATTGATGGCAGGTGCGCGTAATGATGGTTGCCAGGACCGGTGGTTAGTACACCAGCGACGGCGCAGGAGTAGACGTGACACATATGCACAAAAAGCTTATTTCTCTCAAATGATGTGCACAAATTTCTTTACATCCCTGTTAGTGAGTATTTCTACTTTGCCAAGATAATCTATCCACTTGACAGGTATGGCATATCAAGAAGCTGATTAACCCTTTAGGCCCCAATAGAATTCTAGAATGCTTCTGTAGATTACTGTGAATTTTTATAGATAAAGCTTATTTCCTCAGACATTTCAAACAAACAGACATAGCTCAAAAACAAAGAACAAGTGACAACCACAAGTTAACTTAGTTTTAAAGAGCATAACCTCTTCTTTAATATGACACCACATTCATGTCAATAGCTATAACACAAATTTTGTCTTCCATTGTGCAAAGACACTCACTATAAAAAAAGTATTAACACTCAACACAACAAAAAAACCCTAGAGTATTTAAATTGTCATACATTTGACTAAATGACTCACTCAAAATGTACCAGGTATAGTATATTATACTTATAAATATTATTTACACAAAAATACTTTTTTTAAATAATAAAAAATGTGACCAGCGGTCAATATTCAGAAAGTATGTCAAAACTCACACAAAGTAGGTTATTTGATTGACAACGATTCTTACTTCTGTAACAATGTAAAAATGCAAACAACTATTCAGAGACTATTTCAAAATGTAGATAACCTCTCTCAATAAGATTTAGTACAGACCAGGCCTGACACAAAATGTAGAAATAGTAGCTTATTTTGACAAAACTCCTGATACTTCAGTGAAGTATCAGATAGAGACAGATAAAGAGAAAACATACAAAACACAACAACTGTTCAGAGACAATTTTTTGGTTTGCCAGTGCTGTGATAAAAGTGTAGAATAAGAGATTTTAAGAATTTATCTGCACTGTATGTGTGTTAGCTAGCTAGCCAGGAGTAATGATTCCATACATTTTTCAAATTAACTGCCAGTATGTGACTGTCACAGAAATTGTTGTTTTGCTGAAGGGAGGACCAAGGCGCAGCGGGTATGTGGATACTCATATTCTTTTAATGAAAACACGCAAAGCATCCACAGGGAAAACAATAAACAGTACTCACGACAACAGGAACAGTTTTGCAGGCTCACAAAACACAGTGCAAAAACAACTACCCACAACCCCAAAGAAAAACACACTACTATATAGGACTCCCAATCAAAGGCAACTCAACACACCTGCCTTCAATTGGGAGTCCAATCACCAACACAACACTTAACACACAGAAACCCTGCCACGTCCTGACCAAAACTAATACAATTGCTCCCTCTGCTGGTCAGGACGTGACAGTACCCCCCACCCCCTCAAGGTGCAGACCCCGGAATGCACCTTAAAAAAGAAAACACAAAAAAATCCCCAATACCCCAACAAAACAATACACAATAACCCCTAAACAATAAGGGAGGGAAGGGAGGGTGGCTGCCGTCAACGACGGCACTGTGCTACACCCTCCCTCCCCAACCCACCTATCCTGGAGGTGGCTCAGGTGCGGGACGTGAACCTCGCTCCACCTTCGGCGTCGCCCACTTCGGTGGCGACGATAGCTGCGCCGGGCCGACGGGCCACTCGGGCTGACCCTGGCAGACGGACCACTCTGGCTGGGCCGGAGGACAGGCGGGCCACTCGCGCTGGGCCGGAGGACAGGCGGGCCACTCGGGCTGGGCCGGAGGACAGGCGGGCCACTCGGGCTGGGCCGGAGGACAGGCGGGCCACTCGGGCTGGGCCGGAGGACAGGCGGGCCACTCTGGCTGATCCGGGCAGTCGGGCCACTCTGGCAGCTCCGGGCAGTCGGGCCACTCTGGCAGCTCCGGGCAGTCGGGCCACTCTGGCAGCTCCGTGCAGACGGGCCACTCTGGCCGCTCCTGACTAGCGGGCGGCTCTGGCGGCTCCTGACTGGCGGGCGGCTCTGGCGACTCCTGACTGGCGGGCGGCTCTGGCGACTCCTGACTGGCGGGCGGCTCTGGCGACTCCTGACTGGCGGGCGGCTCTGGCGACTCCTGACTGGCGGGCAGCTCTGGTGACTCCTGACTGGCGGGCAGCTCTGGCGACTCTTGACTGGCGAGGCTGGGCTGACGCACTAGACGCCTGATGCATGGGCCTGGTACTGGACATGCCACTTGACGCTCTGGGCGATAATTTCTTTACCTCTGGATAAGATGAAAACAGCCTAACCAGCTCTGCTGGCAACAATTTCATTACGCATTTTTGCAGACGTTTACTGACACTGGCCATATTCAACGGGTGTTGTACACACATCACGTAATGTTAGCTAACGAGCCAGCCTGCTAACGTTAGCTAGTTAAACAACAATGAACAAATTGCCAACACTGCCTAAGTGCAACACTGCCTAACATTAGGCTCTAACTAGAAAAGCAAACGGCTCTGGGAAACAAATAATAACGTCAGCTAGGGAGCCAGCCAGCTAACGTTAGCTAGCTAGCTAACAGTACACTTTAGCTTGAAATGAAACCACTTTATGTCAAAATTAGAAACGTGTAATATATGAAAATGTAGCTAGCTAATGCTAGATTATCTTACTTGTATACATCAACATGCATCATGGACGCATCTCCCTGTCAGGAATGCGAAACCACACTTGCCCTTAGTTTGAAGATGTATTCCGGAGACAGCTGTTTTCTCCATCTCTTTAGCTATCATACTCTAATTCCATTGATTTCAAAACTTGATCCTCCAGAAAATGGAGAGCAACACTTATGCAGCTGCACTACACAATAAAACATTTTTAAAGCCGTGTTCGACAGGATTCACAACACAGACAGACAAGCTCAAATAGACAGATGACTTCAATACGGTTGACCAATCTTCTCTCGGCATGTCCAGCCCACTCATTATCTCAGACAATCATAGCTGGTGGGAAGGTTGCTAACTTTTTCTGTGGCTTAACCAACAAGGCTCATAATTTAATCATTTTATTTGTATTTACAGATAGCATACAAGTTTGTTATTAAGGCACATGAAAGTTCACATGTTCGAGACAACATTTCTGCCAAACAAACGCATTTTGATTAAAATGCGTTGCACGCTTCAATGGGGTAGGAGGATGTGTGTCGTTGTGATTCTGGATGGCCAGATAGCTAGCAACAATGACAAGAAACTGCCATGTGGAGAATCGTGAGTGGCTCGTTTTATCTTATCTTATCGTGTTATCTGGGCTCCTGAGTGGCCAGCGGTCTAAGGCACTATAATACCTGGTACGAATCCAGGCTGTATCACATCCGGCTGGGATTGGGAGTCCCATAGGGCGGCGCACAATTGGCCCAGCGTCGTTCGGATTTGGCCAGAGTAGGCCGTCATTGTAAATAAGAATTTGTTCTTAACCTGTTGGGGATAGGGGGCAGTATTTGCACGGCCGGATAAAAAACGTACCCGATTTAATCTGGTTACTACTCCTGCCCAGTAACTAGAATATGCATATAATTATTGGCTTTGGATAGAAAACACCCTAAAGTTTCTAAAACTGTTTGAATGGTGTCTGTGAGTATAACAGAACTCATATGGCAGGCAAAAACCTGAGAAGATTCCTTACAGGAAGTGGCCTGTCTGACCATTCCTTGAGCTTCTTGACTCTGTTTATTGAAGACTGAGGATCTTGGCTGTAACGTGACACTTATAGGCTCATAGGCTCTCAGAAGGCGGGAAAAAGCTGAATGATGTAATTCCAGCCACTGGCTGAAACACATTAGCGCTTTTGGCAAGTGCTCTATCAGAGGACAATGGGCGGAGGCGCGTGCACGAGTCGACTCCATGTTTTTATTTTCATTCGTCTTTGAACGTAAACACAGATTCCCGGTCGGAATATTATCGCTTTTTTACGAGAAAAATTGCATAAAAATTGATTTTAAACAGCGGTTGACATGCTTCGAAGTAGGGTAATGGAATATTTAGAATTTTTTTGTCACGAAATGCGTTGTGCGCGTAACCCTTCTTTACCCTTTCGGATAGTGTCTTGAACGCACAAACAAAACGCCGCTATTTGGATATAACTATGGATTATTTGGGACCAAACCAACATTTGTTATTGAAGTAGAAGTCCTGGGAGTGCATTCTGACGAAGAACACCAAAGGTAATAACATTTTTCTTATAGTAAATCTGACTTTGGTGAGTGCTAAACTTGCTGGGTGTCTAAATAGCTAGCCCTGTGATGCTGGGCTATCTACTGAGAAAATTGCAAAATGTGCTTTCACCGAAAAGCTATTTTAAAATCGGACATATCGAATGCATATAGTAGTTCTGTATCTATAATTCTTAAAATAATTGTTATGCTTTTTGTGAACGTTTATTGTGAGTAATTTAGTACATTTTTAGTAAATTCACCGGAAGTGGGGGTATGCTACTTCTGAACATCACATGCTAATGTAAAAAGCTGGTTTTTGATATAAATATGAACTTGATTGAACAAAACATGCATGTATTGTATAACATAATGTCCTAGGTGTATCATCTGATGAAGATCATCAAAGGTTAGTGCTGCATTTAGTTGTGGTTTGGGTTTTTGTGACATTATATGCTAGCTTGAAAAATGGGTGTCTGATTATTTCTGGCTGGGTACTCTGCTGACATAATCTAATGTTTTGCTTTCGTTGTAAAGCCTTTTTGAAATCGGACAGTGTGGTTAGATTAACGAGAGTCTTGTCTTTAAAATGGTGTAAAATAGTCATGTTTGAGAAATTGAAGTAATAGCATTTCTAAGGTATTTGAATAACGCGCCACAGGATTCCACTGGCTGTTACGTAGGTGGGACGATTTCGTCCCGCCGACCCTAGAGAGATTAACTGACTTGCCTAGTTAAATAAAGGTTACATTGTTGATCTTGATACCATGTCTTGTTTTGAGTTGTTTTGACTGATGGCACGTCTATATTAATATGGCTAAAATCCTCTAGCTAGATGTATTTGAGAGAGAACAAGTGCTCATTGTGCAACTTTATTTATGTTTTCAATAAACATTGGAAACAAAATATAGTGTACATGTGAACAATCTAAGCCAACCCCGTCTGTTTTGCCCCATACTGTAGTTGTGCACAGATCAGTTTTGTTGTTAAACAACCATTAAAGCAATCCAGTCTTGAAGCAAAGATTTTCTATTATATTGACAAGATAGTCAAGTGACCGCTCTAACAATGGAAATACATGTCCTCAAAGATGGAAGGCAGGCGGGAGGAGACGAGATCAGGTGGGACCATTCTAGCTAATGAGAGGGCAGATACTTGTGTGAACAACAGGCCTTCGTGATAGAAAGAGGACTCATCTTTGTATCTGTGCCATTCTTGCGTCTGTGACAGCATGGCCATTGAGTATATCTCCATTTTAAAGTAGTCCATTTTCTTCTTCATTGGCTGATTGCTCTCAACTCATAGGAATCCCCATCCAGTTGACGACTTTAAAATGGTGGAAGCCTTCAATGGCAATGTCCATGCTAAAACGGGTTAAAGCCATAATGAGTCCTCTATCTATATTTATGACAACTCCAATATGAAGTTGTTTTTTTCAGTGGCCTAAATGCCACGTGTCCACTTATATCAGTGCATTCGTAACAACCCATCCATTATGAAACTTCTATGAAACAACCCATCACTCTCTTTCTTGTTCAAATAGCCCTTACACAGACTGGAGGTGTGTTGGGTCATTGTCCTGTTGAAAAACAAATGATAGTCCTACTAAGCGCAAACCAGATGGGATGGGCGTATTGCTGCAGAATGCTGTGGTAGCCATCCTGGTTAAGTGTGCATTTGAATTCTAAATAAATTACAGACAGTGTCACCAGCAAAGCACCCCCACACCATCAAACCTCCTCCTCTATGCTTCACGGTGGGAAACACACATGTGAAGATCATCCACTCACCTACTCTGCGTCTCACAAAGACACGGCGGATGGAACCAAAAATCTCACATTTGGACTCATCAGACCAAAGGACAGATTTCCACTGGTCTAATGCCCATTGCTCGTGTTTCTTGGCACAAGCAAGTCTCTTCTTATTATTGGTGTCCTTTAGTAGTGGTTTCTTTGCAGTAATTCGACCATGAAGGCCTGATTCTCGCAGTCTCCTCTGAACAGTTGATGTTGCGATGTGTCTGTTACTTGAACTCTGTGAAGCATTTATTTGGGCTGCAATTTCTGAGGCTGGTAACTCTAATGAACTTATCCTCTACAGCAGAGGTAACTCTGTGTCTTCCTTTCCTGTGGCGGTCCTCATGACAGCCAGTTTCATCATAGTGCTTGATGGTTTTTGCGACTGCACTTGAAGAATTGTTCAAAGGATTTTTTTGGTTACTACATGATTCCATATGTGTTATTTCATAGTTTACATTTACATTTAAGTCATTTAGCAGACGCTCTTATCCAGAGCGACTTACAAATTGGTGCATTCACCTTATGATATCCAGTGGAACAACCACTTTACAATAGTGCATCTAAATCTTTTAAGGGGGGGGGGGGGTTAGAAGGATTACTTTATCCTATCCTAGGTATTCCTTAAAGAGGTGGGGTTTCAGGTGTCTCCGGAAGGTGGTGATTGACTCCGCTGTCCTGGCGTCGTGAGGGAGCTTGTTCCACCATTGGGGTGCCAGAGCAGCGAACAGTTTTGACTGGGCTGAGCGGGAACTGTGCTTCCTCAGAGGTAGGGGGGCCAGCAGGCCAGAGGTGGATGAACGCAGTGCCCTTGTTTGGGTGTAGGGCCTGATCAGAGCCTGAAGGTATGGAGGTGCCGTTCCCTTCACAGCTCCGTAGGCAATCACCATGGTCTTGTAGCGGATGCGAGCATCAACTGGAAGCCAGTGGAGAGAGCGGAGGAGCGGGGTGACGTGAGAGAACTTGGGAAGGTTGAACACCAGACGGGCTGCGGCGTCTAGTTTAGATGTCTTCACTATTATTCTACAATGTAGCAAATAATAAAAATAAATTAAAACCCTGGAATGAGAAGGTGTGTCCAAATGTTGACTGGTACTGTGTTCATTTTTTATTTTTCATTATTATTATTTTTTTATTCAAGCTTTATTTAACTAGGCAAGTCAGTTAAGAACAAATTCTTACTTACAATGACGGCCTACCGGCGAAACAGTGGGTTAACTGCCTTGTTCAGGGGAAGAACGACAGATTTTTACCTTGTCAGCTCAGTTCATCTCCCAGGACAAAGTGGCTAGTCAAAGCAAGCTATCTTAATGGCCATTAATGTTAAATGTATGTTTCGGTATGCCCCCAAACTAGTATAGTTGGTTCACAGTTGGTTTCGATATTTTAACCTGCGTGTCATGATCGCCTCTGGTGTGGATGGACAAAATCATCATGCGCGCATTGGCGGTGTAGTCAGCTTATGAAGGACACATTTCTGGGTACCTATGTCAGCCAGCAACGACGCAGTTGTGTTTCCATTCAGCTGTTTCACCAGCCACTTTCCCTTCCCCCAGATGGGTTCCCGTGATCACATGACTGTGCTACTGGAAACTGGGGGAAAGGTCGTCGAGCTGCAGCGCTCGAATTCTAGGCAAACGAGCAACGAATAACTCGCAACATTATAGCCATCATACTCTGTGATAATAGGCTACATTGTTTATTATTATACTTGGGCGAACATGTAATAAGCCACGATAATAAAGTAAATAGTATTATGTGACTGAATAATTGAATAACTGCATAAAAACGTGATCCATTCAAATGTCATCGCAATCTTGTTTGTTTAAACTAAAACGAAAGAAAAAATACATTCTCATCATGTGCTATACGTTTCTTCTTTTACTCATTCACGCACATAATACACATTTGTATCTTAAAATACCTTACATGGGAAATATTATTGGATACGTTTCTCTGGGGTTGAATTACAGGCCACTTGTTGTAAAATGGGGTCAGCATTTCCCTATGATTGGAATAGGCTATAATTCAGTGTTTCAGAGTCAACCTAAATTCGCTTTAGTCAATGTAAGAGGTATGAAGCTAGATAATCTAATGCAGTGTCTAATGATTGATCAATGATGCCTGATTAGGTTATGGCTTAATTGCCTTGCATAAGGCCCTCAAAGGACACACACCTGTACCGTACTCTCTCTGACCTTCCTCTGCTCTATTTGGAGGTTACATGTGTACCGAGGGCAGGTGTCCCATTTGACATTGTAGCGACGTTTACACAATAGCCTTGCAGCTAAAAATTTAAACAAACTTGGGGAATAATAAAGTATTTGCCAATGAGACTGATAGAGAATGAATGACCTCTTATTTGGACTCCTGCCCAATAGCAGTGTTATGATCCCAACAACAGTTAAGCGATTCATTGATAGGATACCTGCTGGTTTTGTTGTGAAACAAGATTGTGTCCTCTTGCTGTCAAAATACCATGACATGAATGGTAGGCCTACTGTATTTACATCCAAATAGTGTCTTTTCAACACAGATTGCTTACATTGGAGAGACAGTCAAACAAATATATATTTATTTGTTTAACCTTTCTAGGGAGTCATGACGAGACAGTGGTCTCTTTCGCAGATGATCCCTGCGTGAACACATCCACAAACAACATTGTTTTATACAAGTGTCATATATGGTAGTTATGACACAGGAGTAAGTGCAAACAAAGGTCAAAATACTAGATCTAAGTATTTCATTTAAACTTGGTTTATAAACATTTCAGTTTTATAAACACTTCTGTCTCATTGCGAATTTAGGTCTATAGGCGATTGTCTTCTTTACAAACATATCATAGTAGTAAAATATTTCTGTATGACCACTTCACCACGCTGAAGACTGAACACAAAATGTAACGTCAGAGATTCCCCTTACCGGGGTCGTCACCAGTTACCACAGCCACAAAGTCATAATTATGGCTAAACCCCGCCTATTTCTACAATTTATCTTAACCACTGCTAAAGTTATGCCTAACCCTAACCTTACATTAAGACCAAAATGCATTTTTTTTGTGTGTGTTTTAACGACATAGCCAATTTTTACTTTATTGTTTGACTGCAGCCACACTTCGAAAACTGTTTTAATCGAACAAAACAAAACACACTCAAACAAAGTATGATTTTACTCACCAGCCCTTTCTCCAAACGTGTATATTCGTAACGCAAAAATGTAAAAGAGGACTTTCTTTGAACGTGTCCAAGGTTGTGAGGCTTGGTTCGACCTCCCTCAGCGTTGACAGTTGCAAGGCGCCGTATGAATGGAGAGTGAGGACTTGCAGAGACCGCCCAGTTTGAAACGTCACATTAGTTCTTCTTTTCCTTCTTCTTGGGAGAGGCTATACGGACACAATTGATGGGTAGTTCGGCTCTTTTTACTGACTCGGATCTTTTCGACTCGTTCAGTCAAAGAACGAATGTTTCGACTCATTTCGTTCATTTGAGTCAGTAATGTCCAGAACACGCAGGATCCCTTATCAGCGAACGATTAACTGAAAACTCGAAAGAGTCATGATTCTACAAGCCTTTCGTTCACGTCGTTCACCATAAAGTGCTTATTGGAGATGTCATTTGTGACTGAGACATATGTGTGCTTTAAACAATGTACATTTGTTGATTGCTAGGCATCAAAGACACAGACATGCTGGTTTGAATTCAGGCTGCATCACAACCGGCCTTGATTGGGAGTCCCATAGGGTGGCGTTGTCTGGGTTTGGCCTGTGTAGGCCGTCATTATAAATAAGAATTTGTTCTTAACTGACTTGCCTAGTTAAATAAAGGTTAAATAAAAAATAAAAACGTTTAAAAGGCAAGCGATTGCTACTTTGAAGAATATCAAATATATTTTGATTTGTTTAACACTTCTTTGATTACGACATGATTCCATATATGTTATTTCATAGTTTTGATGTCTTCACTATTATTCTACAATGTAGAAAATAGTAAAAATGAAGAAAAACCCTGGAATGAGTAGGTGTGTCCAAACTTTTGACTGGTGCTGTTTATAAAATGATTCACATATTTTTTGGAAACTATATTTTTCTTTATTATTTTTGCTTACCCTACCACCCCTCCCCTAATTGGAGTAAACTAATGGACAACAACACTTAGGCTTCTACTTCCAGCTTATACATACTATAAACATTTGACGGACACAGTATATTTTACAATAGTTATCCTTTGTTTCTTTCCTCCTTCAGCTACCTTCATCAACTCCCATCTATCTTTGAAGACCATCCAGTTTTGATTTCTATTTGCCATATATTTTTAACTGTGCTGTTTCACAAAAGTTCTGAACCTATATATACATTTTACGGACACAGTATATTTTACATTATTTATCTTGTTGTTTTTAGTCCCATCCTTCAGCTCCACTCAACTCCTCCCATCTATCTCTGAACACCATCCAGTTTTTATTTCTATTTGCCTTATGTTTTTCAACTGTGCTGTGATGTTTCACAACAGTTCTGAACCTTTCTATTCGCATAGCTTCTACAGATTGTAAATTAAAGATAAACATTTTTGTTAAGAGTATTAGTATATTATTGATCGATTGACTATGACTATTCAAATCACCCTGCAGTGCTATTTTCAGAATTACCTCCAGGTAAATGTTGCAATTGTTTAGATGTTCCTGAACCTATGACCAAAAACAAGCTTCATATGGGCAATACCAAAACAAATGATCCAACGATTTTGTCTCTTCGCAGCAAAATCTGCAGAGCTGGGATGGGTTTATCCCCCATATATATAACATTCTATTGGTACCAAGAATGTTGTATAATAATTTAAATTGAAGAACTCAAACTTTTGAATCTGGCGTCATTTTATGTATCAGTTCATAAACCATGTGCCATGGAATCGGTACATCGAAAATCTCTTTCCAAATATTTTGCTATCTATTTGGCACAGCTGTAATTTTCTGGTCCTTACATGAAACTGGTATACTTTTCTATTCACCACAATTTTCTTTAATGCAGGGCCGACAGACAAGTTCCTTACTTCTCCCCCTTCCACTTTCATCTTCTATTTTTGCGGTAATGTTGCAATTAGTTGGTTGTCATTTTGGGTAGAGCAGACATTTCCATATATTTTTGTTAGCTGCATGTGTGACATAACTGCACCAGACCTATTTATTAAAGTATTTACAAAGATGGTACCGTTTTATTTTTTTTAAATCGATTAGTATATTTGAGTTTAACCATAATACTTGTTGTATTATTTGTTCGGTCTTTTCTCGTGGATTAAACTGAAATTTCAACCAACTTTCTATGGCTTGTTTTTTTTTTTAAATGATATTTTGGATAACCGAAATAACTGAAAATGAGAGGTTGTAATCTGAATAAAGGGAAAAAGGCCATTATTGACCATGGGGTGAGACATTCTTACTAATCTGCTAGAGAACCAGCTCAGATTTAAATTAACTTTTGTGTGACTGAAGCCGTTAGTAAGATGTCTAATGCTTTAATATTGAATATTTCTGCCCTCCCAATTCATATTCATTATATAAATACAGTGAGGGAAAAAAGTATTTGATTCCCTGCTGATTTTGTACGTTTGCCCACTGACAAAGAAACGATCAGTCTATAATGGCAGGTTTAATGGCAGGTTTATTTGAACGCTGCTCAGAGACAGAATAACAACAAAACAATCCAGAAAAACGCATGTAAAAAATGTTATAAATTGATTTGCATTTTAATGAGGGAAATAAGTATTTGACCCCCTCTCAATCAGAAAGATTTCTGGCTCCCAGGTGTCTTTTATACAGGTAACGAGCTGAGATTAGGAGCACACTCTTAAAGGGAGTAAGCGTCAGACCTCCAGTGAGAATCCTTGGCCCAGTATATCCTACGCCTGCTCCACGCACGGTACCCCGCATTCCCCAGCACAGCCCAGTTCGTACTGTGCCGGCGCTCCGCCCTTGCCGGGCTAGCGTCAGCATCGAGCCAGGACGGGTTGTGCTAGCCGCAAGCACCAGACCTCCAGTAAGCCTCCATGGCCCAGTACGTCCGGTGCCGGCTCCGCACACTCGTCCCGCAGTGCGCCCTCCGCTCCTCAGCCCTCCAGCGACGCTCCTCAGCCCGGAGCCTCCAGCGATGCTCCTCAGCCCGGAGCCTCCGGCAACGCTCATCAGTCCGGAGCCTCCGGCGACGCTTCTCAGCCCGGAGCCTCCGGCGACGCTCATCAGTCCGGAGCCTCCGGCGACGCTTCTCAGCCCGGAGCCTCCGGCGACGCTTCTCAGCCCGGAGCCTCCGGCGACGCTCATCAGTCCGGAGCCTCCGGCGATGCTGCTCAGCCCGGAGCCTCCGGCGACGCCTCTCAGTCCGGAGCCTTCAGCGGTGGTCTGCAGCCCAGAGCCTGCAGCGGTGGTCTGCAACTCAAAGCCTTCAGCGGTGGTCTGCAGCCCAGAGCCTTCAGCGGTGGTCTGCAGCCCAGAGCCTTCAGCGGTGGTCTGCAGCCCAGAGCCTTCAGCGGTGGTTTGCAACCCAGAGCCTTCAGCGGTGGTTTGCAACCCAGAGCCTTCAGCGGTGGTCTGCAACCCAGAGCCTTCAGCGGTGGTCTGCAACCCAGAGCCTTCAGCGGTGGTCTGCAACCCAGAGCCTCTGGTAATGATCCACAGGTCAGGGTTCCAGAAGCAGAGGGATCTGCAGGCAGAACGGGGGCTACGCCCGGAGCCGGAGCCACCTCCGGAGTTGGAGGATTGGCGGAAGTTCTGGGTGTAGCACAGGAGCCGTCATTGTCGGTGGCCACCCTCTCTTCCCTCCCTTTATGTTTAGGGTTGTTTTTGTGGGTTTTGGTGTGGAGTGCAGTGCAGTCGGGGTCTGCACCTTCGGGGGGGGGGGGGGGTACTGTCACGTCCTGACCAGGTAAAGAGGTCATTTGCCATAGTAAAATGGTCAGGGCGTGGCAGGGGGTTGTTTTGTGTGGGTTTTTGTTACTATGTGGGAGTGTTCTAGTTTTCTATTTCTATGTGTTGTTTTTCCATGTTTGGCCGGGTATGGTTTCCAATCAGAGGCAGGTGTCTTTCGTTGTCTCTGATTGGAAGCCATACTTAGGCAGCCTGTTTTCCTTTGGGGTTTGTGGGTAGTTGTTACCGTTTAGTCTTGTGTACCTGACGGGACTGTTATCGGTCGTTTGTTGTTTTTTGTTGCTCATTCATTAAAGAAAAAGAATGAGCACTTTACACGCTACGCCTTGGTCTCCTTTCAATGACCCCTGTGACAAATACATGCCCGTCTGAAGTTTGCCAATGAACATCTGAATGATTCAGAGGACAACTGGGTGAAAGTGTTGTGGTCAGATGAGACACAAATGGAGCTCTTTGGCCTCAACTCAACTCGCCGTGTTTGGAGGAGGAGGAATGCTGCCTATGACCCCAAGAAAACCATCCCCACCGTCAAACATGGAGGTGGAAACATTATGCTTTGGGGGTGTTTTTCTGCTAACCTGTTAGGACTAGGGGGCAGTATTGACACGGCTGGATAAAAAACGTACCCGATTTAATCTGGTTACTACTCCTGCCCAGTAACTAGAATATGCATATAATTATTGGCTTTGGACAGAAAACACCCTAAAGTTTCTAAAACTGTTTGAATGGTGTCTGAGAGTATAACAGACCTCATATGGCAGGCCAAAACCTGAGAAGATTTCAAGCAGGAAGTGGCCTGTCTGAGAAGTAGTGTTTCATCTTGGCTCTTTTTATTGAAGACTCAGGATCTGTGCAATAACGTGACACTTCCTACGGCTTCCATAGGGTGTCAGAGCCCGGGAAAAAGCTGAACGATATCGAGGCAGACTCTGGCTGAAACACTTTATCGCTTTTGGCAAGTGGCCACTCAGAGTACTATGGGCTTAGGCGCGTGCCCGCTTCGACCGAATGCTTTCTTTTCCTTTGTCTGTTTACCTAAAAGCAGATTCCCGGTCGGAATATTATCGCTTTTTTATGAGAAAAATGGCATAAAAATTGATTTTAAACAGCGGTTGACATGCTTCGAAGTACGGTAATGGAATATTTAGAATTTTTTTGTCACGAATTGGGCCATGCTCGCCACCCTTATTTACCCTTTAGGATAGTGTCTAGAACGCACGAACAAAACGCCGCTATTTGGATATAACAATGGATTATTTTGGACCAAACCAACATTTGTTATTGAAGTAGAAGTCCTGGGAGTGCATTCTGACGAAGACAACAAAGGTAATAACATTTTTCTTATAGTAAATCTGACTTTGATGAGTGCTAAACTTGCTGGGTGTCTAAATAGCTAGCCCTGTGATGGCGGGCTATCTACTGAGAATATTGCAAAATGTGCTTTCACCGAAAAGCTATTTTAAAATCAGACATGTCGAGTGCATAGAAGAGTTCTGTATCTATAATTCTTAAAATAATTGTTATGCTTTTTGTGAACGTTTATCGTGAGTAATTTAGTAAATTCACTGGCAGTGTTCGGTGGGAATGCTAGTCACATGCTAGTCACATGCTAATGTAAAAAGCTGGTTTTTGATATAAATATGAACTTGATTGAACAAAGCATGCATGTATTGTATAACATAATGTCCTAGGGTTGTCATCTGATGAAGATCATCAAAGGTTAGTGCTACATTTAGCTGTGGTTTGGGTTTATGTGACATTATATGCTAGCTTGAAAAATGGGTGTCTGATTATTTCTGGCTGGGTACTCTGCTGACATAATCTAATGTTTTGCTTTCGTTGTAAAGCCTTTTTGAAATCGGACAGTGTGGTTAGATTAACGAGAGTCTTATCTTTAAAATGGTGTAAAATAGTCATATTTTTGAAAAATTGAAGTAATAGCATATCTAAGGTATTTGAATAACACGCCACAGGATTCAACTGGCTGTTGAGTAGGTGGGACGCAAGCGTCCCACCTAGCCCATAGAGGCTAAGGGGACAGGACAACTTCACCGCATCAAAGGGACGATGGACGGGGCCATGTACCGTCAAATCTTGGGTGAGAACCTCCTTCCCTCAGCCAGGGCATTGAAAATGGGTCGTGGATGGCTATACCAGCATGACAATGACCCAAAACACACGGCCAAGGCAACAAAGGAGTGGCTCAAGAAGAAGCACATTAAGGTCCTGGAGTGGCCTAGCCGGTCTCCAGACCTTAATCCCGTAGAAAATCTGTGGAGGGATCTGAAGGTTCGAGTTGCCAAACGTCAGCCTCGAAACCTTAATGATTTGGAGAAGATCTGCAAAGAGGAGTGGGACAAAATCCCTCCTGAGACGTGTGCAAACCTGGTGGCCAACTACAACAAACGTCTGACCTCTGTGATTGCCAACAAGGGTTTTGCCACCAAGTACTAAGTCATGTTTTGCAGAGGGGGTCAAATACTTATTTCCCTCATTAAAATGCAAATCTATTTATAAAATTCTTGACATGCGTTTTTCTGGATTTTTTTGTTGTTATTCTGTCTCACTGTTCAAATAAACCTACCATTAAAATTATAGTCTGATCATTTCTTTGTCAGTGGGCAAACGTACAAAATCAGCAGGGGATCAAATACTTTTTTCCCTCACTGTAGGCCTGTTTAATTTGGCTTGCCATTCCAAATAAAATGGAATATTTTTTGCTCATATAATTTTAAAAACATGTTGCTATGTGTAGGCAAGGTCTATGACTAAAGAGTAAATCAACGTGATTTCTTCACAAATAGACAGGTCTTTTCTTTTCCATGATTGTCACGTATTCTCCCTATCCGGCCCCTAGGTCACCAGGCTGCTCCAAGACAGTCTTGAAGAAGACATGACAAAACCTATTCCCACTCAGGAGACTGAAAATATTTGGCATGAGTCCACAGATCCTCAAAAGGTTCTACAGCTACACCATCAAAAGCATCCTGACTGGTTGCATCACTGCCTGGTATGGCAAACAGAGGGTGGTGCGTACGGTCTAGTACATCACTGGGTGTAACGTTTGTCGTCGGATAAAGCGGACCAAGACGCAGCGGGGAAATGTGCACTCATCTTCTTTTTTATTTAGTTGGCAAAGAAGGTGAACCAAAAATAAACACGTACACAAAAAGAAACAACGACGAATAACAGAAACAATCTCCCACAAAACACAAACAAAACACATACCTATATATAGGACTCTCAATCAGAGGCCAATTGAGAGCCCAACACCCAATTACCTAGACATAGAAATACTAAACTAGAGAGAACATAGAAATACAAAAAACATAGAACATAACCCAAAACCCGGAAATAATAAATCAAACACCCTTCTAAACAAACCACCACCCCGAACCACATAAAACAAATACCCCCTGCCACGTCCTGACCAAACTACAATACAAATAACCCCTATTACTGGTCAGGAAGTGACACTGGGGCCAAGCTTCCAGCCATCCAGGACCTCTATACCAGGTGGTGTCAGAGGAAGGTCCTAAAAATTGTCAAAGACTCCAGCCACCCTAGTCATAGACTGTTCTCTCTGCTTCGCATGGCAAGCGGTACCGAGGTCCAAGAGGCTTCTAAACAGCTTCCAAGCCATAAGACTACTGAACATCAAATCAAATGGCTACACAGACTATTTGCATTGACCCCCCCCCCCCCCCCCCCCATTTTACACCGCTGCTACTCTCTGTTGTTATCATCTGTGCATAGTCACTTTAATAACTCTGCCCACATGTACATATTACCTCAATTACCTCGACTAACCGGTGCCCCCGCACATTGACTCTGTACCGGTACCCCCTGTTTATAGCCTCGCTGTTGATATTTTACTACTGCTCTTAATTATTTTTTACTTTTATTTTAATTTTTTAGTGTGTATTTTTCTTAAGCTGCATTTTTGGTTAAGGGCTTGTAAGTAAGCATTTCACTCTAAGGTCTACACCTGTTGTATTTGGCGCATGTGACAAATATGTTTTGATTTGATTTGAATCTCTGGTGGAGGCATTGCATCTGATGCAGGGAGGGATGTCTCATGGGTGTGCGAGAGCTCTTCTGATGACCCTGACTCTGACAGTGATACAGAGATGCTCCAGTGCAAAATAATGTGTTTGGGCACGTCCACTTCAAACCCTGTTGGTCCAGATCAGGCCTCCGCATCAGCTGATTTTCCAGGTAGGCCTTGTCTCTTTTTCAGCTTTTTTGCCTAGGCCTAGAGATCCTCAATTGTTGGTCTGACTTACAGCAATCTTGTTTACACGAAAAGCGTTTACCAATGGCCTACAAGCCATATAGGCCTACGCCTAACTTAGATGAATAAAATAAAAACTGCAGCAGAATAAAATAATATTGTCATTATTTTCATTTATATTATTAGCCAAATGTTGTTATTATTATTATTATTATTATGAGAATATTATTACTATCATCGTTGCTTTCCTGTCACTGCTATGACTGTCTACAATTAGCCTATTGCTGGCATTAGACTATTATAGGCTACAATGGTTGTAGGCCTAATTGTTTTTATTATTAGGCTATTATTATTAGCTTAATCATGTTGGCCTGTATCGTGTATGCAAGCCAATTAAGATGTTTCGCAATATCGCTATTGTTGTGTATGAACGGAAGATTAGCCTTGCTTCACATTGTATTTCATAAAATGAAATAAACTATTTTGGCTATTATCATTTCAACAGTGCCGAATCCACAACCATTGCCATCCCCACAGCGCCCACACCGCCAACACCTGTAGGCCTACCAGGTAGGCAATTTGTGGGTTGTTGTCTTTGTATTTCAGTGTCATGTCTTTTATTATTATTCTACGTTAGTGTAACAGTTTAGCTTCCGTCCCTCTCCTCGCCCCAACCTGGGCTTGAACCAGGGACCCTCTGCACACAGACAACAGTCACCCTCGAAGCATCGTTACCCATCGCGGAACAACTACTTCAGGTCTCAGAGCGAGTGACGTCACCCAATTGAAACACGCACCACCGCTAACTAACTAGCCATTTCACATCGATTACACACCCCCCCCCCTTTTGACCTTGTCCTTTTCCACAGCAACCAGTGATCCGGGTCAACAGCATCAATGTAACAGTTTAGCTTCCGTCCCTCTCCTTACCCCAACCTGGGCTTGAACCAGGAACCCTCTGCACACATCAACAACAGTCACCCACGAAGCATCGTTACCCATCGCGCCACAAAAGCCCCAGCTCTTGCAGAACAAGGGAAACAACTACTTCAGGTCTCAGAGTGACGTCACCGATTGAAACGCTATTAGCGCGCACCACCGCTAACTAGCTAGTCATTTCACATCGGTTACATTAGCATACTTGGTTGTCTGGTGATTTTTTTTTACAAATAGGCTAACATTATATATATTTGTATAGATCCTGTCCTGCCAAATCCACCGCCACCTGAGAGACAGTAATTGGGGAAGGCTTATCGTTACGCACACTTATCACCATCGTTACGCGAATCAGCGCTTCATCGGACTCACCTGGACTCCATCACGTTATTAATTACCTCCCCTATATCTGTTACTTCCTCAGTTTATTTCCCAAGTCAGCATTAATGTTGTTATGTGTTCCTTGTCCAGTTGCTGTTCGTGTTTTGTTTCCTGTCTGTTTATTCATTACATTTTAAATCCCTGTACTTGCTTCTCATCTCCCAGCTTCTGTCCTTACAGAACACTGACTCAACAATTTGAAGCATCAGGGAGTTTTTCATTTTTGTTGGTGATGTATGGTCTGGGTGCAACTGCCAAAGCAACCGGGGATGCCTCAGCTGCCTCGAGAGGCTCACAAGCCCCGGTTGGCTCGTCAGGCTCCCACGCCTCAGCCGGCTCGTTGGGCTCCCACTCGTCGGGCTCCCCGCACCTCAGCCGGCTTGTCAGGCTCCTGAATGATTTATTCCAGAGTTCGTTCATCTCTAGGAGACAGAACGTGTCTCCTTCCTGAGCGGTATGACGGCTGCGTGATCCCATGGTGTTTATACTTGCGCACTATTGTTTGTACAGATGAACGTGGTACCTTCAGGCGTTTGGAAATTGCTCCCAAGGATGTCCCAGACTTGTCGAGGTTTGCAATTTTCTTTCTGAGGTCTTGGCTGATTTCTTTTGATTTTCCCATGATGTCAAGTAAAGAGGCACTGAGTTTGAAGGTAGGCCTTGAAGTACATCCACAGGTACACTTCCAATTGACTCAAATGATGTCAATTAGCCTATCGGAAGCTTCTAAATCCATGACATAATTTTCTGGAATTTTCCAAGCTGTTTAACCTCTTACATCTAGACGTTCCGCTAGCGGAACACCTGCTCCAATATCCAATGATGGGCGTGGCGCGAAATACAAATTCCTCTCAAATCCGAAAACTTCAATTTTTCAAACATATGACTATTTTACAGCATTTTAAAGACAAGACTCTCGTTAATCTAACCACACTGTCCGATTTCAAAAAGGCTTTACAACGAAAGCAAAACATTAGATTATGTCAGCAGAGTAACCAGCCAGAAATAATCAGACACCCATTTTTCAAGCTAGCCTGTTGGGGCTCGGGGGCAGTATTGAGACATTTTGAAAAAAATATGTGCCCATTTTTAACTGCCTCCTACACCAACTCAGAAGCTAGGATATGCATATTATTAACACATTCGGATAGAAAACACTCTGAATTTTCTAAAACAGTTTGAATGGTGTCTGTAAGTATAACAAAACTCATATTGCAGGCAAAAACCTGTGAAAAATAGATAAAAAAAAAATGTGGATTTTGTGACTGTACTATTTAGTGTCATTGTTTTATAGATACCATAGTGAGAAAGGATTCATTTCGCAACACCTACGGCTTCCACTAGATGTCAACGATCTTTATAAAGTTGTTTGAAGCGTCTATGATAAACAGAGAGCAAATTAGAATCCAAGGAAGTTGACATGTCATCACTTCATTTTTTTGCGCCTGCGCATAAATCTGAGAGACGTGAGTTTGTCATCATTTTTTATCTAGACATAGGATAGGTTGTGTGAAAATATTACTGATGTTTAACGTTAAAAATGGACCAAAAGATTAATGCTAAACAACATTTGACATGTTTGAACGAACATAAATAGATTATTTACTAGGTTTTTTTAGCTTTTCGCCGTGATTTTACCAGCCCCACACCACGTTTTGTGGGAGCATAATGAACGCTAAGTACTTGGTGTTATTTGGACATAAATTATGAACTTTGTCAAAAGAAACCACATTTGTTCCGGACCTGGAATGCCTTCCGGACCTGGGATCCTGCCTTCTGATGGAGATAATCAAAGGTAAGGGGGTATTTACAATGTTATTATCGATTTTAGATGATGCTAACTGTATAGCATAGCCTGTTGTTCTTAGCATAGCACCCCGTTTATTGCAAAATGTGATTTCCCAGTAAAGTTATTTTGAGATCTGGCCATTCGGTAGCAATTACGAGATGATAATATATTATTCTTTGAATGACAATATTATAATTTACCAATGTTTTCGAATAGTAATTTTGTTATGTTCACCGGAAGCATTTCAGAGAAGAAAAAAATCTGAATTTCACGCTACTGTAAAATGCTGTTTTTGGATATAAATATGAACTTGATGGAACAAAAAATGCATGTATTGTATAACATAATGTCCTAGGAGTGTCATCTGATGGAGATTGACAAAAGTTAGTGCATAATTCAAGCTGGTTTCTGCTTTTGGTGATGCCTGACCTTGAATTGAAAATGGATGTTTGTACTTTTGTGGCTATGTACTGTCCTAACATAATCTAACTTTATGCTTTTGCCGTAAAGCCTCTTTGAAAATCGAACAATGTGGTTAGATTAAGGAGATGTTTATCATTTAAATTGTGTAAAATAGTTGATTGATTGAGAAATTGAAATTATTAGATTTTTGATGTTTTGAATTTCCAGCCTTGTTAGCAATCCCGGCTCGGGGTTCATTGCTAACCTGTAGCCCCAACAGGCTAGCATATAATGTCACAAAAAACAAAACCACAGCTAAATGCAGCACTAACCTTTGATGATCTTCATCAAATGACAACCCTAGGACATTATGTTACACAATGCATGCATGTTTTGTTCAATCAAGTTCATATTTATATCAAAAACCAACTTTTTTACATTAGCATGTGACGTTCAGAACTAGCATACCCCCCGCAAACATCCGGTGAATTTACTAAATTACTCACGATAAACGTTCACAAAAAACATAACAATTATTTTAAGAATTATAGATACAGAACTCCTCTATGCACTCGATATGTCCGATTTTAAAATAGCTTTTCGGTGAAAGCACATTTTGCAATATTCTCAGTAGATAGCCCAGCCATCACGGCTAGCCATTTAGACACCGACCAAGTTTAGCCCTGATCAAACTCCGATTTACAATTACAAAAGTTTCATTACCTTTGTTGTCTTCGTCAGAATGCACTCCCAGGACTGCTACTTCAATAACAAATGTTGGTTTGGTCCAAAATAATCCATCGTTATATCCAAATTGCGGCGTTTTGTTCGTGCGTTCCAAGACAGTATCCGAAATGGTAAATCAGGGTCGCGAGCATGGAGCAATTCGTGACAAAAGATTTCTAAATATTCCATTACCGTACTTCGAAGCATGTCAACCGCTGTTTAAAATCCATTTTTATGCCATTTTTCTCGTAAAAAAGCGAGAATATTCCGACCGGGAATCTCCGTTTAGCTAAACAGAGGAAAGAAAACAAAGCTTTCGGTCGACGCGGGCACGAGCCTGAGTCTCACAGTACTGTAACCAGCCACTATCCAAACGCGCTACTTTGTTTCAGCCAGAGCCTGCAAAGCCACGATTCAGCATTTTGCCGCCTTCTGAGAGTCCATGTGAGCCGTAGAAAGTGTCACGTAAGAGCAGAGATCCCCTGTAATAGATAGAGATAATCAACAAGGCCAAGAAATGGTCAGACAGGGTACTTCCTGTACAGAATCTTCTCAGGTTTTGGCCTGCCAAATGAGTTCTGTTATACTCACAGACACCATTCAAACAGTTTTACAAACTTTGGAGTGTTTTCTATCCAAAGCTAATAATTATATGGCTATTCTAGTTTCTGGGCAGGAGTACTAATCAGATTAAATCGGGTACGTTTTTTTATCCGTCCGTGAAAATACTGCCCCCTAGCCATAACAGGTTAAAGGCACCGTCAACTTAGTGTATGTAAACTTCTGACCCACTGGAATTGTGATACAGTGAATTATAAGTGAAATAATCTGTCAGTAAACAATTGTTGCAATAATTACTTGTGTCTTGCACAAAGTAGATGTCCTAACCGACTTGCCAAAACTATAGTTTGTTAACAAAAAATGTGTGGAGTGGTTGAAAAACGAGTTTTAATGACTCCAACCTAAGTGTACGTAAACTTCCGACTTCAACTGTATATGCTTCAACTAGCAAAAGAGTTCTGAGCACACCACATGGCTGGGAAAGTTGTGCCCAAGGTCCACGTCTGCAGCATCCCAAGGATACACGACCAGAGTAGAAGCGGAGGCAGTGCCAAGTGCGCAAGCATCGGAAACAGAACAAAACACACAAGACTTGAAACACTTGCCAGAAAGTTGTGTGTGGAAAATGTACAAGGAAGATAGTGATTACTTATGTTAACTGTGAGTAGACTATAGAGACTAAACGACATAAGCCAGGGCGTATTGCATGCACAAGGTTTGGCCAATAATTAGCCATCCAGTTCAAATGTGTATGAACCCAACATATATTAAAAAAAAAAGAATGTTCATTTTGTTCTACTGACTTGTATTGCTATGATTGCTTCATATTTCAGCTAATTTGGAGCATTTTAATTAATTATATTTTTTATCCCTGGTGACCGCTATGGAAATTATCCATGTACATTTGCCTTCGGAAAGTATTCAGACCCTTTGACTTTACCCAAATTCTGTTACCATACAGCCTTATTTTAAATGGACAGAATTTTTTTTTTAAACTTAGCAATCTACCCCATATTTACGAAGCAAAAACAATTTTTGCAAATTTATACAAAGAAAAAAAAACAGAAATACCTTATTTACATAAGTATTCAGACCCTTTGCTATAAGACTCATAGCAAAGGGTCTGATTTAGCTCAAGTGCATCCTGTTTCCGTTGATCCATTGATCATCTTTGAGATGTTTCTACGACTTGATTGGAGTTCACCTGTGGTAAATTCAACTGATTGGACATGACTTGGAAAGGTACACATGTGTCTATATAAGGTCCCAGAGTTGACAGTACATGTCAGAGCAAAAATCAAGCCATGAGGTCAAAGGAATGGTCCATAGAGCTCAAAGACAGGATTGTGTCGAGGCACAGATCTGGGGAAGGGTACCAACATAATTCTGCAGCATTGAAGGTCCCCAAGAACACAGTGGCCTCCATCATTCTTAAATGGAAGAAGTTTGGAACAACCAAGACTCTTCCTAGAGCTGGCCGCCCAGCCAAACTGAGCAATCGGAGGAGAAGGGCCTTGGTCAGGGAGGTGACCAAGAACCCACTGGTCACTCTGACAGAGCTTTAGAGTTCCTCTTTGGAGATGGGAGAACCTTCCAGAAGGACAACCATCTCTACGGAACTCTACCAATCAGGCCTTTATTCTAGAGTGGCCAGTAAAAGGCACAGCCCGCTTGGAGTTTGCCAAAAGGCACCTAACGGACTCTCAGACCATGAGAAGCAAGATTCTGGGGTCTGATGAAACCAAGATTGAACTCTGCTCCAGAGCGCTCAGGTCCTCAGACTGAGGCGAAGGTTTACCTTCCAACAGGACAACGACCCTAAGCAAACAGCCAAAACTACGCAGGAGTGAACCTGACAGAGCTTGAGAGGATCTGTGGAGAGGAATGGGAGAAACTCCCCAAATACAGCTGTGCCAAGCTTGTAGCGTCCTACCCAAGAAGACTTGAGGCTGTAATCACTGCCAAAGGTGCTTCAACAAAGTACTGAGTAAAGGGTCTGAATTTCTAAAAACCTGTTTTTGCTTTGTCATTATGGGGTGTTGTGTGTCGATTGATGAGATTTCTTTTTTAAAATCAGTTTTATAATAAAGCTGTAACGTAACAAAATGTGGAAAGTCAAGGGGTCTGAATACTTTCCGAATGCACTATATGTTCATTTTACATTTGACACCTGTTGTTACAGTGACATGAAACGGTTTTGTTCCATGTTTCATTTTTGTATTTTTAAACCATTAAAACAACAAAACAAAATAAATGAATTTCACATCAATTTTTTTCTTACAGTCAGAAAATACAAAATTGTCTTATTTTAGTATTTACAGTCTATGCGCATCTGGCGCATATCAATAAAATGTCTGACTGATTACAATTTACATTTTGTGTCCTAAGGTTTCTTATGACATATTTTAACATAACAAATGCATTAATTTACTATTTTATTATATATTATGGAATATTTACAATTGAAATATAAACAGTCAGACTGACCATCATGGCCATTCTAGTAGCCATGGAATTCTGGCGCACCGAGTGTTAATTACACTTTGGATGTTGTATCAATACACCCAGTTACTACAAAGATACAGGCGCCCTTCCTAACTCAGTTGCCGGAGAGGAAAGAAACTGATTAGGGATTTCACCATGAGGCCAAGTTTTATGGCTGTGATAGGAGAAAATTGAAGGACAAATCCACAGGGCAAATCCACAGTACCACTCTTCATATATTCAAGCATTGTGGTGGCTGAATCATGCTCATGGTTATGCTTGCCGTCGGCAAAGACTAAGGAGTTTTTTGGGTAGTATAAAAATAAATGGAATAGAGCTAAGCACAGGCAAAATCCTAGAGGAAAACCTGGTTCAGTCTGCTTTCCAACAGACACTGGGAGATAAATTCACCTTTCAGCAGGACAATAACCTAAAACACAAGGCCAAATATACACTGGAGTTGGTTACCAAGACAATGTTGAATGTTCCTGAGTGACCTAGTTACAGTTATAAATGATGTGGCCCTTTTCCCATGAAGACTACAGTAGAGATGTGTTTTCAACTGTCCAGCATCTGTGGAGTCATTGTCAACAGAAAAATGGGGGTGAGGTAGTGAAGTGTGTGCGTAGTAGAGTAAGTGAAGTGGGATAGAAAAGTATCGAGTGATGGTGCAGTTGAGGCTGGATTGATAATAGTGTAGCGACCTTAACTCAACACCCAGCGACCTTGGCGTAACAGTTAAGGTGTTGGCTTGACAGCTGCTGGACCTGGGTTTGAGTCTCGGTCAGGCTACCCCCTGAATTCACTACATTGGTGTCAGAAGTGGGATGGTGTCTGTGAGGCCATCTGAGAGGTGTGAGGACTTGGTATAGACCAGTTTGGGGGCACGTTCTCCCGAAGGAAGGGGGTAATGTAGCGACCTTAACTCAACATCCAACTATGAAATATTCTGCTTTAAAAAATGTTATGCTGTTTTCAAATGAAAAACAATATCTTGCTCTTGTTAAAGCTTTTAGTTTTATGACTGCAATCAGAGATGATGAATTGGCTTCATTCATTCAAGTTAATTTGGCTAACAATGCAAGATGTGACACGTCGCTATAATAACATATAACAGTTTATATCTAGTCTCTTATCTAGTCTCACCCATAACTAGAAATTGTTGTATGTTATACACACTGACTCTCACTTTCACTTGTATTACTAGCCCAGAAATAAAGCTGAAAGATTTTAGGTCCCCTGAGAAAACAGTAGAATGTCCTAGACAGGTCACATGGTCGGGAGTAACGGTTCCTGTCTGGGGGACAAAGGGTTACCTTCACCATCATCAGTTACAGAGAAGAGGAGACTCTGGTTGTATCTGCTACTTGGGTTAACTTAGTATGATTATTTGGTAGGGTAATGAAATGAAATGAAATCAAATCAAATGTATTTATATAGCCCTTCTTACATCAGCTGATATCTCAAAGTGCTGTACAGAAACCCAGCCTAAAACCCCAAACAGCAAGCAATGCAGGTGTAGAAGCATGCCGTAATGCAGTGCGTGCCGTAATATTTTTCCCAGCTCTGTGTGTCAAAGCGCTTGTATGGTAAAGTTGTAGCCTTTTTCTCTTTCGTTTGTACAAGGTCGAGCTTGTCACTCATCTTCCTCTAGTGGTGGATGCAGGTCTTGACAAAATATTAGAGGATTTAATGCTTTAGAAGGGGCCATGCACTCAATCGCCCGGTAGAGGGCGAAACAATACCAGAAATTGTTACACAAGCTTTTCAGACTTATTCAGATTTCAAAGATTGTGATTGATATATAGGCTATATGGATACATATGATACATATGTCTTACCTTTACTTTCTACGGATTTAAGGACATTCTCATTAGAATTAAGACATATTGGAATTCATATTTTGTAGCTACACCACCCCGTCCTCGTCACATTTATCATTGCTCTATCGTACGCATTTTGTGAATACCATTAACCATGTATCATGTACTATTTTATCCACCTCAGTAATTATGTTACCGTTAGAAGTAACCCAGAAGACAAAACCTTTCACCTATTTTGTGTCTTTCCTAAAACACCTTGTCGTGTGCGTGCCATATTTGCATCCCGTGCGCGCCTCCAGCCGCTGCTGCGCGTGCTCCATTCTGTCACTGCTGGCATCCAGACAGCTGCAAGCTCGTGGCAATGCATCTTTCGAAAGAGAGGGAGGGAGAACAGCAGCAGTCGTTCGGGCACTCAGCAAACTATCGCAGTTGTCTGGGTGACAGCTATCTCGGCTCAACAGTTTATGAGCGAGTAAAGAATGAGAAGAGAGGATTCTCTTACTGACTGGACAGCGCAGGAGACTCGCCCTAAAAAGGTACGGTATTTGTGCCCGTGTTTGATCGAGTTGGTTAGCTAGCTAACATTAGCTCGCTGCTGTGTAGCGCGAGCGACAGCCAGTCAGGAGGCTTTGTGTTCTGCCTTTGTGACAAATGATGCTATGAATGTTCGCATTGTGGATAGTAAAATGACATTGCTAGCTAGCCTCATTTCATTAGCTATCTAATTTATGTCACGCTAGAGTTGATATGTAAAGAACAAAAGCGTTGTTTGTCACTGAGGAAGTGTTTTTCTTTTTGGAGCAGAACATGCTATTTGTGGTTTCTCGTCCAACTAAGCTCTCTTGATTGTCTTGTCTTGATGGCATAATACGTTGCTAGTTAGCGGACGTCCGGATGGAGTGAAGGAAGTTTCTGATGAACTTTACCAACTACGTGGAGCGGATAACGTTACCAGGCTTTGTGGAATCTAGCTCCGACTACATCGGTTCGCCTAAGGACAATCTTTTAAAACATTTTAAATTATGAAACGCCCACCTTATACCTATGTTTATCCTCTGTACTTGCGAACCTTTTTTTGTTTGCTGAAAACCATAATTTTTCAATAAACGTTAATCAAGTACCACCACCTCCTGTTCCCTTTTTGAGATTACGTTGCCACATGCGTATTTGCGCTGAGTTGCCATTTTAGTGCAACAGCAATGCGCGAACAGTCGTGGTTGTATTTGATTAATAACGTTTATTGAGAAAGTACGGATTTGAGCAAACAAAAGGCATGTACCTATGTTTGTACTTTGTAGTTGCAAGGTGGGCGTTAAGTAATTATTTTAAGTATTGACCTTGGGCGAACAGATGTAGCTAGATTCTCACAATGCCTGTTCTCGGCTCCACGAAGTTGGTTTAATGTAGTTACTTTTCCTTGGGTCCACATAGTACGAATACTGTACATGACAAAGTACAGAACAGTTATAGACAAGGACATCAACAAAATGAACATCTTAGAAAATGCATAATTTTAAATTGCCAATAAGTTATTGGAAAGACTCCAAGAGACAACATACTATTTACACTTCATATGAACAGATTCTTATACAGTTACATTTTAACTTTTGAAAGAGGAGGCGCTGTGATACATATGTTTTATTAAGCTAAACTTGCTTTTTACCCTAGTAACATCACAATGACATGGCTCTATACATAACTGAGCAACACATTAAATCCGTTTTTTGGTTTGGGTACAGTGAAGAAACCCATCGTGGCGTGTCTGGTGGGATATATACAGTTGAAGTCGGATGTTTACATACACCTTAGCCAAATACATTTAAACTTTTTTTTTTTCTCACAATTCCTGGCATTTAATCCTAGTAGAAATCCCCTGTTTTAGGTCAGTTAGGATCACCACTTTATTTTAAGAATGTGAAATGTCAGAATAATAGTAGAGAGAATGATTTATTTCAGCTTTTATTTCTCATCACATTCCCAGTGGGTCAGAAGTTTACATGCACTCAATTAGTATTTGGTAGCATTGCCTTTCAATTGTTTAACTTTGGTCAAACGTTTCGGGTAGCCATCCACAAGCTTCCCACAAGTTGGGTGAATTTTGGCCCATTCCTCCTGACAGAGCTGGTGTAACTGAGTCAGGTTTATAGGCCTCCTTGCTCGCACACGCTTTTTCAGTTCTGCCCACAAATTTTCTATAGGATTGAGGTCAGGGCTTCGTGATGGCCACTCCAATACCTTGACTTTGTTGTCCTTAAGCCATTTTGCCACAACTTTGGAAGTGTGTTTGGGGTCATTGTCCATTTGGAAGACCCATTTGCGACCAAGTTTGAACTTCTTGACTGATGTCTTGATGTTGCTTCAATGTATCCACATAATTTTCCATCCTCATGATGCCATCTATTTATGGAAGTGCACCAGTCCCTCCTGCAGCAAAACACCCCCACAACATGATGATGCCACCCCTGTGCTTTACGGTTGGGAGGGTGTTCTTCGGCTTGCAAATCTCCCCCTTTTTCCTCCAAACATAACGATGGTTGTTATGGCCAAACAGTTCTATTTTTGTTTAGTCAGATCGGAGGACATTTCTCAAAAAAGTACGGTCTTTGTCCCCATGTGCAGTAGTCTGGCTTTTTTATGGCGGTTTTGGAGCAGTGGCTTCTTCCTTGCGGAGCGGCCTTTCAGGTTGTCGATATAGGACTCGTTTTATTGGATATAGATACTTTTGTACTGGTTTCCTCCAGCATCTTCACAAGGTCCTTTGCTGTTGTTCTGGGATTGATTTGCACTTTTCGCACCAAAGTACAGTATGATGGCTGTGTGGTCCATAGTGTTTATACTTGCTTACTATTGTTTGTACAGAGGAAATACATCCACAGTTACATCTTCAATTGACTCAAATGATGTCAATTAGCCTATCAGAAGCTTCTATAGCCATGACATTTTCTGGAATTTTCCAAGCTGTTTAAAGGCACAGTCAACTTACTGTATGTTAACCTGTTATGGCTAGGGGGCAGTATTTTCACGGCTGGATAAAAAACGTACCCGATTTAATCTGATTATTACTCCTGCCCAGAAACTAGAATATGCATATAATTATTAGCTTTGGATAGAAAACACTCCAAAGTTTCTAAAACTGTTTGAATGGTGTCTGTGAGTATAACATAACTCAAATGGCAGGTCAAAACCTGAGAGATTCCTTTACAGGAAGTGGCCTGTCTGACCCTTTATTGTATTTCTTTGACATCTCATTCCAAAATTTAGGATCTCTGCGGTAACGTGACACTTCCCATGGCTCCAATAGGCTCTCAGAGCCCGGGAAAAACCTGAATGTCGTCATTCCAGCCCCAGGCTGAAACACATTATCGCCTTTCTCAAGTGGCCGATCAAGGGACAGTGGGCTTAGGCGCGTGCACTGGCCGCCCCCGTCTTTGTGTTTTTTCCTCTGTTTACCGAAAAGGAGATTCCCGGTCGGAATATTATCGCTTTTTTACGAGATAAATTGCATAAAAATTGATTTTAAACAGCAGTTGACATGCTTCGAGGTACGGTAATGGAATATTTAGAATTTTTTTGTCACGAAATGCGCCATGCGCACGACCCTGATTTACCATTTCGGATAGTTTCTGGAACGCACGAACAAAACGCCGCTATTCGGATATAACGATGGATTATTTTGGACCAAACCAACATTTGTTATTGAAGTAGCAGTCCTGGGAGTGCATTCTGACGAAGACAACAAAGGTAATCAAACTTTTGTAATAGTAAATCTGATTTTGGTGAAGGCTAAACTTGCCGGGTGTCTAAATAGCTAGCCCGTGATGGCTGGGCTATGTACTTAGAATATTGCAAAATGTGCTTTCACCAAAAAGCTATTTTAAAATCGGACATATCGAGTGCATAGAGGAGTTCTGTATCTATAATTCTTAAAACAATTGTTATGCTTTTTGTGAACGTTTATCGTGAGTAATTTAGTAAATTCACCGGCAGTGTTCGGTGGGAATGCTAGTCACATGCTAGTCACATGCTAATGTAAAAAGCTGGTTTTTGATATAAATATGAACTTGATTGAACAAAACATGCATGTATTGTATAACATAATGTCCTAGGGTTGTCATCTGATGAAGATCATCAAAGGTTAGTGCTGCATTTAGCTGTGGTTTGGGTTTATGTGACATTATATGCTAGCTTGAAAAATTGGTGTCTGATTATTTCTGGCTGGGTACTCTGCTGACATAATCTAATGTTTTGCTTTCGTTGTAAAGCCTTTTTGAAATCGGACAGTGTGGTTAGATTAACGAGAGTCTTGTCTTTAAAATGGTGTAAAATAGTCATATGTTTGAAAAATTTAAGATTTTGCATTTTTGAGGTTTTTGAATAACGCGCCACGGGATTACACTGGCTGTTACGTAGGTGGGACGATTTGGTGCCACCTAGCCCAGAGAGGTTAAAAAGACTAGAAGAGAAGAAGTACATTTGTTGATGTTTTATGTGTGCTGTTAAGGGCAATGTGCGCTGCTTTATTTTGAGCCAGCTGGAACTTTGCTAGGTCGTTCTTTGCTGCACTTGACATTTAACCGGATAGTTATCAAGATTGAACAGGATCAGAGCCTGAACAACTGGTGCAGTTGATCTTTGTCAAATGAAGAACATATTTGTATATGCCTCTCCCCATCTTTACAAGAACTTAGTCAGCTATAGTCAAGTCATATTGACAATCTAATGTTACTCCTAGGAGGTGAACTTGTTCAATGGTAACACCCTTTATGCACAACTCCAGTTGAGGTCTAGGTCAAAGAATGCTTTGAACCAATTACAGTGCTTTTGATTTTAGATATATTTAAGACCAGTTTATTGTTAATTACCCATTCGGACACTGACTAATTCCTTGCTATGAGTCTCAGTGAGCTCATTGGCTAGATGCTAATGTGTAGTGTGCAATCATCAGCATGCTAGGGCTGACCCAAGTTTGTTGACTGGTTGATTCTTTGGTCGTTGGGCTGTTGGTCGACCGAGATTGTTTTAGTCGAGCGGTAGCATATATATATTTGCGCCCATCTCAGTGAACCATTCCATTGCGGAGACTAAAAGCCAATTTTTGCTTAATCATAAAATGTGGTCGGAGGTGCCATATGGAGATTGTGGAGCCTCTAGAGGCATGCAGAAACTAAATCGAGCTCCATACCGTATCGCCATGCGCCTCGCAACAGTTGTAACAATGCGGGGGGGCTCTGTATAGCTCCACATTGACATGATTTGTTGACGGTAGGTGGGGGCAGTACATCCTGTATCAACACAAGCTCACTTCCTTGACAGCTCTGCACTGCTCTGAAGCCAATGCTTCATATGTATGAATGCCCTGACTTCTACTGAGGCCATGTTACCGTAAATGCTGCATGGCCAATGTAGACGTCGGATTGACCATGCACTTCTCTCTCCAGAATGTGCTCTCTCACACCAATTGGTGCACGTTCATTGTTTCGTGACTTCATTGTGTGAATATTTTGTTTGATTGTTAGTGTACAGTGCCTCCGGGAAAGTATTCAGACCCCTTGCCTTTTTCCACATTTTGTTACGTTACAGCCTTATTCTAAAATTTATTAGATTTGTTTTTTCCCCTCATCAATCTACACACACTACCCCACAATGACAAAGCAAAAACAGGGTTAAAAAATTATAATTGAAATATCACATTTACATAAGTATTCAGACCCTTTACTCAGTACTTGGTTGAAGCACCTTTGGCAGTGATTACTGCATCGAGTCTTTTTGGGTATGATGCTACAAGCTTTGCACACCTGTATTTGGGGAGATTCTCCCATTCTTCTCTGCAGATCCTCTCAAGCTCTGTCAGGTTGGATGGGTAGTGTTAGTGCACAGCTATCTTCTGGTCTCTCCAGAGATGTTTGATCGAGTTCAAGTCCGGGCTCTGGCTGGGAAACTCGAGGACAATCAGAGACTTGTCCCGAAGCCACTCCTGCATTTTCTTGGTTGTGCTTAGGGTCGTTGTCCTGTTGGAAGGTGAACCTTTGCCACAGTCTGAGGTTCTGAGCGCTCTGGAGCAGGTTTTCATTAAGGCTCTTTGCTCTGTTCATCTTTCCCTTCACCCTGACTAGTCTCCCAGTCCCTGCTGCTGAAAAACATCCCCACAGCATGATACTGCCACCACCATGCTTCACTGTAGGGATGGTGCCAGGTTTCCTCCAAACATGACACTTGGCATTCAGGCCAAAGAGTTCAATCTTGGTTTCATCAGATCAGAGAGTCTTGTTTCTCATGGTCTGAGTCTTTAGGTGCCTTTTGGCAAACTCCAAGCAGGCTTCCGTCTGGTCACTTTATAATAAAGGCCTGATTGATGGAGTGCTGCAGAGGATGAGTGTCCTTCTGGAAGGTTCTCCCATCTCCACAGAGGAACTCTAGAGCTCTGTCAGAATGACCATCGGGTTCTTGGTCACCTCCCTGACCAATGCCCTTCTCCTCCGATTGCTCAGTTTGGCCGGGCAGCCAGCTCTTGGAATAGTCTTGGTGGTTCCAAACTTATTCTATTTAAGAATGATGGAGGCCACTGTATTCTTCGGGATCTTTAATGCTGTCTCGGAGCACTACGGACAATTCCTTCGACCTCATGGCTTGGTTTTTGCTCTGACATGCACTGTCAATTGTGTGACCTTATATAGACAAGTGTGTGTACTTTTCCAAATCATGTCCAATCAATTGAATTTACCACAGGTGGACTCCAATGAAGTTGCAGAAACATCTCATGGATGGAAACAGGATGCACCTGAGCTCAATTTCGAGTCTCATAGCAAAGGGTCTGAATAAAGGTATTTTTTTTGTTTTTAATATATTTGCAAAACAATCAACCTGTTTTCGCTTTGTAATTATGGGGTATTGTTTGTAGATTGCTGAGGATTTTTATTTATTCCATTTTAGAATAAGGCTAATGTAACTGTGGAAAATGTCAAGGGGTCTGAATATTTTCCAAAGGCACTGTATATCAATTCCCCATTACATATCACCAGTAGGATATTTACAGTTAATTACTATAATTTCTAATCTACAATGTTTGTTACTTAGGTTATGGTAACTTATTTTAATGCATTCAGTATTATTATTCCAGTCTTCCCGTTCTCATTGTCTGCAAGCAAACTAAGTCTGTTTTTACATCCATTGAGAATTTCAATAGTTCCTCAATGTATTTGAAAAGTCTTTCTGGCTCTCTCCCTTTTGATAACCTCTGTGAAAGGGAAAAATGTCATGCTCTGATCAAGTGGAAACATCATAAAATAGGCCTAACTGATTTACTTTTTTATCATTTTGGGTGCTGGTACTGTTTTATATTTAGGTGCAGGAGTTCCACAATACTTTTGAGCTAATATTCTATAAGCAGAACAGGAGCTCAAGCAGTAGAACATTTGAGGTGCTGAGCTCTTGCACAATTCCAGCACTGCTTCTTATCCCTTACGCATATAGCCTACAGCGGTGTCTGTCCTGAGCTCACTGGCACGGGAAACTGAGGATCCTTAATATTTTATTCAAAGTTGCAAGTTCGGTAACACACACTTCAGGCTAAACCTAAGTTATTAGTTGATACAATGTTTCAAGTTTGGCTACGCATGGCCTGTCTGCAACAATGTGATTCATATATATATATATACACACACACACACACACACACACACACACAGTGGGGGGGGGGGGGGGGAAGTATTTGATCCCCTGCTGATTTTGTACGTTTGCCCACTTACAAAGAAATTATCAGTCTATAATTTTAATGGTAGGTTTATTTGAACAGTGAGAGACAGAATAACAACAAAAAAATCCAGAAAAACGCATGTGAAAATTTTTATAAAATGATGTGCATTTTAATGAGGGAAATAAGTATTTGACCCCTCTGCAAAACATGAATTAGTATTTGGTGGCAAAACCCTTGTTGGCAGTCAGAGGTCAGACATTTCTTGTAGTTGGCCACCAGGTTTGCACACATCTCAGGAGGGATTTTGGAGGGATCTTTGCAGATCTTCTCCAAGTCATTAAGGTTTCGAGGCTGACGTTTGGCAACTTGAACCTTCAGCTCCCTTCACAGATGTTCTATGGGATTAAGGTCTAGAGACTGGCTAGGTCATTCCAGGACCTTAATGTGCTTCTTCTTGAGCCACTCCTTTGTTGCCTTGGCCGTGTGTTGTCATTGTTATGCTGGAATACCCATCCACGACCCATTTTCAATGCCCTGGCTGAGGTTCTCACCCAAGATTTGACGGTACATCGTCCCTTTTGATGTGGTGAAGTTGTCCTGTCCCCTTAGCAGAAAAACACCCCCAAAGCATAATGTTTCCACCTCAATGTTTAACCTGTTGGGTCTAGGGGGCAGCATTTGCACGTCTGGATAAAAAAAATGTACCCGATTTAATCTGGTTACTAATCCTACCCAGTAACTAGAATATGCATATACTTATTATATATGGATAGAAAACACTCTAAAGTTTCCAAAACTGTTTGAATGGTGTCTGTGAGTATAACAGAACTCATTTGGCAGGCAAAACCCTGAGACATTTTCTGACAGGAAGTGGATACCTGATGTGTTGTATTGACTTTAAAGCTATCCCATTGAAAAACACAGGGGTTTAGGAATATTTTGGCACTTCCTATTGCTTCCACTAGATGTCACCAGCCTTTACAAAGTGTTTTGAGTCTTCTGGAGGGAGATCTGACCGAACAAGAGCCATGGAACGGTGATGTCCCATTAGACACCTGGCGCGCTACTTCATGTTGGGTACCCTCGTTCCAATACGTTATAAAAGGCTATGCATTCGTCCACCTTGAATATTATTCATGTTCTGGTTAAAAAAGGCCCTAATGATTTATGCTATACAACGTTTGACATGTTTGAACGAACGGAAATATATTTTTTCCCCTCGTTCATGACGAGAAGTCCGGCTGGCTTACATCATGTGCTAACGAGACGGAGATTTTTGGACATAAATGATGAGCTTTTTTGAACAAAACTACATTCGTTATGGACCTGTGATACCTGGAAGTGACATCTGATGAAGAGAATCAAAGGTAATGGATTATTTACATAGTATTTTCGATTTTAGATCTCCCCAACATGACGTCTAGTCTGTATCGCAACGCGTATTTTTCTGGGCACAGTGCTCAGATTATTGCAAAGTGTGATTTCCCAGTAAGGTTATTTTTAAATCTGGCAAGTTGATTGCGTTCAAAAGATGTAAATCTATAATTCTTTAAATGACAATATAATATTTTACCAATGTTTTCTAATTTTAATTATTTAATTTGTGACGCTGACTTGACTGCCGGTTATTGGAGGGAAACGATTTCCTCAACATCAATGCCATAGTAAAACGCTGTTTTTGTATATAAATATGAACTTGATAGAACTAAAAATGCATGCATTGTCTAACATAATGTCCTAGGAGTGTCATCTGATGGAGATTGTAAAAGGTTAGTGTATCATTTTAGCTGGTTTTATGGTTTTGGTGACCCTGTCTTTGACTTGACAAAACATTACACACAACTCTTGTAAATGTACTGTCCTAACATACTCTAAATTTATGCTTTCGCCGTAAAACCTTTTTGAAATCGTAAAACGTGGTTAGATTAAGGAGATGTTTATCTTTCAAATGGTGTAACATAGTTGTATTTTTGAAAAATTTGAATTTTGACATTTATTTGGATTCAAATTTGCCGCTCTTGAAATGCACCTGCTGTTGATGGAGTGCACCACAGGTGGCACGCTAGCGTCCCACCTAGCCCCAAGAGGTTAACGGTGGAGATGGTGTTCTTGGGGTCATAGGCAGCATTCCTCCTCCTCCAAACACGGCAAGTTGAGTTGATGCCAAAGAGCTCCATTTTGGTCTCATCTGACCACAACACTTTCACCAGTTGTCCTCTGAATCATTCAGATGTTCATTGGCAAACTTCAGACGGGCATGTATATGTATTCTTGAGCAGGGGGACCTTGCGGCGCTGCAGGATTTCAGTCCTTCACGGCGTAGTGTGTTACCAATTGTTTTCTTGGTGACTATGGTTCCAGCTGCCTTGAGATAATTGACAAGATCCTCCCGTGTAGTTCTGGGCTGATTCCTCACCGTTCTCATGTTCATTGCAACTCCACGAGGTGAGATCTTGCATGGAGCCCCAGGCCGAGGGATATTCACAGTTCTTTTGTGTTTTCCATTTGCGAATAATCGCACCAACTGTTGTCACCTTCTCACCAAGCTGCTTGGCGATGGTCTTGTAGCCCATTCCAGCCTTGTGTAGGTCTACAATCTTGTTCCTGACATCCTTGGAGAGCTTTTTGGTCTTGGCCATGGTGGAGAGTTTGGAATCTGATTGATTTGATTGCTTCTGTGGACAGGTGTCTTTTATACAAGTAACAAGCTGCGGTTAGGAGCACTCCCTTTACGAGTGTGCTCCTAATCTCAGCTCGTTACCTGTATAAAAGACACCTAGGAGCCAGAAATCTTCCTGATTTGAGAGGGGGTGAATTACTTATTTCCCTCATTAACCTGTTGGGGCCAGGGGGCAGTATTTTCACGGCTGGATAAAAAAACGTACCCGATTTAATCTGGTTACTAATCCTACCCAGTAACTAGAATATGCATATACTTATTATATATGGATAGAAAACACCCTAAAGTTTCTAAAACTGTTTGAATGGTGTCTGTGAGTATAACAGAACTCATTTGGCAGGCAAAACCCTGAGACAGATTCTGACAGGAAGTGGATACCTGATGTGTTGAATTACCTTTAAGCCTATGCCATTGAAACACACAGGGGCTTATTAATGTTTTGGCACTTCCTATTGCTTCCACTAGATGTCACCAGCCTTTACAAAGTGTTTTGAGTCTTCTACTGTGAGATCTGACCGAACAAGAGCCTTGGAACGGTGATGGCCGATTAGACTCTGGCGCGCGAGGTCATGTTGGGTACCCTCGTTCCAATACGTTTTAAAAGAGAATGCATTCGTCCACCTTGAATATTATTCATGTTCTGGTTAAAAAAGGCACTAATGATTTATGCTATACAACGTTTGACATGTTTAAACGAACGTAAATATATTTTTTCCCCTCGTTCATGAAGTGAAGTCCGGCGGGCTTAGATCATGTGCTAACAACACAGAGCTTTTTGGACATAAATGATGAGCTTTTTTGAACAAAACTACATTCGTTATGGACCTGGGATTCCTGGAAGTGACATCTGATGAAGAGAATCAAAGGTAATGGATTATTTACATAGTATTTTCGATTTTAGATCTCTCCAACATGGCCGTTAGTCTGTATCGCAAAGCGTATTTTTCTGGGCGCAGTGCTCAGATTATTGCAAAGTGTGATTTCCCAGTAAGGTTATTTTTAAATCTGGCAAGTCGATTGCGTTCAAGAGAGGTAAATCTATAATTCTTTAAATGACAATATAATATTTTACCAATGTTTTCTAATATTAATTATTTAATTTGTTGTGCTGACTTGACTGCCGGTTATTGGAGGGAAACGATTTCCTGAACATCAACGCCATAGTAAAACGCTGTTTTTGGATATAAATATGAACTTGATAGAACTAAAAATGCATGTATTGTCTAACATAATGTCCTAGGAGTGTCATCTGATGGAGATTGTCAAAGGTTAGTGCATCATTTTAGCTGGTTTTATGGTTTTGGTGACGCCTGTCTTTGAATTGACAAAACATTACACACAGCTATTGTCAATGTACTCTCCTAACATAATCTAACTTTATGCTTTCGCCGTAAAACCTTTTTGAAATCGGACAACGTGGTTAGATTAAGGAGATGTTTATCTTTCAAAGGGTGTAAGATAGTTGTATGTTTGAAAAATTTGAATGTTGACATTTATTTGGTTTCAAATTTGCCGCTCTTGAAATGCACCTGCTGTTGATAGGGTGCACCACGGGTGGCACGCTAGCATCCCACATAGCCCCAAGAGGTTAAAATGCAAATCAATTTATAACATTTTTTACATGCGTTTTTCTAGATATTTTTGTTATTTTGTCTCTCACTGTTCAAATAAACCTACCATTAACCTCTTACATCTAGACGTTCCGCTAGCGGAACACCTGCTCCAATATCAATGATAGGCGTGGCGCGAATTACAAATTCCTCAAAAATACAAAAACTTCCATTTTTCAAACATATGACTATTTTACAGCATTTTAAAGACAAGACTCTCCTTTATCTAACCACACTGTCCGATTTCAAAAAGGCTTTACAGCGAAAGCAAAACATTAGATTATGTCAGCAGAGTACCCAGCCAGAAATAATCAGACACCCATTTTTCAAGCTAGCATATAATGTCACAAAAAACAAAACCACAGCTAAATGCAGCACTAACCTTTGATGATCTTCATCAGATGACAACCCTAGGACATTATGTTATACAATACATGCATGTTTTGTTCAATCAAGTTCATATTTATATCAAAAACCAGCTTTTTACATTAGCATGTGACGTTCAGAACTAGCATTCCCACCGAACACTTCCGGGGAATTTACTAAATTACTCACGATAAACGTTCTCAAAAAACATAACAATTATTTTAAGAATTATAGATACAGAACTCCTTTGTGCAATCGAGGTGTCCGATTTTAAAATAGCTTTTCGGTGAAAGCACATTTTGCAATATTCTGAGTACATAGCCCGGCATTACAGGGCTAGCTATTTAGACACCCAGCAAGTTTAGCCTTCACCAAACTCCGATATACTATTAGAAAACTATTACCTTTGGTGTCTTCGTCAGAATGCACTCCCAGGACTGCTACTCCAATAACAAATGTTGGTTTGGTTCAAAATAATCCATAGCTATATCCAAATAGCGGCGTTTGTTCGTGCGTTCAAGACACTATCCAAAGTGTAAATAAGGGTCACGCGCACGACGCATTTCGTGACAAAAAAAATCGAAATATTCCATTACCGTACTTCGAAGCATGTCAACCGCTGTTTAAAATAAATTTTTATGCAATTTTTCTCGTAAAAAAGGATAATATTCCGACCGGGAGTGGTGGTTTTCGTTCAAAGAGAGAGAAAATAAACAATGGAGTCGACTCGAGCACGCGCCTCAGTTTCATAGTACTGTGACTGGCCACTATCCAAACGCGCTAATGTTTTTCAGCCAGAGCCTGCAAAGCCACGATTCAGCTTTTTGCCGCCTTCTGAGAGCCCATGGGAGCCGTAGGAAGTGTCACGTAACAGCAGAGATCCCCTGTATTGGATAGAGATAATCAAGAAGGCCAAGAAATTGTCAGACAGGGCACTTCCTGCATGGAATCTTCTCAGGTTTTGGCCTGCCAAATGAGTTCTGTTATACTCACAGACACCATTCAAACAGTTTTAGAAACGTCGGAGTGTTTTCTATCCAAAGCTAATAATTATATGCATATTCTAGTTTCTGGGAAGGAGTAATAATCAGATTAAATCGGGTACCTTTTTTATCCGGCCGTGAAAATACTGCCCCCTAGCCATAACAGGTTAAAATTATAGACTGATCATTTCTTTGTCAGTGGGGAAATGTACAAAATCAGCAGGGGATCAAATACTTTTCCCCCCCAGTGTGGTGTGTGTGTGTGTGTGTGTGTGTGTTTATTTAATCAGGATATGTTGTATCTGCCGGCAGCAATGTTTTTACTTGTTGTCTTTGTGGGCTATTTTTACATAGCCAGCAATAGAATACTTAGTTGGCAATAGACGTTATAAATTAATTTGCTTATGAAAACCATAACTGGCATGCAGAACGGTAGAAATGGAAGATATATTGGCATTCCACATTAGAAAGGATGCTGACTCCTCGTGTAGCCAACTTCAGGAGAGTAATGACAGAAACTGCAAAAGCCAGCAGGAGCAGGAGAATTGCTGCATCCAGTTATGTTTTTTTCCCTTCTGGTTATCTAGATCTCTTGCTCCCTCTTGAGGAATGTCTTATTTTATTAACCTCTCTAGGGTATGTGGGACGGCATCGTCCCACCTACTCAACAGCCAGTGGAATCCCGTGGCGCGATATTCAAATACCTTAGAAATGCTATTACTTCAATTTCTCAAACATATGACTATTTTAAAGACAAGACTCTCGTTAATCTAACCACACTGTCCGATTTCAAAAAGGCTTTACAACGAAAGCAAAACATTCGATTATGTCAGCAGAGTACCCAGCCAGAAATAATCACACCCATTTTTCAAGCTAGCATATAATGTCAGAAAAACCAAAACCACAGCTAAATGCAGCACTAACCTTTGATCTTCATCAGATGACACTCCTAGGACATTATGTTATACAATACATGCATGTTTTGTTCAATCAAGTTCATATTTATATCAAAAACCAGCTTTTTACATTAGCATGTGACGTTCAGAACTAGCATACCCACCGCAAACTTCCTGTGAATTTACCAAATTACTCACGATAAACGTTCATAAAAAACATAACAATTATTTTAAGAATTATAGATACAGAACTCCTTTATGCAATCGCGGTGTCCGATTTTAAAATGGCTTTTCGGCAAAAGCACATTTTGCAATATTCTGAGTAGATAGCTCGCCATCACGGGCTAGCTATTTTGACACCCACCAAGTTTGGCACTCACCAAACTCAGATTTACTATAAGAAAAATTGGATTACCTTTGCTGTTCATCAGAATGCACTCCCAGGACTTCTACTTCATCCACAAATGTTGTTTTGGTTCAAAATAATCCATAGTTATGTTCAAATATCATCTGTTTTGTTCTTGCGTTCAAGACACTATCCGAACGGTGACGAGCAGACGCGTATCGTGACAAATTTCGAAATATTCCATTACTGTACTTCGAAGCATGTCAAACGCTGTTTAAAATAAATTTTTATGCGATTTTTCTCATAAAAAAGCGATAATATTCCGACCGGGAGACGTCCTTTCCGTTCAGACTCAAAATCTAAAATGGACTCTTCACGCGCACGCCCGTCTCATTGTTCTCAGATCGACCACTATCCAAATGCGCTACTGTTTTTCAGCCATGGGCTGCAAAGTCATCATTCAACGTTCTGGCGCCTTCTGAGAGCCTATGGGAGCCTTAGGAAGTGTCACGTTACAGCAGAGATCCTTTGTTTTCAATAAAGAGAGTGTAGAAGGCCAAGAAATGGTCAGAGAGGGCACTTCCTGTACAGAATCTTCTCAGGTTTTTGCCTGCCATATGAGTTCTGTTATACTCACAGACACCATTCAAACAGTTTTAGAAACTTTAGGGTGTTTTCTATCCAAATCAAACAATTATATGCATATTCTAGTTTCTGGGCAGTTGTAATAACCAGATTAAATCGGGTACGTTTTTTTATCCGGCCGTGCAAATACTGCCCCCTAACCGTAAGCTTAAACCGTAAGCTTAAAGCATCAGACAAGCTCAATGCATATAATTTATTTTATTAAAACACGTGTTGTGTGTCTGTCTATATATGGGAAAATACATATAAAAATGTTTTACCAATTGATTTGTCGAAAGAACAGACTTTCGGTCAACCTAGAGATTTTTTGTAGGGGACAGACCTACAGCATACGTAGTCATTTTAGCTTATTGTAAGACTTGGCAAATCACTTGTAAAAATAGAGAAGAGTAACGGCCCAAGGCAACTGCCCTGATTGTTACTGCATTGTACATACTGTGGTGATTTCAGCGCCAATAACTTTGTAAGGCAGGTTTTACACATACAAACACACACCATCAGTCCAAGTGAAAGTAATAAACCGGTTTAACCCATCGGGCTTAGGCGGTGTTCCTGATATAGAAAACTCAAAACTAAGGAGGTGAGTTCCACCATCAAAGTCCTGCAATAAGAGCTAAGACTCTAATATATTAAACTCTACATAGTTGTGTTCTGTGGATGTCACTGAGTAGGCTGATAGCCCACAATCCATAGGTTAGGCTTTACAGTGCATATAAGTAGGCTATGCCCCAAATGCAAATCTGATTTCAACATATTTTTTGGGGGGGGTAACATTTTTGTTGAAATTATATAACAATTCAACTTTGTTTATCATTATCTGGTCCAATTGTGGCATGATTCCACTATTTTTATCTGTTCATCAGTTTCAATGAGTGACTTTTATTTTGAAGGCAAACAGCCTGAGCAACAATAGTGGAATCGGCAAACGTTGTTTACAACACACTGGTTTGAAATGAGCAGAGACGATTCAGTCAACGATTCCAATCCATCAATGGACTTTACTGTAGGCTACAGCTAGCAAGACTAGTGCTCATGTCAAAGATATTGGTAAAAAATAAACTGAAAGCCAAACTTTGTGTGTGAGTGATCTTCGTTTGTCTATAAATGGCCTTGGTTCTTGTCGTTGTGTGTGACTGTGAGTCAAGAGTATCTCTGCTATTATTAGCCATACTCTGCTTGTTTTCATTCTGTTGAACCTGAGCTGAAGACCAGCACAGGAAACGGATGTGTTTTTTTGGGTGGTTGGTGAATGGGCTTACTTCCTTTAGCATTTGACAAAGGTGGTGGGGAGGGCTGAATCAAGTGGAATAGCACTAGACGTACCAAAAAGCAAACAATTTTGTCATCCTACATTCTATCATAAACGTAACTTTTGGGTTACTTGCCTTTTTTATATACGGTTGTTTTGTTGTGATGGGTGTAATTGAGCAAGTGCATCTGCCTTGTTAATTAAATAAGTGGGATTGTACGGGTGAAAGCCAGCCTCCTGCTCATACCAGCCTCCTGCTCATACCAGCCTCCTGCTCATACCAGCCTCCTGCTCATACCAGCCTCCTGCTCATACCAGCCTCCTGCTCATACCAGCCTCCTGCTCATACCAGCCTCCTGCTCATACCAGCCTCCTGCTCATACCAGCCTCCTGCTCATACCAGCCTCCTCTTAACCCACATCACACACTCACCGTAGATGCTTCCGTCTCGAGAAGTAGGCCACTAACCGGCCTGTATGTCATGTCTTGCCTTTTGTGGCGCTTCTACTACACTAGAGGCATCTCACTGGAGTACACTTGTTCACATTTATGGAAAAGAGAGGGCCTTCAGACTGGGCTAATATGAGCCGTCTCCTGTCTGGGGCAGTGGTGTGTGTGTGTGTGTGTGTGAATAAATAATGGACACCAGTCAGAGGATCTCTGTTTGTCAATTACCACCCCAGTGTTATTATTCACCACAGATGTGAGCAGGGCCTAAAATTAACAACCGCCACCTGCTAAAAGCGGGTAGATTTTGGCATTGGGTAAGTGACATGGTAAGATGTTTGTTTCACTAGCCACGTTGGTGGATGGTCAGGGCTCCACAGTGTGAGCATTTCACTCGCATTTGTGAATAAAAATAGTTGAGTATGAACACATTTATAGTAAAATAAATGCTGCAGTAGCTATTTTCATTGCATTTGTGCTGTTTTTTTCATAGCTGGTAAATTCAGTCTAAACTACGAATCCTATATAGCCTATCCTGCTTCGCGCTGCAACATGACAAGGCATCAGCTACTCCTCCTGGGGTCCAGCAAAATTAAGGCAGTTATACCATTTTTTTTTAAACATTACAATACATTCACAACAGATTTCACAACACTACCACATATCTACAACACAAAATCCATGTGTGTGTATGCATGTCTGTGCCTATTTTTGTTGCTTCACAGGCCCCACTGTTCCATAAAAAAATGTTAAAGATAAAAATACACCTTATCTAATTTTACTGCTTGCATGAGTTACTTGATGTGGAATAGACTTTTTTATTTATTTATTTATTTATTTTTTTTTTTTGCACCACCTTTGAAATGTTAGAGAAAGGCCATACTGTATTATTCCAGCCCAGGCACAATTTAGATTTTGGCAACTAGATGGCAGCAGTGTATGTGCAACTTTTTGCAGTGAAGAGCTCTTTTTGCCAGTCCTGCCTAATCCAGTGACTGTGGGTTTGTGCCCATAGGTGACATTGTTGCCGGTGATGTCTGGTGAGGACCTGCCTTACAACAGGCCTACAAGCCCTCAGTCCAGCCTCTCTCAGCCTATTGCGGACAGTCTGAGCACTGATGGAGGGATTGTGCGTTCCTGGTGTAACTCGGGCAGTTGATGTTGCCATCCCGTACCTGTCCCGCAGGTGTGATGGTCGGATGTACCGATCCTGTGCAGGTGTTGTTACACGTGGTCTGCCACTGCGAGGATGATCAGCTGTCCGTCCTGTCTCCCTGTAGCGCTGTCTTAGGCGTCTCACAATACACACATTGCAATTTATTGCCCTGGCCACATCTGCAGTCCTCATGCCTCTTTGCAGCATGCCTAAGGCAAGTTCACGCAGACGAGCAGGGACCCTGGGCAGCTTTCTTTTGGTGTTTTTCAGAGTCAGTAGAAAGACCTCTTTAGTGTCCTGAGTTTTCATAACTGTGACCTTAATTCCCTAGTCTGTAAGCTGTTAGTGTCTTAACGACCGTTCCACAGGTACATGTTCATTAACCTCTCTGGGCCAGTGGGACGCTAGTCAACAGCCAGTGGAATGGCGTTGCGTGAAATACAAATACCTCATAAATGTTATAACTTCAATTTCTCAAACATATGACTATTTTACACCGTTTTATAGATACACTTCTCCTGAATCGAACCACGTTGTCCGATTTCAAAAAGGCTTTACAGCAAAAGCAAAACATTAGATTATGTTAGGAGAGTAAAAAAATCACACTGCCATTTTCAAAGCAACTAGCATGCATCACAAATACCCAAAACACAGCTAAATGCAGCACTAACCTTTGACAATCTTCATCAGATGACACTCCTAGGACATCATGTTATACAATACAGGCATTTTTTGTTCGATAAAGTTCATATTTATATATAAAAACAGCATTTTTACATCGGCGCGTGACGTTCAGAAAATATTTTCCCTCAAATGCTTCCGGTGAATCAGCGCTACAATTTTACAAAATTACTATTCGAAAACATTGTTAAAATGTAATATTGTCATTCAAAGAATTATAGATTAACATCTCGTGAATGCAACCACATTGCCAGATTTAAAAATAACTTTACTGGGAAATCACACGTTGCAATAAACGACGTGGTATGCTCAGAAAAATAGGCTAGGCGATACATGTTAGCGCCATCTTGGAACCATCTAAAATCAAATATACTATTGTAAATATTCCCTTACCTTTGATTATCTTCATCAGAAGGCACTTCCAGGAATCCCAGGTCCACAACAAATGTAGTTTTGTTCGAAAAAGTTAATAATTTATGTCCCAATAGCTCCTTCTTGTTAGCGCGTTCCGAAGGCTACTCATAATGTACGAGGCGCGCTGGACTTGTCGTCACGAATGTGCAAAAAAAATAATATTTACGTTCATTCAAACATGTCAAACGTTGTATAACATAAGTCTTTAGGTCCTTTTTCAACCAGAGCTTCAATAATATTCAAGGCGGACAATTGCATGGTCTTACGAAACGTTTCGGAACAAAAGGGTTCCCATGGGTGCCCGCGTCATAGTAGTAATGGCCCTCCCCCTGTGACCAACTTCCCAAGCCTCTCTTTGGATCAGTTTCTACCATAGAAGACTCAAACCACTTTGTAAAGACTGTTGACATCTAGTGGAAGCCTTAGGAAGTGCTAAATGATTAATAAGTCCCTGTGTGTTTCAATGGCAATGGCTTGAAACTGATTCCACACATCAGATTTCCACTTCCTGTTAGGATTTGTCTCAGGGTTTTTGCCTGCCATATGAGTTCTGTTAAACTCACAGACACCATTCAAACAGTTTTAGAAACTTCAGTGTTTTCTATCCAAATCTACTAATTATATGCATATTCTAGTTTCTGGGCCAGAGTAGTAACCAGATTAAATCGGGTACGTTTTTTTTATCCGGCCGTGAAAATACTGCCCCCTATCCCAAACAGGTTAACAAACACATTTAGCATCTCCTGGCTTCCACGCATAGCCAACAAGCCACTGATACAGACCTTTGGAACATATACATTTAAAAAAGTGTAATATAGTCTACACCATCACAATAAAGCCATGATTTATTTATTTTAGACAGGTCTAACGAAACCTGATATGAAGAAAATGTAGTCAATTTCAGAAGAACAGAATAGCATTCTTTGCGTTGTCCTTATCCCTGATCTGACTATGCCACATGGTTGTGGGCTACACTAGTTCATTTAGCAGACAAGATTAGCTTAGAATTCCATGGCATTATTTTATAATATGAAGAATACAATTGAACAAAACGATTTGAGGGAGTGCGCACATGTGGCTATTCTGTGTTGTGGTTAACCTGTTATGGCTAGGGGGCAGTATTGACACGGCTGGATAAAAAACGTACCCGATTTAATCTGGTTACCACTCCTACCCAGTAACTAGAATATGCATATACTTATTACACATGGATAGAAAACACCCTAAAGTTTCTAAAACTGTTTGAATGGTGTCTGTGAGTATAACAGAACTCATATGGCAGCCAAAATCCGAGAAGGTTTCATTCAGGAAGTGGCCTGTCTGACAAGGTGTCGTTCTTCTTGTCTCTGTTTATTGAAGAGTGAGGATCTTAGCTGTCCCGTGACACTTCCTACGGCTGCAATAGGGTCTCAGAAGGCGGTAAAAAGCTGAATCGTGGCTGGAATATTTAGATTTTTTTTGTCACGAATTGCGCCATGCGCAAGACCCTGATTTACCCTTTCAGATAGTGTCTGGGACGCACGAACAAAACGCCGCAATTTGGATATAACGATGGATTATTTTGGACCAAACCAACATTTGTTATTGAAGTAGCAGTCCTGGGAGTGCATTCTGACGAAGACAACAAAAGGTAATCAAACTTTTATAATAGTAAATCTGATTTTGGTGAAGGCTAAACCTGCCGGGTGTCTAAATAGCTAGCCCGTGATGCCTGGGCTATGTACTTAGAATATTGCAAAAATGTGCTTTCACCAAAAAGCTATTTTAAAATCGGACATATCGAGTGCATAGAGGAGTTCTGTATCTATAATTCTTAAAATAATTTATGCTTTTTGTGAACGTTTATCGTGAGTAATTTAGTAAATTCTTAGCAAATTCCTCCGGAAGTTTGCGGGGGGTATGCTAGTTCTGAACGTCACATGCTAATGTAAAAAGCTGTTTTTTGATATAAATATGAACTTGATTGAACAAAACATGCATGTATTGTATAACATAATGTCCTAGGTGTGTCATCTGATGAAGATCATCAAAGGTTAGTGCTGCATTTAGCTGTCTTCTGGGTTTTTGTGACATTATATGCTAGCTTGAAAAATGGGTGTCTGATTATTTCTGGCTTGGTACTCTGCTGACATAATCTAATGTTTTGCTTTCGCTGTAAAGCCTTTTTGAAATCGGACAGTGTGGTTAGATAAAGGAGAGTCTTGTCTTTAAAATGCTGTGAAATAGTCATATGTTTAAAAAATAAAAGTTGTGTTTTTGAGGAATTTGTAATTCGCGCCACGCCTATCATTGGATATTGGAGCAGGTGTTCCGCTAGCGGAACGTCTAGATGTAAGAGGTTAAGAAAGAAATAGGTATGCTTAATTTAGTTATTTATGCAACTTGTGATACAAACATTGGGCTATATGTTTTACTTTTACTACATTCTACTACATGATGCGACTAATGATGATCTGAAAAAAGTTGCATGAAAGGCATGACCTCTGCTTTGTTTTTTGTGCAGGCTGTACACACTTAAGCAGTCTCTCATTCACAATTTGACAAGCACTTGATAATGGAACAACCACTTTACAATAGTGCATCTAAATCTTTTAAGGGGGGGGGTTAGAAGGATTACTTTATCCTATCCTAGGTATTCCTTAAAGAGGTGGGGTTTCAGGTGTCTCCGGAAGGTGGTGATTGACTCCGCTGTCGTGAGGGAGCTTGTTCCACCATTGGGGTGCCAGAGCAGCGAACAGTTTTGACTGGGCTGAGCGGGAACTGTGCTTCCTCAGAGGTAGGGAGGCGAGCAGGCCAGAGGTGGATGAACGCAGTGCCCTTGTTTGGGTGTAGGGCCTGATCAGAGCCTGAAGGTACGGAGGTGCCGTTCCCCTCACAGCTCCGTAGGCAAGCACCATGGTCTTGTAGCAGATGCGAGCTTCAACTGGAAGCCAGTGGAGAGAGCAGAATCCCTTCTCCCGGCTGCGTGTCAAAGCAGCTCTCCCTCATATGGCTCTCCGTCATGTGATCAGGTCTTTCTCACAGGCTACAAGTGAAGACCGACACATTTAGGGACGTAATTGCGTGCGTCCTTATCCAATTCCGATTCGCATATTGGAAGAACTGTCCACATTTACTTTTCGTCAGCCAACATGATGAGTAGAAAAAACACTAGCCTATGTAAATCGACTATTCCCCATAGTACAAAAGTTGACCCATTCTGTGCGAGTAATAAATATTCCAAACATAGTCTGGGACAGTTGTGGGATGCGATAGATCCCAAATGAATATAACCACTAACATCAAAAAAACTGTTTTAAGCAATGAGCCTCACGCGACAGATGAACATATAGCTTAAAATGCTGATGCACTATTAGGCAGTTTGTTCACATTTATAAGCGCAGCAATGCGCACATGGCAGTATAAGTGTGAATGTCCCTTTAGCAGGAAACCATCATTCTCAAAAGTGACCACAAATGCTATTTTTATGCACGTAATGCTCTTATTATAAAGGTGGTTTTTTTATGGTTTTTTAAGTTATTTGGCCACTTTAGTTGTGATAAACTTAGCAAAACAAAGTGCATTCGCAAAGTATTTTGTTACATTAGCTTTATTCTGAAATTGATTAAATAATTGTTCCCCCTCATCTATCTACACACACTACCCCATAATGACAAAGCGAAAGAAAACAAATATGTTTTAAACAGAAATACCTTAGTTATGTAAGTATTCAGACCCTTTGCTATTTACATAGGCACTCATAGGACTTCATGTTACACTATACATGTATGTTTTGCTCAATAAAGTTCATATTTATATCCAAAAACCCCATTTTACATTGACACTTGAAATTGAGCTCAGGTGCATAATTTTTTACAATTTAAATCTTATTTGATTATTTTATATACTGTGCATTCGGAAAGTATTCAGACCCCTTCCCCTTTTCCACATTTTGTTAACCTCTCTAGGCTAGGCGGGACGAATTCGTCCCACCTACGTAACAGCCACTGCTATCCTGTGGCGCGATTTTCAAAACCTTAAATCCTATTACTTCAATTTCTCAAACATATGACTATTTTACAGCCATTTAAAGACAAGACTCTCGTTAATCTAACCACACTGTCCGATTTCAAAAAGGCTTTACAACGAAAGCAAAACATTAGATTATGTCAGCAGAGTACCAAGCCAGAAATAATCAGACACCCATTTTTCAAGCCAGCATATAATGTCACCAAAACCCAGAAGACAGCTAAATGCAGCACTCACCTTTGATGATCTTCATCAGATGACAACCCTAGGACATTATGTTATACAATACATGCATGTTTTGTTCAATCAAGTTCATATTTATATCAAAAACCAGCTTTTTACATTAGCATGTGACGTTCAGAACTAGCATACCCCCCGCAAACTTCCGGGGAATTCGCTAACATTTTACTAAATTACTCACGATAAACGTTCACAAAAAGCATAACAATTATTTTAAGAATTATAGATACAGACCTCCTCTATGCACTCGATATGTCCGATTTTAAAATAGCTTTTTGGTGAAAGCACATTTTGCAATATTCTAAGTACATATCACGGGCTCGCTATTTAGACACCCGGCAAGTTTAGCACTCACCATAATCATATTTACTATTATAAAAGTTTCATTACCTTTTGTTGTCTTCGTCAGAATACACACCCAGGACTGCTACTTCAATAACAAATGTTGGTTTGGTCCAAAATAATCCATCGTTATATCCGAATAGCGGCGTTTTGTTCGTGCGTTCCAGACACTATCCGAAATAGTAAAGAAGTGTCACGCGCATGGCGCAATTCGTGACAATAAAATTCTAAGTATCCCATTACCGTACTTCGAAGCATGTCAACCGCTGTTTAAAATCAATTTTTACGACATTTTTCTCGTAGAAAAGCAATAATATTCCGACAGGGAATCTCCTTTTCGGCAAACAGAGGAAAAAATCCCAAAGGCGGGGGCGGTCGGGGTCACGCGCATAAGCCAGTGTCTCTTGATCGGCCACTTGAGAAAGGCGATAATGTGTTTCAGCCTGGGGCTGGAATGACGACATTCTGTTTTTTCCCGGGCTCTGAGAGCCTATGGAAGACGTGGGAAGTGTCACGTTAGAGCAGAGATCCTTAGTAAATGATAGAGATGGAAAAGAAGTTCAACAAATGGTCAGACAGGCCACTTCCTGTAAAGGAATCTCTCAGGTTTTGACCTGCCATTTGAGTTCTGTTATACTCACAGACACCATTCAAACAGTTTTAGCTAATGTAGGGTGTTTTCTATCCATATGTAATAAGTATATGCATATTCTAGTTACTGGGTAGGAGTGGTAACCAGGTTAACCTGTTAGGGCTAGGGGGCAGTATTGACACGGCTGGATAAAAAACATACCCGATTTAATCTGGTTACCACTCCTACCCAGTAACTAGAATATGCATATACTTATTACATATGGATAGAAAACACCCTAAAGTTTCTAAAACTGTTTGAATGGTGTCTGTGAGTATAACAGAACTCAAATGGCAGGTCAAAACCTGAGAGATTCCTTTACAGGAAGTGGCCTGTCTGACCATTTCTTGAACTTCTTTTCCATCTCTATCTTTTACTAAGGATCTCTGCTCTAACGTGACACTTCCTACGTCGTCCATAGGCGCTCAGAGCCCGGGAAAAAACAGAATGTCGTCATCCCAGGCTGAAACACATTATCGCCTTTCTCAAGTGGCCGATCAAGGGACTCTGGGCTTAGGCGCGTGACCCGACCGCCCCCGCCTTTGTGATTTTTTTTCCTCTGTTTGCCGAAAAGGAGATTCCCTGTCGGAATATTAACGCTTTTCTACGAGAAAAATGGCGTAAAAATTGATTTTAAACAGCGGTTGACATGCTTCGAAGTACGGTAATGGAATATTTAGATTTTTTTGTCACGAATTGCGCCATGCGCACGACCCTTCTTTACCATTTCGGATAGTGTCTGGAACGCACGAACAAAACGCCGCTATTCGGATATAACGATGGATTATTTTGGACCAAACCAACATTTGTTATTGAAGTAGCAGTCCTGGGAGTGCATTCTGACGAAGACAACAAAAGGTAATCAAACTTTTATAATAGTAAATATGATTATGGTGAGTGCTAAACTTGCCGGGTGTCTAAATAGCTAGCCCGTGATGCCTGGGCTATGTACTTAGAATATTGCAAAATGTGCTTTCACCAAAAAGCTATTTTAAAATCGGACATGTCGAGTGCATAGAGGTCTGTATCTATAATTCTTAAAATAATTGTTATGCTTTTTGTGAACGTTTATCGTGAGTAATTTAGTAAATTCACCGGAAGTGTTCGGTGGGAATGCTAGTCACATGCTAGTCACATGCTAATGTAAAAAGCTGGTTTTTGATATAAATATGAACTTGATTGAATAGAATAGAATAATTAATATTGAGTAGGCCAAAAGCATGGAAGCAGTCTGATTAAAGATTTGATAAATGTACTTTAAAGATGTAATGCTAGGGGCATTAATCATAGTTTTAAACCATTACATCTTGGTATAGCCCGAGACTGGTTTATTTACACATAAAAATACATATGCTGAGAAACATATGCATGAGTTTGATGAGCTGCTCCACAAATGTCATACTGGCTAACATTCCGTCACAGGACATTTGTATGCCAGAGTTAGATCCTGCGGTCACCAACAGGAAATTATGTAATTCGGGCCCCTGCCCTGCAGAAAGACGAGCATCCTTAATGTCATCATTGTTTTGGCCGCAGTTCAGAATATCACTCCACTTCTCTCTCTTTTTTTTACCCATGTCTTTCACTCTTACTCTGCACTGGGTAATATATGGGCAATTCCGGCATTTGCACACAAAATCACAACTTTCATGTCTCACAGAATGGACAGACGAAATATGAATTAAACTTTTGAAGTGTCTATAGTACACCTTGGGGGAGGTTTATACCCCCAAAAAGTGGACTTGTAAATAATTACATGTTGGAGAAATGAAGCAAATAAAACCTCTTGAGCTGACTGCTGTTTTGAACTGTTTTGTTAGAAGGCAATATTTTGAATAGTGTATTGTTGGCCTTCACCTGGAATTGTTTGTCTGAGAAAAAAACAATACTTTTCAACCCATATGATCTACTAAATAAATAAAGGTATAATTAATCTAATACAAATATCATTATCATAGCCTTTACATACTTTGTTTTTATATACACTACCAGTCAAAAGTTTTAGAACACCTACTCATTCAAGGGTTTTTCTTTATTTTTACTATTTTCTACGTTGTAGAATAACAGTGAAGACATCAAAACTGAAATGACAAATATGGAATCATGTAGTTACCAAAAAAGTGTTTAAAACAAAAATCAAAATATATTTGAGATTTTTGGTTCGAACCGCCTTCTCTTTGTGTGATGTGGTGTGGGTGAACGGATGATCTCCGCATGTGTATTTCCCACGGTAAAGCATGGAGGAGGTGTTATGGTGTGGGGGTGCTTTGCTGGTGACAATGTCTGTGATTTATTTAGATTTCAAGGCACACTTAACCAGCATGGCTACCACAGCATTCTGCAGCGATACGCCATCCCATCTGGTTTGGGCTTAGTCCCACGATTATTTGTTTTTCAACAGGACGATGACCAACACACAGCTGCAGGCTGTGTAAGGGCTATTTGACCAAGAAGGAGAATGATGGAGTCCTGCATCAGATGACCTAGCCTCCACAATCACCCGAACTCAACCCAATTGAGATGGTTTGGGATGAGTTGGATTGCAGAGTGAAGGAAAAGCAGCCAACAAGTGCTCAGCATATGTGGGAACTCCTTCAAGACTGTTGGAAAAGCATTCCAGGTGAAGCTGGTTGAGAGAATGTTTTAAAAAAAAGAGAAAGCAAAGCTGTCATTTTAAGGCAAAGGGTGGGCATTTGAAGATTCTGAAATTTAACATATATTTTGATTTGTTTGACACTTGGTTTTTGGTTACTACATGATTCAATATGTGTTCATAGTTTTGATGTCTTCACGATTAGTTTGCCATGTAGAAAATAGTACAAAAAATAAAGAAACCCTTGAATGAGTAGGTGTTCTAAAACTTTTGACCGGTAGTGTATAGTTAGAATCAATTTTAGGAACATCTACCTACATTTTTTTTCACCTGCCATGACATTAGTGAGTCAATGTCTAAATAGAATTTTTGGGGGAATTACATTTTACATTTTAGTCATTTAGCAGATGCTCTTATCCAGAGCGACTTACAGTAGTGAATGCATACATTTCATAGATTTTTTTCCCCCCGTACTGGTCCCCCGTGGGAATCGAACCCACAACCCTGGCGTTGCAAACACCATGCTCTACCAACTGAGCCACACGGGTGTGTGTAGGTTGCAATCTTTATCATACTGCTGTGATAAATGTGGCTCCCGAATGGCACAAGGAACTGCATCTCAGTGGTAGAAGCGTCACTACAGACCCTGGTTTGATTCCAGGCTGTATCGCAACCGGCCGTGATTGGGAGTCCCATAGGGCAGCGCACATTTGGCCCAGCATCGTCCGGGTTAGGGTTTGGCCGGGGTAGGTCGTTATTGTAAATAAGAATTTGTTCTTAACGGACTTGCCTAGTTAAATTAAAAAAAAATATACAGTTGAAGTCGGAAGTTTACATACACCTTAGCCAAGTACATTTAAACTCCGTTTTTCACAATTCCTGACATGTAATCCTAGTAAAAATTCCCTGTCTTAGGTCAGTTAGGATCACCACTTTATTTTAAGAATGCGAAAAGTCTGAATAATAGTAGTGATTTATTTCAGCTTTAATTTCTTTCATCACATTCCCAGTGGGTCAGAAGTTTACATACACTCAATAAGTATTGCCTTTAAATTGTTTAACTAGGGTCAAACGTTTCGGGTAGCCATCCACAAGCTTCCCACAATTTTGGCCCATTCCTCCTGACAGAGCTGGTGTAACTGAGTCAGGTTTTTAGGCCTCCTTGCTCGCATATGCTTTTTCAGTTCTGCCCACATATTTTCTATGGGATTGAAGTCAGGGCGTTGTGATGGCCACTCCAATACCTTGACTTTGTTGTCCTTAAGCAATTTTTCCACAACTTTGGAAGTATGCTTGGGGTCATTGTCCATTTGGAAGACCCATTTGCGACCAAGCTTTAACTTCCTGACTGATGTCTTGAGATGTTGCTTCAATATATCCACGTAATTTTCCGTTCTCATGATGCCATCTATTTTGTGAAGTACACAAGTCCCTCCTGCAGCAAAGCACCCCCACAACATGATGCTGCCACCCCCGTTCTTCACGGTTGGGATGGTGTGCTTCGGCCTGCAAGCCTCCCCCTTTTTCCTCCAAACATAACGATGGTCATTATGGCCAAACGGTTCTATTTTTGTATCATCAGACCAGAGAACATTTCCCCAAAAAGTATGATCTTTGTCCCCATGTGCAGTTGCAAACTGTAGTCTGGCTTTTTTATGGCGGTTTTGGAGCAGTGGCTTCTTCCTTGCTGAGCGGCTTTTCAGGTTTTGTTGATATAGGACTCGTTTTACTGTGGATAAAGATACTTTTGTACCTGTTTCCTCCAGCATCTTCACAAGTTCCTTTGCTGTTGTTCTGGGATTGATTTTGCACTTTTCGCACCAAAGTACGATCATCTCTAGGAGACAGAACGCGTCTCCTTCCTGAGCGGTGTGACGGCTGCGTGGTCCCATGGTGTTTATACTTGCGTACTACTGTTTGTACAGATGAACGTGGTATCTTAGGCGTTTGGAAATTGCTCTCAAGGATGAACCAGACTTGTGGAGGTCTTCAATTTTTTTTCTGAGATCTTGGCTGATTTCTTTTGATTTTCCCATGATGTCAAGCAAAGAGGCACTGAGTTTGAAGGTAGGCCTTTAAATACATCCACAGGTACATCTCCAATTGGCTCAAATGATGTCAATTAGCCTATCAGAAGCTTCTAAAGCCATGACATCATTTTCTGGAGTTTTCCAAGCTGTTTACAGGCACAGTCAATTTAGTAATTTTTCCATCAATTGTTTACAGATTATTTCACTGTATCACACTAAGTTGACTGTGCCTGTAAACAGCTTGGAAAATTCCAAAAAATGATGTCATGGCTTTAGAAGCTTCTGACCCACTGGAATTGTGATACAGTGAAATAATCTGTCTGTATACAATTGTTGGAAAAATTACTTGTCATGCACAAAGTTGATGTCCTAACCGACTTGCCAAAATTATAGTTTAACTAGTATGGGCTATGTGGGACGCTAACGGTACAGCCAGTGAAATAGCAGGGCGGCAAATTCAAAACAACAAAAATCTCATTCAAATTTCTCAAACACAACTATTTTACACCATTGTAAAGATACACGTCTCCTTAACCCAACCACGTTGTCCGATTTCAAAAAGGCTTTACGGCGAAAGCAAAATATTAGATTATGTTAGGACAGTGCCTAAAAAATAAAAGCCACACAGGCATTTTGCAAGCAAGGACAGGCGTCACAAAAACCAGAAATACAGCTCAAATTAAGCACTAACCTTTGATGATCTTCATCAGGTGACACTCCCAGGACTCAATGTTACAAAATACATGTATGTTTTGTTCGGTTAAGTTCATATTTATATCCAAAAACCCCATTTTACATTGGCACGTGATGTTCAGAAAATGTATTCCCACCAAATCTGCCGGTGAATGAGCACATTAATTAAAAAAAAATACTCATCATAAATGTTGATAAACTTTACAACACTTATTGAAATAATTATAGATATACTACTTAATGCAACCGCTGTGTCAGATTTTAAAATAGCTTTTCGGCGAAAGCACATTTTTCAATATTCTGAGTACAGAGCTCAGCCATCAAAGCAAGCTATACAGTTATCCGCAAAGTTCTGGAGTCAACTAAACTCAGAATTAGTATTATAAATCTTCCCTTACCTTTGCTGATCTTCATCGGAATGCACTCCCAGGACTCCCACTTCCACAAGAAATGTTATTTTTGTTCGAAATACTCCATATTTATGTCCAAATACCTTCGTTTTGTTCACGCGTTCAGGTCACTAATCCAAAGGTATAACGCGAGAGCGCAGAACCAGAGACGAAAAGTCAAAATAGTTCCATTACCGTTCATAGAAACATGTCAAACAATGTTTACAATCAATCCTTAGGGTCTTTTTAACATAAAACGTTGATAATATTCCAGCTGGACAATAGTGTATTCATTACAGAGGAAAAAGGAAAGGCGCGCCAACATGCCCGCGCAGTAAACAACTCACTGGTCCCAGGCAGTCCACTGATCGACTGAGCTACTATTCTCTGCCCAGTAACAGGAGAAGGATGAAACAAGTTTCTAAAGGCTGTTGACAGCCAATGGAAGCCTTAGGAAGTGCAAAATGACCCCACAGACACTGTAGTTTGAATAGGGATTAGATAGAACTACAAGTCACTTCTTGGTTGGATTTTTTTCTCAGGTTTTTTCCTGCCATATGAGTTCTGTTATACTCAGACATCATTCAAACAGTTTTAGAAACTTGAGTGTTTTCTATCTAAATCTACTGATAATATGCATATCCTACGTTCTGAGCCCGAGTAGTAGGCAGTTTCATTTGGGCACGTCATTCAGCCGAATTTCCGAATACTGCTCCTGTCACTAAAAAGTTAACAAGAAATGTATGGAGTGGTTGAAAAACAAGTTTTAATGACTCCAACCTAAGTGTATGTAAACTTCCGATTTCAACTGTATATATGTGTATATATATTTAGAAACTCCTGCTTGATAGGAATCCAGTGACGTCTGTGTCATGAGCAAGTAGAACAAGAGAGCAGCTTTTCTAAGGACTCCCCTTTGACTTGGCAATTAGCTGATAAATTGGAAATTAATGACCCAGCCAACCACTGGATGGAGACAGATTCACGGTTATTTGACAGAGAAGCCTGAGTTTTTTTGTATGCTGACAACATGGTTGAAAATGAATAAGGCATATAAAACATTAGAAGTAATTACCAGTAAATCTAGTGCCCGAATGTGGGCACTGTAATCTTAAGTGGTTTTTAAGAAGCATTGTGGATGTTACATGAAATGGACAAGCTTTTTAGGGAGACTGAAGATATTAGCAAGAGTTTGAGTTTGTAAGTCTAAGGTCAAAACATGATTGACATTTCGAAGGAAAGGCTTGGCTGAACACATTGTAATTTTTATTTTCTATTGCTGTAGAGAGGAAAAACAAGTTATGGATGTTCGAGTCTGAAATAGAACTTCAAATCTTTATGATTTCTTGAGAGAGATAGATATAGATATATACACACACACATTTGTTGGCATTTGGAATGTTTGTAAAACATCAGCAGAAGGCGTAGTACCATAGGCTTGCATAATTACAGGTAGCCTGCATTTCAGAAGAAGAAATCACAGAACAAGCACACAAAATGTATTGAATGCACAAGATATAATGCCTCAATATCCATCACATCCACAACCATTATGGATGTTACAGGTTTAATAACGCTGAAAAAGTATACTGACAATGAAGAGAGAAACAAATTTCTAGACCATATAAAACCTTTACAGTTATTGAAATGGCAACAAAAAAAACATGGTATGTTACGATGCCTGTCCCAATCACGTAACCCCACATCTTTAAAATACTGTAGAACACGCAAAAAAAAACTCAAGACACTTCAATTTGGTCTGTATTGCTTCATTAACATCTCATCTTCATAAATAATACTGGGGGACAGATGTGTGTGTAGAAATAACACATGGAATCATGTTGTAACCAAAAAAGTGTTAAACAAATCTAAATATATTTGAGATTCTTCAAAGTAGTCAACCTTTGCCTTGATGACAGCTTTGCACACTCTTGGCATTCTCTCAACCAGCTTCACCTGGAATGCTTTTCCAACAGTCTTGAAGAAGTTCCCACATATGCTGAGCACTTGTTGGTTGCTTTTTCTTCACTCTCCGGTCCAACTCATCCCAAACCCGCTCAATTGGGTTGAGGTCGGTTGATTGTGGAGGCCAGGTCATCTGATGCAGCACTCCATCACTGTCCTTCTTGGTCAAATAGCCCTTACACAGCCTGGAGGTGTGTTAGGTTATTGTTCTGTTGAAAAACAAATGATAGTCCCACTAAGCGCAAATCAGATGGGATGGCGTATCGTTGCAGAATGCTGTGGTAGTCATGCTTGATACGTGTACCATGAATTCTAAATTAATCACAGTGTCACCAGCAAAGCACCATCACACCACCTCTATGCTTCACGGTGGGAACCACACATGCAGAGATCACCCGTTCACCAACTCGGTGTCTCACAAAGACACAGCGGTTGGAACAAAAATGTCTAATTTGGACTCATCAGACCAAAGGACAGATTTCCACCGGTCTAATGTCCATTGCTCGTGTTTCTTGCCACAAGCAAGTCTTCTTCTTATTGGTGTCCTTTAGTAGTGGTTTTTTTGCAGCAATTCGACCATGAAGGCCTGATCTCTTCTGAGCAGTTTGTTAAGGTGTGTCTGTTGAACTCTGAAGCATTTATTTGGGCTGCAATTTCTGTGGTGTCAACTCATGAACTTATCCTCTGCAGCAGAGGTACCTCTGGGTCTTCCTATCCTGTGGCGGTCCTCATGAGAGCCAGTTTCTTCATAGTGCTTGATGATTTTTGCGACTGCACTTGAAAGAAAGAAACTTTCAAAGTTCTTAAAATGTTCTGGATTGTCTGACCTTCATGTCTTAATTAAAGTAATGATGGACTGTCGTTTCTCTTTGCTTATTTGAGCTGTTCTTGCCAAAATATGGACTTGGCTTTTACCAAGTAGGGCTATCTTCTGTATACCACCCCTGCCTTGTCACAACACAACTGATTGGCTCAAACGCATTAAGAAGGAAAGAAATTTCATAAATTAACTTTTAACAAGGCACACCTGTTAATTGAAATGCATTCCAGGTGACTACCTCATGAAGTTGTTTGAGAGAATGCCAAGAGTGTGCAAAACTGTCATGGCAAAGGGTGGCTACTTTGAAGAATCTCAAATATAAATATTTTGAGTTTAACACTTTTTTGGTTACTACATGATTCTGTATGTGTTATTTCATAGTTTTGATGTCTTTATTATTCTACAATATAGAAAATAAAGAAACTCTTCAATGAGCAGGTGTCCAAAGTTTTGACTGGTACTGTAGATCTTAAGGATACTTTGGAACATGCTTTAATTTGAAAATTACGAACTTTATTTGTGTATGGTCAGGTTGACTTTTACACAATCACCTATATACTAAGGATACTATGAAGGTTTACTGTCTCCCTACCTATTTTGTGTAATGTGACTACTACACTTGCCACTGATTTGAATAGGCCTTTTGCTCGCACTCTATATCAAAATATCTCCTCTCTTTTTCACTTTCCCATACACCCTTTCTTTTTCTCACCTGTCTCGCCCTCGCAATCTCTCAAATGTTCTGATTTATTAGTGTTTGATTTGCATGTAATACAGTATGCAAATATTGCCAAAGCATTTAAAAAAATTATATTTCACACACTCTCCTCTGTAACAGTTTTCCAAGTGCATGGATGGTGTACAGTAGTTAAGTAGTGTCATCTCGCCCACTCATCTCTTCTTCCACTTCTGCTTATTCACTTGTTCTTCCCCGTTAGTCTGCAAGGCGCTTTGAATTGATCATAAGCCATCATGCTTTGACTCAACCAACAAAGAGGGTTGAACTCAGCTGTTGCGTGTGATTCACAGACAAAATAAGGACAGTGTTGGACTTAATTTGACCTGGCTGCTCAGTGGTCGTGCTGACTACATGCAAACACACATGCGAGAACTAGCCCACAGAGCAGTACACTTTGACCTGAGATCCTGTTCAGTTGGGGACACTCACTTCATTTTTTCCCCCCACTAGCCTCACGTAAATATTAGTCCAAGTCACCAACAACACCATCATCCCTTGTATTGAAGGAGTGGTGGCGGTGTTTCCTTCTCTTCCTGACCAAACAATATTATCAGCAGTCTGAGGGTCATAACACAGGAAACAGACTGGAAATCTTAAGAGCAGCCTTTTAAAGGCCCAGTGCAGTCAAAAACCTGATTACCTGTGTTTTTATGTATATACTGAACAAAAATTGAAACGCCACATCTAACAATTTCAACGATTTGACGGAGTTAGTTCATTTAAGAAATGTGTCAATTGAAATGAATTCATTAGGTCCTAATCTATGGATGTCACATAATTGGGCAGGGCCACCCACTGGGGAGCAGTCAACCTAGCCAATCAGAATATTTTTTTTTCGCCACAAAAGGGCTTTATTACAGACAGACGTACTCCTCAGTTTCATCAGCTGTCCGTGGCTGGTCTGACGATCCCGTAGGTGACTAAGCCGGATGTGGAGGTCCTGTGCTGGAGTGGTTACACATGTTGTGAGGCCAGTTGGACGTACTGCCAAATTCTCTAAAATGACATTGAAGGTGGCTTATGGTAGATAAATTAACATTCAATTCTCTGGCAACAGCGCTGTTGGACATTCCTGCAGTCAGCATGCCAATTGAACGCTCCCTCAAAACTTGAGACATCTGTGGCATGGTGTTGTGACAAAACTGCAGATTTGAGTGGCCTTTTATTGTCCCCAGTACAAGGTGCACCTGTGTAATGATCATACTGTTTAATCAGCTTCTTGATATGCCACACCTGTCAGGTGGATGGATTATCTTGGCAAAGGAGACATGCTCACTAATAGGGATGTAAACAAATTTGTGCACAACATTTGAGAGAGAAGCTTTTTGTGCGTATGGAAAAATTCTTGGATCTTTATTTCAGCTCATGAAACATGGGACCAACACTTTACATGTTGCGTTCATATTTTTGTTCAGTATATATTTCCAAACTGAGTTTGCAGTGATACTGTGAAAATGGTGATAATGCCGTTTTAGTGTAAGCTGTTTGAAAAGACTGCCTGAAATTTCAGCCTATTTTGGTGGGATGGCGTTTTGGCCTCCCTGGCGACATTACCAGGCGATTATAAGTTAATAAACCAATAACAAATAGAGTTTCAAATCTTTCTGCCAATAACAAGGTATTATGGTATTAAATGCTGAGCTGTAGTCGATGAACAGCATTCTTACATAGGTATTCCTCTTGTCCAGATGGGTTAGTGCAGTGCGATTGCGTCGTCTGTGGACCTATTGGGGTGGTAAGCAAATTGGAGTGGGTCTAGAGTGTCAGGTAGGGTGGAGATGATATGATCCTTGACTAGTCTCTCAAAGCACTTCATGATGACGGAGGTGAGTGCAACGGGGCGATAGTCATTTAGCTCAGTTACCTTAGCTTTCTTGGGAACTGGAACAATGGTGGCCCTCTTGAAGCATATGGGAACAGCAGACTGGGATAAGGATTAGAGGTCGACCAATTAATCGGAATGGCCGATTAATTAGGGCCGATTTCAAGGTTTCATAACAATTGGTAATCTGTATTTTTGGCCACCGATTTTTTTTAATTTATTTATTATTATTATTTTTTAATTATTTTTTTGTTTTTATAATTTTTTTTATAATAATCTTATTCTTATTTACAATGACGGCCTAGAAACGGGGGTTAACTACCTTGTTCAGGGGGGATTCGTTTTTGCAACCTTCTGGTTACCAGTCCAACGCTCTAACCACCTGCCTTACATTGCACTCCAGAAGGATTAACAGGCTGACTAACTGTAACGCGAGGGCAGCAAGAAGCAAAGGTAAGTTGCTAGCTAGCATTACACTTATAAAAAACTATCAATCTTAACATAATCACTAGTTAACTACACATGGTTGATGATATTACTAGTTTATCTAACGTGTCCTGCGTTGCATATGATCGATGCGGTGCCTGTTAATTTTCATTGAATCACAGCCTACTTCGACAAACGGGTGTTGATTTAACAAGCGCATTTGCGAAAAAAGTACTGTCGTTGCACCAATGTTCCTAACCATAAACATCAATGTCTAACAGGAATATTTAGACTTAGTCACCCGTTAGATAAAATACGGAACGGTTCCGTATGTCACTGAAAGAAAAAAACTTTTGTTTTCGAGATGATAGTTTCCAGATTCGACCATATTAATGACCCAAGGCTCGTATTTCTGTGTGTTTATTATATTATAATTAAGTCTATGATTTGATAGAGCAGTCTGACTGAGCGGTGGTAGGCAGCAGCAGGCTCGTAAGCATTCATTCAAACAGCCCTTCAAGCATTACGCTGTTTATGACTTCAACCTGGGTGGGTATAATTTGTGGAACGTTCCAACAGGAATCTATTCCAAAAACTTCGTAAATAACAAGTTTTCCAAAAAACAACGCATACAAAGTTGTATAGCGGCAGAATAAGATACCAGGTAGGGAGTGGTCTATTTCATTGCGATTTTCACTCATCACGTTTATTCTGAAAAATTTCTGTCCTCACATGTCTGTTTGCCTATGGACAAACATTAAGAATAAGCTACGTGGTGAGTTGATGCCTATTCGGCAGCTAGTTAGCTAGGTTTGTATGCGTTGTTGGTTGGCAAACTTTTACTTTTACGTTTTTTGGAACAGATTCCTGTTGGAACGTTCCACAAATTATACCCGCCCCTTCAAGCCTATCAACTCCCAAGATGAGGCTGGTGTAACCGATGTGAAATGGATAGCTAGTTAGCCGGGTGCACGCTAATAGCGTTTCAAACGTCACTCGCTCTGAGACTTGGAGTAGTTTTTTCCCTTCCTCTGCATGGGTAACGCTGCTTCGAGGGTGGCTGTTGTCGATGTGTTCCTGGTTTGAGCCCAGGTAGGAGCGAGGAGAGGGACGGAAGCTATACTGTTACACTGGCAATACTAAAGTGCCTATAAGAACATCCAATAGTCAAAGGTATATGAAATACAAATCGTATAGAGAGAAATAGTCCTATAATTCCTATAATAACTACAACCTAAAACTTCTTACCTGGGAATATTGAAGACTCATGTTAAAAGGAAGCACTAGCTTTCATATGTTCCCATGTTCTGAGCAAGGCACTTAAACATTAGCTTTCTTACATGGCACATATTGCACTTTTACTTCTCCAACACTTTGTTTTGCATTATTTAAACCAAATTGAACATGTTTCATTATTTATTTGAGGCTAAATTGATTTTATTGATGTATTATATTAAGTTAAAATAGGGTTCATTCAGTATTGTTGTAATTGTCAAAGAAAAATAGGAAAATAATCGGCCGATTAATAGGTATCAGCTTTTTTTGGCCCTCCAATAATCGGTATCGGCGTTGAAAAATCATAATCGGTCGACCTCTAAGGATTGATTGAAAATGTCCGCAAAGCCAGCTGGTCTGCGCATGCTCTGAGGATGCGGCTAGGGATGCCGTCTGGGCCGGCAGCCTTGCGAGGGTTAACACGTTTAAATGCTTTACTCACGTTGGCTGCGATGAATTAGAGCCCACAGGTTTTGGTAGCGGACCGTGTCGTTGGCAATGGAATTGTCCGCAAAGCGAGCAAAGAAGTTGTTTAGTTTGTCTGAGAGCAGGACATCGTGGTCCGCGACGGGGCTGGTTTTCTTTTTGTTGTCCGTGATTGACTGTAGACCCTGCCACATACATCTCGTGTCTGAGCTGTTGAATTGCGACTGTACTTCGTCTCTATACTGATGCTTAGCTTGTTTGATTGCCTTGTGAAGGGAATAGCTACACTGTTTGTATTCGGTCATGTTTCTGGTCACCTTGCCCTGATTTAAAGCAGTGGTTGGCGCTTTCAGTTCTGCACGAATGCTGCCATCATCCACGGTTTCTGGTTGGGGAAGGTTTTAATAGTTGCTGTGGGTACAACATCACCGATGCACTTGCTAATAAACTCGCTCACCGAATCAGCGTATTCATCAATGTTATTTTCCGACGCTATGCGGAACATATCCCAGTCCACGTGATCAACGCAATCTTGAAGCGTAGAATCAGATTGGTCAGACAAGCGTTGAACAGACCTGAGCACAGGCGTTTCCTGTTTTAGTTTGTGTCTATAGGCTGGGAGCAACAAAATGGAGTCGTGGTCAAATTTGCCAAAAGCAGGGCAGGGCTTTGTATGCGTTGCGGAAGTTAGAGTAATAATGGTCGAGTTTCTTCCGCCTGGGTAGCGCATTCGATATGCTGATAAAATTTAGGGAGTTTTGTTTTCAGATTAGCCAGGTTAAAATCCCCAGCTACAATGAATGCAACCTCAGGATATGTGGTTTCAGGTTTACATAGAGTCCAATGAAGTTCATTCAGGGCCATCGATGTGTCTGTTTGGGGGGGTTATATACGTTTGTGATTATAATCGAAGAGAATTATTTTGGTAGATAATGCGGTCAACATTTGATTGTAAGGAATTCTAGGTCATGTGAGCAAAAGGACTTGAGTTCCTGTATGTTGTTATGATCACACCACGTCTCGTTAATCATAAGGCATACCCCTCCACCCTTCTTACCAGAGAGATGTTTGTTTCTGTCGGCGTGATGCATGAAGAAACCAGGTGGCTGTACCGACTCCGATAGCGCATCTCGAGTGAGCCACGTTTCCGTGAAACAAAGAACGTTACAATCTCTGATGTCTCTCTGGAAGGCAACCCTTGTTGTCAAGAGACTGGACGTTGGCGAGTAGTAAACTCGGGAGTGGTGCGTGATGTGTCCGTCTACGGAGCCTGACCAGAAGACCGCTTGTTCTGCCCCTCCTGCGGCATCGTTGTTTTGGGTCGCCGGACTAAGATTGAATCATACTACACCGGCTCTGACGCTCGTTGGATGTGGCAGGGCTTACAAACCACCACAGACTACAAAGGGGAGCACAGCCAAGAGCTGCCAAGTGACACAAGCCTACCAGACGAGTTAAACTAGTTCTATGCTCGCTTCGAGGCAAATAACCCTGAAACATGCATGAGAGCACCAGCTGTTCCGGAAGACTGTGATCACACTCTGCAGCCGATATGGGTAAGACATAAACTTTTCCAAACAAGTCAATCAACGTTTATAATCAATCCTTAGGTACCCTAATACGCAAATAAATGATACAATTTAAGACGAAGAATCGTTATTGTCTTTACCGGAGATAAACAAAAAGAACGCGCGCTCTCGGCCATGCGCTTGGAAACACTACAGCCAAAATGGGAGCCATTTAGAAAAACTACAACTTCTCCTTTATTTTTCCAAAAACCAGCCTGAAACTCTTTCTAAAGACTGTTGACATCTACTGGAAGCCCTAGGAACTGCAATCGGGGAAGATTTTGCCCTATTATAAAAGTGCCAGCCATTGACATCAGTGGTATGCTGATTTTTTGTTGTTGTTGATGGTTTGTCCTCGGGGTTGAGTAGCAGGCAGTTTACTTTGGGCACGCTTTTCATCCGGACGTCAAAATACCGCCCCATATCCCAAAAAAGTTAACACAACCTAGCCACCTCAGATGATAAAAACAGCTCAGACCTAGAAAGGTTCTGGAGCTTAGATAAGAATATGGCTGGGTCGTGATCATTAGGCACCAAACAGAAGAAAACAGACCAAAATAGTTTGGGACCTACCTAGACTTGTCCAATAAGGAATATTAATTTTTGCTTTCTGTTGCAATTTTGTTTTGAAGTTTTCAGTTGTTTGTCCTAATGAACACGAGCTTAGATAAGAAATTGGCTGTGTCACTTTGTGCTTTGGGACCTGGTTATTCACTTGTCTTCATGATTTTCATATTTTTCAGCATAACTCTCATCATTGCTTAGGCAAACTGTTGTATAAAAAAGTGTTGAGATTGATGGCCAGGGGCTGTATGTAAGCAAACAAGAGTGTCAGCGTAGGAGTGCTGATTTTAGAACCAGTTTTTCCTTTTCGATTACAATGAACAAGATTACATTGACAGCAGGGTCCTGATCCTAAATCAGCACTCCTACTCTGACACTTGATATGGCTCCAGATAAGGAGAAGAGACTTCACTATTATCAATAGTTTTTATGTAGGCTAATCATAGCCTAGGCTGTCGGAGCCTAGCTCATTTGTTAGAGCTGTGATGATCATGTCATTTTAGATGATGGTTATTGGTGAGCCAAATGACTGTGATCACCATTATAGCAAAATACATACAAATGTTTTAAAGACACAGTTTCTCCTCTTCTCCTCTCCTGACTTCTTGCCGCCATAGAATATTCATTATATTTCTTCGTGCTGCTGCAGGGAGGGGGAGCATTGCCTATAGGCAACTGAAGACTCATATGCTACAACACCTTGCTTGTTTTAGCCAGGAGCAACAAAGTTTCATCACGTTAAGAGTCCATGTTGCCACAGAAATTGACTAAACTGCACGAATACCTGGCCGTCCAGTCTTCAGTCATCTTTTCATTCCTAACAAAAAAATCTTCAACTTCAAAATGTGATGTTTTTGCTAGCTGTTAACGTATTTATGGTTGTGATGTAAGTTATGGCTGTGATATAGTAGTGGTATTGACTGGTTATAGTTTGAAAAAGTTGATTGATTGATTGTATAAGCATGAACATGTGAAAGTTGGTTTGGTGTCTCTAGCTTGAACGCTTCAAGAGTTACTGTTGGTTAGTTATTTTATGCAAATGTCTATAGTTAATAAAGATTTTTAAGAATTTGAAGTTAGAATAGCCTGAATGTTTTAAAGTTGGTCTTGAAGCGGGACCATTCTCAAAAGCTACCTCTGTATTCCTATGGTCCTCATTTAACCCATTTTAATTTATGCAAATGTATACTGCTAGCTACCATGAGGACGAAAATAGCACAATTCCAGGAAAACGAGCAGTATTTCGATCTTCTCAATGGAGCACTGTGTATTAAGTTAAAATTTGAAGTGCAGTGGCATATCCCATCCTTGTATTGCGATACGTTTTCCAACACATCTCTCGCCGGCTCAACGTTGTGGAACCAAAGAGACTTTGATAAGGGCTTCACATAATGTGCTATTCTATTGTTACTAACAACACATTGTGGGGAAACATCTTTCACTAAATAGGCCAAAGTTATTTTGACCACTGTCTGCTCTCACTGTGCTATGCAGACCTTGTACATAATCAGATCAGGTGAAGACTGGAGATAATGTAGACCAAATATTGTTTCTTTCACCATCCTTGTGTCTTTGTGGCACGAAGCAAGGCTAGTAGTAAAAGTTATTGATATTGCTAACTGTTAGGAATGTTGCCTACAGTTTTGGGTTTGTCCTGTCATCACATGCTACTGCTGAAGTACAGTATACTACATGCCTGCTCCAGCTCACTTCTCCAGACCTAGCCTAGTTGATGTGTGAACCTAAGCTATGAGTACTGGATTTGCATGTGGTGGACCATCTATTTGCTGGTACTAATTTTAAAGTGAACATCGTAGGATATTAGGCAGTGAGAAATACCAAAAATAACTGGTGGTCTCGTTAATACATAGTTGTGAACTAGGCCCTATATGGATTGTTACTTTGCTTGCTCATAGGATGTGCCACATACCGCTATCTTGTAATTTATTTTGGCAATTAGGTGTCTAAGCTTTACGAGTATTTAGGACAGTGACTGATGATGATATAGCCTGTAGACGACCTTGATCGAGCAGTTGATTGGTTGATCTGATCCATGACCTTTGAACCTCATACTATGCTATTGTTTGGTAGGGTAGTGACAATACCAGTATCGCAATACTTGTTAGTATCGTGGCAAGGAAACAAAACATGAAGTGGATTTAACTTCTTTAGGAAAACAGCCCTGATGTTGTAAACAAACATCGTTGTCATCCTGTCCCATTTGTTTATTTTCCAAGCTATAGCACACAATATTTTACATACAGCAGGTTTTTATAGGACCAAAGAGTTTGGTCTGCTTCGTGTTTCATTTTTGCCATGAAAAAAATATTGCGATACTGGTTTTGTCACAGCCCTGTTTGGCTTAGTGCTAGTGATCCGGATGAGTGTCTCAGAGAACCACTTTAGATGTCTTATTAGGCTAATAGGAACTAAGAATAGAATAGACTAAGGTACTAGACTCTCTTTGTGATTTGGGTGTTTTTGTATTGCATTGCGTTGTGTTATGTTATATCATGCCTATTATGGATGGTCAATGTTGATTTGTGTTAAAACTCATCTCTTCTCTTCCCCCTCTCCCTTCAGACTTTGACATGAAGAAGGACATTGAGACGCTGATAGCAGAGGAACGGGCTGACATCATCTCCAAGTATGACAAGGTGAGTTTGTGTGTGTGACATCATCGGTTCTGTAAATCGCCTAAGACGAGGGCTTTGTCCAAAATAGGGCTGAGTTTAAAATCACATATGGTGCCATTTCACATTTTCCCGTGTGTGTGTGTGTGTGTGTGTGTGTGTGTGTGTGTGTGTGTGTGTGTGTGTGTGTGTGTGTGTGTGTGTGTGTGTGTGTGTGTGTGTGTGTGTGCACCATCAAGAATGACAAGGGCTGTTTGCCCAATTTATATTTGGATTGTTGTTCAGATGATTTGTAGCCTAGATGCCGAGACTGTCAACAACCTCAAATTGATTTACTTGATGTTTACAAAACAAAACGAGCAATCTGGGATTGGTACATCCATTTTTTTTTTCTTTTGAATTAATGATATATAGGCCTGGCCATTTGGTCTTAAAGAATGTAACTTATGATTGCATGTACTCGATCAGAACCCAAAATATACTTTTGTTTTACGCCATTGTTTGTAAACAATGTAATCGTAAACAAACACTGTATAGCTTGAAAACATGTTGATCTCATAGATGGTCTATGAATTTGAGAGTGATTTACATTTCTCCAACCCCATCCCTCAGCTGTTTACCTAAACAAGTGGAGCGCTTTGTTGTTTTCGAATCCCAGATTGTCCCTTTATTAGAAATGTCTTCAGCCACTCTTGCTGTGTACTTGTGGAAGATTAGTTGAGGGGACTGCTCAAATGAAGGACCACAGACAGATGGCTGGGCCCAGTACTGACAACTGACTGTAGGGACATACTGTGCCCTCCCTGTCCCCTGCCTAGCCTCCATGCAACTGATGACACTAGACCGGCAGACACTCAGAACAGCCTAGCTGAAACTTTTGATAAACAGTCTAGTAAATGTAAAACTCTAATGAAGGGTAGGGGAAGCTTCTTTTATTCCAGTGTACTTTTGGGAAAATTTGGGTGATTTTGCAACCCAAAATAAGGGTAAATAGAGCAGCTTTATGGTGAAGCGAAGCCCCAGAGTAGAGGTCTTCACGAATCCACCTGTACCTGAAGACGTCCGGATTCAGAATTGTAAATATTGTCACTGGTTTGGGTCGGATCTGTCATGATTGTCACAAGTATTGGGTATGTGTAATTTTAACTGATGTCGGTCCTGCCAGACTCTGCAATTAACAGCTTTATGAAAAACATTCTGTCTCAAACACAGGCCACATATGTACCTCGTCTTCTGCTACAAATACATTTGCACATAAATCATTCCATCGAACCCATAACACAATCACTACTAATCCGCTTCTATAGTTATAAACATACTAAAACATTCTCAAGTCAATTAGTCAATTTCCAACAATCCCTCTCCTGGAACAATGATCACTCTTATGTTGCACCACACCTAAAAACATATTGACTTGGAACAGAGAAAAGACAAAATACACTACCGGTCAAAAGTTTTAGAACACCTACTCATTCAAGGGATTTTCTTTATTTTTACTATTTTCTACATTGTAGAATAATAGTGAAGACATCAGAACTATGAAGTAACATACATATGGAATCATGTAGTAACCAAAAAAGTGTTAAACAAATCAAAATATATTTTATATTTGAGATTCTTCTTCAATGACAGCCTTAATGACAGCTTTGCAACACTCTTGGCTTGATTCCGTATGTGTTATTTGATAGTTTTGATGTCTTCACTATTATTCTACAATGTAGAAAATAGGAAAAATTAAGAAAAACCCTTGAATGAGGTGTTCTAAAACTTTTGACTGATTTTAATGTACATGTTTAATAATTTCACAACACACTTGATGTGACTTAGACTGGGGAAAGAACTGTCCATCTGTTCTGTTTAATGCCCATGGGATGCTATTCGTCTTCATCCTCGGGTGTCAAGGCAAGGCAGACTATGAGCCTTGTACGTAATTACTTGTACTGTATCATCCAGCAAGCCATATGTATTGATGTGCTTTAACATTAGTGTTATGATGACATGGTAAAACAAAACCCCTTCATGGTTGAACCAAGCTATCATCTAGTGGGTTCTCTAATAACTTTCTCAGAGGTCATTAAAATATAATGTTTCTAGGGAGAAAAACCCTCCCTAGACCCAATAAAATTGAGCAGCTCACCCTCCCCTCATAGCTTAGGAGCAGCGCTCTCTGTCTCTTTCTCTCCTTTCCGAATCATAATTAAAACATTTGATAAATGATCCAACCCAAATTTAGAATGACAGACTCAACATAAAGCGCTGAGGACTATCACTCGAATTCATGCCCCTCAACCTAGCAGACATCATCACGGTTAGAATGTACATTTTATATACGGGACCATATATAACCGGTATTAACTTTCCTCATTACAGCCCCCGTTTGACCTTGTTTTACTGTCGCGAGTGGCATGTTAATGACAGATCGGTATCACGATGCATTCTTAATCTAAATTACTATACATTTTGCAGTGTGCAGACCTCCACAGTCAACCTGATACCCCAAATAAACAATTATGGGCACGGTTGACCCCCCCCATCCCCGATTTCAATATCTGAAGAAATAAATCAATTTTTCCCAAGCACATGAGTCTCTCACCTGAGCTGCCGCCACCATTATGTACCGTTCATTCTGTCTGGTCCATTTTCCCACCAGTACACCCTAGCATGAGAGAAGATTGGACGTGATCTCTCGCCATGTTCACTCCACATGCACAGTCTCAGGCCTCATGCCGCACTCCTGCCGCTCGTACACAAGTTGATGGCTCGGACTCAGATCACAGGTAGGAGTGGTGGAAGACAAGGTCGTAGTGAACGCCTTTGTCGCTATTTCTTCAGCCAGTTGGGGGTGGGTTGAGGTTCACACTGTTCTTGGTCAAATTATCTCTCCATGCATTAAGACACCATCTGTGTTCACCTTCAATCTATTTCATAATAAGACTAAATAAAATGTCTCACGAGATTAAAAACCCCCCAAGGTTTTCTGAGTTTAGAAAAGACTGTTGGCCTGGTAATTTTCATTTGTTACCTTTTTAGAATCCATTTCCCTGTCATTTCACATAGATTCTCCAACCCCAAAATTGGTTCTACTTCCTCCCATGTAAAATTATCCGGGTGTTGTTACTGGTCCTATGTTTAAAGACAGGCAGTAATCGTATCACTTTCGATGCTGCCCCTGTTACCTTTCTGAATATAACACTTTACCCTGTTGTAAATTTTGCATATTTCTCATCGTAAGGAATCTGCGATATTTGATTCCAGGCATCTATTAAAAAGTTGTGTGAGACGTGGCCTCCTACGTCTCCCTTCACATAGAAACTGTCTTCTCTATGAACCACTATTGATCAAAACCAAGGCCATACACCACTATTTGAACGTTTCCTGCCCCACTGCCTTCAAGAGGGTTTGCTGCTTTTCCCTTCCTGTTTTTTTCTTAACTTGGCCGTTGAAACCACACGTACGACTGCGAAGTGAGCGGAGTTAGATTCCACTCTGAAAGCATCCTGCTCTATTTCATCCATATTCGAGATAGAATGCTCGTGCACCTCTTTCAGCTTCTCTATGGCTTTATTAAGCTTTTCTTTGAAAGTTGATAAACTTGGAAACTCACTTTTGAGAAAATGGCCTTTGAATGTTTTGGTACTACTATACCCATTCAGCTTCATTCAAACCCTCTTAAGCTTTAGCCCCACCCATCTCATTTAAGGCTTGATCCGAATGTACTAACAGCAGGCAAGCACCCAAAGGAACTTGGTAGCTACTTCCAGACATCTAAGTGAGAGAGAACAGCTGATCATTACTTGCACTAGCAGAGCTAGTTAGGCTGTTATGTTATCCAGAGCATTGGTGGTTGCAACTGTGCTGTCAGATTGTCCATTTGTAAATTGAGTGTTTCGCGTTCAGAGCGCACGCTGGTTGATGAGTAGGGTTGAACCGAACCTTCTGACCTCACATCTGCAGTCAAGCACCCAAGCGGACTGGCTAACATTGGCTAGCTTGCTAGCTACTTCCAGACACAGAATGAGAGAACATCTTACGCATTTTACGCATCCTAGCCGAACTGGTTAGGCTGTTTTCATGTTATCCTGTGTGTTGGTGACTGTAACTGTGCTGCTGGCAACAATTTAATTCCGCTTTTTTGCTGATGTTTACTGACACCGGCCGTATTCAACGGGTGTTGAGCGTTCGTAAATTCATCAGTTTTGCTCCCCTCTCTGGCACACTCAGACAAAAGTGCTCTGAAATCGGAGTAGGTGGCCAGACTAAATTTACGAACGCACCCGAAAGGGTTACTTGCATAGTAGAGTCTTTTGTTAAGACATGTAGCTAGCTAGCTAGCTAGCTAGGTAAACAATTAACCATAATCACAACTAATGGCGTTAACTACTGTCACTAACCAACCAGGTTCAATGTTAGCTAGCTAACATTAGGCTATAGCTAGCTAAGAAAATGGCTCTGAGATACGAATGTCATACACGTAACATTAGCTAGGTAAACAATGAACCATAATCACAACTCATGATGTTACTACCCTGCATAAATCTGCAGGGAGCTAACCAACCAGGTTCAATGTTAGCTAACTAACATTAGGCTATAGCTAGCTAAGCAAATGGCTCTGAGATACGAATGTCATCCACGTAACGTTAGCTAGCGAGCCAGCCAGCTAATGTTAGCTAGCTAGCTAGGTAAACAATGAACCATAATCACAATGTATGACGTTACTACCCTGCATGAATCTGCAGGTAGCTAACCAACATTAGGCTGTAGCTAGCCAAGCAAATGGCTCTTTCTGACAATTGGAAACCTGTAATGTCTGAAAATGTAGCTAGCTAGACTCTTACCCTTGTGCATTATTCATGGTTGGACGCGTCTCCTGTCAGATGCCATGGATGCCCTTAGTTATGTAATCCGGAGATAGGTGTTTTCTCCATCTCCTTAGCTATCATACTAAAATTCCACTGATTTCATTAATGTCCTCCAGAAATGGAGAGCAACGCTTATGCAGATTTAATTCACACCACTTTTTTTTATACCTAGACATACTGACCAGCTCAAATAGACAGAAGCGTGCTATTTGGCAGACCAATCCAAACTCATCTCTCAGCATGTCATGATTTCAGCCAATCAGGGCTAGCGGGAAGGTTACTGACTTTTTCTTTGGCTAAGCCAACTAGGCTCATATTTTAACAATTTTATTCATATTTACAGTCGGTACACAAGTTTAAGGCACATGTTCACATTTTCGAGAAGGCATTTCTGTTAAAAAAAAAACGAGTTTTGATTAAAAAAAAGTAAGTTCAAACGTCTCCTGTGAAGTAGTGACCCGCTACATAAGCCTCATTTCCTGAAACGGGTCACATATTATCACTTATGAATGCAAGAAACAATGCCTTTTTTTTGCGACTTTTTCTAATCATAGTCGCACACCTCATGTAGCCTAGCCCACAGGCCTATATGTTTTGATAAGATTTTTCTCACAACTAAAGTGGCCAAATAACTTCTTAAAATGAAGCACATTAATCCGCTTAACAAAGGGGTAAGAGCCTAACTGGCGTACATAAGCAACGCATGAGTTGCAAGTTTTGTGAAGATAATTTTCCTGCCTGAGATTAGGCATCATTCTTGCTTACTGTTTACACAAGCTGAAGAAATGCACAAGAAAACCTTAAATACATAATATGCTACATAACCTTCTCTTGATGGGGAAATCTGTGTTTTTTATTTTTATTTTGAATAGCTGTAAATCCCCAACTGGAAAATTTGTCCCTTGGGAGATATTTATTTGGCCCACCAAGTTTTATGAGCCAAAATTATATGCTTTGTATTCGGAAAGTATTCAGACCGCTTGACCTTTTTCCACTTTTGTTATGTTACAACCTTAATCTAAAACTCATTAAATACTAATGTTCCTCATCAGTCTACACACAATACCACCCCATAATGACAAAGCAAAAAGTTTTGACATTTTTGCAAATTTGAGTATTCAGACCATTTGCTATGAGACTCGAAATTGAGCTCCGCTCCATCCTGTTTCCGTTGATCATCTTTGATGTTTTTACAACTTGATTGGAGTCCACCTGTGGTAAATTCAATTGATTGGACATGATTTGGAAAGACACACACCTGTCTATATAAGGTCCCACAGTTGATACTGCATGTCAGAGAAAAAAAACCAAGCCATGAGGTCGAAGGAATGGTCCGTAGAGCTCCGAGACAGGATTGTGTTGAGGCACAGATATGGGGAAGGGTACCAAAAAATGTCTGCAATCTTGAAGGTCTCCAAGAACACAGTGGCCTCCATTCTTAAATGGAAGTAGTTTGTAACCACCAAGACTATCCCTAGAGCTGGCCGCCCGGCCAAACTGAGCAATCGGGGGAGAATGGCCTTAGTCAGGGAGGTGACCAAGAGCCCCATGGTCACTCTGACAGAGCTCCAGAGTTCCTCTGTAGAGATGGGTGAAACATCCAGAAGGACAACCATCTCTGCAGCACTCCACCAATCAGGCCTTTACGGAAGAGTGGCCAGACAGAAGCCACTCCTCAGTAAAAGGCACATAACAGCCCACTTGGAGTATGCCAAAAGGCACCTACTCGCAGACCATGAGAAACAAGATTCTATGCTCTGATGAAACGAAGATTGGACTCTTTGGCCTGAATGCCAAGTGTCACGTCTGGAGGAAACCTGCCACCATCCCGAGTGGCGCAGTCGTCTAAGGCACTGAATCTGTGCTAGAGGCGTCACTACAGACACCCTGGTTCAAATCCAGGCTGTATCGCAACCTGCCGTGATTGGGAGTCCCATAAGGCGGCACACAATTGGCCCAGGTTTGGCCTGTGTATGCCGTCATTGTAAATAAGATTTTGTTCTGACTTGCCTAGTTAAATAAATGTTAAATAAAAAATAAATCCCTTCGGTGAAGCATGGTGGCAGCATCATGCTGTGGGGATGTTTTTCAGCGGCAGGGACTGGGAGATTAGTCATGGGAGATTGAGGGAAAGCTGAACGGTGCAAAGTACAGAGATCCTTGATGAAAACCTGCTCCAGAGCGCTCAGGACCTCAGACTGGGTGAAGGTTCACCTTCCAACAGGACAACAGCCAATACAATGCATGAGTGGCTTCGGGGCAAGTTTCTGAATGTCCTTGAGTGGCCCAGCTGTTAAGTTCCATGTTTTAAGTATCCCTATATTTCTGTTATTACGGGGCTATCACTCAGTCAAGAGTGCGCCTGCGCAGAAAGTCTGTTCGTTGATGGACCTAGCCTAGAGTGCAATGGCTACAGTGGGGCAAAAAAGTATTTAGTCAGCCACCAATTGTGCAAGTTCTCCCACTTCAAAAGATGAGAGGCCTGTAATTTTCATCATAGGTACACGTCAACTATGACACAAAATGAGAGAAAAAAAGATCCAGAAAATCACATTGTAGGATTTTTTTATTAATTTATTTGCAAATTATGGTGGAAAATAAGTATTTGGTCACCTACAAACAAGCAAGATTTCTGGCTCTCACAGACCTGTAACTTCTTCTTTAAGAGGCTCCTCTGTCCTCCACTCGTTACCTGTATTAATGGCACCTGTTTGAACTTGTTATCAGTATAAAAGACACCTGTCCACAACCTCAAACAGTCACACTCCAAACTCCACTATGGCCAAGACCAAAGAGCTGTCAAAGGACACCAGAAACAAAATTGTAGACCTGCACCAGGCTGGGAAGACTGAATCTGCAATAGGTAAGCAGCTTGGTTTGAAGAAATCAACTGTGGGAGCAATTATTAGGAAATGGAAGACATACAAAGACCACTGATAATTTCCCTCGATCTGGGGCTCCACGCAAGATCTCACCCCGTGGGGTCAAAATGATCACAAAAACGGTGAGCAAAAATCCCAGAAGCACACGGGGGGACCTAGTGAATGACCTGCAGAGAGCTGGGACCAAAGTCACAAAGCCTACCATCAGTAACACACTACGCCGCCAGGGACTCAAATCCTGCAGTGCCAGACGTGTCCCCCTGCTTAAGCCAGTACATGTCCAGGCCCGTCTGAAGTTTGCTAGAGAGCATTTGGATGATCCAGAAGAGGATTGGGGGAATGTCATATGGTCAGATGAAACCAAAATAGAACTTTTTGGTAAAAACTCAACTCGTCGTGTTCGGAGGACAAGAATGCTGAGTTGCATCCAAAGAACACCATACCTACTGTGAAGCATGGGGGTGGAAACATCATGCTTTGGGGCTGTTTTTCTGAAAAGGGACCAGGACGACTGATCCGTGTAAAGGAAAGAATGAATGGGGCCATGTATCATGAGATTTTGAGTGAAAACCTCCTTCCATCAGCAAGGGCATTGAAGATGAAACGTGGCTGGGTCTTTCAGCATGACAATGATCCCAAACACACCGCCCGGGCAACGAAGGAGAGGCTTCGTAAGAAGCATTTCAAGGTCCTGGAGTGGCCTAGCCAGTCTCCAGATCTCAACCCCATAGAAAATCTTTGGAGGGAGTTGAAAGTCCGTGTTGCCCAGCGACAGCCCCAAAACATCACTGCTCTAGAGGAGATCTGCATGGAGGAATGGGCCAAAATACCAGCAACAGTGTGTGAAAACCTTGTGAAGACTTACAGAAAACGTTTGACCTGTGTCATTGCCAACAAAGGGTATATAACAAAGTATTGAGAAACTTTTGTTATTGACCAAATACTTATTTTCCACCATAATTTGCAAATAAATTCATAAAAAATCCTACAATGTGATTTTCTGGATTTTTTTCTCTCATTTTGTCTGTCATAGTTGACGTGTACCTACGATGAAAATTACAGGCCTCATCTTTTTAAGTGGGAGAACTTGCACAATTGGTGGCTGACTAAATACTTTTTTCCCCCACTGTACCTTGTAGTGTGTTCATACGGTATAGTAAACTTTGTTAAACTGGAACCTTGTCGTTGTGTCATTTCGAGTTAACCTTGGTAGCAGAGGATGGCTAATAACTACAATGTGCCACCTCGCTTCAACGAGAAGAGGTCGTACGAAAGTTGGAAAAATTAACTTGGAATCTGGACACGGGTTACTAATCTGGACGCGAAAAAGCAAGCACTTGCGGTGGTACTATCGCTCAAGGGAAGAGCGAGAGATACAGCGCTGGAAATATCTGTTGAGGATTTGAACAATGATGATGGTATGGGAACTTTGATCAGAGCACTGTATTCTGTATTTATTTTAAGAAGAGAAAGACCGTGCCTACGAGGCATATTCAAACTTTGACAGTGTTACGAGAGATTTTTCGGTTGCAATGACGGACTACATCATTGATTTCGAACAGAGATACACTAGGATGTGCAAGTACGACATGGTTCTCCCGGATGCAGTGTTAGCTTTCAAGTTGCTAGATACTGCCTGTCTACATGGTAGGGAGAAACAGTTGGCTTTGACTGCTTGTACTGTACTGACTTTTGCATCAATGAAGTCGGCACTAAAAATAATTTTTGGTGAAAAGACGTCTGTCGCGCCGTTAACAGATGGAATGCAAGCGAGTGACGGAGCATATTACACTGAGCAGCAGGGAAAAGGCGCCAAAAAGTCACATTCTCAAGACAACCAGAAGAGGGCGCCATTTCCTGGCACAAATCCACTAGACAAATATGGAAGGAGATCAAAATGTGCTGTTTGTCAAAGCACTTACCATTGGGTTAAAGACTGTCCTCATAAAAATGAACAAGTTAAACTAACAGAGGAAAATGTAAACACAGATATAGAGCAGTGTAACATTACACTGTTTTCAAATGAATCTGCTTCTGATACTGAGATTTTTATAGTTGAATCCTTATGATCTGCTGTGATTGATACTGCATGTACACGGACAGTGTGTGGTGCAAAATGGCTTGATGGCTATGTCAGTGAACTAAATATGAAAGAAGTACAAAATATGATTGACACACCAAGCAACAGAGCTTTCAAATTTGGAGATGGGAGAATTGTCCATTCTACCAAGCGAGTTAGTCTTACCAATTTTTGCTGGTATCTTAAGTGTCACATTGAAACAGAGGTAGTCCCTACAGATATCCCCTTACTATTAAGCAAAGCTTTGCTCAAGAAGGCAGGGGCTGTACTAGACATAAAAAATGACAAGGCAGTGATGTTTAAACAACCAGTGACTCTTGAACTTACTACCTCAGGCCACTATTGTGTAAACATTTTAGACAAAGACATCACACAGAATCCATGCAAAAATGAGATTCTGACGGACACAGAGCACATGGAGATTCTGACAGTCAGAGAACATGAACACAAAACAAAAACACAAAGTATTGTTAAAGCTTCACAAACAGTTTGGACATGCTACAGTTGACAGACTTCAGAAGTTACTCAGCAGTTCAGGGAATAAAGATGATGAGAGTATTTCCATTCTACAGCAGATAGTTAACAGTTTGTGAGACATGTCAAAAATACAGTAAACCTAAGCCCAAACCAGCTGTTGGTTTGCCACTAGCTTCCAAGTACAATGAAACAGTGGCTGTAGATCTACATGAGTTCGCACCAAGTGTGTGGTACCTTCACATAATCGACCACTTCACACGCTTCAGCGCTGGAAGCATTGTGAACACAAAGAAACCCAGTGACATCGTCAAGCACTTCATTCTTTCCTGGGTAAGTGTGCATGGCCCGCCCCAGAAATTGTACAGTGACAATGGAGGAGAATTCAATAATAATGAAATAAGAGAAATGGCAGAGAAATTCAACATGGAAGTAAAGACAACTGCTGCATACAGTCCATGGAGCAATGGACTTCTGGAGAGACGCAATCAAACACTCACAGAGATCATGCTGAAAGTGAAGCAAGACAATGGATGTGACTGGAACACAGCCCTAGATTGGGCTTTGATGGCAAAAAACTCAATGCACAATGTTCATGGTTACAGCCCATACCAACTACTGTTCGGGCAGAACCCTAATCTTCCCTCTGTACTAGTTGACAAGCCACCAGCAGTAGAAGGGGCCAGTGTGAGTGCAGGGGTTGGACAGCACCTTTCAGCACTACATGCAGCGAGAAAAGCGTTCACTGAAGCAGAGTGCTCAGAAAGAATTTGCAGGGCTCTGCGTAAACAGCTACAACCCACCGATGAGAAGTACGAAACTGGAAACAAAGTGTACTACAAACGAGTTGACTGTCAAGAGTGGAAGGGACCGGGAGTAGTCATTGGCCAAGATGGTGTGGTGATATTTGTGAGGCACGGAGGCATCATTGTCAGGGTGCATCACTCAAGATTGCGGAAAGTAAATGATCAACAAGATAGAGGGGCTGTTGCTGAGAATCATCCTAATGAAAAGGAGACAGTAACAGACACAAACCTACCAGATGTTATATCCAATGATATGGACACTGAAACTGACACAGGAAATGGAGCAGAGACCTTCAAACATGCCACATACTGTTGAGCGTTCAAATGAGGAAAACATTCAACAACAGCCACGTGTTAAGAGAACATGGTTGTTCCAATCTGAAAACTGGACAAACTGTTAAATACATGGACAGAGAAAGTGGTATTCCACATACAGCAACCGTCATTGGACGAGCAGGAAAAGCCAAAGGAAAACACCAGAACTGGTACAACTTGCAGTACTCTGAACCAGTTACACTTTCTGGTACAACAGGGTCAGCTGACCTGTCACTTGTAGATAATCTCAGAATTGAACCAATGGAAAATCGAGAAAAACAGAATGACATTCAAAATGATGTACTTGAAACAAAGGACTTGTCATTTGACTCAGTTAACCTGTTATGGCTAGGGGGCAGTATTTTCACGGCCGGATAAAAAACGTACCCGAGTTAATCTGATTATTACTCCTGCCCAGAAACTAGAATATGCATATAATTATTGGCTTTGGATAGAAAACACCCTAAAGTTTCTAAAACTGTTTGAATGGTGTCTGTGAGTATAACAGAACTCATATGGCAGGCAAAAACCTGAGAAGATTCCATACAGGAAGTGAACTGTCTGACAAGTTCTTGTTCATCTTGGCTTTTTTTATTGAAGACTGAGGATTTTTGCTGTCCTGTGACACTTCCTACGGCTCCCATAGGCTCTCAGAAGGCGGGAAAAAGCTGAATGATATCGAGGCAGCCTCTGGCTGAAACACATTATTGCCTTTGGTAAGTGGCCGATCAGAGGACTATGGGCTTAGGCGCGTGCACGAGTCGACCCCATGCTTTATTTTCTTTCGTCTTTGAACCTAAACGCAGATTCCCGGTCGGAATATTATCGCTTTTTTACGCGAAAAATGGCATAAAAATTGATTTTAAACAGCGGTTGACATGCTTCGAAGTACGGTAATGGAATATTTAGAATTTTTTTGTCACGAAATGCGTCGTGCTCGTCACCCTTCTTTACCATTCGGATAGTGTCTTGAACGCACGAACAAAACGCCGCTATTTGGATATAACAATGGATTATTTGGGACCAAACCAACATTTGTTATTGAAGTAGAAGTCCTGGGAGTGCATTCTGACGAAGAACAGCAAAGGTAATAACATTTTTCTTATAGTAATTCTGACTTTGGTGAGTGCTAAACTTGCTGGGTGTCTAAATAGCTAGCCCTGTGATGCCGGGCTATCTACTGAGAATATTGCAAAATGTGCTTTCACCGAAAAGCTATTTTAAAATCGGACATAGCGAGTGCATAGAGGAGTTCTGTATCTATAATTCTTAAAATAATTGTTGTGTTTTTTGCGAACGTTTATCGTGAGTAATTTAGTAAATTCACCGGAAGTTTGCGGGGGGTATGCTAGTTCTGAACGTCACATGCTAATGTAAAAATCTGTTTTTTGATATAAATATGAACTTGATTGAACAAAACATGCATGTATTGTATAACATAATGTCCTAGGGGTGTCATCTGATGAAGATCATCAAAGGTTAGTGCTGCATTTAGCTGTGGTTTGGATTTATGTGACATTATATGCTAGCTTGAAAAATGGGTGTCTGATTATTTCTGGCTGGGTACTCTGCTGACATAATCTAATGTTTTGCTTTCGTTGTAAAGCCTTTTTGAAATCGGACAGTATGGTTAGATAAAGGTCTTGTCTTTAAAATGGTGTAAAATAGTAATATGTTTGAAAAATGGAAGATTTTGTATTTTTGAGGAATTTGTAATTCGCGCCACGCCCATCATTGGCTATTGGAGCAGGTGTTCCGCTAGCGGAACGTCTATATGTAAGAGGTTAAGCTAGATGAGCTCAGTAATTGGAGGAAAAATTGAGTGTTTGAGGAAGTTAAAGACATTGGCCAAAAATGTGTCTCAACAAGGTGGGTGTGTACCCTTAAAGAATCCTTAACTGGAATGGTGCCTAAAGCACGTCTAGTGGCTAGTGGTTTTGAGGAGCTGGCTGCTAAACAACTCCCAAAAGACTCACCGACATGCGCCTCAGAGTCACTCGGATTGCTGATGTCAGTGATCTGCCAGAAAAAATTGAAACTTAATTCCATAGACATCAAATCTGCATTTTTGCAGGGAACAGAGCTGTCAAGGGACATTCACATCCGACCTCCGCCTGAAGCTAAATGCGAAGGAACACTGTGGAAACTAAAGAAGTGTGTGTATGGACTGGCAGATGCATCACTCTACTGGTACAACAAAGTCAAGGCAACAATGCTGAATACAGGTGGAAAACTGTCACAAGTGGATCCTGCAGTCTTTTATTGGCTTGATCAAGACTGCAGTGTGACTGGAGTACTTGCCTGTCATGTTGATGACTTAATCTGGGGTGGCTCACAGACCTTTGCTACAACTGTGATTCCAAACCTCTAAGCTGTTTTCCAGGTCGGCCGTGACGTACATGATAATTTTTGTTATGTTGGCATAGAGTTTATTACAGTTGATGGGACAATACTGATGCAACAGGAGAGCTATACCAAGAATCTTCAACCCATTCACATGGGTTCTTCAAGAGCCGTACAAAGGAATTCCCCTCTGTGGAATTGAAGCTGATCAATTGAGGTCAAAGATAGGACAAATTTTATGGGTTGCTAGACAGAGTAGACCTGATGTAATGTTTGATGGTTGCAACTTGGCATCTAACAGAAAACACACCACTGTACAAACCATTCATGAGGCAAACAGTCGCAACAAGTGACTTTAACGTTTCAGCATGTTGGAAAAGATGACTCTTTGAAACTAGTTGTCTTCAGTGATGCTTCGCTAGGGAACCTTACAGATGGAGGCAGACAAGGTGGACATCTAATCGTGTTAAAACCTCTTACATCTAGACGTTCCGCTAGCGGAACACCTGCTCCAATATCCAGTGATAGGCGTGGCGCGAATTACAAATTCCTCAAAAATACAAAAACTTCAATTTTTCAAACATATGACTATTTCACAGCATTTTAAAGACAAGACTCTCCTTTATCTAACCACACTGTCCGATTTCAAAAAGGCTTTACAGCGAAAGCAAAACATTAGATTATGTCAGCAGAGTACCAAGCCAGAAATAATCAGACACCCATTTTTCAAGCTAGCATATAATGTCACAAAAACCCAGAAGACAGCTAAATGCAGCACTAACCTTTGATGATCTTCATCAGATGACACACCTAGGACATTATGTTATACAATACATGCATGTTTTGTTCAATCAAGTTCATATTTATATCAAAAAACAGCTTTTTACATTAGCATGTGACGTTCAGAACTAGCATACCCCCCGCAAACTTGCGGGGAATTTGCTAACAATTTACTAAATTACTCACGATAAACGTTCACAAAAAGCATAACAATTATTTTAAGAATTATAGATACAGAACTCCTCTATGCACTCGACATGTCCGATTTTAAAATAGCTTTTTGGTGAAAGCACATTTTGCAATATTCTAAGTACATAGCCCAGCCATCACGGGCTAGCTATTTAGACACCCGGCAAGTTTAGCACTCACCAATATCAGATTTGCTATTATAAAAGTTTGATTACCTTTTGTTGTCTTCGTCAGAATGCACTCCCAGGACTGCTACTTCAATAACAAATGTTGGTTTGGTCCAAAATAATCCATCGTTATATCCGAATAGCGGCGTTTTGTTCGTGCGTCCCAGACACTATCCGAAATGGTAAATCAGGGTCGCGCGCATGGCGCAATTCGTGACAAAAAAAATCGAAATATTCCATTACCGTACTTCGAAGCATGTCAACCGCTGTTTAAAATCCATTTTTATGCCATTTTTCTCGTAAAAAAGCGATAATATTCTGACCGGGAATGTCCATTTAGCTAAACAGAGGAAAGAAAACAAAGCTTTCGGTCGACGCGGGCACGAGCCTGAGTCTCACAGTACTGTAACCAGCCACTACCCAAACGCGCTACTTTGTTTCAGCCAGAGCCTGCAAAGCCACGATTCAGCGTTTTGCCGCCTTCTGAGAGCCTATGGCAGCCGTAGGAAGTGTCACGGGACAGCTAAGATCCTCACTCTTCAATAAACAGAGACAAGAAGAACGACACCTTGTCAGACAGGCCACTTCCTGCATGAAATCTTCTCAGGTTTTTGCCTGCCAAATGAGTTCTGTTATACTCACAGACACCATTCAAACAGTTTTAGAAACTTTGGAGTGTTTTCTATCCAAAGCCAATAATTATATGCATATTCTAGTTACTGGGCAGGAGTAGTAACCAGATTAAATCGGGTACGTTTTTTATCCAGCCGTGAAAATACTGCCCCCTAGCCATAACAGGTTAATGGGTGAAGGAGGAAGATTCTCACCTATCTGTTGGCAGTCAAAAAGGATCAGAAGGGTTGTCCGAAGCACACTTGCTGGAGAAACACTTGCTCTTGCGGATGGAATTGACAATGCTATCTTTCTTGCAACTCTGTTCTCAGAGCTTACCACTGGTGAGACAAAACAGCACATTCTACCTGTAGTTTGTCACTGACAACTACTCATTAGTTGATGCTTTGAAGTCAACCAAGTCTGTCACAGAGAAAATACTTTCTCTTGAGATTTGCAGCATCAAGGAACTTAGTCAAGCACAGAGAATCCAGCGGATTCTGTGGTCGACCACAAAGGAACAGCTTGCTGACTGTCTGACTAAAAAAGGAGCATCCGGTCTTGTGCTCCTACAGGCTCTCAGTAATGGAAAGTGGCAGCTTGAGTAATACAAATAACTGTCACGCAACCCATTTTTAATGGGGAACTTGAATAATACTTGGACATTTAATTATGTTTTTGATGTTTAATTTGTCTTTAAAGAAAAGGGGGAGATTGTTAAGTTCATGTTTTAAGTATCCCTATATTTCTGTTATTACGGGACTATCACTCAGTCAAGAGTGCGCCTGCGCAGAAAGTCTGTTCGTTGATGGACCTAGCCTAGAGTGCAATGGCTACCTTGTAGTGTATTCATACGGTATAGTAAACTTTGTTAAACTGGAACCTTGTCGTTGTGTCATTTCGAGTTGACACCAGCCAGAGCCCGGACTTGAACCAGATTGAACCTCTGGAGAACATCTCTGGCGAGACATGCAAATAGCTGTGCAGCGACGCTCCCGATCCAACCTGGCAGAGCTTGTGAGGATCTGCAGAGAAGAATGGGAGAAACTCCCCAAATACAGGTGTGCCAAGCTTGTAGCGTCATACTCAAGAAGACTCAAGGCTGCAATCGCTGCCAAATGTTGCTTCAAGAAAGTACTGAGTAAATGATCTGAATACTTATGTAAATGTGATTTTTCTGTTATTTTTGCAAATGTATAAAAAAAAAAAGTATCTAAATACCTGTTTTTGCTTTGTCATTATGGGTAATTTGTGTAGATTGAGGAGTAAAAAACTATTTAATCAATTAGGCTGTAACAAAATGTGAAAAAAGTCAAGGGGTCTGAATATTTTCCGAAGGCACTGTATGTAAAAACCAGATTAAATCAAGAGTAGTCTGATGGGTGACGATATTAGTCTGTCACTTGAGTTATATATTATCACTTGTGAATGATGCCCAGCGTCAGGCAAGAAACAATGCCTTTTTGGGGGGACTTTTTCGAATCAAATTCGCACACCTCCTGTAGTCCAGCCCACAGGCCTATGTGCTATGATAAGGTTTGTATCACAACTAAGGTGGCCAAATAACTTCTTAAAATGAAACACATTAATCCGCTTTACAAGGGGTTTAGAGCCTAACTGGCATACATAAGCAGCGAGTGAGTTTCAAGTTTGGGGAAGATAATTTTCACCATAAAAATGTACTTTTATAATAAAAGTATTGCATGCATAATCGCATTTGCATTCACTTTTTATAATGGGGTTTTCCCGCTAATGGAACATTTGCGCTTATAGCCTACTGCCATGTGCGCATTGCTGCGCTTGTAATATGAAGAAATAGCCTAATAGTTGTTCAACATTTTAAGCTAAACGTTGTGATCTGTTGCGTCAGCCACATTGCGCATTTTTTTTATGTTAGTGGATTTATTAATTTGGGATCTATCGCATCCCACAACTGTCCCAGACTATGTTTGGAATATTTATTTCTGGCACATAATAGGTCTACTTTTGTACTATGGGGGTTAGTCGATTTACATAGGCTAGTGCTTTTGCTGTTTGTTAGGCCACTGTCTGCAAAAGGCATGAGTTTTTTTAGGGTGCATTATACAGCCACACAAAGGGGAGGCCGCTGGGAAATTCGAGACATTAGCAAGTGTTTCTCAAATTGTGAATGAGAGACTGTACACATGTTATAAACAAATATACAGTCAATAATACAATAGAGAAAGTCTATACACAGTGTGTGCAAATGAGGAAGGGGTGAGGCAATAAATAGGCAAAAAGATTACAGTATGGCAAATTAAACACTGGGGTGATAGATGTGCAGAAGATGAGTGTGCAAGTAGTAGTACTAGGGTGCAAAGGAGCAAAATAAATAACAATATGGTGATGAGGTAGTTGGATGGGCTATTTACAGATTGGCTATGTACAGGTGCAGTGATCTGTGAGCTGCTCTGACGGCTGACGGCTGGTGCTTAAAGCTAGTGAGTTTTTGCTTGCGCAACTAACAAAGCAGAGCTCATGCCTTTTCAAGCAACTTTTTTCAAATCATCATGCAGCCATGCAATTATTAAAAATCAAAACATATAGCCCAACGTTTGTAGAACTACATTTATATTAATAACTAAATTAAGCATATTGGATTACCTATTCCTTTGTTAACTGCTCAATGCTGACTAGCCAAATGTGCGCACTCCCTCAAATCGTTTGGAGATTTTATTCCGCTTGGTTCAATTGTATTCTTAATACTATAAAATATTATAAAATAATGCCATGGAATTGTAAGCAAATCTTGTCTGCCAAATGAACTAGTGTAGCCCACAGCCATTTGGCATAGCCAGCTGGCTGACGTTACATTCCAAACCAAGTATTGGCGCTGGTGAGCTACTATGTACATCCACGATGAAGACGACATATAAATTCATGCGATAAACTGCATCTGCTCTTCTCCTGTGCGTTTGATAGTGTTAGTCGAGCGAGCTATTGAGTGTTGTAGTAGTAGCTAGTTTTCATTTCAGACCTAGCAGGTTTTTTAAAAGCTAAATATGCCAAGGAGGTGTGGTGTTGCTGGGTGCAGTAATACCCACAAGTCCTGGGTTACGACTCATTTGTTTCCCAAAACGAGAAGCTAGCTTTGAAGTGGGACTGTCTTTTCCGTTTGAAGGAATCTGATTTGAGTAAGGGAAACCGCAGGCGTGTTTACTGTATGCGGTGCTCATTTAACCCCGGAGGATTTCGATATCTATAACCAGTAGAAGGCAGGATTCGGAATGAGACTGTCTGAAACCAAGATCTGGGTGGGCATGTGTGGTGGTTAATTTCTGTATTACCAAATGAGGAGAGACAAACTTCACACACCAGTCAGAGTTATACTTAAACTACATCTTTAATAATAAGAGCTTTGGAATAGCAAAGACTTTAAACTATTCCCTATTTCTAATGATCCGTTGAGTGACAACACAATGGCTACTGAGATCTTTTATAGCAAAGATCCACCCCCCCTAGTTGACATGACAAACCACAGATATTAGGAACAGTTCATAAAGGAAGACTTTATAATGAGAAAGGAGTATCCCGTAGCCAGATGGCATTCGCTATAAATTATCGTTCAGTTTGGTCCCTAAGACAAGGTTCTAATCTCGTTCCTGGTACTTCATAGCACAAAACCACCAACTCATACAATGGCATAACTCAATTGTCAACTCTAGATACTCCCATCTCAAGTAAAACCCCTTCTTGACCCCTCTCCTGGACAAGCTCACTGAGGGGAGTGAGCTTCTAGGTCATACACTATCCCAGGATAAGTGCAACATCAGAGGGGACATACAATGGTTCCAGACACTGCCATACACCTCCCCCCAATGCCAAAGGAGGGAGTGACTTGCGCACAGACATTGTGGAGACAAGTAATTGGTTCCCCATTAATCACGCCATCCCTTCACATGGTTTAAGAATAGGTAAAGGCACATTCACATATGAAGACAATGTTCCATCCTGTCCTCGTCCCTTTCTGATATTCTGCATAGCACCAGAGACATGTAAAAGACAAGCCTGACCTCTCCCCTCTCTGGGCCCCAAGTGACTGAGCCCCAGCTGAGGGAAGAAGTACAACTGCCAACACCAAAAGTCCAAAGGGATACATTCTAATAACAAGTATATCACATAAGCATATTATGCAGATAAGACATCTTAATTATCTATGTTACCCAACTATCTTGTGAGAAGCATTTGATAGCCTTCTATAGTGGCTGTACTAATGAATTTAAAACCTTTTTTTGTAATAACATAGTATATGGGACTGATTTTAAGAAATCTTGCTTAATTAATTTGATATTATGGTGTTTCTATTCCACGAAACCCCTCTGGGTTTCCGTTAGGATGGAACTTCAGTGTGCTCTTTAAATAAATAAAATCTACACCACTTTTAACAGCACATTACTCAACACAAGTGAGACTCATGTCGCCTACGGTAGGCCTACGGTTTGTCAAAAAGTATGACGTGACTCTCCGCCAATAATTACATATAGAGGATTGGAGGATATTTCTGTAATTCAGTGATATTTATTCCCATAGTAATTCGTTATGGATCTATAATTAAATAAACATCGGCATTTTGAAAGAGTATTTTTATCCTTTTATTAACGAAAGCATAACATTACTAGTTACATAGTTTTCGTTTGAACGTGCAGACTGGCACTAAGAACAGTGGGAACGTTTCCCTAGTCAGCGCCATTATTAGTGCAATGCCCCTTAAAGTACAACCCCACCCCCCTTCTCGTCCTCCCTTCCCCATGGGCTAGGTCATTCTTGTGTCATTCTGCGGCCCATCTCGTTCCCCCTGCTCTCGTGCCTTGAACCTCGCACGCTTTCAGTGGATACAGCTGGAGAGCTGCAAGGCAATACCATTGTGAGCCACTCGGGAGCCATAACCAATATGACGTCCTGCTAATAACAGGAGTAATAATATATTCTTGAGAATACCCAAGGGTCTTTTATAGAATTCAAAATTAATAATAATAATCGTTTGGTTTAAAAATAACTATTTTGGAGATTTCGTTTTCAAATAACATAAAATGAGCGAGGAAAAAGGCTGTTCTTGAACATGGGGTGAGACATTGTTACGAATTTGTAAATAAAGCCAGTTTGTTATTTAGAATTATTTATTTCTGTTTTTAGAGGGGGAGAAACCAAAAAAACCTACAGTCATCTCATGGGTCTCTCAGTCAAGGGCGGCATGGGTATTGAACCAGCATCTGTAGCAACACAGCTTGCACTGCTATGTAGTGTCTTAGACCGGTCGGGAGTGGGCTACATACTAGAGCAAAATAATCCTAACAAAATAAAAGAATAAAACACTTAGTGTAACAACAGTTTTAGTAAGTCATGCACAATTATCAGTTTCTATTTAGGTTTATGTCACCCATTCATTGTCAGTTAGACACAGGAGGACTCAAAGGCAAAATCAGTGCTCTAACTTGCCCTGGTCTGGCGCAATGAAGTGGTGATGCAGGGTACTGTACTAAACCACAAATTACCTCTAAATCCCGCAGCATAATCACAAACCTCTTAGTGGAGCAACCACTGTAAGCCTACACTGCCTGCAATGTTTTTGACCAGCTAACTTAGCTAGTGTCATAGCCTCTCTCTCTCTGCTAGCTAGCAAGTTTATCCAGCTTGTCAACTTGTGACTGTGTTCCAAAAACATGTCAACACTTTGCTGGGATTGAGAAATGGGAGCCAGTCAGCCAGCCACCTCTCCTACTTGGATAGCTAGCTAACGTCAGCTAAAGTTATTTTTGCCGGTGGTCCTGTTTGTCATTGTATACCAGAAGTTGTCTGCCAAAATTTGGTAAATATCATTCATTGCATACCAAGTTGTCAGCCTAAAATGTTGTGCCTAAAATTGTCCGCCAAAAGTTTGCTGTCTAGCTAGCAAAGTCAATTGACAACCTAGCTAGCTAATTCACTTTTAGCTCTATTATATAATATTGCTTGCATGATGTGATAAATGATAGCTTTATAAATACATTGCGCTGATATATTAGTCTGAGATAAGATATACAGTTTGAAGTCGGAAGTTTACATACACCTTAGCCAAATACATTTAAACTCAGTTTTTCACAATTCCTGACATTTAATCCTAGTAACAATAACCTGTTTTAGGTCAGTTAGGATCACCACTTTATTTTAGGAATGTGAAATGTCATAATAATAGCAGAGATAATGATTTATTTAAGCTTTTATTTCTTTCATCACATTCCCAGTGTGTCAGAAGTTTACATACACTCAATTAGTATTTGGTAGCATTGCCTTTAAATTGTTTAACTTGGGTCAAACGTTTCGGGTAGCCATCCACAAGCTTCTCACAATAAGTTGGGTGAATTTCGGCCCATTCCTCCTGACAGAGCTGGTGTAACTGAGTCAGGTTTATAGGCCTCCTTGCTCGCACATGCTTTTTCAGATCTGCCCACAAATTTTCTATGGGATTGAGGTCAGGGCTTTGTGATGGCCACTCCAAAACCTTAACTTTGTTGTACTTAAGCCATTTTGCCACAACTGTGGAAGTATGCTTGGGGTCATTGTCCATTTGGAAGACCCATTTGCGACCAAGCTTTAACTTCCTGACTGATGTCTTGAGATGTTGCTTCAATATATCCACATAACTTTCTTGCCTCATGATGCCATCTATTTTGTGAAGTGCACCAGTCCCTCCTGCAGCAAAGCACCCCCACAACATGATGCTGCCACCCCCGTGCTTCACGGTTGGGATGGTGTTCTTCGGCTTGCAAGCCTCCCCCTTTTTCCGCCAAACAGAACGATGGTCATTATGGCCAAACAGTTCTATTTTTGTTTCATCAGACCAGAGGACATTTCTCCAAAAAGTACAATATTTGTCCCCATGTGCAGTTGCACACCGTAGTCTGGCTTTTTTTATGGTGGTTTTGGAGCAGTGGCTTCTTCCTTGCTGAGCAGCCTTTCAGGTTATGTCGATATAGGACTCGTTTTACTGTGGATATAGATACTTTTGTACCTGTTTCCTCCAGCATCTTCACAAGGTCCTTTGCTGTTCTTGGATTGATGTGGACTTTTCGCATCAAAGTACGTTCATCTGTAGGAGACAGAACGTGTCTGCTTCCTGAGCGGTATGACGGCTGTATGGTCCCATGGTGTTTATACTTGCGTACTATTGTTTGTACAGATGAACGCGGTCACGCTGCATTGTTGACAATATGAACGAGCGGTGCAGATTGCGATTCGATTTGAGCAGGGCGCGCCTCCCCACCCATTTTTTCACACTTTTACAGTGTTAGTTTAATCAGCGGTTGTACAATATGATACAAAAATCCGAAATGATATGACTTCTTTCTTGTGTGCGGGCATGCGTTTGTATTCCTGTATTGGAACTATAATTAAATACACGTTGAATTTAACTGATCCTGCTGTATTGTCCTTTTAGTGTGTGTGATTTGAGGCTTTAAAAAAAAGATACATCATTTTTGTGTGATTTCAGGGCAGGCAGGAGGGTGTCCAGATCGACCCTTGGGAGGATACTGACTACAGCATCTATAAGGTCACAGACCGCCACGGCTTCCTGCAGTAAGTTAACATGACCGCTCCGACAGTGTTCACCTCTCTTCTGGAGCCAGGGGTTTACTTCAACCATGTGCCTAGGTTTAGGGCTTCAACCTTAGCAGAGTACTGGGTTTAGAGTACACACACACAATATGCACATGCGAGGAGAAGAGAAGTGAAACTTTAATCCGCTGTAATGAACGCACCATTATCCACTGACTCACCTTTTGTTTGTGTCTTTCTCCTCAGCGAAGAGGAGCTGCCGACTCCGAGCGCAATTGAAGAGAAGGTATGTACTGCTGATTACCTTTGGGTTGATTGATTGATTGATTGATTTGTTTATTTCTTCTGTCTTCCCTTCAGCAAAAGCATCAGGAGATTGAGCGGGTGGAGAAATGGCTGAAGATGGTCAAGAAGTGGGACAAGTACAGGAACAGTGACAAGGTTACCGACCCAGTGCTGACTATACGCACCTTAAACACCTCAGCCCTCTCTCTCTCTCATTTGTTCTTTGCTTCCCTTTTTCAATCTCACTTCAATCTCCAGTCTTATAATTTTTGGGACAGAGGGGGAATCATTAGTTGTAGTTTTCCTTTTTCCTCTTTTAGCCCTTGCGTCTTTGGTAAAGATAGTGTACTAGGGGAACCCCCTCTTTAATGATCACCCCATCTCTATCTACTCTCTCTGGTCTTTCTCTTTCTTGTCTTTCAGTCTGGTCTCTTTAGAAGGTGAAGCGTGTTTAAGGCAGTCTTAATATAGCTCTTCCTCTCTCTTCTCTCTTTCTCTGGTCTCTCTGTTTCTTTGGTCTTTCTCTCCCCATCTCTAGATGGTGAAGCGTGTGTACAAGGGAATCCCCCTCCAGTTGAGAGGCCAGGCCTGGGCTCTGCTACTGGACATAGAGAAGGTGAAGCAGGAGAACTCTGGAAAGTATGAGGTAAGCACACTATAGAATTAAACCCTTTCTCCCTCCATCTTGCCGTCTTATAGGCTTGGTGGAATGTTTGTAATATTGCTATATTGCACACCTATCCACATCCTTTCAGATCTACAGAAGAGCCTAGGGGTAGGGGCTAGGGGTTGATTTGGGATTCTGCAGAAGGGTAGCTCTCCTGGAGGAGAGTTGGCTACCCCTTGTATACAGCAGACCTGGGTTTAAATAATAATAGGGTATTTCAATTACTTTGAAAGACATTTTGAAGTAAGTATTTAGATTTTGGATTTATTTGAAAAGAGAAGTAATTTAATTTTGGAATGTATTTGGAAATACACTTAAAGTATAAACTGACTCAAGTACACTCATGCTTTTAACCCAGGTCAGTTTGGTGTTGGTTTAGTATTTGAAATAATGTATTTGAAAATACTTTCAAATAGTATGGTATTTTTAGGAAAGTTCCAATAGGAGTAGTTGATTTGGGCCACATTATTTCTTAATACACATGTATTTAAACCCAGGTCTGGTATACATTAACTGATGTTATTCTGCTTGGTTCTTTTATGGCCAGACTATGAAGGAGCAGGCCAGGAGTTTCTCTACAGAGATCAAACAGATTGATCTGGATGTCAACAGAACCTTCCGGAACAACATCATGTTCATGGAACGCTTTGGAGTCAAGTACGTCATACTCAGTTATCACCCTAAAGCCACTAACTAGGGCTGTAACAAAGCATGCTATTGCTATATCATGAATAGGGTTGTACAATTCCGTAAACTTTCTCAGGAAGTTTCCAGGTTTTTCCGAAATTCCACTTGGAAGATTACCGGAACCATGAGGGACTAAGCAGGGAAAACCCTTCAACCAGAATTTCAGAAAAACCTGGGAAATTCCTTGGAATTTTGCACTCATTATGCACATCATGTTCATGGGCTGCTTCGGAGTCAAATATGTCATACTCATCTTTATCACCCTAAAGTCACTAACCAGGGCTGTAACAATGCATGCTATTGGTATTTTATGATTAGGGTTGTATGATTCTGGAAACTTTCACAGGAAGTTTCCAGGTTTTTCAGAAATTCTGCTTGGAAGATTACCTGAACCAGGAGGGAATAAGCAGGGAAAACCCTTCAACCAGAATTTCGGGAAAAACCTGGGAAATTCCTTGGAATTTTGCACTCCTTATTATGCAAATTATGTTGTTCATGGGCCATTTCAGAGTCAAGTGAGACACCTGTTACTGCTACACCATCAGGCACATCAGGCCTGGGCAATTACTTTCCATGGAGGGCCATATAAAAATATAATTTTGCCATTGCGGGCCAGAATCATATCAAATCAAATTGTATTTGTCACATCCACATGGTTACCAGATGTTATCCTGTTAGGGCTAGGGGGCAGCATTGACACGGCTGGATAAAAAACATACCCGATTTAATCTGGTTACCACTCCTACTCAGTAACTAGAATATGCATATACTTATTACATATGGATAGAAAACACCCTAAATTTTCTAAAACTGTTTGAATGGTGTCTGTGAGTATAACAGAACTCAAATGGCAGGTCAAAACCTGAGAGATTCCTTTACAGGAAGTGGCCTGTCTGACCATTTCTGGAACTTCTTTGCCATCTCTATCATTTACTAAGGATCTCTGCTCTAACGTGACACTTCCCACGTCGTCCATAGGCTCTCAGAGCCCGGGAAAAAAGAGAATGTCGTCATTCCAGCCCCAGGCTGAAACACATTATCGCCTTTCTCAAGTGGCCCATCAAGAGACACTAGCTTATGCGCGTGACCCCGACCGCCCCCGCCTTTGGGATTTTTTCCTCTGTTTGCCGAAAAGGAGATTCCCTGTCGGAATATTATCGCTTTTCTACGAGAAAAATGACGTAAAAATTGATTTTAAACAGCGGTTGACATGCTTCGACGTACGGCAATGGAATACTTTGAATTTTATTGTCAGGAATTGCGCCAAGCGCGCGACACTTCTTTACTATTTCGGATAGTGTCTGGAACGCACGAACAAAACGCCGCTATTCGGATATAACGATGGATTATTTTGGACCAAACCAACATTTGTTATTGAAGTAGACGTCCTGGGTGTGCATTCTGACGAAGACAACAAAAGGTAATGACATTTTTATAATAGTAAATATGATTATGGTGAGTGCTAAACTTGCCGGGTGTCTAAATAGCGAGCCCGTGATGCCTGGGCTATGTACTTAGAATATTGCAAAATGTGCTTTCACCAAAAAGCTATTTTAAAATCGGACATATCGAGTGCATAGAGGAGGTCTGTATCTATAATTCTTAAAATAATTGTTATGCTTTTTGTGAACGTTTATCGTGAGTAATTTAGTAAAATGTTAGCGAATTCCCCGTAAGTTTGCTAGTTCTGAACGTCACATGCTAATGTAAAAAGCTGGTTTTTGATATAAATATGAACTTGATTGAACAAAACATGCATGTATTGTATAACATAATGTCCTAGGGTTGTCATCTGATGAAGATCATCAAAGGTGAGTGCTGCATTTAGCTGTCTTCTGGGTTTTGGTGACATTATATGCTGGCTTGAAAAATGGGTGTCTGATTATTTCTGGCTTGGTACTCTGCTGACATAATCTAATGTTTTGCTTTCGTTGTAAAGCCTTTTTGAAATCGGACAGTGTGGTTAGATTAACGAGAGTCTTATCTTTAAATGGCTGTAAAATAGTCATATGTTTGAGAAATTGAAGTAATAGGATTTTGAAGATTTTGAAAATCGCGCCACAGGCTGGCAGTGGCTGTTACGTAGGTGGGACGAATTCGTCCCGCCGGTCCCATAGAGGTTAATGCGAATGTAGCGAAATGCTTGTGCTTCTAGTTCCGACCATGCAGTAGTATCTAACAAGTAATCTAACAATTTCACAACAACTACCTTATACACACAAGTGTAAAGGAATGAATAAGAATATGTACATAAAAATATATGGATGAGCGATAGCCGAACGGCATAGGCAAGATGCAGTAGATGGTATAGAGTACAGTATATACATTTGAGTAATGTAGGGTATGTAAACATTATTTAAAGTGGCTAGTGATACATTTATTCCATCCAATTTTTAATTAAAGTTGGCAGCAGACACTCAATGTTAGTGATGGCTGTTTAACAGTCTGATGGCCTTGAGATAGAAGCTGTTTTTCAGTCTCTCGGTCCCCGCTTTGATGCAGCTGTACTGACCTCACCTTCTGGATGATAGCGGGGTGAACAGGCAGTGGCTCGGGTGGTTGTTGTCCTTGATGATCTTTTTGGCCTCCCTGTGACATCGGGTGGTGTAGGTGTCCTGGAGGGCAGGTAGTTTGCCCCCAGTGATGCGTTGTGCAGACCTCACTACCATCTGGAGAACCTTACGGTTGTGGGCGGAGAAGTTGCCGTACCAGGCGGTGATACAGCCCGACAGGATGCTCTTGATTGTGCATCTGTAAAAGTTTGAGTGTTTTTGGTGATATGACACATTTCTTCAGTCTCCTGAGGTTGAAGAGGCGCTACTGCGCCTTCTTCACCACGCTGTCTGTGTGGGTGGACCATTTCAGTTTGTCCGTGATGTGTACGCCAAGAAACTTATGTCAGCAGAGTACCCAGCCAGAAATAATCAGACACCCATTTTTCAAGCTAGCATATAATGTCACAAAAACCAAAACCACAGCTAAATGCAGCACTAACCTTTGATCTTCATCAGATGACACTCCTAGGACATTGTTATACAATACATGCATGTTTTGTTCAATCAAGTTCATATTTATATCAAAAACCAGCTTTTTACATTAGCATGTGACTAGCATGTGACTAGCATTCCCACCGAACACTTCCGGTGAATTTACTAAATTACTCACGATAAACGTTCACAAAAAACAGAACAATCATTTTAAGAATTATAGATACAGAACTCCTTTATGCAATCGCTATGTCCGATTTTAAAATAGCTTTTCGGTGAAAGCACATTTTGCAATATTCTGAGTAGATAGCCCGGCCATCACAGGCTAGCTATTTTGACACCCACCAAGTGTGGTACTCACCAAACTCAGAATTACTATTAGAAAAATTGGATTACCTTTGCTGTTCTTCGTCAGAATGGACTCCCAGGACTTCTACTTCAATAACAAATGTTGGTTTGGTTCCAAATAATCCATAGTTATATCCAAATAGCGGCGTTTTGTTTGTGCGTTCAAGACACTATCCGAAGGGTAAAGAAGGGTGACGTGCCCGACGCGTTTCGTGACCAAAAATGTCAAAATATTCCATTACTGTACTTCGAAGCATGTCAAACGCTGTTTAAAATCAATTTTTATGCAATTTTTCTCGTAAAAAAGCGATAATATTCCGACCGGGAAACCCTGTTTTCGTTCAGACGAAAAAATAAAAACATGGTATCGGCTCGTGCACGCGCCCCATTCTCATTGTTCTCAGATCGAGCACTATCCAAATGCGCTACTGTTTTTCAGCCATGGCCTGCAAAGTCATCATTCAACGTTCTGGCGCCTTCTGAGAGCCTATGGGAGCGTTAGAAAATGTACATTATGCCAGAGATCCCCTGTTTTGGATAGAGATGATCAAGAAGGCCAAGAAATAGTCAGAGAGAGCGCTTCCTGTTTGGAATCTTCTCAGGTTTTTGCCTGCCAAATGAGTTCTGTTATACTCACAGACACCATTCAAACAGTTTTAGAAACTTTAGGGTGTTTTCTATCCAAATCAAACAATTATAGTGAAGTCTCTGATGGGCATTGACTAGAGCAGTGAAGTCAGGTATAGTTTCTGATGTCGCTATGCCCAGGATTGCTGAGAGGTGAGAGTCAGTAAGAGTTGAAATATAACAAGTCGAGGCAAAGATCATCACTGAAAATGTCTGTTCACATACATAGGTTGACCCAAACAGTACAAGCACCTTCTGAGCATGACTCCTAATCTTGGGAAAATTTTGTTCATCGAGAGATGCATAGTTTTCCAATCACTGCATGACACTGAAGATTGATAAGCTCAAGTTGCAGGTCAGTGGGAGCGTTATCCACATTGAAAGTGAAAGGAGAGGAAACCAACAGCATTTCCAATACTTTGAAATCCTCAAAACGATGAGAACTCACCGTTCAAAGCACGCAGCAGCAATGTATACTTCTCCCACTGGTCATCCGATAGGGAACAGACTAGTAGTGTCAGAAGGTGGGTGAGATTGTTGGCGGGTCAGGAGGAGTAATTTTCCCTTGAAGGCTGTACATCAATGCTGTACATCTGATGTGCAAAAGGCTCTTCCCTTGTAGTTTGGAATTTATTCCTGAGTGCCATGATGTCCACGGTGAAGGCAAAATCAGCCAACCATTCTTTATCTTGCAGTTGAGGGAAATCCACATATTTTCCTTTCATTTGCAAAAACTCAGCAATCTCCGACTTCAGGTCTCACATCCTTTTAAGCACCTTCCCCAAACTCCGCCATCTCACGTTTGTGTGGTAGGGGAGATCTACATGACCCGACTCTGTCTCTTCCAACAGTGAAACAAACTGCCTGTGGTTTAAAGATTTTGCTCTTATGAAGTTTACCACTTTAGTGACTGTATCCCCAACATGGCTCATTTTCAGAACACATTTACAGAGCACCTCCTGATGAATAATGCAATGCAGGAAAATGCTTTTCTGATCGGGGTTCAGCTCAGCTACTTGATCTTGTGTCCTTTTCAAAACGCCAATGTTTTTTCCGTCAAGTTTGGGCACCCATTAGTGGTCACACTGGATAACTTTTCAAAACTCAGTCCCAGCTTTGCCACACACTCATTAACCTCCAATAAATCTTTCCCTGTGGTTGTGCTCTTCATTGACTGCACTGAAGCAAGCTCCGCACGTGCATCACTGCTCTCATCCAGGGCCAAGGAGAAATAGGTGAAATCCTTTACCTTGTCTTTCAACTGTTGTTACATATTCTCTGCAATGTCCTCAACACGCCGTGTCACTGTTCGTCTTGACAGGGAAACATTTTCAAACGGCTCTTTCTTTTCAGGGCAAAGTATTGCTGCAGAGTCAATTAAACATTCTTTAATGAATCTCTGAGATTCAGACCAATCGCAATAACAACCCTAGCCAGTGATCCATCCCTAGAGCCTTGTTGCATAACTTTTTCCCCAACCTTTGACACCATTATGTAAGTGATCAAGGTTTGCTTAGCTTTCATATTTTGTCTTTGTCTCACTGGCTCTGGCCTGTGTTTTGGTTCGGTGTCTCTAAAACCCCAACTGTTTTGGTTCCCTGCCTCTCGTGTCCATGTCTGACTTCGCTAAGTCTCCTACAGGCCTGAACTCAGACCCCTAACCTTGACACACACACGCATACTCATACGCACTCACATGTTTGTTTTACTATCCTTGTTGGGAATCAATTGTTTAGTCCCCATCAAAATCCTATTTTTCCTAAACCCTAACCTTAAGCCCCTAATTCTAACCCTAAACCCAATCCCGATTGCCTCGATCACACCGACGGCGTCATTGCACAAATTTTTTTGTACGTAGAATCTGGATATGTGTGCAACAAAAGTTCAACATTCACCTTCTGCTAGCATTTGTGTTAAGCCGTCTGCCCCTCTGCAACGCAATGCTGCAAGGCAAACGCAGCATTTCATTGGAAATGAATGTACTTCTGGTGACACATTTGCGAGTGCAACACTAGCCTGGCATAAATATTAAGCGCTTAGCATTTAAACAACATATAGTCTTATTAAATCATTATAGTCTAAATTGCGCATATAGGCTGTGACTTACTTAGAATTCAATCAAAATGAAACATAAATTGCCTTTTTAGGCTCAGTGCCTTTTTGAATTCACTTTTGGAAACACGAGTTTGGCCAGTCTGTGGCTTCAGACTCATGTGATGGTGCCTGGAAAGCAGGCCAGCGGCAGAGAATACCCTCTCTTAGCTTGCAGAGCCACTGGGGATGCTTAACACCCTTCGGATCAGTCTTGCCAGTCTGGGCAGGGATGCTGAGTTGTTTTAAAAAATTTCTATAGGTAGGCCTAAAGGATTTTAGGCAAAATAACCCTATAAAAACAGAAAGCTCCTTGAAAGAGGTAATATCCCAGGCCTATTGGGCCAAATTTAATGATATCTATACAATAGGCTAAGAGAAACAAAAATGAACTACACTTTTAAGAGATCAGATTTTTGGTTTATAAATACTTTGCTACAATGTCACACTTAGCTAACTTTATGAAAATATTGAGTGTACTCCATGACAGTAGCTAATGCCAAGGGGCTATAGCAGCACACAACTAGCCTATAAATACATGCTGGTCCGGACATGCCCTGAGCGGTACTGGGGCGAAATTGGAGCGTGCAAGAAGGCCGGACCAGCCTTTTGGAAACTCGCTCCGCACTCCAGTCAAATTGGGCATGCTCATACACTGGTCCCCACAAGGATAGTAAAATGAAAAACCCAGGCACATACACGTGCTAAAACACACACAAATACACCACACAAACACAGGCATAGGCACGCAAGCACAAAAACGTGCTAACACACGGACACACGGACACACACACACACACACACACACACACACACACACACACACACACACACACACACACACACACACACACACACACACACACACACAGGCATAAAATACATGCCTGCACACATACACAGATTAAACCTTACACACACACACACACACACACACACACACACACACACACACACACACACAGAGAGAGGCTTGCATTCATACCAGGCACACACACCTGCAAACCAGGTGGAATGGCATATCGCTGCAGAATGCTGTGGTAGCCATGCTGGTTAAGTGTGCCTTGTTCTAAATAAATCACAGACAGTGTCACCAGCAAAGCACCATCACACCACCACCTCTGTGCTTCACGGTGGAACTACACATGTGGAAATCATCAGTTCACCTACTCTGCGTCTCATAGACACGCTGGTTGGAACCAAAAATCTCAAATTTGGACTCATCAGACCAAAGGACATAATGGTATAATGTCCATTGCTTGTGTGTTTCTTGGCCCAGGCAAGTCGCTTCTTTTAGTAGTAGTAGTGTGTTTAGTAGTGTCCTTTAGTAGTGTTTTCTTTCCAGCAATTCGACCTTGAAGGCCTGATTCACAGTCTCCTCTGATCAGTTGATGTTGAGATGTGTCTGTTACTTGAACTCTGAAGCATTTATTTGGGCTGCAATTTTTGAGGCTGGTAACTAATGAACTTATCCTATGTAGCAGAGACCTCTGGGCCTTTCCTGTGGTGGTCCTCATGAGAGCCAGTTTCATCATAGCGCTTGATGGTTTTTGCGACTGCACTTAAAGAAACTTTCAAAGTTCTTGAAATGTTCCACGTTGACTGACCTTCATGTCTTAAAGGAATGATGGACTGTCATTTCTCTTTGCTTATTTGAGCTGTTCTTGCCATAATATGGACTTGGCTTTTACCAAATAGGCCTATCTTCTGTATACCACTCCTACCTTGTCACAACACAGCTGATTGGCTCAAGCGCATTAAGAAGGAAAGAAATTCCACAAATTCACTTTTAAGAAGGCACACCTGTTAACCTCTCTGCGGCAGGCGGGACGAATTCGTCCCACCTACGTAACAGCCAGTTGAATCCTGTGGCGCGATTTTCAAAACCTTTGAAATGCTATTACTTCAATTTCTCAAACATATGACTATTTTACAGCTATTTAAAGACAAGACTCTCGTTAATCTAACCACACTGTCCGATTTCAAAAAGGCTTTACAACGAAAGCAAAACATTAGATTATGTCAGCAGAGTACCAAGCCAGAAATAATCAGACACCCATTTTTCAAGCTAGCATATAATGTCACAAAAACCCAGAAGACAGCTAAATGCAGCACTAACCTTTGATGATCTTCATCAGATGACAACCCTAGGACATTGTTATACAATACATGCATGTTTTGTTCAATCAAGTTCATATTTATATCAAAAACCAGCTTTTTACATTAGCATGTGACGTTCAGAACTAGCATACCCCCCGCAAACTTACGGCGAATTCACTAACAATTTACTAAATTACTCACGATAAACGTTCACAAAAAGCATAACAATTATTTTAAGAATTATATATACAGAACTCCTCTATGCACTCTATGTCCGATTTTAAAATAGCTTTTTGGTGAAAGCACATTTTGCAATATTCTAAGTACATAGCCCAGCCATCACGGGCTAGCTATTTAGACACCCGGCAAGTTTAGCACTCACCAATATCAGATTTACTATTATAAAAGTTTGATTACCTTTTGTTGTCTTCGTCAGAATGCACTCCCAGGACTGCTACTTCAATAACAAATGTTGGTTTGGTCCAAAATAATCCATCGTTATATCCGAATAGCGGCATTTTGTTCGTGCGTTCCAGACACTATCCGAAATGGTAAATCAGGGTCGTGCGCATGGCGCAATTCGTGACTAAAAAAATCTAAATATTCCATTACCGTACTTCAAAGCATGTCAACCGCTGTTTAAAATCCATTTTTATGCCATTTTTCTCGTAAAAAAGCGATAATATTCCGACAGGGAATGTCCATTTAGCTAAACAGAGGAAAGAAAACAAAGCTTTCGGTCGACGCGGGCACGAGCATGAGTCTCACAGTACTGTAACCAGCCACTACCCAAACGCGCTACTTTGTTTCAGCCAGAGCCTGCAAAGCCATGATTCAGCGTTTTGCCGCTTCTGAGCGCCTATGGCAGCCGTAGGAAGTGTCACGGGACAGCTAAGATCCTCACTCTTCAATAAACAGAGACAAGAAGAACGACACCTTGTCAGACAGGCCACTTCCTGCATGAAATCTTCTCAGGTTTTTGCCTGCCATATGAATTCTGTTATACTCACAGACACCATTCAAACAGTTTTAGAAACTTTAGGGTGTTTTCTATCCAAAGCCAATAATTATTATATGCATATTCTAGTTACTGGGCAGGAGTAGTAACCAGATTAAATCGGGTACGTTTTTTATCCAGCCGTGTCAATACTGCCCCCTAGCCATAACAGGTTAATTGAAATGCATTCCAGGTGTCTACCTCATGAAGCTGGTTGAGAGAATGCCAAGAGTGTGCAAAGGGTGGCTACTTTGAAGAATCTCAAATATAAAATATATTTTGATTTGGTTAACACATGATTCAGTAGGTGTCATTTCATAGTTTTGATGTCTTCACTATTATACAATGTAAAAAAATGAAGAAAAACCCTGGAATGAGTAGGTGTGGCCAAACTTTTGACTTGTAGTGTATGTTTAAGCATGTTTAAACATCATACATGACTGTTGCGAGTGTGGTGCCATACCTTTTCGATCCCTGGTGCTGCAGAGCTGACACGCTAAAGATTAAGTTGCAGCAGATGTCTGTGGAGGGGCCCTTGACCACGCTCTGGCTGTTCTCCAGGCAGCGGTAAAGCTGGAACGTGTCCCAGGCATTGTTGGTGGCCACGCCACCTCCCTCAGAACCAGTGAAGATGTCCAGGTTCTTAGTGTGGCATCACAATCTATAGAAAGATACAGAAGATGGAGTTAGATTTTGTATGACATGGGAAGGCTGAATCCCAACTTAATATCCTTGTAGCTTGAGTTTTTATGCAGGTGAAATCAATGTATGCTTCCCGCAAAAGTCTCAATTGTGTCTCGGTGTGGGAACTAACCCAGTCGGTGAGTGTGTATGGGGACTGGACATCACTGAGTGAAGAGTAGAGGGTCAAGCTTAGATAAACATGGTAGTCCATCCCTGCCTCAACACTGGTCTGGGAAGCACCAAATATCAAATCAAAATCAAATCAATTGTTATTTGTCACATGCTTCGTGAAACAACAACCGGAAATTCTTATTTACGGGCCCTTCCCAACAATGCAAAGAGAAAAAAGATAACAGAATAAATACTCAACGAGTAACGATAACTTGGCTACATACACAGGTTACCAGTTCCAAGTTGATGTGCAGGGGTACGAGGTAATTGAGGCAGTTACAGGGGTTTTTTTTACGCAAAAATTCCAGCTTTTTGAGGGGGAAGTTGCCCACCTCCGGACCTTTCCCCTACCCAACCTTAGGCCTACATAAGCACCCCCTTGTCAGAAAATCCTATGGAGAGCCCTGATTCTAAATTTAAACATATTTCTAGTTAGCTACTGAAGAGCTGCCCTTTACAAGTACCCATAACATTCTATAGCCTACAATTCCTACTGAGGCAGTCTTCATTATTTTAGGTTAAGAAAGGTAGGTTCATTTTAGGTGAATTTACCTAGAATTTGAGCAGGGTGTAGGGTGTCACGCTGTCATTACTTGTGTCATGCACAAAGTAGATGTCCTAACCAACTTGCCAAAACTATAGTTTGTTAACAAGAAATTTGTGGAGTGGTTGAAAAACGAGTTTTAATGACTTCAACCTAAGTGTATGTAAACTTCCGACTTCAACTTTAATTACTCGTGCCTCCTATACAGAAATCAATAAACTCTTTGAAAATACTACAACAGAGAGCATGATTTGGCCGCAGAGGCTTCTTTTAAAAATGAGCTGTGGATTGTTTTAAGCACACAATTTGGGCAGCGCGCGTGGCAAATAGCCTACCAAATAGCTGACTGTTGAGTTGCAGCGGTCAGTGAAAAGCAGGTAAATAGGCCTAGGCCTATTGTAATTTTTCAAAATACAATCGTAGGAAAAAGCATAGTTTAGAAAGCAAATGGCTGTCGCTGAAAAGTGAAGACAAAGAAAAGACTCATCTGTCTATACTTAACAAAATTCTCTTCTCCCAATTGAGCGAACAGTATCTTATTGGCACCAGCAGAGCGCATCGGCCATATCCCCGGTGAGTGTGTGGATATTCACTGTCTTTATCATTGGATCAGTACCACTGGAAAGTTTTTGGGCGGACAATAATTCCCTCCAGGCTAGATGGTCGTCATATTGTACAATTTGTCTCCTCTTTTCGTAGGCCTAGATTAGATGGTTACGTTCAAGACAAGGTTGTTTTTACTGATTGCTTATGTCTCCAGTCATATAAAGTGTGGTAGAATTGCATGAAATGTGTTTATCAAAGGCCACATTTTTCCTGTGCAAAGAAAGGAGAAGAAACGTCTCTGATTAGACGTACTCATTACGTGCTCAGGCATGCATTGTTCAGAACTGTGTTTCTCTTACAGTGATTGAGTAATATTATTAGCCTACTCATCATATTAGGCATAGTAGCCTATATTACATTAGTCTGCAGATGTGATGATAGATGCATACAATCCTTTATTATAAATGTGCAATTTTATTACGAAAAAGAAAAGTTTTCCCAAACATGAAACTTACATGCTGCGTATGGATGTTGGCATTTGAAGTCGGCCTTGTGACTTGATATCGTGTATTATGCATCTATTTCATGTTGCACTGTATGCGCCATTCCACAAGTAAATTAGTCAATCTATGATGTGGTTGAGTAATGGTTGACATTGTACAAGTCGTTTCACAGACCTTTAAACCTAATATTGCAATGATAATTAATGTCTATGGCCTCCTACAGAAAAAGACAAAAGGACACATCAACAGACACAACCTACCAGATGTCACATCCAATGATATGAACACTGAAACTGACCCGAAATAGAGCAGGATTAGGGTTCTGCTTGAACACTAGTTGCTATGGGCTGTAGCCATGTACATTGTGCATTGAGTTTTTTGCTATCAAAGCCCAATCTAGGGCTGTTTTCCAGTCACATCCATTGTCTTGCTTCACTTTTAGCATGATCTGAGTGTTTTATTCTGTCTCTCCAGAAGTCCATTGCTCCATGGACTGAATGCAGCAGTTGTCTTCCATGTTGAATTTCTCAGCCATTTCTCTTATTTCATTATTATTGAATTCTCCTCTGTTAGGTTCTAAATTAACTTAGTAAAGCTTAAACCAAGTTTATTCGCCCATTGGGTCAATACAGCTGCATAAGACAAAAGACATTCATACAAGCACTGATATTTAACCTTTTCTCCTACACATCTGAACAGCCAATGCGTCTCTGTTGCTAGACAGAACCTTAGTGATACCTGTTCTTTCTCACTTCATCTGACCTGAACTCTGCCCCAAAGTGCTCACTCCTCCCCAACTCACAACTGTCATGTTGACTCGTACCAGACGGTGTATTTCCTCCTCCCATTGAATCCCTGATAGCTAACAGTAACGTCTCCTGACATAATGTAAACGTTATAAATTACCCTCTCTCCCTCAGTGAAAGGAATAAGTATAAGTCAAGAAATCAGAACCCATCAACTTCATTTTCACTAACATTTCTGGGGCGGGCCATGCACACTTATCCAGGAAAGAATGAAGTGCTTGACGATGTCACTGGGTTTCTTTGTATTCACAATGCTTCCAGCGCTGAAGTGTGTGAAGTGGTCGATTATGTGAAGGTACCACACACTTGGTCCTAGCTCATGTAGCTCTACAGCCACTGTTTCATTGTACTTGGACGCCAGTGGCAAACCAACAGCTGTTCTGGGCTTAGGCTTGCTGTATTTCTGACATGTCTCACAACTGTTAACTATCTGCCGTAGAATGGAAATACTCTCATCATTATTCCCAGAACTGCTGAGTAATTTCTGACGTCTGTCAACTGTAGCATGTCCAAACTGTTTAAAGTTAACAATCATTTGTGTTTTTCCTCTGTGGTCATGTTCTCTTCGACTGTCAGAATCTCCATGTGCTCTGTGTCCATCAGAATCTTATTTTTACATGGGCTCTGTGTGATGTCTTTGTCTAAAATGTTTACACAATAGTGGCCTGGGGTAGTAAGTTCAAGAGTCACTGGTTGTTTAAACATCACTGCCTTGTCATTTTTTATGTCTAGTACAGCCCCTGCCTTCTTGAGCAAAGCTTTGCTTAATAGTAAGGGGATATCTGTAGGGACCACCTCTGTTTCAATGTGACACTTAGTCTGACAAATTTTTGCTGGTATCTTGACTCACTTGGAGAATGAATGACGGTTGATTGGTATGTCAATCATATTTTGTACTTTCATATTTAGTTCAATACGTGTGTACATGCAGTATCAATCACAGCCGATCATAAGGATTCAACTATAAAGATCTCAGTATCAGATGCAGATTTGTTTGAAAACAGTGTAATGTTACACTGCTCCATGTCTGTTTCCATTTTCCTCTGTTAGTTTAACTTGTTCATTTTTATGAGGACAGTCTTTAACACAATGGTAAGTGCTTTGACAAATAGCACTTTTTGATATCCTTCCATACCTGTCCAGTGGATTTGTGCAGGGCAATCTCATCTGGTTGTCCTGAGAATGTGACTTGTTGTCGCCTTTTCTCTGCTGCTCATTGTAATATGCCGCGTCACTCACTTGCATTCCGTTTGTTATGGGCGCGGCACGTCTTTACACCAAAAATACTTTTTGTGCCGACTTCATTGACACAAAAGTCAGCACAGTACAAGCAGTCAAAGCCGACTGTTTCTCCCTACCATCCAGACAGGCAGTATTTAGCAACTTGAGAACCATGTCGTACTTGTGCATCCTATTGTACCTCTGTTTGAAATCAATTATGTTGTCCGTCATTGCAACCAAAATGTCTCTAGTAACACTGTCCAAGTTTGAATATGCCTCGTAGGCACGGTCTTTCTCTTCTTTACGAAACACAGTGCTCTGATAAGCTCCCATACTGTCATCCTTGTTCAAATCCTCAACGGATATTTCTAGTGCTGTATCTCTCGCTCTTCACCTCAAGCGATAGTACCACCGCAAGTGCTTGCTTTTTCTCGTCCAGATAAGTAGCCCATGCCCAGATTCCATGACCTCTTCTAGTCGAAGCGAGGTGGCACATTGTAGATATTAGCCATCCTCTGCTACCAATGTGAACTCAAAATGACACATCGACTAGGTTCCAGTTTAACATAGTTTACTTCACCGTATTTCCACAGTACATAGTTGCCATCACACTCAGGCCTGGTCCATCGCCATGGAGACTACCGCGCAGGCGTACTAATAACAGAGTGATAGCACCATAATAACAGAAATATAGGGATACTTAAAACATGAACTTAACATGCGTTGCTCCCCTATGCAGACTTGACTACAAATGTCCACATAGCAGCTGGGGGCGGATCACAATGTTTTTTTATCTCTGTGCAATTGGGTATCATTGGCAAAGATGGGCATGTAAGTAAGCCATAACCAAACCAAAACTCCCGTAAGTCGTGACGAACTAACTTACAAAACTGCGTTTTGGATGACACGGAATTAATAAGAGAAATTATCCTAATTACCCAATTTTGACACGAGAATAAATGTTTCTGACTCATATCAATGCCACATAGGCTGTTTTCAAGGGCAGTTGACCTTTAACCTCTATGGGCTAGGCGGGACGTAATCGTCCCACCTACGTAACAGCCAGTGTAATCCAGTGGCGCGATTTTCAAATACCTTAAAAATCCTATTACTTCAATTTCTCAAACATATGACTATTTTACAGCTATTTAAATGAAAGGAAAACATTAGATTATGTCAGCAGAGTACCCAGCCAGAAATAATCAGACACCCATTTTTCAAGCTAGCATATAATGTCACAAAAACCCAGAAGACAGCTAAATGCAGCACTAACTTTTGATGATCTTCATCAGATGACAACCCTAGGACATTATGTTATACAATACATGCATGTTTTGTTCAATCAAGTTCATATTTATATCAAAAAACAGCTTTTTACATTAGCATGTGATGTTCAGAACTACCATACCCCCCCGCAAACTTCCGGGGAATTTCTAACAATTTACTAAATTACTCACGATAAACGTTCACAAAAAGCATAACAATTATTTTAAGAATTATAGATACAGACCTCCTCTATGCACTCGATATGTCCGATTTTAAAATAGCTTTTTGGTGAAAGCACATTTTGCAATATTCTAAGTACATAGCCCAGCCATCACGGGCTAGCTATTTAGACACCCGGCAAGTTTAGCCTTCACCAAAATCAGATTTATAAAAGTTTGATTACCTTTTGTTGTCTTCGTCAGAATGCACTCCCAGGACTGCTACTTCAATAACAAATGTTGGTTTGGTCCAAAATAATCCATCGTTATATCCGAATAGCGGCGTTTTGTTCGTGCGTCCCAGACACTATCCGAAATGGTAAATCAGGGTCGTGCGCATGGCACAATTCGTGACAAAAAAATTCTAAATATTCCAATACCGTACCTCGAAGCATGTCAACCGCTGTTTAAAATCAATGTTTATGCAATTTATCTCGTAAAAAAGCGATAATATTCCGACCGGGAATCTCCTTTTCGGCAAACAGAGGAAAAAACACAAAGACGGGGGCGACCAGTGCACGCGCCTAAGCCCACAGTCCCTTGATCGGCCACTTGAGAAAGGCGATAATGTGTTTCAGCCTGGGGCTGAAATGACGACATTCAGGTTTTTCCCGGGCTCTGAGAGCCTATTGGAGCCGTGGGAATTGTCACGTTACCGCAGAGATCCTTTGTAATTGAATGGGATGTCAAAGAAAGACAATAAATGGTCAGACAGGCCACTTCCTGTAAGGGAATCTCTCAGGTTTTGACCTGCCATTTGAGTTCTGTTATACTCACAGACACCATTCAAACAGTTTTAGAAACTTTGGAGTGTTTTCTATCCAAAGCCAACAATTATATGCATATTCTAGTTACTGGGCAGGAGTAGTAACCAGATTAAATCGGGTACGTTTTTTATCCAGCCGTGTCAATACTGCCCCCTAGCCCTAACAGGTTAATTGAAATGCATTCCAGGTGTCTACCTCATGAAGCTGGTTGAGAGAATGCCAAGAGTGTGCAAAGGGTGGCTACTTTGAAGAATCTCAAATATAAAATATATTTTGATTTGGTTAACACATGATTCAGTAGGTGTCATTTCATAGTTTTGATGTCTTCACTATTATACAATTTTTTATCCAGCCGTGTCAATACTGCCCCCTAGCCCTAACAGGTTAACACTTTATCATTGATTTGATGCACAGGGTCAGGGCAGTAGTAGATACCAGCAGGAGTTTAGTACTTAGAGGAAAAGAGAGGAATGACCTTGACATCCACATGGATACAAAGTACAGTACACAGTTCGACTACATCCCTGTGTTTCAGAGACTGGCGGTCGCTGCCAAAGTCTTTTCACTCTAGTTTAGTTCATGGATGTTTTCATTATAAATCTGCCTGTGAGGGACTAAACTTATTCCCAAATGGTACCCTCTTCCCTATGTAGTGTACTACAAATGGGGAATAGGGTGCCATTTTGGATGCATCCTCATTAATGGAGATCATGAAGGGGCATGGTGGAGGAGGAGGACGTGGGTGGGAGGGGAGAGATGGTTTATGCGTGAGTAATCGTTCCCGGTGTGGTCGGTCTTGAGAAAATGCACATTTTGAATAAGAGACACCATCTTTCCACTTCAGTTGCTTTGGTTATGATTTCTATTATAGTTAAAGACAAGCTTAGTTCCAAAGAACGTCATATTTCACACACAGAAGTTCATTGCCATTGTACTTGAGCCTTCATTCATCCTTTTTTCAGTGTTATGTCACCATTCTGACAACTGGCAACTATACTGTGTGTGAAAGGTGTCAATGAGCTGGTTGTAAGTGTTCTTTCTCTCTTCACAGGCAGCAAGCCCTGTTCCATGTGCTAGCGGCCTACTCCGTATACAATACGGTGAGTGTGTGTGGCACCTATGTCATGTCTGCGTATACTGATACAGTACCAACGGAAAATATTCAAACCCCTTGACTTTTTCCACATTTTGTTAGGTTACAGCCTTATTCTAAAATTGATTAAATTGTTTTTTTCCCTCATCAATCGATACACAATACACCATACTGACAAAACTAAAACAGCTTTTTAGAAATGTTTGAAAAGTTATAAAAAAATTAAAAAACATCACATTTACATAAGTATTCAGACCCTTTACTCAGTACTTTGTTGAAGCACATTTGGCAGCGATTACTTCTTGGGTAGGACGCTACAAGCTTGGCACACCGGTATTTGGGGAGTTTCTCCCATTCTCTGCAGATCCTCTCAAGCTCTGTCAGGTTGAATGGGGAGCATTGCTGCATAGCTGTTTTCAGGTCTCTCCAGAGATGTTTGATCAGGTTTAAGTCCAGCCTCTGGCTGAGCCACTCTAGGACATTAAGAGACTTGTCGGGAAGCAACTACTGCATTGTCTTTGCTGTGTGCTTAGGGTCGTTGTCCTGTTGGAAGGTGAACCTTCACCCCAGTCTGAGAAGCAGGTTTTTGTCAAGGATCTTTCTGTATTTTGCTCTGTTCATCTTTGCCTCGATCCTGACTAGTCTCCCAGTCTCTGCCGCTGAAAAACGTCTGCACAACATGATGTTGCAACCACCATGCTTCACCGTAGGGATGGTAGCAGGTTTCCTCCAGACATGATGCTTGGCATTCAGGCCAAAGAGTTCAATCTTGGTTTCGTCAGACCAGACAATCTTGTTTCTCATGGTCTGAGAGGGTTTTAGGTGCGTTTTGGAAAACTACAAGCGGGCTATCGTGCCTTTTACTGAGGAGTGGCTTCTGTCTGACCATAAAGGCCTGTTTGGTGGAGTGCTGCAGAGATGGTTGTCCTTCTGGAAGGTTCTCCCATCTCCACAGAGGAACTCTGGAGCTCTGTCAGAGTGACCATCAGGTTCTTGGTCACCTCCCTTAGAAAGGCCCTTCTTCCTCGATTGCTCAGTTTGGCCGGGCGGCCAGCTCTAGGAAGGGTCTTGGTGATTCCAAACTTCTTCCATTTAAGAATGATGGTGGAGGTCACTGTTTTCTTAGAGACCTTCAATGTTGCAGAAATGTTTTGGTGCCTTCTCCAGATCTGTGCCTCGACACAATCCGGTCTCGGAGCTCTATGGACAATTCATTTGACCTCATGTCTTGGTTTTTGCTCTGACATACACTGTCAACTGTGGGATCTTATATAGACCGGTGTGTGCCTTTACAAATAATTTCCAATCAATTGAATTTACCACAGGTGGACTCCAATCAAGTTGTAGAAACATTTCAAGGATGATCAATGGAAATAGGATGAACCTGACCTCAATTTCGTGTCTCATAGCAAAGGGTCTGAATACTTACGTAGATATGGTATTTGTGTTTTTTATTTTCAATGCATTTGCAAAAAATTTAAAAAACCTGTGTTCGCTTTGTCATTATGGGGTATTGTGTGTCGATTGGACAAGGATTTTTTTTTATTTAATCCATTTTAGAATAAGGCTGTAACTTAACAAAATGTGGAAAAATTAAGGTGTATGAATACTTTCTGAAGGCACTGTATAGTGAGGTCTAAAAGTATTTGGACAGTGGCCCTTTTTTGTTTGTTTTAGCTCTGTTCTTCAGCACTTTGGATTAAAGTGCAGACTGACAGCTTTCATTTTGGGGTATTTCAATCCATATCGGGTAAGCAATGTTCCCTCTAAGTTTTTTCGGAACAGAACAAACTTCAGGCCGGGTGAGCTCAAACTTGAATGTTGTGAAAATTCTGTGCAATTTCCAGCTCACGTTTACTGTGAACACTGAGGCTGTACCCACTTTGTTAGCCACAGTAGTCTACAAGGCCACTGTTAAAACTATCTGATCATAATATACAAGTTTTAGAACACCTACTCATTCAAGGGTTTTTCTTTATTTTTACTATTTTCTACATTGTAGAATAATAGTGAAGACATCAAAACTACGAAATAACACATATGGAATCATGTAGTAACCAAAAAAGTGTTAAACAAATAAAACTATTTCATATTTGAGATTCTTCAAATAGCCACCCTTTGCCTTGATGACTGCTTTGCACAATCTTGGCATTCTCTCAACCAGCTTCACCTGGAATGCTTTTCCAACAGTCTTGAAGGAGTTCACACATATGCTGTGCATTTGTTGGCTGCTTTTCCTTCACTCTGCGGTCCGACTCATCCCCAACCATCTCAATTTGGTTGAGGTACTCCATCACTCTCGTTCTTGGTAAAATAGCCCTTACACAGCCTGTAGGTGTGTTGGGTCATTGTCCTGTTGAAAAACAAATGATAGTCCCACTAAGCCCAAACCAGATGGGATGGTGTATCGCGGCAGAATGCTGTGGTAGCCATGCTGGTTAAGTGTGCCTTGAATAATAAATACATCACGGACAGTGTCACCAGCAAAGCACCCCCACACCATAACACCTCCTCCATGCTTTACGGTGGGAAATACACATGCGGCGATCATCCATTCACCCACACCGCATCTCATAAAGACACGGCTGTTCGAACAAAAAATCTCAAATTTGGACTCAGACCAAAGGACCAATTTTCACCGGTCTAATGTCCATTGCTTGTGTTTCTTGGCCCAAGCAAGTCTCTTTTTCTTATTGGTGTCCTTTAGTAGTGGTTTCTTTGCAACAATTCAACCATGAAGGTCTGATTCACACAGTCAGTCTCCTCAGAACAATTGATGTTGATGTGTCTGTTACTTGAACTCTGAAGCATTTATTTGGGCTGCCATTTCTGAGGCTGGTAACAGCAGAGGTAACTCTGGGTCTTCCATTCCTGTGGCAGTCCTCATGAGAGCCAGTTTCATCATAGCACTTGGTTTTTACGACTGCACTTGAAGAAACTTCAAAAGTTCTTAAAGTTTTTCGTGCTCACTGATCTTCGTGTCGTAAAACAATGATGGACTGTCATTTATCTCTGCTTATTTGAGATGTTCTTGCCATAATATGGACTTGGTCTTTTACCATCTTCTGTATACCACCCCTACCTTGTCACAACACAACTGATTAGCTCAAACGCATTAAGTAGGAAAGAAATTCCACAAATACTTTTTTAACAAGGCACACCTGTTAATTGAAATGCATTCCAAGTGACTACCTCATGCACATAACAAGTTTGTAGAATCACAAGCTTGATGTAGTCATTTTGTGCTAGAAATATGGAACCAAATACTAAACTTTTGACTACTTTAATACACAAGTGAATTTGTCAAAATACTTTTGGTTCCCTAAAATGGGGGACTATGTACACAGTAATTGTATAATTTGAAATCCAAAGTGCTGGATGGAGTAAAGAGCCAAAACAGCAAAATTGTCACCGTACAAATGCCTTTGGACCTCACTGTCTTATGGCCTAGGGGTAGAAGCTGTTTAGAAGCCTTTTGGACCTAGACTTGGCAGTCCGGTACTGCTTGCCGTGCAGTAGCAGAGAGAAAAGTCTCTGACTAGGGTGGCTGGAGTCTTTGACAACTTTTAGGGCCTTCTTCTGACACCGCCTGGTATAGAGGTCCTGGATGGCAGAACGCTTGGCCCCTGTGATGTACTGGGCCGTACGCACTACCCTCTGTAGTGCCTTGCGGTCAGAGGCTGAGCAGTTGCCATACCAGGCAGTGATGCAACCCGTCAGGATGCTCTCGATGGTGCAGCTGTAGGACCTTTTGAGGATCTGAGGACCCATGCCAAATCTTTTCAGTCCCCTTAGGGGGAATAGGTTTTGTCGTGCCCTCTTCACGACTGTCTTGGTGTGCTTGAACCATGTTAGTTTGTTGGTGATGTGGATGCCAAGGAACTTGAAGCTCTCAACCTCATCCAGTACAGCCCCGTCTATGACAATGGGGAAGCGCTCGGTCCTCCTTTTCCTGTAGTCCACAATCATCTCCTTTGTCTTGATCACGTTGAGGGAGAGGTTATTCTCCTTGCACCACACGGTCAGGTCTCTGACCTCCATATAGGCTGTCTCATTGTTGTCGGTGATCAGCACTGTTGTCGGTGATCAGCACTGTTGTCATCGGCAAACTTAATGATGGTGTTTGAGTCGTGCCTGGCTGTGCAGTCATGAGTGAACAGGGAATACAGGAGGGGACTGAGCACCCACCCCTGAGGGGTCCCCATGGCAGATGTGTTGTTACCGACCCTTACCACCTGGGGGCGGCCCGTCAGGAAGTCCAGGATCCAGTTGCAGAGGGAGGTGTTTAGTCCCAGGGTCCTTAGCTTAGTGATGAGCTTTGAGGGCACTATGGTGTTGAACGCTGAGCTGTTGTAAATGAATAGCATTCTCACATAGGTGTTCCTTTTGTCCATGTGTGAAAGGGCAGTATGTAGTGCAATAGAGATTGCATGATCGTGGATCTGTTGTGGTGGTATGCAAATTGGAGTGGGTCTAGGGTTTCTGGGATAATGGTGTTGATGTGAGCCATGACCAGCCTTTCAAAGCATTTCTTGGCTACAGACGTGGGTGCTACGGATCGGTAGTCATTTAGGCAGGTGTTCTTGGGCACAGGGACTACGGTGGTCTGCTTATAACATGTTGGTATTACAGACTCCGACAGGGAGAGGTTGAAAATGTCTGTGGAGATACTTGGCAGTTGGTCAGCGCATTCTCGGAGTACACGTCCTGGCACTGTCTGGCCCTGCGGCCTTGTGTATGTTGACCTGTTTAAAGGTCTTACACACATCTGCTGCGGAGAGTGTTATCACACAGTCATCCGGAACAGCTGATGCTCTCATGCATGTTTCAGTATTACTTACATCAAAGCGAGCATAGAAGTTATGTAGCTCGTTTGGTAGGTTCGTGTCGCTGGGCAGCTCTCGGCTGTGCTTCCCTCTGTAATAGTTTGAAAGCCCTGCCACATCTGATGAGCGTCGGAACCGGTGTAGTACGATTCTATCTTAGTACGATTCGACCGTGAAATTATCACAGTTAGAATGTACATTTACAAACGGGAACTTTTATTGCTGGTAATAACTCTGCTCATTACAACCCGCATTTGTCCCATGCATTCTTAGTCAGAATTGCTATACATTTCACAGTGTGTAGACCTTCCTCAATAAACCTGTCACCCCAACTGAACAGTTACGAGCACGGTTGACCACCCCTCTTTCTCCTGGCACCTATCCTTCTAGCGTGTCTTCATTGGTTCTTCTTCAGATAGCGTTACAGCTAGAGGTTGACCGATTATGATTTTTCAACGTGATACCGATTATTGGAGGACCAAAAAAAGCCAATACCGATTAATCAACCGATATTTTTATTTATTTTTTATTTTACATTTTTTTGTAATAATGAGAATTACAACAATACTGAAGGAACACTTATTTTAACTTAATATAATATATCAATAAAATCAATTTAGCCTCAAATAAATAATGAAACATGTTCAATTTGGTTTAAATAATGCAAAAACAAAGTGTTGGAGAAGAAAGTAAAAGTGCAATATGTGCCATGTAAGAAAGCTAACGTTTAAGTGCCTTGCTCAGAACATGGGAACATATGAAAGCTGGTGGTTCCTTTTAACATGAGTCTTCAATATTCCTAGGTAAGAAGTTTTATGTTGTAGTTATTATAGGACTATTTCTCTATATGATTTGTATTTCATATACCTTTGACTATTGGATGTTCTTATAGGCACTTTAGTATTGCCAGTGTAACAGTATAGCTTCGGTCCCTCTCCTTGCTCCTTCCTGGGCTCGAACCAGGAACACATCGACAACAGCCACCCTCGAAACAGCGTTACCCATGCAGAGCAAGGGGAACAACCACTCCCAAGTCTCAGAGCGAGTGACGTTTGAAACGCTATTAGCGCGCACCCGCTAACTAGCTAGCCATTTCACATCGGTTACACCAGCCTAATCTTGGGAGTTGACAGGCTTGAAGTCATAAACAGCGCAATGCATTGCGAAAGCGGCTGGCAAAACGCACGAAAGTGCTGTTTGAATGAATGCTTACGAGCCTGCTGGTGCCTACCACCGCTCAGTCAGACTGCTCTATCAAATCATAGACTTAATTATAATATAATAAACACACAGAAATACGAGCCTTAGGTCATTAATATGGTCGAATCCGGAAACTATCATCTCGAAAAAAAAATGATTTTTTTCTTTCGTGAAATTCTGAACCGGTCCGTATTTTATCTAACGGGTGGCATCCCTAAGTCTAAATATTCCTGTTACATTGGACAACCTTCAATGGTATGTCATAATTACGTAAAATTCTGGCAAATTAGTTCGCAACGAGCCAGGCAATGAACGCAAGAGCAGTGACACAATTTCATGTTAGCAGGCAATAGTAACTAAATATGCAGGTTTAAAAATATATACTTGTTTATTGATTTTAAAGAAAGGCATTGATGTTTATGGTTAGGTACATTGGTGCAACGACAGTGCTTTTTTCGCAAATGCGCTTGTTAAATCATCACCCGTTTGTCGAAGTAGGCTGTAATTCAAAGATAAATTAACAGGCACCGCATCGATTATATGCAACGCAGGACACGTTAGATAAACTAGTAATATCATCAACCATGTGTAGTTAACTAGTGATTATGTTAAGGTTGATAGTTTTTTATAAGATAAGTTTAATGCTAGCTAGCAACTTACCTTTGCTTCTTGCTGCCCTCGCGTAACAGGTAGTCAGCCTGCCATGCAGGCTCCTCGTGGAGTGAATGTAAGGCAGGTGGTTAGAGCATTGGACTAGTAACCAGAAGGTTGCAAAAACGAATCCCCGAATCCCCCCTGAACAAGGCCGTTAACCCCCGTTCCTAGGCCGTCATTGAAAATAAGAATGTGTTCTTAATCTGACTTGCCTAGTTAAATAAAGGTGTAAAAAAAATTGTGGTGGCCAAAAATACCGATTACCGATTGTTATGAAGAAAACTTGAAATCAGCCCTAATTATTCGGCCATTCCGATTAATCGGTCGACCTCTAGTTACAGCTTATCTTCCCAACGGCAAATATGTAACTCTTGCCTGTCACATTTAATGTCCCAATATCCAAATAAATTAATACATTTTTCCCACGTACACAGTTTCTCACCTGAGGCTCCACCAGCAGTCTGTCTAGTCCATTTTTCCCACCATTTTACTGGCGACCTCTCCAGAGTTACCAGATCAGGGAGTTAGAACTCTAACCTATTGAAGAAAATCCCAACAATCCAGCAGGCCCCAATCTGGTGAAATTTGTATCGAAACAAAAATGAAATCAGCAATACACATCACAATCCATTTGGAGTAACTCATCCCTTATTAACATTTATTTCCCTTCTATATGCAGACTGAACAAAATACATTTGTGTATATACGCAAGGGCCAGGGCCCCAGGGAACTGGTAATTTCCCTTTTGAACCCATGATTCACATCGTGATGAACACTGCATGTCAACTCAAAAAAGAAACACATTTCAATAACCAACTTAGAATTACAACTCTTGATAACTACATAAGGAAATAATGGTATTGCATAAGGTAATGGTAAAATAGACTAGAGACTGGTGTCTCTCATTCATATTATAATTAAATCCCACCTGTCTCAATCATTTCTAGTGAGATTGATCAGGCCTCACCAGAAAGTCAGGATACAGGCTATTCAACACCATAAGTATTTCCTTTCCCTGTCTTTCAGAAACCATTTAAAAACATTTCAAGATTTCCATCATTCTGCATACCCAATTTAAAACCAAATTGAAAAGACCCCACACAATAAATCCCATTCTTAACACCAGTAACTCATTTTCATAACCGGTAAGTTGTATGTGCATGCTGGTGTGTGTTTGTGGCAAACCGTAGGTCAAAGACACACACATGAACTGGCCTTAATTATCTGGGAACTCCATTTATGGCCTAATCCAGATACTTTTAAACTTAAAACTGCCGAATATCACTAACTGCTCTCCCCAAGACCACAGTCTCGGGGAATATTCCAAAGTGAGATGATGAAACCCTCTGCTCTTCTGGAAAAGAAAGTGTACATTTCATTAGCATTCACTATGCTACATCTTAATCATCCAAAAGTATTAATTATAAACCAAACTAATGATAAATCCACTGTCCTTACTCCAATAATTAAAAAAAATATACATATATTTTATCCACCCCATCATTTATGTATCCTTAACCTCTAGGGGACCCCTTCCCATTCTTATCCCGTTAACGGGATTGATTTTGACAACAGCCAGTGGAAAATCAGAGCGCCAAATTCAAAACAACAAAAATCTCATAATTCCATTTTCTCATACATGCAAGTATTATACACCATTTTAAAGATAATCTTCTCGTTAATCCAACCACACTGTCCGATTTCAAAAAGGCTTTACAGCGAAAGCATAACATTAGATTATGTTAGGACAGCACCTAAACAAGAAAAACCACACAGCCATTTTCCAAGCAAGGAGAGGCGTCACAAAAAAACAAAAATACAGCTAAAATGAATCACTAACCTTTGATCTTCATCAGATGGCACTCATAGGACTTCATGTTACACAATACATGTATGTTTTGCTCGATAAAGTAAATATTTACATGCAAAAACCCCATTTTACATTGGTGTGTAATGTTCTGAAATGTTTTGCCTCCAAAACTACCGGTGAATGAGCACATCAATTTACAGAAATACTCATCATAAACTTTGATAAAAGATACAAGTGTTATGCACAGAATTATAGATAAACTTCTCCTTAATGCAACCGCTGTGTCAGATTTCAAAAAAGCTGTACAGCGAAAGCAAACTTTGCAATAATCTGAGTACAGCGCTCAGACATCAAAACTGATACCCGCCATTTTGGAGTCAACAGAAGTCACAAATAACATTATAAATATTCACTTACCTTTGATCTTCATCGGAATGCACTCCCAGGAATCCCAGTTCCACAATAAATGTTTGTTTTGTTCAATAAAGTTAATTTTTATGTTCAAATACCTTAATTTTGTTCGTGCGTTCAGTTGAGTAATCCAAATGCACTGTGCTTGCGCAGTAAGTTCAGACGAAAAGTCAAAAAAGTTCTATTACAGTTCGTAAAAACATGTCAAACGATGTATAGAATCAATCTTTAGGATGTTTTTATCATAAATCTTCCATAATATTCCAACCGGACGATTCCTTTGTCTTCAGAAATGAAAAAGAACACACCTAACTCTCACGGCTGCGCGTGCGATTGAGCTCATGTCATTTTCTCAGTCATCTGACTCCATATGCTCTTATTCTCTCCACATTCACAGTAGAAGCATGAAACAACGTTCTAAAGACTGTTGACATCTAGTGGAAGCCTTAGGAAGTGCAAAATGACCCCACAGACACAGTATATTGGATAGGGAATCACTTGAAAAACTACAAACCTCAGATATCCACACTTCCTGGTTGGATTTTTTCTCAAGTTTTTGCCTGCCATATGAGTTCTGTTATACTCACAGACATCATTCAAACAGTTTTAGAAACTTCAGAGTGTTTTCTATACTAATCTACTAATAATATGCATATCCTACCTTCTGGGCCTGAGTAGCAGGCAGTTTACTATGGGCACGCTTTTCATCCGGACGTCAAAATACTGCCCCCTACCCAAGAAAGATACGTTATTGTCTTTACCGGAGAAAAATACCAAAGAACGCACTCTCTTCCACTCGCTTGGAAACACTACAGGCAAAATGGAAGCCACTTAGAAAAACGACAATTTCTGGCTCATTTTTCCAAAAACCAGTCTGAAACTCTTTCTAAAGACTTTTGACATCTAGTGGAAGCCCTAGGAACTGCAATCTGGGAGGACTTGGCCTTAACCTCTATGGGCTAGGTGGGACGCTAGCGTCCCCCCCGTGGTGCACTCCATCAACAGCAGGTGCATTTCAAGAGCGGCAAATTTGAAACCAAATAAATGTCAAAATTCAAATTTTTCAAACATACAACTATCTTACACCCTTTGAAAGATAACATCTCCTTAATCTAACCACGTTGTCCGATTTCAAAAAGGTTTTACGGCGAAAGCATAAAGTTAGATTATGTTAGGAGAGTACATTGACAATAGCTGTGTGTAATGTTTTGTCAATTCAAAGACAGGGTCACCAAAACCATAAAACCAGCTAAAATGATGCACTAACCTTTTACAATCTCCATCAGATGACACTCCTAGGACATTATGTTAGACAATGCATGCATTTTTAGTTCTATCAAGTTCATATTTATATCCAAAAACAGCGTTTTACTATGGCATTGATGTTGAGGAAATCGTTTCCCTCCAATAACCGGCAGTCAAGTCAGCGTCACAAATTAAATAATTAAAATTAGAAAACATTGGTAAAATATTATATTGTCATTTAAAGAATTATAGATTTACATCTCTTGAACGCAATCAACTTGCCAGATTTAAAAATAACCTTACTGGGAAATCACACTTTGCAATAATCTGAGCACTGCGCCCAGAAAAATACGCGTTGCGATACAGACTAGCCGCCATGTTGGGGAGATCTAAAATCGAAAATACTATGTAAATAATCCATTACCTTTGATTCTCTTCATCAGATGTCACTTCCAGGTATCACAGGTCCATAACGAATGTAGTTTTGTTCAAAAAAGCTCATCATTTATGTCCAAAAATCTCCGTCTTGTTAGCACATGATCTAAGCCCGCCGGACTTCACTTCATGAACGAGGGGGAAAAATATATTTACGTTCGTTCAAACATGTCAAACGTTGTATAGCATAAATCATTAGGGCCTTTTTTAACCAGAACATGAATAATATTCAAGGTGGACGAATGCATTCTCTTTTATAACGTATTGGAACGAGGGTACCCAACATGAACTCGCGCGCCAGAGTCTAATCGGCCATCACCGTTCCATGGCTCTTGTTCGGTCAGATCTCACAGTAAAAGACTCAAAACACTTTGTAAAGGCTGGTGACATCTAGTGGAAGCAATAGGAAGTGCCAAAATATTCCTCAGCCCCTGTGTTTTTCAATGGCATAGGTTTAAAGGTAATACAACACATCAGATATCCACTTCCTGTCAGAATCTGTCTCAGGGTTTTGCCTGCCAAATGAGTTCTGTTATACTCACAGACACCATTCAAACAGTTTTAGAAACTTTAGGGTGTTTTCTATCCATATATAATAAGTATATGCATATTCTAGTTACTGGGTAGGATTAGTAACCAGATTAAATCGGGTACGTTTTTTTATCCAGCCGTGAAAATACTGCCCCCTAGCCCCAACAGGTTAAAATAAAAGTGATAGCCATTGAAAATAGGAGTAGCCTGATAAAAAAAAATTGGGATGGTTTGTCCACGGGGTTTCGCCTGCCATATCAGTTCTGTTATACTCACAGACATATTTCGAACCGTTTTAGAAACTTTAGAGTGCTTTCTACCACTTATATGCATATCCTAGCTTCTGGGCCTGAGTAACAGGCAGTTTACTTTGTGCATGCTTTTCATCCAAATGTCAAAATACTGCCCCCTACCCAAGAGAGGTTAACCTGTTGAGGACAGATGTTCCGCTAGCGGAACCCCGTTCCGCCTGCAGAACCCCTAGCCAATGGCATCGCACGGCACGAAATAAAAAAACAACTAAAATACCACAATTCAATTTTCTCAAACAATCAACTATTTTACACCATTTTAAAGATAAGACTCTCGTTAATCTAACCACATTGTCCGATTTCAAAAAGGCTTTACAGCGAAAGCAAAACATTAGATTATGTTAGGAGAGTACATAGACACAAATAATCAAACTGCCATTTTCCAAGCAAGCATATTATGTCACATAAACCCAAACCACAGCTAAATGCAGCACTAACCTTTGATCTTCATCAGATGACACTCCTAGGACATTGTTATACAATACATGCATGTTATGTTCAATCAAGTTCATATTTATAAAAAAAAAACAGCTTTTTACATTAGCATGTGATGTTCAAAACTAGCATACCCACCGAAAACTTCCGGTGAATTTACTAAATTACTCATCATAAACGTTGACAAAATACATAACAATTATTTTAAGAATTATAGATACAGACCTCCTTTATGCAAACGCTATGTCAGATTTTAAAATAGCTTTTCGGCGAAAGCACATTTTGCAATATTCTGAGTACATAGCTCGGCCATCACAGACACCCACCAAGTTTGGGGCTCACTAAACTCAGAATTACTATTACAAAAATTTGATTACCTTGCTGTTCTTCATCAGAATGTACTCCCAGGACTTCTACTTCAACAACAAATGTTGTTTTGGTTCCAAATAATCCATAGTTATATCCAAATACCTCCGTTTTGTTCGTGCGTTCAGGTCACTATCCGAAGGGTAATGCGCGAGCGCATTTTGTGACAAAAAATGTCAAAATATTCCATTACCGTACTTAGAAGCATGTCAAACGCTGTTTAAAATACATTTTTATGCTATTTTTCTCGTAAAATAGCGATAATATTCCAACCGGGAAACGTTGTATTCATTCAAAGGCTGAAAGAAAAAAATGGAGAAGTCTCGTGACCGCGCATCTCAGTCTCACTGTCCCCAGGCTGACCACTTACAAACTCTGCTGCTGTACTTCGCCCAGAGACAGCAGACACCCCATTCCACTTTCTGGCGTCTTTAGTGAGCCAATGGAAGCCTTAGAAAGTGTCACGTTACAGCACATATGCTGTAATGTTGATAGAGATGCAACAGAAGGACAACAAATTGTCAGACAGGGCACTTCCTGTATGGAATCTTCTCAGGTTTTGGCCTGCCATATGAGTTCTGTTATACTCACAAACACAATTCTAGTTTCTGGGCAGGAGTAGTAACCAGATTAAATCGGGTACGTTTTTTTATCCGGCCTTGAAAATACTGCCCCCTATCCCAAAGAAGTTAAGTAACGTTATCTTGTGAGCTGGATCGATTTCTCCGATAGCTAGCCAGAGAAATGTTGAGCAACATTAGCCAACTTAACCGATCAAATAATTTAGTTTATGGTGTGAAATTAGCTGGCTAATAAAGTCATACAGCTAACTTTAGCTAGCTAAAGTTACATCAGATGAGCTAACATTAGCAACCTAACCAATTCGCTATAGTATTAACTGGTATAACGTTACGACTCCTTGCCATTCCTCAAGTTATAACACATTAACGTACGCTAACCCCATTCCGTACAATTGTGCGCAACCGCGACATTCAAACGAGGCTGCAAAAACTAATGGGACTGTAGGGACTGTTGACATCAAAATCTGGGGTGTGAACTACGTTTCTATTCAAGCGTTGATTGACATGGTAATGGCTCTATAGTATTGGAGAAAAGTTGAAAAAACTGACCCCTCCGACGCTGTAGGTTACATCGTGACGTGTCATGGCGTAACGTACAGCACGCATAAAGCAACTAATTCTATCTTACAGCCTCTCTCCACCAGGTGTAGCACTTCTCTCACCGTTTAAAAACAAGTAAGGGACAGGGTAAAAGGGGTGATACCTAGTCATTTTTTGCGTCATCACTGCAAGCTATCATGACTCTCAAAAGCCGCTCAAAAGCCGCTATCATGACTCTCAAAAACACTTTAGCACCGCCCTATAAAAACCCGATTCAAATTCGACACAAACCTTCAAATAGGTATGTAATGACACATTATATAAACTCTTTATAGTGTTTTATTTACATTTTAGAGGCGGTAAGGTGATAAGTTTCCCCACACGACATCTCTCACTATCACGCAATACGTTTAGCTTCCCCACTCGCCATTTTTAAAAAGACCCGACAGAGCTCATTGCCTTCTTGAATCATGCAGAGATGGGCATCATGAAGGTCTCGTCATTGATTTTGTTGGAAAGGGGAGAAATTGTGCTTTACATTGGTATTGATATTACAGTTGATCTGGAAGTATTACGTTTTTTTGGCCGCTAAAATAAGGTAAATTGTACGGACCAGCGCGATGTACAAAAGTGAGTGAGTGTACGTTAGTTGCTTACTGGACCCTGGCAATCTGTGAAATGTTGACTAGCTAACGGACTAACTACTATCTGTGAACTGTTTTCCCTCTACAATATGTGGTTAATTTTCAGAATGAGAGAATTAGGTGAAAATTAGGTGTTGCTTGTTAAACAAGTGGATTCAGGGATCAAGTGTAGCTGGGCCTGGCTTAAGCTGGATGCCGCTATAGACGTGAAAGGTACACCACACACTTTCCCTCTTTCTCACTTTTTCAATACAGTGAATAAAAAGGTGTATGCCAGGTGTACTCTCTGCCTGAAAGAGATCAATTATGCCAACAAAGGGCTCATGCTCTGCTGCTGGCACATTGTAGAACAGATGTCCACAGGCAGAAAGTGTACAATGTAAATAACCTGCAGTGTAGCCCAAAGATATTGCTTTTGTTGCATTGAACTTGACAGTACTTTGTGTGTGTGTGTATTTTTGCACACATGCAGCCTTGTGCATTTGGGCTCACGAGTGGCACAGCGGTCTAAGGCACTGCATCTCAGTGCATGAGTCCTCACTACAGACACCCTGGTTCGATTCCAGGCTGTCACAACCGGCCGTGAGTGGGAGTCCCATAGGGCGGCTCACAATTGGCCCAGCGTCGTCCGGGTTTGGCCGGTGTCGGCCGTCATTGCAAGTAAGAATTTGTTCTTAACTGACTTGCCTAGTTAAATAAAGGTTAAAAAAAATATATATTAAAATCGATGTCTACTATAGTGGCCACTATAATAGAGCAAAAATAGAATGCCTGTTTGTTTCATTCTATTTCTACTTTAAGATGTTTTTTTCCCCATGTGCAATATTTAGGTGTGTGTGGTCACAAGCATTATATTATAAAGTTTGTCATGGCTAACTGCAATATTAGTGCATTGTTTTTTTTTTCTCTAGACTTCAGTGTCATTTGCAGTAAAGTCTAGGCAACAAATAACATTGGATTGCTTTATTTACATTTTTTAGCTGTAAGTTAGGTTCACATTAACCACTTTATTTTACACACAGAGACTGATCATGTAGATCATATTCTTTGTTGTTTAATTAGTTAAAACCTGCATTTCCCCCTAACAGGAATTTTCTGCATGTTTCGGTGCAAGAAAAAAAGTCACCTTTTTGGGCCCTCACCAGTTTGCATCCCTGAGACATACACACACTCAGATGGGCAGTGGACACACACATTCTCATATTGGCACACACATGCACAAATCTCTCCTCTCTCTCTTGCTCTCTCTCTCACACACACAGGTTTTGGAGTGTGTATGGTTCCTGTGTGGTAGAGTTCTCAAGACCAACAGAAATGACCCATGTGCTTTCTGTCCTCCTTTTGCTGCAAGTCTGAAACTGGGTCAACTGAAGAGGGAATGGAGAGGGAGGAGATAGAGGGAGGAAGAGAATTTGGTATTTGGAAAGGGATGCGGAAGGTATGCGGAGAAAACAGAGAATCTCTAACTAGCTTCTCAAGGTAACCATAATTTAATATACTGTAGGTTTCTTTCCCCAAGTGCTAGTTTGATGTAACCTGGGTACCCGACCTGTTGTGCTATCAATGTAGGAATGGAATGATAGCACAAACAAGTCTGGTACGCAGACTAAGATTGATGACCTAGGTCTATGAACCTGATTGGCACGATTTAGAATGTGTGTTATTTAAGTAGCTACAGTATGTTTACTGAAATGTTATGTTGACTCACATTGGCACCTGACGCTAAGATTCTGTAGTGGCCATACTTTTACGCTCGGAAAATAAACAAACGTGATTCTCTGAGACAACATAAGGCTGTTTGTTTTTGACAGATTTTCTGTTAAGACCAGGCACCACACCCTCATGGGGTAATTTTTCCCCCCCTTAATCATCTCGCAATCCACTTTTACCAGTTGAATGTAGACACAAATATAATACTTTTTTGTATATTTAAATATGCAAATGAGGCAATATCATTAAATATGCACATATTTGCATATCCCACAAATCAATTTTTCTGGACACTGGATAAGGTCAGCCTAAATATTTTGGTTTCATTTTGTCAAGACACACCAGGACCGAACTTGTCCAGAGCAGATTGTGGATAAAAACTTTGTTCATCTTTCTATCTGTAAAATACTAAAGATATGTATGTAAGGTGCATTGTGGTGCATTTTTCCAAAGAAAATGTTATCTACAATAAATGTACAACATATAAACAATTTCCTCCCGGCAAGTCTGTACAATATATCTAAGGATAACTACACAAAATTAGGTGAATGCAGATGCTTCTGAAGCTGAAGAAAATGTGTTGGCGTGTCAGAAGGGTCTGACTTTCGGGATATGGCAGTTAAAGAAAAGTACACTAAATGTAGACTATCAAATGCCTATTTAGACCCAATCACCATCTTTGTACATTGAATGTACAAAATATTAGGAACACCTGCTCTTTACATGACGTACTGACCAGGTGAAATCTATGATCCCCTTATTGATGTATGTTAGCTACATGAAGCAAGAATATGTTAGCTACATGAAGTAGCAAAGAGAGAACATGCAATGTAGCCAAAGCTTATAGGGTCCCCTAGGAAACACTTATCAACACTTTAGTTCCTACCCTGTCACAATAACTCCTCCCTGGCATTTTAATTAATTGTCATGTCAAATAACACTGTATTCAAAGTGCCTACTATTATATTCTAACTATAGAATTAGAATAGTCATTCTATTTCCATGATTCCAACAGTTTTGCTCTAATTCGCAAGTCAAATCGCAAGTGCAACATTTGGTTAAAAATATGTCCTAGATTATTTGCCCATATCGTGCAGCCCTACGTAACAGTGTGGAAATGATCTCAATTGAGCAGTGGTGTAAAGGTTTTTGGGGGTATCTGTGCTTTACTTTATTTTTATTTGGCAACTTTTACTTTTACTTCACTACATTCCTAAAGAAAATACTGTACTTTGTACTCCATACAATTTTCCCTGACACCTAAAAGTACTTGTTACATTTTGAATGCTTAGCAGGACAAGAAAATGGTCCAATTCCCGCACTTGTCAAGAGAACATCCCTGGCCGTCTACTGCCTCTGATCTGGAGGACTCACTAAACACACATGCTTTGTTTGTAAATTATGTCTGAGTGTTGGAGTGTGCCCCTGGCTATCCGTAAAAAAAAAAAAAAATGGTGCCATCTGGTTTGCTTAATATAAGGAATTTTAAATGATTTATACTTTTGATACTTAAGTACATTTTGTCAATTACATTTACTTTTGATACTTAAGTATATTTAAAACCAAATACTTTTAGACTTTTACTCAAGTAGTATTTTACTGGGTGACTTTTACTTGAGTAATTGACAATTGTGTACTTTTTCCACCACTGCAATTGAGTGCAGGAAATGCAGAAATGATAAATGTGATGAAATTTGTTTGGTTGAAGTTGAATTGAACAGTATAAAACAATCAGAATGGAGAAAGACTCATTGAAATCACTTAGAATGTATGTGTTGCCACCCTAGGATCACTCACTACTCATAAAGGAAATGTAGAACTTTTATTATTAAAAAACTATTATTCAATCCCGTGATATAATATTTTGGCCAAATCGCCCAGCCCTACTACTGATTATGTGACCACCAAGCCTCATGCAACTGCAAAATGTTGGATAAAGCAATTTCACAAAACCGTCTGTTTTTAAACTTTGCTATGCTGTATTAAAGGCTTTACAATTTGTTTTCATTAGAACAGACTCTCTGTTATTACTTATACTTTATTTACTATTGTTTACACTGTTCCAAACTGGCAGATAAATTATATTGTAATCTAACAGCACCTGTTGTCATGCAAACAGTATCTCTTGCGCTTTTGACTGATTTTACATGAGGCCTAATTCACATGTGCCTAAAATACTGATATCCACTCGGCTAATAAATAATCACATTTTTATTTTGATGATTTACTTAACCTACTGTATGTCATGTTATTTCAAGTTATCCCTTTGGAGTACATACAAAATGTATTACAATTGAATTTGAATGAACTGAATGATGAGGATGAAGAAGAAGAGTGATTGAATTTAGAACAATAGTGTAAGAATTGCTCTTCCTGCGCCCACAAAAAAAAAGTAGTTGTAACTGGACTGTAGCTAATTACTTACTAAAACTGTTGTTTTTCTTAGGGGAAAAAATGTAGTGAAACAAAAATATGACTCGTTTCAGGAAACTAGGCGTATGTCGCGCATCTCTACTTCACAGGAGCGCCATTTGAACGTTAACTTTTATTTTATCAAAATGCTTTGTTTGGCAGAAATGCCTTCTGGAATATGAACTTTCATGTTCCTTAATAACAAACTTGTATGCCATCTGTAAATATGAATAAAGTTGTTAAATTACGAGCCTAGTTGGTTTAGCCATGGAAAAAGTCAGCAACTTTCCCGCTAGCCCTGATTGGCTGAGATAATGAGTGGGCTGGACATGCTGAGAGATGAGTTCGGATTGGTCTGCCGTGTAGCAAGCTTCTGTCTATAATATGAGCTGGTCAGTATGTGTAGGTAACACAGCTCTTTTGAAAAAATCGCCTGTGAATGTTTTGCTATCTAGTGAAGAGCTCTTCTTTGTCTACACCCATTCAGCATTGTTCACACCGTCAGCCTAAGCTTTAGCCCCACCCATCTCGTTTCGCTATCGAAGCGCAGACTTGCCGCTCTGGCCGATGATTTGTTTACCACTGGATAACATGAAAACAGCCTAACCAGCTCTGCTGGCAACAATTTCATTATGTTTTTTTAAAGACGTTTACTGACACCGGCCATATTCAACGGGTGTTGTACACACATCACGTAATGTTAGCTAACGAGTCAGCCAGCCAACGTTAGCTAGTTAAACAATAAACAGCGTCAGCCAGCTAACCTTAGCTAGCTAACCTTAGCTAGCTAACAGTACACTTTAGCTTAAGACATATAACTTGCCAGCTAGGTAAGCAATGTACCTAGCTAGGTAAACAAAGTGTAAGTTCACACACGTCACATAACGTTAGCTAACGAGCCAGCCAGCTAACGTTAGCTAGTTAAACAACAATGAACAGTGCCAAAAATGCCACAGTGTTGGGAGCTAACCAACGATGTTCAATGGCTAGCTAACATTAGGCTCTAACTAGAACAGCAAATGGCTCTGGGAAACGAATAATAACATCAGCTAGGGAGCCAGCCAGCTAACGTTAGCTAGCTAGCTAACTGTACACTTTAGCTTGAAATGAAACCACTTTCTGTCAAAATTAGAAAACGTGTAATATCTGAAAATGTAGCTAGCTATCTTACCTATATACATCATTGTGCATGGACGCGTCTCCCTGTCAGGAATGCTATGCCACGGTTTCCCTTAGTTTGAAGACGTAATCCAGAGACGGGTGTTTTCTCCATCTCTAGCTATCATACTCTAATTCCACTGATTTCATAACTTGATCCTCCAGAAAGTGGAGAGCCACATTTAAGCAGCTCCACTACACAATATGTTTTTTTAAAAGCTGCGTTCGACAGGATTACCAACACAGACTGACGAGCTTCTATGGCAGACCAATTGAAACTCCTCTCTCGGTATGTCCAGCCCACTCATTATCTCAGCCAATCATGGCTAGTGGGAAGGTTGCTAACTTTTTCTGTGGCTTAACCAACACGGCTCGTAATTTAACAATTTTATTCATATTTACAGGTGGCATACAAGTTTTTTTATTAAGAAACATGGAATGTTCAAGAAGGCATTTCTGCCAAAATATGCATTTTGATAATAAAAAATAAAAAAATTACGTTCAAACGGCTCTCCTGTGAAGTCGTGACTTGCGACATGCGCCTAGTCTCCTGAATCGAGTCACAAATGTCAGTAGTGCCTGTGGTGCCGGCCTTAATTAACCAAATCTCTTTGTTAGCAAATACAACGCTGTCTCAAAAAAAGCAAGGTGTCAATAGCAATTTCACTTTTTGACGTTCTATGACCCCTCCGCTTTCCAAGCGTGTTGTCCTTCAGGGACAATAAAGATCTATTGTCCTGTCCTCAGGAGGTGAGCTACTGCCAGGGGATGAGTCAGATCGCTGCCATCCTGCTCATGTACCTGAACGAGGAGGACGCCTTCTGGGCCCTGTCCCAGCTCCTCACAAACAACAACCACGCCATGCATGGTGAGCAGGGGAGGAGAGGGAGAGAGAGGGATGTAGGATGGGTGAAGGAGTTAGTTAGGTTGCTACTGAACTACTGTCATAGACCTTGTTTACATTCTTATTTTACATTCTTGACATGGCTCCTAACTATGCATCCTCTCTCTTTTTGTCTCTGTATGTGTGTGGTAGGATTCTTCATCCCTGGGTTCCCCAAGCTGCAGCGCTACCAGGCCCACCACGAGCAGATCCTGTCCAAGCTCCTCCCTAAGCTAAAGAAACACCTGGTGAGAAATGCATTTCCCTAGCGTTGTTATCCTTTTTTCTCTGGAAAGCCATGGCTGTAAGTATACTAAAATAATAACTCTGTTTCACTCTTCTATTGCCTGTAGGACAGAGAGCAGATGTCCAACGGAATATACACCACTAAATGGTTCCTGCAGTGCTTCATAGATAGGGTGAGAGTCATATGTTTGAACCAATGACCCAAAATACTATATCCAAACATCTTTTAATGTTTATTTACAAGAGTTTCAAAATGTCTCCTCTGACGTGTGTCTCGGCGACAGACCCCGTTCACCCTGACCCTGCGCTTGTGGGACATCTACATCCTAGAGGGAGAGAGGATACTCACAGCCATGGCCTACACCACCCTCAAAATACACAAGAGTGAGTATGACATCAGAGAAGGATAGAATCGACACACTGGAGGTCATATTACATTTTGTCATATGTCATGTATTGAGGTGTTCATACTACAGTGCCTTCAGAAAGTTTTCATACCCCTTGACTTACAGTGCATTCAAAGTATTCAGACCCCTTCACTTTTTCAACATTTTGTTTACGTACAGCCTTCTAAAGTTGATTAAATAGTTTTTTTTCCATCATCAATTGACACACAATACCCCATAATGACAAAGCAAAAACAGGTTTTTAGAAATGTTTGCAGAAATGTCACATTTACATAAGTATTCAGACCCTTAACTCAGTACTTTGAAGCACCTTTGGCAGCGATAACAGCCTGAAGTCTTGGGTATGACGCTACAAGCTTGGCACATCTGTATTTGGGGAGTTTCTCCCATTCTTCTCTGCAGATCCTCTCAAGCTCTGTCAGGTTGGATGGGGAGCGTCGCTGCACAACTATTTTCAGGTCTCTCCAGAGATGTTTGATCGGGTTCTGGCTGGGCCACTCAAGGACATTCAGAACCTTGCCCTGAAGCCACTCCTGCGTTGTCTTGGTGGTGTGCTTAGGGTCCAGGTCATTTGCGCTCTGGAGCAGGTTTTCATCAAGGATCTCTCTCTACTTTCCTCCATTCATCATTCCCTCAATCCTGACCAGTCTCCCAGTCCCTGCCGCTGAACAACATCCCCAAAGCAAGATGCTGCCACCACCATGCTTCACCGTAGGGCTGGTGCCAGGTTTCCTCCAGACATGACGCTTGGCATTCAGGCCAAAGAGTTAAATCTTGGTGTCGTCAGATTAGAGAATCTTGTTTCTCATGGTCTGAGAATCCTTTAGGTGCCTTTTGACAAACTCCAAGCGGGCTCCATGTGCTTTTTACTGAGGAGTGGCTTCTGTCTGGCCACTCTACCATAAAGGCCTGATTGGTGGAGTGCTGCAGAGAAGGTGGTCTTTCTCGAGCTCTCTGAGTGACCAGTGGGTTCCTGGTCACCTCCCTGACCAAAGCCCTTCTCCCCCGATTGCCCAGTTTGGCCGGGCGGCCAGCTCTAGGAAGAGTCTTGGCGGTTCCAAACTTCTTCCATATATGAATGATGAAGGCCACTGTGTTCTTGGGGACCTTCGATGCTGCAGAAATGTTTTGGTACCCTTCCCCAGATCTGTGCCTCGACACAATCCTGTCTCTGAGCTCTTCGACCTCATGGCAACTAATTTTGTATATACAGTGAGGGGAAAAAAGTATTTGATCCCCTGCGGATTTTGTACGTTTGCCCACTGACAAAGAAATGATCAGTCTATAATTTTAATGGTAGGTTTATTTGAACAGTGAGAGAAAGAATAACAACAAAAAAATCCAGGAAAACGGACCGTTTGTGAATATTTTTCTTGGACAATGCATCTCTGTTGTCATTCATCAGGATGACTCCTATTGAAAAATCATTGGCTCTTTAAAAAAAATCTCGGACACGAAATCCCAGTGTTTCTGCGCCCTTAATCCGTGTCTGGGAAACTGCTCCAGTATCTTTTAGCAGCAGAGTTACTCTAGGGTTAGGGGGGTTACATAGAGTGCCTCTAGAAGAAGTATTCATACCTTTACTTACCTTTACTTATTCCATATTTTGGATTAAATTTTGGATTAAATAGATTTTATTCTCCCTCGCCCATCTACAGTCGTGGCCAAAAGTTTTGAGAATGACACAAATATTAATTTCCACAAAGTTTGCTGCTTCAGTGTCTTTAGGAATTTTTGTCAGATGTTACTATGGAATACTGAAGTATAATTACAAGCATTTCATAAGTGTCAAAGGCTTTTATTGACAATGACATGAAGTTGATACAAAGAGTCAATATTTGCAGTGTTGACCCTTCTTTTTCAAGACCTCTGCAATCCGCCCTGGCATGCTGTCAATTAACTTCTGGACCACATCCTGACTGATGGCAGCCCATTCTTGCATAATCAATGCTTGGAGTTTGTGGGTTTTTGTTTGTCCACCGCCTCTTGAGAATTGACCACAAATTCTCAATGGAATTAAGGTCTAGGGAGTTTCCTGGCCAAGGACCCAAAATATCGATGTTTTGTTCCCTGAGCCACTTAGTTATCACTTTTGCCTTAAGGCAAGGTGCTACATCATGCTGGAAAAGGCATTGTTCGTCACCAAACTGTTCCTGGATGGTTGGGAGAAGTTGCTCTCGGAGGATGTGTTGGTACCATTCTTTATTCATGGCTGTGTTCTTAGGCAAAATTGTAAGTGAGCCCACTCCCTTGGCTGAGAAGCAACCCCACACATGAATGGGCTCAGGATGCTTTACTGTTGGCATGACACAGGACTGATGGTAGCGCTCACCTTGTCTTCTCCGGACTAGCTTTTTCCTGATGCCCCAAACAATCGGAAAGGGGATTCATCAGAGAAAATGACTTTACCCCAGTCCTCAGCAGTCCAATCCCTGTACATTTTTCAGAATATCAGTCTGTCCCTGATGTTTTTCCTAGAGAGAAGTGGCTTCTTTGCTGCCCTTCTTGACACCAGGCCATCCTCCAAAAGTCTTCGCCTCATTGTGCGTGCCGATGCACTCACACCTGCCTGCTGCCATTCCTGAGCAAGCTCTGTACTGGTGGTGCCTCGATCCTGCAGCTGAATGAACTATAGGAGGCGGTCCTGGCGCTTGCTGGACTTTCTTGGGCGTCCTGAAGCCTTCTTTACAACAATTTGAACCGCTCTCCTTGAAGTTCTTGATGATCCAATAAATGGTTGATTTAGGTGCAGTCTTACTGGCAGCAATATCCTTGCCTGTGAAGCTCTTTTTGTGCAAAGCTATGATGACGAGATGTGTTTCCTTGCAGGTAACCAAAACAATGATTCCAAGCACCACCCTCCTTTTGAAGCTTCAAGTCTGTTATTCAAACTCAATCAGCATAACAGAGTGATCTCCAGCCTTGTCCTCGTCAACACTCACACCTGTGTTAACGAAAGAATCACTGACATGATGTCAGCTGGTCCTTTTGTGGCAGGACTGAAATGCAGTGGAAATGTTTTTTGGGGGATTCAGTTAATTTGCATGGCAAAGAGGGACTTTGCAATTCATCTGATCACTCTTCATAATATTCTGGAGTATATGCAAATTGCCATCATACAAACTGAGGCAGCAGACTTTGAAAATTAATATTTGTGTCATTCTCAAAACTTTGGGCCACGACTGTACACACAATACATACCCCATAATGACAAAGAGAAACATGTTTTCAGACATTTTTGCAAATGTATTACAAATACTTTGTAGAAGCACCTTTGGTGGAAATTAGTTTAGACGTTAGTTTAGATGGTGGTGAACAGCAATCTTTGTCTTTCCACAGATTTTCAGTTGGGTTCAAGTCTTGGCTTTGGCTGGGCCACTCAAGGACTTTCACATTCTTGTTCTGAAACCATTCCAGCATTGCTTTGGCTGTGTGCTTGGGGTCATTGTCCTGTTGGGAAGTCAATCTAAGGTTGTTTGCAATCTGAAGCAGGTTAAGGATTTTCCTGTATTTGGCTCCATTCATTGTTCCCTTTATCCTTACCAGTCTCGCAGTCACTGCTGCTGAAAAGCATGTTTGCATTCAGGCCAAAGAGTTTTACATTTTGTCTCATCAGACCATAGAAAATTTTGCCTTATGCTCTGAGTCTTTCAGTTTCTGCTCTGACATGCACTGTCAGCTGTGGGACCTTATATAGACAGGTGTGTTAATTTCTAAATCATGTCCAAACAATTGAATTTGCCACAGGTGGACATCAATCAAGTTGCAGTGACATCTCAAGGATCAACAAAGGAAATTGGATGAACCTGAGGTCAATTTGGAGTGTCATAGCAAATGGGGTGTGAATACATATGTAAATGAGATATTTCTGTATTTCATTTCCAATAAATTTGAAAAAATCTAAAAACATGTTTTAACTGTCATTATGGGGTATTATGTGTAGATTGGTGAGACATTTTGAATTTAGGCTGTAACACAACAAAATGTGGAATACAGTGCATTCAGAAAGTATTCAGACGTTCACCTTTTCCACATTTTGTTACGTTACAGCCTTATTCTAATATGGATTAAATACAAATGTTTCCTCGTCAATCTACACACAATACCCCATAATGAGGAAGTGAAAACCAACAGGTGTATCAAATCGAACACACAGCCATGCAATCTCCATAGACAAGTATTGGCTGTAGAATGGCCTTAGTGAAGAGCTCAGTGACTTTCAATGGGGCACCGTCATAAGATGCCACCTTTCCAACAAATCAGTTTGTCAAATGTATGTCCTGCTAGAACTGCCCCGCTCAACTGTAAGTACTGTTATTGTGAAGTGGAAACGTCTAGGAGCACCAACGGCTCAGCCGCGGAGTGGTAGGCCACACAAGCTCACAGAACGGGACCACTGAAGCACGTAGCACGTAAAAAATATCTGTCCTCGGTTTCAACAGTCACTACCCAGTTCCAAACTGCCTCTGGAAGCAACGTCAGCACAATAACTGTTGGTCGTGAGCTTATTGAAAAGGGTTTCCAGGCCGAGCAGCCGCATGCACACAAGCTTAAGATCACCATGTTCAATGCCAAGCGTCGGCTGGAGTTGTATAAAGCTCTCCGCCATTGGATTCTGGAGCAGTGGAAGCGTGTTCTCTGGAGTAATGAATCATGCTTCACCATCTGGCAGTCCGACAGATGAATCTGGGTTTGGCAGATGCCAGGAGAATGCTACTTACCACAATGTAAAGTTTGGTGGAGGAGAATAATGGTCTGGGGCTGTCTTTCATTGTTCGGGCTTAGTTCCAGTGAAGGGAAATCTTAGCACAACTGCATAAAATGACATTCTAGACGATTCTGTGCTTACAACTTTGTGGCAACATTTTGTGGAAGGCCCTTTCCTGTTTCAGCATAACAATGCCCGCGTTCACAAAGCGAGGTCCATACAGAAGTAGTTTGTTGAGATCGGTGTCAAATCTTGACTGGCCTGCACAGAGCGCTGACCTCAACCCCATCAAACACCTTTGGAATGAATTGGAACGCCGACTACGAGCCAGGCCTAATCGTCCAACATCAGTGCCTGACCTCACTAATGCTCTTGTGGCTGAATGGAAGCAAATCCCCGCAGAAATGTTCCAACATCTAGTGGAAATCCCTGTTAGTGAGCATTTCTCCTTTGCCAAGATAATCCATCAACCTGACAGGTGTGGCATATCAAGAAGCTGATTGAACAGCATGATCATTATACAGATGCACCTTGTGCTGGGGACAATAAAAGGCCACTCTAAAATGTGCAGTTTTGTCACACAACACAATGCCACAGATGTCTCAAGTTTTGGGGGAGCGTGCAATTGGCATGCTGACTGCAGGAATGTCCCCAAGAGAATTGAATGTTAATTTCTCTACCATCAGCCCCCTCTAACGTTGTTTTAGAGAGTTTGGCAGTACGTCCAACCGGCCTCACAACCGCAGACCACGTGTAACCACACCTGCCCAGGACCTCCACAACCGACTTCTTCACCTGCGGGATTGTCTGACACCAGTCACCCAGACAGCTGATGAAACTGTGGGTTTGCACATCTAAGAACTTCTACACAAACTGTCAGAAACCGTCTCATGGAAGCTCATCTGCGTGCTCGTCGTCCTTACCAGGGTCTTGACCGGACTGCCGTTCGGCATTGTAACCAACTTCAGTGGGCAAATGCTGACCTTCGATGGTTTTAACTGTACCGGGCAGACGACATGTATTGCGTTGTGTGTGCGATGTCAACGTTGTGAACAGAGTGCCCCATGGTGGCAGTGGGGTAATGGTATGGGCAGGGATAAGCTACAGACAACGAACACAATGCATTTTATCGATGGGTAATTTGAATACACAGAGATACAGTGAAGAAATTCTTTGTTCCACTGTCGTGCCATTCATCCGCCGTCATCACCTTATGTTTCAGAGTGATAATGCATGTCGCAAGAATCTGTACCCCAATTCCTGGAATCTGAAAATGCCCCAGTTCTTCCATGGCCTCCATACTCACTCATCGACGTGTACAACACCATGTTCAAGTTCCCGCCAATATCTAGCAACTTCGCACAGCTATTGAAGAGGACTGGGACAACATTCCACAGGCCACAAACAACAGCCTGATCAACTCTATGCGAACAAGATGTGTCCCGCTGCATGAGGCGGTCACACCAGATACTGACTGGTTTTCTGATCCACATCCCAGTCATGTGAAATCCATATACACTGCTCAAAAAAATAAAGGGAACACTTAAACAACACAATGTAACTCCAAGTCAATCACACTTCTGTGAAATCACTTAGGAAGCAACACTGACAATAAATTTCACATTCTGTTGTGCAAATGGAATAGACAACAGGTGGAAATTATAGGCAATTAGCAAGACACCACCAATAAAGGAGTGGTTCTGCAGGTGGGGACCACAGACCACTTCTCAGTTCCTATGCTTCCTGGCTGATGTTTTGGTCACTTTTGAATGCTGGCGGTGCTTTCACTCTAGTGGTAGCATATGATGGAGTCTACAACCCACACAAGTGGCTCAGGTAGTGCAGCTCATCCAGGATGGCACATCAATGCGAGCTGTGGCAAGAAGGTTTGCTGTGTCTGTCAGCGTAGTGTCCAGAGCATGGAGGCGCTACCAGGAGACAGGCCAGTACATCAGGAGACGTGGAGGAGGCCGTAGGAGGGCAACAACCCAGCAGCAGGACCGCTACCTCCGCCTTTGTGCAAGGAGGAGCACTGCCAGAGCCCTGCAAAATGACCTCCAGCAGGCCACAAATGTGCATGTGTCTGCTCAAACAGTCAGAAACAGACTCCATGAGGGTGGTATGAGGGCACGACGTCCACAGGTGGGGGTTGTGCTTACAGCCCAACACCGTGCAGGACGTTTGGCATTTGACAGAGAACACCAAGATTGGCAAATTCGCCACTGGCGCCCTGTGCTCTTCACAGATGAAAGCAGGGTTCACACTGAGCACGTGACAGACGTGACAGAGTCTGGAGACGCCGTGGAGAACGTTCTGCTGCCTGCAACATCCTCCAGCATGACCGGTTTGGCGGTGGGTCAGTCATGGTGTGGGGTGGCATTTCTTTGGGGGGCCGCACAGCCCTCCATGTGCTCGCCAGAGGTAGCCTGACTGCCATTAGGTGCCGAGATGAGATCCTCAGACCCCTTGTGAGACCATATGCTGGTGCGGTTGGCCCTGGGTTCCTCCTAATGCAAGACAATGCTAGACCTCATGTGGCTGGAGTGTGTCAGCAGTTCCTGCAAGAGGAAGGCATTGATGCTATGGACTAGCCCGCCCATTCCCCAGACCTGAATCCAATTGAGCACATCTGGGACATCATGTCTCACTCCATCTACCAACACTACGTTGCACCACAGACTGTCCAGGAGTTGGCGGATGCTTTAGTCCAGGTCTGGGAGGAGATCCCTCAGGAGAGCATCCGCCACCTCATCAGGAGCATGCCCAGGCGTTGTAGGGAGGTCATACAGGCACGTGGAGGCCACACAGACTACTGAGCCCCATTTTGACTTGTTTTAAGGACATTACATCAAAGTTGGATCAGCCTGTAGTGTGGTTTTCCACTTTAATTTTGAGTGTGACTCCAAATCCAGACCTCCATGGGTTGATAAATTGGATTTCCATTGATTATTTTTGTGTGATTTTGTTGTCAGCACATTCAACTAAGTAAAGAAAAAAGTATTTAATAAGATTATTTCTTTCATTCAGATCTAGGATGTGTTGTTTAAGTGTTCCCTTTATTTTCACATAGCAGTATATTTAAGGCCTTAATAATTTATTTCAGTTGGCTGATTTCCTTATATGAACTGTAACTCAGTAAAATCTTTGAAATTGTTTAGTGTTGTGCGTTTATATTTTTGTTCAGTGTACAATTTCATCGAAATTCATGCGTCTTAGTGTGGCTGTAGCCTAAGGCTAGTCCTCGACTAAAAAAGATACTCCATTGAGCTTGCTTTTTAGTCCAGGATTAATCTTAATCTGTGTCCAGGAAACTGGTCCAGTATATGCCACTTACCAGATGATTTTATCCAAAGCAATTTACAGTACCCTAAGTTCAGTGCAAACATTTTTACTATGCGATCCCTGTGGGAATTGAAAGCCCGACCATGGCGTTGCTAGCGCAGCACTCTTACCATCTGATCCATACAGAACCGTTTTAAGTATTCAAATATTCGGTTCAGTTTGTTCACCCTTCAATATGCCATATCTGCAACCCTGTACCCAAAGTGACTGTTTCATAACATAAAAGGGATTCCGAGTAAAGCTATACTATAAATCAAATCAAATTGTATTGGTCACATACACATATTTAGCAGATGTTATTGCGGGTGTAGCGAAATGCTTGTGTTCCTAGCTCCAACAGTGCAGTAATATCTAACAATACACACAAATCTAAAGTAAAAGGGAGTTAAGAAATGCATAAATATTAGGCCGAGCAATGTCGGAGAGGCATTGACTAAAATACTGTAAAATATAATACAGTATATACATATGAAATGAGGAAAGCAGTATGTAAACATTATGATAGTGACCAGTGATTCCATATCTATGTATATAGGGCAGGAGCCTCTAAGGTGCAGGTTTGAGTAAACAGGTGGTAGCCAGCTAGTGATGGGTATTTAAGTCTGATGGCCTTGAGATAGAAGCTGTTTTTCAGTCTCTCTGTCTCAGCTTTGATACACCTGTACTGACCTCGCCTTCTGGATGGTAGCAGGGTGACTGGCCGTGGCTCGGGTGGTTGATGTCCTTCATGATCTTTTTGGCCTTCCTGTGATATTGGGTGCTGTAGGTGTCCTGAGGGCAGGCAGTGTGCCCCCTTTGATGCGTTGGGCAGACTTCACCACCCTCTGGAGAGCCTTACGGTTGCGGGCAGTGCAGTTGCTGTACCAGGCGGTGATACAGCCTGACCGAATGCTCTCAATTGTGCATCTGTAAAAGTTTGAGGGTCTTGGGGGGGCCAAGCCAAATTTCTTCAGCCTCCTGAGGTTTGAGGCGCTATTGCGCCTTCACCACACTGTCTGTCTGGGTGGACCATTTCAGATCGTCGGTGATGTGTAGGCAGAGGATCTCGAAGCTTTTCACCTTCTCCACTGTGGTCCTGTTGATGTGGATAGGGGCGTGCTCTACCTGCTGTTTCCTGAAGTCCATGATCAGCTCCTTCGTTTGGTTGAGGGAGAGGTTATTTTCCTGGCACCACTCTGCCAGGGCCCTCACCTCCTCCCTGTAGGCTGTCTCGTCATTGTTGGTAATCAGTCGTGCGTAGTCACGTAGTCATGGTTGAACAGGGAGCACAGGAAGGTGTTGAGCACGCACCCTTGTGGGGCCCCTGTGTTGAGGATCAGCGAAGTGGAGGTGTTGTTTCCTACCTTCACCACCTGGGGGTGGCCCGTCAGGAAGTCCAGGATGCAATTGCACAGGCTGGGGTTCAGACTCAAGGGTCCCGAGCTTAATGATGAGCTTGGAGGGTACTATGGTTTTGAAGGCTGAGCAATAGTCAATGAACCACATTCTTACATACAGTTGAAGTCGGAAGTTTACATACACCTTAGCCAAATACATTTAAACTCAGTTTTTCACAATTTCTGCCATTTAATCCTAGTAAAAAATTCCCTGTCTTAGATCAGTTAGGATCACCACTTTATTTTAAGACTGAAGTGTCAAAATAATAGTAGAGAGAATGATTTGATTGATTTATTTCAGCTTTTATTTCTTTCATCACATTCCCAGTAGGTCAGAAGTTTACATACACTCAATTAGTATTTGGTAGCATTGTCTTTAAAACTTGGGTCAAAATGTTTCGGGTAGCCTTCCATAATCTTCCTACAATAAGTTGGGTGAATTTTGGCCCATTCCTCCTGACAGAGCTGGTGTAAGTGAGTCAGATTTGTAGTCGTCCTTGCTTGTACACGCTTTTTCAGTTCTGCCCACAAATATTCTATAGGATTGAGGTCAGGGCGTTGTGATGGCCACTCCAATACCTTGACTTTGTTGTCCTTAAGCAATTTTGCCACAACTTTGGAAGTATGCTTGGGGTCATTGTCCATTTGGAAGACCCATTTGCGACCAAGCTTTAACTTCCTGACTGATGTCTTGAGATGTTGCTTCAATATATCCACATACTTTTCCTCCCTCATGATGCCATCTATTTTATGAAGTGCACCAGTCCCTCTTGCAGCAAAGCACCCCCACAACATGATGCTACCACCCCCATGCTTCACGGTTGGGATGGTGTTCTTTGGCTTGCAAGCATCCCCCTTTTTCCTCCAAACATAACGATGCTCATTATGGCCAAACAGTTGTATTTTTGTTTCATCAGACCAGAGGACATTTCTCCAAAAAGTACGATCTTTGTCCCCATGTGCAGTTGCAAACCGTAGTCTGGCTTTTTTATGGCGGTTTTGGAGCAGTGGCTTCTTCCTTGCTGAGCGGCCTTTCTGGTAATGTTAATATAGGACTCGTTTTACTGTGGATATAGATACTTTTCTACCCGTTTCCTCCATCTTCACTAGGTCCTTTTGCTGTTGTTCTGGGATTGATTTGCACTTTTCGCACCAAAGTACGTTCATCTCTAGGAGACAGAACGCATCTCCTTCCTGAGCGGTATGACGGCTGCGTGGTCCCATGGTGTTTATACTTGCGTACTATTGTTTGTGCAGATGAATGTGGTACCTTCAGGCGTTTGGAAATTGCTTCCAAGGTTGAACCAGACTTGTGGAGGTCTACAATTGTACCAAGATTTTTGGCAGATTTCTTTTGATTTTCCCATGATGTCAAGCAGAGAGGCACTGGGTTTGAAGGTAGGCCTTGAAATACATCCACAGGTACACCACCAGTTGACTCAAATGATGTCAATTAGCCTATCAGTAGCTTTTAAAGCCTTGACATTTCTGGAATTTTCCAAGCTGTTTAAAGGCACAGTCAGTATGTAAACTTCTGACCCACTGGAATTGGATACAGTGACTTAAGTCAAATAATCTGTCTGTAAACAATTGTTGGAAAAATTACAAAGTAGATGTCCTAACCGACTTGCCAAAACTATAGTTTGTTAACAAGAAATTTGTGGAGTAGATGAAAAACGAGTTTTAATGACTCCAACCTAAGTGAATGTAATCTTCCGACTTCAACTGTATGTATTCCTCTTGTCCAGATGGGATAGGGCAGCATGCAGGGCTTTTGCATCATCTGCATCTGTGGCTCTATTGGGGCGGTATGCAAATTGTGGGTGGGTCTAGGGTGTCAGGTAAGGTACAGGTGATGTGATCCATAACTAGCCTCTCAAAGCACTTCAAAATGACAGAAGTGAGTGCTAAGGGGTGATTTAGTTCAGTTACCATTGCTTTCTTGGGTACAAGAACAATGGTGGACATCTTGAAGCAAGTGGGGACAGCAGGCTGGGATAGGGAGAGATTGAATATGTCAGTAAACACTCCAGCCAGCTGGTCTGCGCATGGTCTGAGGACGTGGCTAGGCATGCCGTCTGGGCCGGAAGCCTTGCGAGGGTTAACACGTTTAAATATCTTTCTCAGGTTGGCCACGGATAACGAGAGCCCACTGTCCTTGGGAGCGGGCCACGTCAGTGGCACTGTGTTATCCTCAAAGCGAGTGAAGGTGTTTAGATTGTCCGAGAGCAAGACTACCGACGTGGCTGATTTTCCCTTTGTAATCTGTGATTGTCTGTAGACCCAGCCACATATGTCTCTTGTCTGATCCATTGAATTGCGACTCCATTTTGTCTCTGTACTCACGGTTTGCCTGTTTGATTGCCTTACGGAGGGAATAACTACACTGTTTTATATTCAACCATATTCCCAGTCACCTTGCCATGGTTAAATGCGGTGGTTCACGCTTTCAGTTTTGCGCGGAAGCTGCCATCTATCCACGGTTTGCGTAGGTTTTTATAGTCACTGTGGGAACAACATTCGCTATACACTTCCTGATGAACTCAGTCACCATGTCAATGTTATTCTGAGGCTACCCGGAACTTATCCCAGTCCACGTGATCAAAACAATCTTGAAGCATGGTTTCGTTTGGTCAGACCAGCATGGAATAGACCTTAGCACAGATACTTCCTGTTTTAGTTTCTGCCTATAGGAAGGGATGAGCAAAATGGAGTCATGATCTGATTTGCCGAAGGGAGGGTGGGGGAAGGCCTTGTAGGCATCCTGGAAGTTGGAGTAGCAGTGGTCGAGTGATTAGCAGTGCGAGTACTACAGTCAATGTGTTGATAGAGCTTCGGTAGTGTTTTCCTGAAATTTGCTTTCTTAAAATCCCCAGCTACAATAAATGCTGCCTCAGAATATGTGGTTTCCAGTTTGCACAAAGTCCAGTGTAGTTCCTTGAGGGTCGTCGTGGTATCGGCTCGAGGGGGAATATACACGGCTGTGACTATAACCGAAGAGAATTCTCTTGGGAGGTAATATGGTCGGCATTTGAGGTATTCTAGGTCAGGTGAACAAAAGGACTTGAGTTTCTGTACGTTGTTACAATCACACCATGAGTAGTTAATCATGAAGCATACACCCCCACCTTCTTCCCCGAAGAGTTCTTTATTCCTGTCTGTGCGAAATCCTGAGAACCCAGCTGGCTGTGTGAACACGGACAGTATATCCCAAGAGAGCCATGTTTCCGTGAAACGAGAGTATGTTACAGTACCTGATGTCTCTATGGAAAGAGCTCCTCACCCTGACCTCATCTACTTTATTGTCCAGAGACTGAACATTAGCAAGTAATATACTCGGAAGCAGTGGATGGTGTGCACGCCTCCTGAGTCGAACTAGAAGTCCACTCCGAATACCTCTTCTCCGCCGGCGGTGTCTTGGAGCAGCCTCTGGGATAAGTTCAGTTGCCCTGGGGGGTACGAACAAAGGATCCACTTTGGGAAAGTCGTATTCCTGGTGAGTTGCCGCTGCTCTGATATCCAAAAGTTATTTCCGGCTATATGTAATAACACAAACTTTCTGGGCTAATGTAAGAAATAAAACACACACAAAAAAAAGTTGCTTAGGAACTAGAAGCAGAGCTGCCATGTCTGTTGGCGCCATCTTGCCATCTATGAGGTATTTCCACGTGAATGACATCGCTACACATGTTGCCTCACAGTTGGTTGGCTGCTTCGCTTACATAATGCAGATGGTCACTGGTTACTGTGGAGAAGAGAGGAATGCCGTCTTTTCATTGGATGTATTGTGATTGTTGAGTAATTCAGCTGATTGGCTGATGGGTTTCATAACACGTCACTTGATGTTTGCTGTTGTTTGATTGTTATTTATGATTGGCTACTATTTTATGATTTAGCCTGTAAGGTGATTGATTAGCTAATTGAATGTTTCAGATCAAATACTGAAAGACTTCCGGGCAAGCAGAAGAGGTGTATCAGTGACAACAAAGTTGTACTCTTTCAGTGGTTTTCTAACAGAAAAGATCATATCAACGTGGCAGTGTCACACTGTCAACGTAGCTGCCATTGTTATCTGAGTCAGAATGTCGATTGATTTGGTCTGCATATTAATTAGTAAAAAAAAATCACAATTTGCGCTCTCCTGTGTCTGTTTAATCAGAGCGCTTGCTGAAGCTTCCTCTGGAGGACCTGAGGGAGTTCCTCCAGGAGCACCTGTCCAGCTCATTCTTCCTACCCGACGACGTGGTGGTGGAGCAGCTGCAGGCGGCCATGACCGAGCTCCGCAAGATGAAGCTGGACCTCCCTCCATCAGGTGGGTCTCTCTGCCTAGTCTATCAGTCCACAGACAGTCCGTCGGTAGGTCAGTCAGTCAGTTAATCTGTCAGTCAGTCAATTGCCTAAAGCTCACTTTCACACTGGGAGAGTGGCCCTTTTCAAATACTTCAGAAATGCATCCCCTCTTTGTCATTTCCTTGGGATAAGCACAGATCTATAAGTGATTGGATAGATGAAAACAAGGTTACCACCCTAATACTTTCACCAATCCAACATATTCAAGGATGCATTTCTTAAAGTTGCACTATGCAGAAATCACTCCGCCATTTCCTGGTTGCTATCAGTTTTATAAAATAAGCTAGTATAGTGTGTAGAGAGTCATTGTACCATCACAACCACTGTGAAATACATTTTCCATATCCAAAAATACTGTTGTTTCAGCTGTTTGAAGCTGGTGTACAGAACCCGAAAGTAAAAGATCAAAAAACAAAAGTTAAGAATGGGATGCGTTGAAATAGCACACAGAACAGATCTATCGATTCTTATACTTGCTTTCAAGGTGAATGATAGATCTATAACTCATATTTCTATGTGAATTTGGTCAGGTCACCCAAAAAGTTACGTATTGCCACTAAGTATTTGAACAGGGTCAGTGTTTAAAACATAAAAAGCCAAGTAAACTACAACCATGTGTTAATATTATAATAGTTATTCTGTTTTGAATTGCTATGATATCTTCCCCTACTGTAGCCAAGTCAGAGGAGCTGCCTAAGAAGCCCCTCGGTGAGGAGCGGCCTGTTCTCCTGATGCCCTTCCAGCGTGATCTAGCCCTCCCTCTGGACCAGCCCAAGACCAGTCTCCAGCCCCCGCTCCAGCTCCAGCCCCAGCCCCACATAGAGGCCCACAGGCCGGACACCATCAACCTTGACCACTCCTCCTGTCCCGGGGACACCCAGGACACCTGCAGCATCCCTGGGGCCCACGACCCTCCGTGCCCCATGCCCTCTCAGGACCCAGTGGTAGTCCACAATCAGGCTCTGATGCCAGAAGGGCCTAAAATATGTCCAGTCACCCCACCCAAGCCTCCGCCGAAGCCACATAAGGTTGCGTCCACTCCAGGGGTGCGGGGTGTCAGGGATAGGGTGGAGGAGTGTCCGAGTGACCATGTCTCAGAGGTGGAGAAAGGAGGAGAAAGAAGTCTGTCTGAGGGTAGGGGTAGTAGAGCGGGGATGGAGGCCCGATCTGCAGGTCCAGAGACCCAGGGAGAGCCCGGTTACTGGCCTCCGCCCTACGAGCCCCCTGTTGGGGATGTTTCCATCACGCAGTCTGGATCAGGGTCCAAGACACTGGAGTTCCCAGATCTACCCCCTCCACCTTTTTACTCTATGGAAGAGAGCACCCACACACCCCTGGACCCCGAACCTCCATTCTTGCGAGACGGGACCAAGGTAGGGCTGAAGTCGGACTCTGTGCCCCCCTGCTCGGCTCTTTCACTAGGGGTAGAACCCCTACCGAAGCCTAAGAGTCCGCGTCCACCTCCACCCACGTCCCTGGACCTCATCCTGGAGGAATCCCCGTCCTCGCGGCCTTCTTTTTCCCTCGCCTTTGCCAAGCCGTCCCCCCAAATCACCTTCAAGCCCACTAAGTTCCCCGTGTCGCTCTGTGTGCCCCAGATGGCAGGGGACCGCCGGCCCTCAAACACCTCCCAGTACGACAATCTCTCAGAGGCTGACGACGAGGACTGCTTCATGGACCGGCTGCTGGAGGCAGCCACTGCCCTGCCGCAGAGTCCCTTGCCAGGCACCAGCCCTCAGGAAACACTGGGGATGTTCGGCCTACCACCACCGCCGCGCATACCCGAGCTAGATGATGACCCCTCATCCTCCTCTCTTTTCCATCCCCTACCGCCGCCGCCTCCGGTGTTCCTCCTTTCCCTGCTCGACACCTCCTTTCCCACCCCTCTCTCTGCCTCTCCCTCCCCCTCTCCTCTTCCTCCCACCTTCTCAGCCCTTCCCTCTCTTCCGCAGGAGCCGGACTATGAAGGACAGGAGGAGAGCTGGGTGGTAGACTCCATCGTCATCCCTCCTCCGCCGCCCTGCTTCGCCGATAGACTTGCTCCTTTCCAGTGTAGCCCTCCTCCTAACCACCACACTGGGCTCAGCAGCCTAACGGACACACACAGAGCCACCACTGCCAACCAGAGCCAAAGCTCAAACCAGAACCAGGGCTCCTCCCAGTTCCAAAAACTGCCCAAGACCTACAGGCCCCTCCCTGCCCTGCCTGCCTTCACGGCCCAGATGCTGCTTCCTGGGCCCTCATCTGGACAGTCGGCAGGAGAGGTCCCCTCAGTGCAATCCAACCCAGACTTTTATAGAATGCATGCTGGAAGCCACCAGCTGCCCAAATCGGTAACCTTTTAGGGTTTCTATAGTTTGAAAGAGTTTGAAACATAAAGAATTTCAGACACGTGGCTGGGTGGGAACGAGACAATGGACTGAAGAGACTGCTGCAATTACCTACTGTGCTCATCTAGCATACAAAGCCATTTTGTAGGAGGGAGAGGGAAAAGCCCTTAGTGTGGTCAGTTGCTGTTTTTGGAGAGAGCAAATCACTTTTTTCACAGTTATGTATAGATATTTTGTGATGTTTGCACCTTCTTATTAAGGGCAACAAATAGTTTTCTAAATGTTAACCTAAATTTGAAAACGTAGCCTTGCCTCACATTTTGGAGGTAGTTTTAAGGTGTTTGTGCATGTGTCTGGCAATATGACCAGTTGGTCTTTACATCATGTAGGAATCTGTTTGTCTTTCGGTTCCTTTTTCCTGTAACAGTAAAGTGTCTTAAGAATTGAGTAGTTTAACATCCAATGAAAACAGGAATTTCTGTTCAAGAACTTAACTCAAAGGGCTTTCCAAGTTGGCATACAATCATTGTGAAGCACCAAAGGCATATATCCCATACCAGTATTAATTTATGTGAGCAGGCTCACAGAACTCAATACAATATAGTTAGACCATATGGTTATTGAACTTATTTGAATATACACTGCTTAAAAACATGAATTTGTAAACTATTTAAATAACATTTATAAGGCCTGTTATTCATGATTTTGTAATGATGAATAGTTGGCAGTTAATACTTAAACGTATGTTACATACTGAACGTGAGGAAATTACATATGATGATTTACAAGCCATTTGTTCATGGTTACCAAACTATTTAAAGATTTTGTACAAGCAATGTTTAAGCAGACCTTCAAATTAGGTGCTCTCACTATTTAACTCTCTCTCGTTGATAGAGCCATGGTGCATTAGTCACTACTGTATATACTGACGCATGTTTCATTGAGCATCAAGGGCTTGTAGTCGAGTCCTTTTTCTTTTATGTTAGAAGCAGTACTGTGTTTGTTTGGATTTTGCTGGTATTCTTTGTTTCATCTTGTGGATATCGTTTGCATTTTCGAAGGCATTTTATTGTGTTACTATTATTCCAGTTTGTTTTGATACCTTTCTGTGACATCACAGCAATAACGTACTGTAGATATTTTATGGAGAAGGGTTATGCACAGTACCAGTCAAAAGTTAGGACACACCTACTCATTCAAGGGTTTTTCTTTATTTTTACTATTTTCTACATTGTAGAATAATAGTGAAGACGTCAGAACTATGAAATAACACACATGGAATCATTTAGTAACCAAAAAAAGTGTTAAACAAATCATTTTAGATTCTTTTGAGTAGCCACCCTTTGCCTTGATGACAGCTTTGCACACTCTTGGCATTCTCTCAACCACCTTCATGGGAAATGCTTTTCCAACAGTCTTGAAGGAGTTCCCACATATGCTTAGCACTAGTTGGCTGCTTTTCCTTCACTATTTGGTCCAAATCATCCCAAACCATCTCAATTGGGTGAGGTCGGGGGATTGTGGAGGCCAGGTCATCTGATGCAGCACTCATCACTCTCCTTCTTGGTCAAATAGCCCTTACACAGCCTGCAGGTATGTGTTGGGTCATTGTCCTGTTGAAAAACAAATGATAGTCCCACTGAGCGCAAACCAGATGGGATGGCGTATCACTGCAGAATGCTGTGGTAGCCATGCTGGTTAAGTGAGCCTTGAATTCTAAATAAATCACAGACAGTGTCACCAGCAAAGCACCCCCACACCATCACACCTCCTCCTTCATGCTTCAAGGTGGGAACCACACATGCAGTACAGAAATCTCAAATTTGGACTCATCAGACCAAACGACAGATTTCCACCGGTCTAATGTCCATTGCTCGTGTTTCTTGGCCCAAGCAAGTCTCTTCTTCTTATTAGTGTCCTTTAGTAGTGTTCTCTGTGCAACAATTCGACCATGAAGGCCTGATTCACACAGTCTCCTCTGAACAGTTTATGTTGATGTGTCTGTTTCTTGAACTGGGTTGCAATTTCTGAGGCTGGTAACTCTAATGAACTTATCCTCTGCAGCAGAGGTAACTCTGGGTCTTCCTTTCCTGTGGCAGAAAGGAAGACCCAGAGCTACCAAAACCCAGAGACCCAAAACCCTTGAATGAGTAGGTGTCCAAACTTTTGACTGGTACTATATGTACAAAGAAGACAGAAGTGTTGTAGGTGAAGCAGAGCCATGTTCAGTAGGCAAACGGTTCAGAAAGTTGCAGATAGGAATGTCTTGAATACAGCTGACGTGATTAGTTATTCTACATGTCAGAGGCATATTTGCTCTACATAACATATTGCTACCTGAACATTGTGTGATGTTGTATCCTGCTGAATGCGCAGAATGTTTACTTCATAAACAAACCATCAACATAAAAACAAATGGGAACACAAGATGGCATTATTAGCAAATCCAATAATTCTTTAGCCTACACAATTCCATTAATGAAAGACTAGTTTCACCTAGTGGAGAAATAGAAACCTTAAAGGCCCAGAGCAGTCAACTTGATTTTCCTGTGTTTTATATACATTTCCACACTATGAGGTTGGAATAATACTGTGAAATTGTGAAAATTAAAATAATGCCCTTTTAGTGTATGCGCTGTTTGAAAAGGGCGCCTGAAATTTCAGCCTGTTTTTGGTGGAATGGAGTTTTGGCCAAACCTTTCTACCAAAAACAGATCGTTTTCAGTTTTCCCCTCCCTACTCAGATCACTCCCAGATAGTCCTAACAAAATTCTTGCTTAAGAAATTGCACTTTGCTAAGAAGCTATTTTTGTTTATTTTATACCATTTTTGTTTTTCAAAAACTATCTCAGTAAGTTACTTAATTGTAACCCAGAAATATGATATTGAGATTTAAAAAATTCCTGCATTGGACCTTTAACAGTGTTGACATGCATTTTTTGTGGGACCCTATCAACAATGGAACAAAATCCCAAAATGTGTTTTGAGAAAAATGATACATGTTTAGGGTCAACTTCATAGTACTTTTAAGTTGCATCCACATTCTTTACCCTTCTCCCAAAATGTACAGTTCTCTCAATGTGCCATGAATTTAAAAGCATTCGATTGGCGTAGCCTAAGTATTGGCTGGAGGGTGTTTCCACAATTTTTAAACCCAAGAGAAAGGGTGAAAGTGCGTGCTTCAGGAGAAGTGTCGAGAATCAGGACACAACCGTAGTTGAAGAGCCACAGGTCAGTGTTGATTGGTTGACAAAAGAAACCAGCATTCAGAAGAGAGGTATTCTTGGAGGAATGGAAGTTTGAGCCATAACATAACAACGAAATATAGTATCTGTCCCAAATGGCACCCTATTCTTTGTATAGTTTACAAAAGTAGTGCACTATGTAGGGAATTAGGATGCCATTTGGGACTCATACCTAGTCTACCTTTTATCTGTTTACTGATTTTATTAAATGTATATGAGGGTTATGGACATCTGTTTGAAGTTTTTGCGCTCGCACTTCTACTTTTATTTTCTCCAGAGTCTGTTTCGTCCTTGGTTACTGTGCATTCTTTTGAAAGGCTCTGGCCGAAAAGCTTTTTTGTTTGTACCATGTTCTGAAAAGAGCGACGTCATTCGGCTTGTTCACAGGGGTTGGTTTGAACTAAAGCATATCTTTTTCATCATAAGGATCTGTTGGTGTCCAGTTTCGAAGTATAGCTTATCAATATCTTAATCTGGGCAGTGCCTTGAGCTCAGACCAACCTCGTGAACAAGAACATACTTTGACAAATGTTGTATAAAAAAAGAAATGTTTGCGTTTTCTTTCTTTCCTCCCACAGAACAGACCAGTTACAGAGTAAAATCGGAGTATGGTATATTTTATCCACAATTAACCCTTTAACCCTATTCTTAACCGGCTGGTAGAGGATATTTTGACAGTGGATTTAGAACTGGGTATGGGAAAAAAATCTCAACTTGAACTTGATTGGTCAACTCTCCTAGCCCTCCCGCATCAATTTGTATCCTTTTGAGTTCTTGCAGTTCAGTGTTTGCCACTGACGGCTGTAAGAAAATGCATGATCTGGCACCAAAGATATTGGATAAAAGACAGGAATTTGGTGAGGGATGAATATTGCACCATTTTTGTTAGAGACCTCAGGGTGTTATTGTGCGCGGGATGCTATTTTAGAAGGTAGCGGGATTTCTATAGGCTTTTCTGAAATGCTAGATAGTCCCTGAAGACCAGCCAGCCGGGTTTTGGGTTCCGCTGCGAGTATGGCGATGGCGAGTCGTTGGATCAACCACATGGAGTGGTTGATGTGAGTACCTAAGATTTCGAACGGAAAAATTTTGAAATTGTATGTGTGTATAATTGATTACTGGAGATTTGATGAAGTAATAATGGAAATAATAATATACAAACTTGCACACCCAGACGTAGACGTACTAAGGGGTGCCATTTTTTTTCTGAGTTGGTCCCTTTATGGATCATTTGGATTTTCTCCGTCCAGGTAATACATAAAAAAGAGGAATTGCTATATTTATCAAATAAACCATTTTTCCATAAAGTTAGGGAGAATTAACACGGAATGTAGACGTAACCTGTAACAACGTTTAAAAAAAAAAGTAAATGCATTATGTCGCACAAGAAAAGGTAATCCGCTTTTACTAAACTCGCCAGATCTGTTTCCAAAAAAATGAATGTCGACTCAACTTGTTTACTGCTAAATCCCCTTTGCGCATGTGAAATCTTTGCAAAGAAGCACTTGGCTGAACTTTAGGACTATTTTCTGGTAATTGTGTTGTCATTATGTGCCAGATGTTAAGATTACAAACCATTATAATTGGGTTTGTTGTGTCTTGACTATCATTGTGTTTTGACTGTTATTTTATAAAATAATCGCATACCACGTTCAATTATGCGATTTAAATTAATCATATAACAATTAAGTAGTAATCCGGGGCGCCACGGGAAAAGTTATTTAAGAAGTTACTATCTCCCAACTAAACTCTAAAGATATAAATCTCTTACATCAGTCACAGTGAATTCATTCATTCTTATTTACCTTGTCTCATTCTGATTGTCGCAAAACTCTTGGTTATCTGCACAAACCCTAGCATAAATGGTGAATCAGCGACATATACAAATTGGCTTAATTATTTATTTACTAACTAAATAATCACACAGAATTACAGAAAAGCACAATCAGGATAGCTTACACATTGATTACTACACAATGCAATTAAAAGCCCCTAGTGGAGTAACCCGATATGACGACTTGGTAGACAATGGAAAGGGGTGGGGACAGAGTGGGAGAGACAGAGTTGGCTTATTGTACATTAATGTGGAAAATATGCCTATTGTAAATATGGATATTTAGCACCCTAACAACCGCTCATTCGGATTTAGAAATGCAACACATATTTACGCTTGTATGGCTCTGTTGAAGTCACCGGTCCGTCTGGGGAGTAATTCGACAGAAGTCTCTGGTTTGTCCACCAGAAATCAAAGTCTTTCGTAGTTGTAGCTTGTTCAACGGGCTCTGTTTGTTAGAATAGAGTGTTGAAGAGGAGGTCAGAGAACTGGCAGTGTGGTGCCAGGACAACAACCTCCCTCAATTTGAGTAAGACAAAGCGGATTACAGGAAAAGGCGGACGGAACAGGCCCACATTAACATAAACGGGGCTGTAGTGGAGCGGGTCGAGAGTTTCAAGTTCCTTGGTGTCCACATCACCAATGATCTATCATGGTCCAAACGCACCAAGACAGTCGTGAAGAGGCCACGACAAAGTATTTTCCCCCTCAGGAGACTGAAAAGATTTGGCATGGGTCCCCAGATCCTCAAAAAGTTCTACAGCTGCACCATCGAGAGCAACTTGACCGGTTGCGTCACCGCCTGGTATGCCAACTGCTCGGCATCTGACCGTAAGGCACTACAGAGGGTAGTGCGTATGGCCCAGTACATCACTGGGGCCAAGCTTCCTGCAATCCAGGACCTATATAATAGGCTGTGTCAGGGGAAAGCCCATAAAATTGTCAGAGACTCCAGTCACCCAAGTCATAGACTGTTCTCTCTGCTACTGCACGGCAAGCAGTACTGGAGCGCCAAGTCTAGGACCAAAAGGTTCCTTAACCGCTTCTACTCCCCAAGCTATAAGACTGCTGAACAATTAATCAAATGGCCACCGGACTATTACATTGACACCCCCTCTCCTCCATTTGTTTTGTACACTGCCGCTACTCACCGTTTATTATCTATGCATAGTCACTTCACCCCTACGTACTATACATGTACAAATTACCTCTAACCTGTACCCCCGCACACTGACTCGGTACCGGTACCCCCTGTATATAGCCTCGTTATGTTATTGTGTTACTTTTTATTATTTTTTACTTTAGTTTATTTGGTAAATATTTTCTTAACTCTCATTGAATTGCACTGTTGGTTAAGGGCTTGTAAGTAAGCATTTCACGTTAAGGTCTAAAGTTGTTTTCGGCGCATGTGACGAAGTTTGATTTTGAGAGGAAATTGTTCTTTGTCTCTCGTCTTCGGTCGAGTTTACTGACTTTGTGACTCAACCTCGTTTCGATCTTATGTAGCAAAATTTGAATTTCTGTTTTTTACATTGGATAAAAGTAGAGACTCAGAGCTACAAAATGGTATATCATACACTGCATTTGATGAACAATGGGAAAGTAATTCTGCTTTGAAAGTTGATAAACTTGTAACCTTACTTTTGAGAAAATTGCTTTTTAGTGTTTCGTTGAGAGCAACACTTGTGCAGCTACATTTAAAAAAAATGTTTTAAAAAGATGCGTTACCAACAGACTGACCCGGTTATATAGTCAAAAGCCTTCTGTTTGGCAGACCAATCCAAGCTCATCTCTCAGCATGTCCAGCCCTCTCATTATCTCAGCTAATCATGGCTAGTGGGAGGGTTGCTGTCTTTTTATGTGGCTTAACCAACAAGGCTCGTAATTTAACAATTGCATTCGTATTTACAGATGGCATACAAATTTGTTAAGGCACATGCCAAAAAAAAAATTACGTTCAAACTACTCATGTGAAGTCGTGACTCCCGACATATGCCTATTTTCCTGAATCGGCTCACATTTTACATATACAGCTGCAGACGGGTAGTCTTTAGCTTCACTCGTCGAGAGTTCCTGACCATTTGTGACGTATTCAGCTCGCGCTGCATGTATACTGGTCGGGTTGAGTCTAACCATTCATGATGTCCGGTTCAACACCATCCGCCTACTTGATCTGAATGGTTGATTATTCAGGGTACATTCTACACACCCGTAGCAACCCGGCAATGTACTGGTCTCCATTTAAATGGCAACCATTTCAGTGTGTGGACTGCATCCTCACGTTCTCTGGTCTAATGTAAATTTCGTTAGCGAGTCCTTTTATAAACTCTGGCAAAAGGGACGTTCCATGACGCCGGCATAATGTCTGTGCGCACGTGGGTGTGGTCACTGACTGGTTGAAACCTTTATATGAAACCTTTATATGAAAAACTATTCTCATTTACAAGGCTAACATCACATTTCATCTTCTCAAAAATAGTTTCATATTTAATCATATAAGTTCCACAACATTTAGATGTATATCTGATAACTGGGAAATGTACACATTCAGAGATGGTTATGTTATACCGTCCTTAATGAGATCCCAAAACAACAACTGATCTGACATAATTCTTCTTTCAGTACCCATGGACCATTCCAACTGTTTGGATTACAGAAATATTGTTTCATTATTCAACCTTTTGATGTTACCGTTTTGGTGGGAATCTCCTTGTAACAAAGAGGGTTCTTTCCCCTCAATCCTGCAGAGCCCGAAGGCAGAGTTTCTACAAGGTATTTACGACCGTCATAAAACGACCAACTTCATCCCTCTGCGGTAGAGAGGGCACTGTAGAGCGGACCCACGCAACCCGATCCTTCAGATCCTCACAGGAGAGTCATGGCAGCTTATTTCCTTGTTATTTCAGTAGTATTGGGTCTATGTTACTGTTTCTGATTGTATGGTTTGCATAGCTAGGTACAGAAGCCAGTGTTTGTTTTAAGATGTAAACTGAATGATTTAGCAGCTTGTTTAGTTCAAATTGAAAGGTTAATTTATTCAACGTGAATAGCAAGGCGGTTTCGAGGTAATAAATTTTTGTGCTGCCTAATAGCCTGCTAGAATAGGCTACTAAGAAGGGTGTCTTAATTTCAATCACTGAATTAAATATTAATAATATGAACTGAATATATGCTTGTCAACAATTGCAAGCATTTGCTTTATGACCTGTAGCCTAATCTTACGGACTGTTACCTAAATATAATGCATTCCTAATAACAACTGATTGGCAATTGCGATAGAGCTGTGACCATGATCATGATAAAACAAGGCTACAACTACAATGGATTGAAGTTGTGGGCAGAAAGAGGCTCTAGTATTGTGAACTATGGGTATGTGTATTTTCCCTTGGGAATTGGCTGATGTATTTTGTGGATTTGGCACATTACATGTTAATCTTAAAATGGACATTTAATAAGTGTGAAGCAGAAAGTGAATATCCAACAGAGGTTGGTTATATAATATAGAGTAACATTGTTTGGGTAGACTACAATGAAGACATTGCCTTCTAATAAGGAGAGCATAATCATATTTGTTTTGTTTTCTAAACCTTACGATGGGTAACAGTGACGAAGACATTGATAAGGAGGGAAACGTAGTGGGGAAAAATGTAAGCGCAGGGCGATAGATCCCTGTTTCAGATGTGGGACCGTTGGAAGAATGAGTGTAGAGTGGCAATGGAGCCTACTGCACCCGCTGCATTCAGAGGGAATGTTTAGCATTTTTTACAAAAGAACCAGCAGCGAACACTCTTGAAAGCAGCGGGGCAGGAAACTCTCACATAGGTTCAATCGATAGTGGTTAATAGATATGGCAGTTTCTATGGGACTTTTTAATAGATGCCTGGGATCAAATATCGCTGATTCCTTACAATGAGAAATGGGCTAGATTTACGACAGGGAGAAGTTACATTCAGCAAGGTAACGGGGCCGCATCGAAAGCGATACAATTACTACCGGTCTTTAAACATAGGATCAGTAACAATACCCGGATAATTTACATGGATGGAAGTGGAGATGATTTTTGGGGTTGGATAATCCTTGCGAGAACCAAAGACAATGTAGTCTAAAAGGTAACAGGTTAGAATTGGAATGGCCAAATACTCTTTGCAAACTCAGAAAACCTTGGGTGGTGGGGGGGTTTAATCCTGTGAGAAATTGTAATTTGTCTCATTATGAAATAGATTTACATTTTATGCCATCTTATTCTGAAATAGATTTCTAGAATGGAAAAAATGGAGGAGTCACGAGCAATTACAATGGCGTTAACCTCTCTGGGCTAGGCGGGACGAAATCGTCCCACCTACGCAACAGCCAGTGTAATCCCGTGGCGCGATTTTCAAATACCTTAGAAATGCTATTACTTCAATTTCTCAAACATATGACTATTTTACACCATTTTAAAGACAAGACTCTCGTTAATCTAACCACACTGTCCGATTTCAAAAAGGCTTTACAACGAAAGCAAAACATTAAATTATGTCAGCAGAGTACCCAGCCAGAAATAATCAGACACCCATTTTTCAAGCTAGCATATAATGTCACAAAAACACAGAAGACAGCTAAATGCAGCACTAACCTTTGATGATCTTCATCAGATGACACACCTAGGACATTATGTTATACAATACATGCATGTTTTGTTCAATCAAGTTCATATTTATATCAAAAACCAGCTTTTTACATTAGCATGTGACGTTCAGAACTAGCATACCCCCCGCAAACCTCCGGTGAATTTACTAAATTACTCACGATAAACGTTCACAAAAAACATAACAATTATTTTAAGAATTATAGATACAGAACTCCTTTGTGCAATCGAGGTGTCCGATTTTAAAATAGCTTTTCGGTGAAAGCACATTTTGCAATATTCTGAGTACATAGCCCAGCCATCACGGCTAGCTATTTAGACACCCACCAAGTTTAGCCCTGACCAAACTCCGATTTACTATTACAAAAGTTTGATTACCTTTGATGTTCTTCATCACAATGCACTCCCAGGACTGCTACTTCAATAACAAATGTTGGTTTGTTCCAAAATAATCCATCGTTATATCCAAATAGCGGCGTTTTGTTCGTGCGTTCAAGACACTATCCGAAGTGTAAATAAGGGTCACGAGCATGGCGCAATTCGTGACAAAGAAATTCTAAATATTCCATTACCGTACTTCGAAGCATGTCAACCGCTGTTTAAAATCAATTTTTATGCCATTTTTCTCGTAAAAAAGCAATATTCCGACCGGGAATCTGCGTTTAGGTAAACAGAGGAAAGAAAACAAAGCATTCGGTCGACGCGGGCACGCGCCTGAGTCTCACAGTACTGTAACCAGCCACTACCCAAACGCGCTACTTTTTTTCAGCCAGAGCCTGCAAAGCCACGATTCAGCTTTTTGCCGCCTTCTGAGAGCCCATGGGAGCCATAGGAAGTGTCACGTAACAGCAGAGATCCTCTGTAATGGATAGAGATAATCAAGAAGGGCAAGAAATTGTCAGACAGGCCACTTCCTGCATGGAATCTTCTCAGGTTTTGGCCTGCCATATGAGTTCTGTTATACTTACAGACACCATTCAAACAGTTTTAGAAACTTTAGGGTGTTTTCTATCCAAAGCTAATAATTATATGCATATTCTAGTTACTGGGCAGGAGTAGTAACCAGATTAAATCAGGTACGTTTTTTATCCAGCCGTGTCAATACTGCCTCCTAGCCCTAACAGGTTAATATTGTGTGTAATTGTTAGTTTTAAAGAAGCAATTCTATCAAGCGATAGCATTGGGGTTACCAAACCTAAAATGACCTTTTTAAAATGTTTGTTCATGAACATGAAGGGCATTGTCGTGAGGTGGATACGGAAAGTCATGGGGAAAAGAGAGACCAGTCATATACGGGAGTAAATCATTAGACTCAGTGGCGAGATAAATGTTGCTGTGTCTAAATAAGAGTACATAAACATTGGGGTGGATTAAAAGAAACAATTAATGATTCGATGGCGGACAGTGGAATTACCATCATCATGTTTAGTTTGCTGATTTAAAATGTAGCATAGTGAATGCTAACGAAATGTACACTGTCTCTTCCAGGAGAGGAGGGGGTGTCATTATCTCTCTCTTTGGAATGTTCCCGAGACTGTGGTCTTGATAGAGCAGTTAGTGAAATTCTGCAGTTTTATAAGTATAAAGTTATCTGGATTTGGCCGTAAAGGGAGCTCCCAAATTAGATAAGACCAATTTTGTTTGTTTTTACCATACATTATGAATATTTGTTAGTAGCGTTATTACTGTATTTGATTTATTGTGTGGGGTGTCTTACTTGGTTTTAGTGGATTTTTCACGGGTTGCCCCTTAAAGGGCACACAAATGACATTTTCTGAAGTTTCTATTGTCAGAGTTTTGTTGAACACGTAAATAATTTTGATTAGGAATGTACTGAAAAAAAAACAATGTAAACCTGGTACACAAAATTTATGAAATGTTTAACATGTTTTGAAATAATTAGTCTGAGGTACAGGGAAAGGACAAGGAGAGAAACACTCACTTGAAGGGGTTGAATGACCTCTGACTTCTGTTCTGACTTTCTGCTGAGGCCTGATCACCTTCACTAGAGAGCCCAGAAACATTGGGTAAGATGTATATGTAATATGTAAACTCTCATAATTGCGGAGAAGTTTATAATTAATAGTTCTATGTGATTCGGACCACAAGGAGGACAGACCTGTCTCTAGTCTATTTTACTATGACATATATTTTGGGATACAATTATTTCCTTATGTAGTTATTAAGGAAAATTGTATTTGTATTTAACCAGCAGTGTTGTTTTGTTACACATTAATCACATTGTGTTGTGTCAAAATGGTGGAATTACCAGTCCACTGAGGTTTTTTGGATAGAAGTTTTGCACACCTCTTGTGATATAAAGGAGTGTATTGTTGTGGTGTTCTGTTTCCGTTTTGTTTCGATACAAATCTCACCAGATTGGGTCTGCTGGATGATCAGGATTTCTCCCTAAGGATTAGCCCTCTAACTCCCTGACTCTGCGATGAGGTCGACAGTGTTATAGGGGAGTGTAAGCCAATTTGCAAAAAATGGTTTCAACAGAATGTGTTATTTTCTTTGACATTTGTCTTACAACTTTATATAAAAAATATTGGTAAAGTAATAATTTGTCTTAAAGTGAATAGTTTGTCTGGATTTCCTGAATCAGGAATGCTCTTAACTAAACTGTTCTGATCTGTCCTCTTTCGAGATTATGGCAAAGGTGACCACAGATGGTATCTAGATGCATGAAAGAGGGACAATTTGACCAAGGAATGGTGTGGACCTCAAACCCCCTCTAACCGGCTGAAGTAATGGTGAAAATGGTGTTTCATTATGGTACTTCACCACTTCTACCTGAGTCCGAGCCAGCAACCTGTACACAGTATCCAGTCGAAGCTATCAACTGCCTTTTCTGTCATGCCTTTACTCTCAGGAGTGCTACATGAGTCCACGTGGAGGGAGCATGGAGAGATCCGTTCCAAACTTCTCTCATGTTGCTGGTATACTGGTTGCCAAATGGACAAGACATAATGGGTGGTAAAGGTGGTGGGGGCCCAGGTGAGACATTGAAATTGGGACATTATCATGGGCCATCCACTTTGAACTGTGAAGATTTCTGAAGAAGACAATGACGAGACGCTAGAAGAATGCGTGCGGTGAAGGAGAGGAGGTTGGTCAACGTGGCCCTAATTGATTTAGACTTGTCCAATATTGTTTATTTGGGTTATCAGGTTGATTGTGGAGGTCTACACACTGCAAAATGTATAGTAATTTTGACTAAGAATGCATTGTGATACTGATCTGTAATTATAACCCTGATGAGAAAAGTTAATACTAGAATTAAGGTTAATATACTTTATGTTAATATAAATGTACATTCTGCCAGGGTCGACGTGCCAAGTTGAGGGTTTTAATTTTGAGTAATAGAACCAACGTGAATCACTAAGCATTGTAATTCTAAATTTGGGTTGTTTAATTAATTGGGTTTTAATTATGATTTGAAACAAAGATTTTTGTAAACTGACTGATTTGAGGAAGTTTGTAGTATGTTAATAACTATATGAGTGGAGAAATTAATGTATTATGGATTGATTGTTTAGATTGTTATGTGATGTGTGTTAAGAAGTTGTACTAAAGCTGTTGACACTTCTCACCATGCCCCTGTTGAATGGAGAGAGGGAACCCTCTGATCCTGAGAGTGTATCTGATCCTAATCTATTTGACTTATAACCATTACCAAATTACATTTTAATGATAATGATACTTAGGAACTATAGCAGGTTTGTGCTAATGGCACATAGAGTCCATAGGCAATGCCCTTATAAATAAAGGGATCATGATGCTTGTCCTGGGTCATGTTCATTAGGCACCAAACTGAATACATATTCTAATTTCTACAGATGGTGCTATGGGGATGGAAATAGTTATTTCCACCATGCTGACCAATAATGGGAGTATGCTCGGTGTCAACATGATTGTGTTTCGTACTGATGAAAAATGTACTGATCATTTATGTTAAGGTTGAAAACTCAATGAACCAATGGATGGTCATTTGCAATGGTAATATACTAGTGCAAGGAAGTTTGTTTATGAAATTGATGCCTCGTGTTTTTCTACATTTGTATTAATGTATTTTTTAAAAATTGCTTTGAAGTTGACAAGTCTCAAAATGGGGGAGAATGGTAGAAAAATTACAAGATTATGTTATAATACTGTTTATGCATCGAATAGCTTTGATGAGTACTCTCTCATCTGTGCCTGTGGGACTGAGTTGGGCATCTGGGGCTTGGTGCTGGCAATTGATTTATGATAGAACCTACAGCCCGCACTGTATGTCAGTAAAAAGTATGGTGGACTAAGAATAGGGTATATACATTTTTTTGTTAAGTACTTATTTTGGGGAAAAATATGATTTGAAATGTTGACAAGACACTATTATGCAACATAAATGGGTTAAACCACATTTCATGCCCCATTCTGTCTAAAAGTCACATAAAATAATGGCTATAATAGTAATAAAAAACTGCACTTTGTAATTTCTCATGTATAAAATGTGTGGTTCGATCCCGGAATGCTGATTTGGGTGTGAACAAATATTTATTTTTACTCTTCTAACGTTGATAACGAGTTTAGAGTAGCAATAAGGCACCTCGGAGGGGTTGTGGTATATACCATGGTTACAGTGGCGGTCAGTGCCATTCATGATGAGGGAGGACACTTTTTTTCATGAGCATGTCCTTTTCTATTACAGCATGTTGGATGACAGTCATTCATATTCCAATCACCCAGTTCAATGTAACATCGATAGATTTAGACTACTACATGATACAGTTTCCATATACCCATCATGAGGTTGCTATGAATTAGAGTTTTCAACCTAGGTGCACACAGGTCGAGAGAAACATTTGAGATGAGACAGTGACACATTCAATACCGCTTTGCACACTCTTGCCTGCATCTAGCTTATCTAGGGTGTAATCATTAGTCCAACAGTTGCAAACGAGAGTTTCAATTGGACAAATTCAGGTATTTTTATCCCTATTTTGTTTGCTTTCGTTTTAAGAAACGTTTTTCAACAGAATCAGTGGAATGAATACACCCCTTAACACGCATGAACACAGTTCACTTTTATTGCAGCCACATTATATTCCTTCTCGCCTCTTTGCACTCTCCTCTCACCTTTTCCCTCTGTTTGTGGACTATGCTATGTGACCAGGCAAGAAAACCTTTCCAAGCCAAACCGTATAACTGCTACACAGCCTACATCGTTGTCACCATAGTAGCTAAAGTAACGTCCTAGTCAACATTGCTAATAGAATTAATGTGTTGGTAAACCCGCTACAATCATGCAGTAACATTACAGTGTACAGTCAGTAAGCAGTTACACCGGTGGGCCCAGTGGCAAGTGCTTACCTTGACTTCCAATGTTGTGTTGGATTGTCATAGCCAGCTAACTAACATAGTATCCCTCTGTTTGAGCCAGGTGTTTGTTACTAAACTAGCCAGCTCCATTTGCTAGCTAAGTAAGTGAAGCTGAAAGTGGGAAAAAAACACTCTCACTTGTCATTCATTTGTTAAACTGTTCAACTATTGTCTTTCTCTCTCTTTGAGTCAACTATTCACCACATTTTATGCACTGCAGTACTAGCTTGCTGTACCTTATGCTTTCAGTACTATATTCATTCTCTGATCCTTTGATTGGGTGGAAAACATGTCAGTTCATTGCTGCAAGAACTCTGATAGGTTGGAGGATGTTCTCCAGAAGTTCTAATAATTACTGTGTACGTCTTTTGAAGGGGGTGAGAACCAAGAGCCTCCTAGGATTTGTATTGAAGTCAATGTACCAAGAGGAGGTCTGAAGCTAGCTGTCCTCCGGCAACACCATGGTGCTACCCTACAGAGTGCAGTTGAGGCTACTGTAGACCTTCATTGCAAAACAGTGCGTTTTAGTCAATTATTTGGTGACGTGAATATATTTAGTACAGTTTTATCTAAAAAGGATAACTTTTTCAATATTTTACTTTTTTTAAGTGAAATTCACTGAGGAGCCTCAAAAATCCCACTTCATTACAGTCAACATCAACGTGTGTTGTGATTGCCGACCCCAGACTGTAGGCCAAATGTGACTGTAACGGCCTTATCGTGGTTGTAGTAGCTGAGGTCAATATGTCATGCACCATTGAGAGGGGCGCTAGATATGAGTGGATTATAGTCATGGCCAAGTGGTCCATAGAAGAGCTAACTTCACAGAGAAAATTCTCCAATAACAATTGAACCAATTGGACATGGGCATAGTCATGGTTCATGACCTCTACTGGCTTTCCTACAGACAGGAGGGTTTTGTTCTGGAGAGTAGCATGTGTTTACCACCAGAATAGTGTGCTGGAGATACTTTACCACATGTTGCAACCGGAGTGCTTGTGCTTTCATCTGTTGATGGATAAGTGGCATCTCTTCAGTAATCTCCCTAGCATTTCTCTTGACTGTGGCTAGACTGACTGCGTTGACGGCAGTAGTACCTAGGGCAAATAGTGACCCTACTTCAGGAATAGTCTGCCCGAATGCCATTCGCACCGGGTCGAATGACAAGGCGTGTTGGTCTGGCTGCGCCAAACACCAAAGAACTTGGTGTATGTTATCGAGTTTAACACCCAATCTTACCAAAATGTCCGCTCCCACATAGACTGTATGTGGGAGGTCCGCGACAACCAGTAGGTAGTGAGATACTTCCTTGGTTCCAGTGCGGATTGATAGTGCACACACCCCTATGGCGGTGAGTGTCGTCTGGGGAGTTGTTCCCAGTGGAAATCTGAAAGTTTTTGGAACAAGGGAATGGCAGTTAGCCGTTTTCGAAATTGCATTGAACATTTCCAAACTGATTGCGGATTTTTCCGACCAGGTTGCCAGTATGGCATCCACAACCATAGTGCCGTTTAGACACACACCACCTATCAGAGGAGGGCGGTATGTGTCGGCTGGTGAATCACCCAAGCTGCACAGGAAAACCTCATGATCGGTTAATTTCCAAGTTGAACTTTGGTGGACTCATGACCAAGTTCACCGGGGTTACGTCAGTTGATGACGTTGAACCCACGTGTATGGCATGTAGCCTTTGAAGAATTCAGTGAAGTCACTCGGAGTTGGCATAGTTATTTGTGACCCGACTTGGTTGGTTTTCCAATCCTTTAGTAATATCCCAATCAGCACCTGTTTGGTGTCAATGCTAGTCACGTACACAGGGTGAATCAGTGACACATTTTTGAAGTTAAGTTTGGTTAGAGGAGATGCTTGGTTAGAGGCGAGGTAGGTTGAGTGAAACCTCTGGAATTTTCGTGTCGCGACGTTCCGTTTTCAACCAACGTTTTGGTGGGTCCACTGCCCTTTTGAGTTTATCCAGCAAAGTTTCAAATATGAGGGAAATAGTTGAAACCCGAAACTATCAGAGCTTCACAGGTCAAGCAGTCCTCTAAGACTGCTTTAAGGTATGGCCTGTTAGAGTTCGAGCGACTTGAGTGAGGGCGGGGGTAATGGGAATGTTGACGTCCTCGCGAATGGTGTGAATTTTGGCGGACTCGGCCTAGTCACAATGACTTATCCTTGTCCTCTTTCTCAAATGTCTTCCGCTGCAGTACATCTCTTACCAGAGCTTCTATATTGTTTCGGTTAATGCTTAGATCGTTGTTGAACACTTTGTTGGTCTTGTTATACTTGTTACCCTTGTGTCCTGACCCTTTGTGAGGGTTAGGTGCAGGGACATACAGTGGGGGAAAAAAGTATTTGATCCCCTGCTGATTTTGTACGTTTGCCCACTGACAAAGAAAGGATCAGTCTATAATTTTAATGGTAGGTTTATTTGAACAGTGAGAGACAGAATAACAACAAAAATATCCAGAAAAACGCATGTCAGAAATGTTATAAATTGATTTGCATTTTAATGAGGGAAATAAGTATTTGATCCCCTCTCAATCAGAAAGATTTCTGGCTCCCAGGTGTCTTTTATGGAGGTAACGAGCTGAGATTAGGAGCACACTCTTAAAGGGAGTGCTCCTAACCGCAGCTTGTTACCTGTAAAAAAGACACCTGTCCACAGAAGCAATCAATCAATCAGATTCCAAACTCTCCACCATGGCCAAGACCAAAGCGCTCTCCAAGGATGTCAGGGACAAGATTGTAGACCTACACAAGGCTGGAATGGGCTACAAGACCATCGTCAAGCAGCTTGGTGAGAAGGTGACAACATTTGGTGCGATTATTCGCAAATGGAAGAAACACAAAAGAACTCAATATCCCTCGGCCTGGGGCTCCATGCAAGATCTCACCTCGTGGAGTTGCAATGATCATGAGAACGGTGAGGAATCAGCCCAGAACTACACGGGAGGGTCTTGTCAATGATCTCAAGGCAGCTGGGACCATAGTCACCAAGAAAACAATTGGTAACACACTACGCCGTGAAGGACTGCAATCCTGCAGCGCCCGCAAAGTCCCCCGGCTCAAGAATACATATTCAGGCCCGTCTGAAGTCTGCCGATGAACATCTGAATGACTCAGAGAACAACTGGTCAAAGTGTTGTGGTCAGATGAGACCCAAATGGAGCTCTTTGACATCAACTCAACGTGTTTGGAGGAGGAGGAATGCTGCCTATGACCCCAAGAACACCATAATCACCATTTTCAAACATGGAGGTGGAACAATTATGCTTTGGGGGGGGGGGGGGGGGGTTCTGCTAAGGGGACAGGACAACTTCACCGCATCAAAGGGACGATGGACGGGGCCATGTACCGTCAAATCTTGGGTGAAAACCTCCTTCCCTCAGCCAGGGCATTGAAATGGGTCGTGGATGGGTATTCCAGCATGACAATGACCCAAAACACATGGCCAAGGCAACAAAGGAGTGGCTGAAGAAGAAGCACATTAAGGTCCTGGAATGGCCTAGCCAGTCTCCAGACCTTAATCCCATAGAAAATCTGTGGAGGGAGCTGAAGGTTCGAGTTGCCAAATGTCAGCCTCAAAACCTTAATGACTTGGAGAAGATCTGCAAAGAGGAATGGGACAAAATCTCTCCTGAGATGTGTGCAAACCTGGTGGCCAACTACAAGAAACGTCTGACATATGTGATTGCCAACAAGGGTTTTGCCACCAAGTACTAAGTCATGTTTTGCAGAGGGGTCAAATACTTATTTCCCTCATTAAAATGCAAATCATTTCATAACATTTTTGACATGTTTTTTTTTCAGGATTTTTTTGTTGTTATTCTGTCTCTCACTGTTCAAAATAAACCTACTATTAAAATTATAAACTGATCATTTCTTTGTCAGTGGGCAAACGTACAAAATCAGCAGGGGATCAAATACTTTTTTCCCCCACTGTAGCTGCCAGGTCGATCTCTACGGGATCTGTTAGTTTGGGAAAGTTCATCATAGCTTGGTAGCCACCCCTTTTGTGCGTCATCTTTTACCGCAGCTTTCCCTTCCAATTGGAGTGATTGTTCCCTTGCAAGCTCTCGGAGTGTCGAGAACGGGAAACCAACGTGGCAGTAGGGCCCAAGTAGTTAACCTTTTCACATGTGAGTTCCAAATATCTCTAACGGTCGCCCCAGCGTGAGTTGTTTTATGCACGTGATGTCAGAATGCACTCACTGTTCCAAAATGGGATTAGTATGCAAAAGGACAGTTAACACGCGCTGCCTGCTAATTATTTATAGGCTATGTTTCAACTTGTCAATTTCAAATTATTTTCTAACAAGTTGTATTTTCTAACAACTTCTTATGTCCCAACTTCAACTTCTTACGTCCCACCTGGCCAACATCCGGTGAAATTGCAGAGCGCGAAATTCAAACTACAGTATTATAAATATTTAACTTTCATAAAATCACAAGTGTAATACATCAAAATAAAGCTTAACTTGTTAATCCAGCTGCCGTGTCAGATTTCAAAAAGGCTTTACGGCGAAAGCAAACCATGCGATTATCTGAGGACAGCGCCCAGCAAACACATGAAAAACATATTTCAACCAGGCAGGTGCGACACGAAAGTCAGAAATAGCGATATAAAAAATGCCTTACCATTGATGATCATCTTCTGTTGGCACTCCAAAAGGTCCCAGTTACATCACAAATTGTCCTTTTGTTCGATAATGTCCTTCTTTATATCCATAAAAAAATACAATTTAGCTGGCGCGCTTCAGTCAATAATCCACCCAGTTTCCCTCCATCAAAATGCATACAAAATTAATCCCAAATGTTACTAATAAACTTTTCCAAACAAGTCAAACAACGTTTATAATCAAACCTTAGGTACCCTAATACGTAAATAAGCACTCAAATTTAAGACGGAGAATCGTTATTGTCTTTACCGGAGAAAAATACCAAAGAACGCACTCTCTTCCACGCGCTTGGAAACACTACAGCCAAAATGGGAGCCACCTAGAAAAACTACAATTTCTGGCTCATTTTTCCAAAAACCAGCCTGAAACTCTTTCTAGAGACTGTTGACATCTAGTGGAAGCCATCTAGTGGAAGCCATCTAGACATCTAGTGGAAGCCCTAGGAACTGCAATCTGGGAGGACTTGGCCTTATAATAAAAGTGATAGCCATTGAAAATAGGGTAAGGCTGATTTTTTTTTGGGGGGGGGGAATGGTTTGTCCTCGGGGTTTCCTCTTTAAGGAATACCTGGGATAGGATATAGTAATCCTTCTAACCCCCCCCCCCCCCCCAAAAAAAAAAAAAATGATATAGATGTACTATTGTAAAGTGCTTGTTCCACTGGATATCATAAGGTGAATGCACCTAATTTGTAAGTCGCTCTGGATAAGAGCGTCTGCTAAATGACGTAAGTGTAAAATGTTTCGCCTGCCATATCAGTTCTGGTATACTCACAGACATAATTTTAACAGTTTTAGAAACTTTTGAGTGTTTTCTATATGCATTATATGCATATCCTAGCTTCTGGGCCTGAGTAACAGGCAGTTGACTTTGGGCACGCTTTTCATCCGGACGTCCAAATACTGCCCCCTACCCAAGAGAGGTTAAACATAAGAATGAGTGTGAGTTTTTGTCACAACCCAGCTCGTGGGAAGTGACAAAGAGCTCTTGTAGGAAAAGGGCACAAATAATAATATAATAATAATAATAATCAATAACTTTGCACTTTATTTAACCATCTTACATATAAAACCTTATTTGTTCATCAAAAATTGTGAATAACTCACCACAGGTTAATGAGAAGGGTGTGCTTGAAAGGATACACATAACTCTGCAATGTTGGGTTGTACTGGTGAGAGTCACAGTCTTAAATCATTTTCCACACACAGTCTGTGCCTGTATTTAGTTTTTATGCTAGTGAGGGCTGAGAATCCACATAGGTACGTGGTTGCAAAGGGCATCAGTGTCTTAACAGCGCGATTTGCCAAGGATATGAAAGGGATAATAATCCAGTTGTTTGTGTCATCCGTTTCGGGAAAGTACCTGTGTAATTGCTCACCCAGCTCACTCTGGTGCTTCGCTATATCACATTTGACATTGTACGTAAGCTTGAGTTCATTTGCACACAAAAAATCATACAATGATGGAAAGACCTGTGTTGTCCTTGTTAATGCAGAGAACAGCTCCAATTTCTTAATCATAGCCTCAATTTTGTCCCGCACATTGAATATAGTTGCGGAGAGTACCTGTAATCCTAGATTCAGATCATTCAGGCGAGAAAAAACATCACCCAGTTAGGCCAGTCGTGAGAAACTCGCCATCGTGCAAGCGGTCAGACAAGTGAAAATTATGGTCAGTAAAGACAACTTTAAGCTCATCTCTCAATTCAAAAACGTGTCAATACTTTGCCCCTTGATAACCAGCGCACTTCTGTATGTTGTAAAAGCGTTACATGGTCACTGCCCATATCATTGCATTGTGCAGAAAATACACAAGAGATCAGGAGCCTTGCTTTAACGAAGTTAACCATTTTCACTATAGTGTTCAAAACGTCTTTCAAGCTGTCAGGCATTCCCTTGGTAGCAAGAGTTTCTCGGTGGATGGTGCAGTGTACCTAAGTGGCGATGGGATTAACTGCTTGCACGCGTGTTACCACTCCACTATGTCTCCCGTAAATAAATCATTTTTTTAAATGTGAATCACATTTTTATTTGGCGTACCCCCAGCCCCAATTTGGGAATACCTGCTCCAGATGATACCTCAGGGTGGTATTCTGCTGCATCGCAGAGTCCACCTGGGAGTTGAGGGTGTTTATTTTAGACACGTAGGTGTTGCACTTGCTCCGCTCGGCCTCATAATTATCTGTCATGGTTTGCAGGGAGAGGTCTCGAGTGCTGAGTGAGAGATTAAGTGATGCGATGTCCTTTTGCTTAGAGGTCATGTTTTCCAACTTTCTCACCTGGTCTTTCTAATCGTTCATTAAATCAGTGACTTCAAAGAGTTCTCCTGTTTTGTCATCCAACTTGGTGATTGTGTTCATTAACTGATCGTCTTTGGTCTGCAGCTTTTGGAATAGAACATTATTGCTTTGAGTGGTTTCATTCAAAACCGTTTGCAGGGTATCAAGTTGCTCGCCCCTGTTTTTAGCTAGCTCGTCGGATTCATCTAGTTTTGCTTGGACTTCATCATATTTATTTTTGGCTAAAATGAGTTGTTCCTGTAGAATACGGATTTGGTCATGAGTTTGTTTGCGTTCTTTGTCATAAGTGTTAGCCAGATCTTTCAACTGATCTGTTCTCAAATGCAGTTCCTTGGCAAGCAGGAGCTTGGCTTTGTCGGCTTTTATCGCCAACCTCCTAGTTCTCGCCACCTGTCCCTTGAACTCCACAGCTTCCAGCTCGTGCCTCTGCTGTGCACTGAGGTATTGGACTACTGTCCATCTCTGCTGGTGAGCACAGTTTAGGGCTAAACTGCAGAGAACCTTCACAAGGCCTGTGCCCGATGGTCTATTTTGGAGAGCGTCTGTTGCAGTTTCAGATTTTTTTTCACTTATGGCATCGAAATATAACATTTTCAGCCTGTCGGCATAGTTAGGATTTGCATCGCTGCTGAGGTCAGCGATCAATCTTTCTGTTGGTTAGGGTTCACTTATTAGCGGGGGAATATAAAGTTTGGGTTTTGAGTTGGAAGCTGCAAACACAATTTAAATCAGTTTATAAACTTTAATGAATTATCAGTACTGAGTCAGAAATGTGGGAGTTGAGCTATTAATGAACTTCCAAAAGCAGATTTAATTGATTTAATTTTAATGATAAATCAAACCTGTATAGGCTATTTGGGAATTAAAATGTAATTAACATGAAAGCATTGCTGTATCTAAGTTAATGGGGAAAAGTTTAAGTGTCTCATTGGTTGGAACAAATCTGTTTGTGTATTATCCCAATAAACAACCTAAAAGGTATTTATTAAATTGAATGAGCCAATGCTATCCAATCAGTTAAGGTTGGTTGGATACCATACAGTATAACCTGAATTACTTAAAAACAATTACTGGCGATTCTTCACCACCAGAGGTCACTGATAGCACAAGCTGAAATCACACGGGATTCCCGCCCGGCGTGGGATTTCACTATGAACAAAGGGGAAAACAAATATGGCTTCTCCCCCTTTGTTAGCTTAGCATCTGGTGCAATGCTTAGCTTCACTGGTGCGGGAATTCCACTTCCCAGCACAAGGTAAGTTCCCTGCAACAAAACAGATTTACTAAGTGACGTCTCACGTTCAACCTTTCGGCAATATTTTTCACGATGTTGACCGGAACGCGTGAAGAACAAAGAAATACACCATTGGTCTGGAGAGATAATTAACCGCTTCGGTAAAGCTATATATCTACTAAAATTTCAGTTGGCTGGCCCTATGTCCTCACTCAAAATTAATTATGACCGAGTCTACTCGCTCCTGACTGCGATAGACAGAAATAACACTACGTTGTGGCCCAACGTGTCTATTCCTTTCGAATACCTAAACATTGGCCGGTTCATATGCCCTGGCTCATAGTATTCGTTAAATCCCCTACACACTGACTTTAGTCAGATATACAACACAGGAGTGGTTCTCTCCCAACCAATATCTGGGTGGAAAGGAAAAACCACACACGCCCCTCTCAACAATAATCCTGTCTATAGCTACTGGTGTATGAGTATCTTGCTACTCAATTCCTATGGAATGAATTCAAAAGTGAGGGGTAGTTTTATCTTAGATTCCTCACGGGGCACCAAATATGACGACTGCTGTTTAATAAGTAACTGTTTATAATTACATGATTAAATTAATCAGGTAATCATTAACTCAGTAACCTGGGACACCAAGGGAAAAGTTTGTTTAATGAGTTTCCGTTTCCCAAATTAACACAATCAGAATATTGATTTTACAGCAGTCACTAATTAATTTCCTCTACGTCGGATAATTCGTTAATCTGCACAAACCCAGGTCTCACTAAATCATTCTGTACCAGACCAATTGAGTTAATTATTTATTTACCAACAAGCTAAATGATAACATACATAAACACAGTCTAGGCTATTGATTAGAACTTAGTACAATGAAACAGGTCCCTAGCGGACCAACACGATATGACACGTGTTACACAAGATGGGGATTTAGAGAGAGTGCACATGAGAGAAATTAACATTACATGCTCTGGTGTACATTCCTGCAGTCAGCATGCCAATTGCACGCTCCCTCAAAACTTCAGACATCTGTGGCATTGTGTTGTGACAAAACTGCACATTTTAGTGTGTCTACAGCACAAGGTGCGATGATCATGCCGTTTAATCAGCTTCTTTATATGCCACACCTGTCAGGTGTATGAATAATCTTGGCAAAGGAGAAATGCTCACTGACAAGGATATAAACAAATTTTAAGAGAAAGCTTTTTGTGCATGTGGAACATTTCTGGGATCTTATTTCATCTCATGAAACAAGGGAACACTTCATATGTTATTTATATTTTTGTTCATTATGTGGATGTTGAACATTTCTACCTGCAAATGAACATTTCTAGCGGTAAATGTGTTAAGTTATAGCCATGGTATAAAAGGCATAATCATCTCGGGACTTTATGCGTTCTATGGAAAATAATGTAACTCCTTCACGTATTTCATTATTTTCCAGAGAACTCATAGCTCCTCGTTGATTATCCCTTACATGTAGTCTGAAGGTGAGAAACATGTAAGAACCTAAATCATTTGAAATTGAAGAAAACCAATTTAGGGGAGATTGCACTATACACCACCTGAAAACACATGAATATTAATGTTGATACAATTATCATAATTTGCTGAAATTCGACATCAGTCCTCATTTAACGCTTACCTACCTATGAAAGCCATTTGAAGTAGACCTAAAGTAATTTTTAGTATGTTCTAGATTACTAAAATGCTATGCAAATTGTCATTCTGATGTGGCATTGACTTCTCAACTGCCTGGTAGAGCCCTGTAATTTCCAAATTAAACTCAGTAAAAAACAGATAAGAAGTTCTTATGAGTTGTTATTAATGACCTTTAAGGTGAAATATTTTTTACAATTACATTCAAAGAGACAGTTAAAGGGTTAATAAACATACAAATCTTTACTTTAGTATTTAATCTCCAGCAGTTAGTGTGTATGTACAACACCAGGTTTCAAAGTTTCTTAACACACACAGCAGGTAGTTTAGCACATTGTTAAAGGAAAGTAGTTCAGCAAGGCATATTAAACAGAAGGCACTTTATAAAGCCATTTAACATGGTGAAAAACAGCGTAAGGCCATTAAGCTTAGGTCATGTTCATTACGGCACGCAATCGGAAAAGTCAAACATTGGACAAGTCCAGGTAGTCCCTCCATGTTCCGTTTGGTGCCTAAAGAACACGGCATATATTTCAACAACAAGCCACACCTTTACTGTGGTTAGGGGATGTGGAGTGCAAAGAAGAGCACTGTACAAATGTGCATAACAACGTAATAGTAATGACACCAAGTCAATATTTGGTAAATTAAGATTTAGATTTTTGTTTCCTTCTCTAAAAAGTCCAGGAATGATAGGCATACGTAAATAAGATGTTAAATATGTAAAAGACATCTTTCAGATTCCTTTGCATACAATTTTCTTCATAAATAATGAACAGTTACCCTCACCATTCAACCAGATTACATTTTATTTTGGAAAACTACGAAAAAGTAAAATCCTTCATCACTTGAACTTTACCCTTTCTCGTCATCTATGCCAGTGTGTGCATGCTAAGGTTCCAACCCAGCACTAACAACAGATTCCACTAAACAAAAGCTTGACAATTAGTAGATTAGCTGAATCCGATGAATTAGTACAGGGCTGGGGAAAAAACCTGCCCACCCTACTGCCTTCCAGGTCTAAGACCTGGTTTCCCAAAAGCATCTTAAGGCTTAGAACCATAGGATCCTATTGTTCTAAGATTAACCTAGCCTTAAGATGCTTTTAGGAAACAGGGCCAAGGACTGAAGAACGCTCATCCATGCTGATCGGCTGACGGCCTCGTCAGTCAGATTGATTGGCTGTGTGTGCTGCCCGGGGCAGGGCATCATATCCTGAGCTGTGAGAGGAGGGCACAGAGCGACGTGACACTCTCCCTCAGTCTGGCGTCCTCTTCCTGTCCCAGGGACACGCCTGCTAGACGGGTTGAACCCGACACCCCCAGGACACAGGGTAGGCTGAGGAACACCTCCGCACCGATACCGCCCCAGCCCTGAAACACACACGGGGAGAAACTCAATAGCATACTCCTCTTTCCTTGCCGCCTCCTCAAAACCAATTGGAGGAGAAGGTCAGCGAGGACGAACCTCTGGCTCTCATATCCAATGGGTTTTGAGAAGGAGACAAGAAGGACGGGAGGAGTATGCAATTGAGATCTTCCCAGGGAAACAGATAAGCTTTTCTCATTAGACAAGCCCAGGTAGTCCCTCCTCGTTTCAGTCAGTCTGTGTGTAACTGATGTGAAATGGCTAGCTAGTTAGCAGGGTGCGCGCTAATAGCGTTTCAATCGGTGACGTCAATCACTCTGAGACCTTGAAGTAGTTGTTCCCCTTGCTCTGCAAGGGCCACGGCTTTTGTGTATGTGTGCAGAGGGTCCCTGGTTCGATCCCAGGTAGGGGCGAGGAGAGGGATGGAAGCAATACTGTTACATTGATGCTGTTGACCCGGATCACTGGTTGCTGCGGAAAAGGAGGAGGTCAAAAGGGGGGTGAGTGTAACCGATGTGAAATGGCTAGCTAGTTAGCGGGGTGCGCGCTAATAGCATTTCAATCGGTGACATCACTCGCTCTGAGATCTTGAAGTAGTTGGGTAACGATGCTTCGAGGGTGGGCTGTTGTCTATGTGTGCAGAGGGTCCCTGGTTCGAGCCCAGGTAGGGGAGGGGAGAGGGACGGAAGCAATACTGTTACATGTGCAGCTGTGTTACCTGTGCCAGTGTGGAGACCGAGTGAGTCTTCCTCTGGTCCACCAGGATACTGTGACTGATGTCAGCGATAGACAGACCCACGGACCACGAGCGTTGGCCACGGCCCTTCAGCATCTCAAACGCCCTGCACAAAACAGGAAACTGGTCAACGCCATGTTGGCCCATTCGGCTAGAGTAGGAAAGTATTCACACCCCTTGACTTTTTCCACTTTGTTGATACACAGTGGGATTAAAATGAATTTAATTTCTTTTCAACGATCTACACAAAATACTCTGTCAAAGTGAAAGAAAAATTCTAACATTTCAACAAATAATTTAAATCATGAAAAATAAAACACTGTCGATTAGATAAGTGTTCAACCCCCCGATTCAATACATGTTAGAATCACCTCTGGCAGCGATTACAGCTGTGAGTCTTTCTGAGTAAGTCTCTAAGATCTTTCCACACCTGGATAGTGCAACATTTGTCCATTATTTTCAAGCTTTGTCAAATTGGTTGATGATCATTGCTAAACAGCCATTTAAGTCTTGCTATAGATTTAAGCCAATATAAGTCAAAACTGTAACTCTGCCACTGAGGAACATTCAACACTTTTGCTAAGCAACTCCAATGGCCTTTTGTTTTAGGTTATTGTCCTGCTGAAAGGTGAATTAATCTCCCAATGTTTGGTGGAAAGGAGACTGAACCAGGTTCTTCTCTAGGATTTTGCCTGTGCTTAGCTCTATTACGTTTATTTTTTATCCTGAAGCTCCCCAGTCCTTAACTATTACAAGCATACCCATAACATGATGCATCCACCACTATGCTTGAAAATATGGAGTGGTACTCAGTAATGTGTTTTATTGGATTTCACTCAAACATAACTTTTTGTCCTGAATACAAAGTGTTAATTGCTTTACCTCATTTTTTGCAGTATTACTTCAGTGCCTTGTTGCAAACAGGATGCATGTTTTGGAAAATTGTATTCTGTACAGGCTTCCTTCTTTTCACTTTATCAATTATGATAGCATTGTGGAGTAACTACAATGTTGTTGATCCATCAGTTGTTTTCGCCAATCACAGCCATTAAACTAACGGTTTTAAAGTCTCCATTGGACTCATGGTGAAATCCCTGAGCGGTTTCCTTCCTCTCTGGCAACTGAGTTAGGAAGAACGCCTGTATCTTTGTAGTGACTGAGTGTATTGATACATCATCCAAAGTGATATTCAATGCCTGTTTTTTAAAATCTTGGTTTCATCAGACCAGAGAATCTTGTTTCTCATTGTCTGAGTCCTTTAGGCAACTTTTGGCAAACTCCAAGCGGGCTGTCATGTGCCGTTTACTGAGGAGTGGCTTCCTTCTGGCCACTCTACCATACAGGCCTGATTTGTGGAGTGCTGCAGAGATGGTTGTCCTTCTGGAAGGTTCTCCCATCTCCACAGAGGAACTCTGGAGGTCTATCAGTTACCATCGGGTTCTTGTTCACCTCCCTGACCCAAGGCCCTTTTCCCTAGATTGCTCAGTTTGGCTGGGCAGCCAGCTCTGGGAAGAGTGTAGGTCTGTCTAAAATTCTTCCATTGAAGAATGATGGAGGCCACTGTGTTTTTGGGAACCTTCAATGCTTCAGAAATGTTTTGGTACCCTTTCCCAGATTTCTGCCTCGACACAATCCTGTCTCGGAGCTCTACGGACAATGCCTTCAACCTCGTGGCTTGGTTTTTGCTCTAACATGCACTGTCAACTGTGGGACCTTATATAGACAGGTGTGTGCCTTTCCAAATCATGTCCAATCAATTTATTTTACTACAGGTGGACTCCAGTCAAGTTGTAGAAACATCTCAAGGATGATCAATGGAAACAGGATGCAACTGAGCTCCATTTTGAGTCTCATAGCAAAGGGTCTGAATACTTATGTAAAAACCTGTTTTCACTTTGTCAATATGGGGTATTGTGTGTAGATTGAGGGGGAAAAAATATTTTATCAATTTTAGAATAAGGCTGTAACGTAACAAAATGTGGAAAAAGTCAAGGGGTCTGAATACTTTACAAATGCACTGTATAGGGGAACAGTGAGCAGTATTAGAATACAGTTGCACCTGGCCCTAGACACTGATCTGTGGTCCGCTATATCATTGTTCTGTCTTCTTTTGTATATTAAGATTGGGTGAGCTGATCCTAGATCTGTGCCTGCGGGCAACATGTATCCGGAACATCTTCAGTCAATGTGATGCCATTTTGGGTCATAGTTACGCCAATCTCCGAGGGAAGTTCTTGGCAGTGCTCTGAGGGATAAAGACCTCGTTGTTGTTTTTGTTACTTACCTGTCTAACAGAGGTTTGGTCGCTTTGGATCTGGGTGCAATCTCTGGATGTTGGTAACTAGCCCCCATCAAAATGTTACTCAACACAGGGACTGCAACACAAAGACAGATTGTGAGTGTTATAGAAATCCCATTAATATCTAGAGATATTGCATTAAATGGCTCCTGTACTCCACAGAGAGTAATAAAACATTCACTTCACCCACAACATCAGATACTGCAAGTTGATACTGCCTTGGTAGATTGGTATGCAATGTTTCCCCTATATTCATTTAGCAGCGGTACACGGAACCCAAACCGGCCGCGCGCCATCGTCCCCCTACACCAAACGCGATCACGACACGCAGGTTAAAATATCAAAACAAACTCTGAACCAATGACATTAATTTGGGGACAGGTCGAAAAGCATTAAACATGTATGGCAATTTAGCCAGTTAGCTTGCACTTGCTAGCTAATTTGTCCTGGGATATAAACATTGAGTTGTTATTTTACCTGAAATGCACAAGGTCCTCTACTCTGACAATTAATCTACACACAAAACGGCCAACCGAATCGTTTCTAGTCATCTCTCCTCCTTCCAGGCTTTTTTATCTTTGAATTTAAATGGTGATCGCATCTAAACTTTCATAGTACTACTGTGACGACCGGCAAAACAGTTCGTCTTTCAATCACCCACGTGGGTATAACCAATGAGGAGATGGCACGTAGGTACCTGCTTCTATAAACCAATGAGGAGATGGGAGAAGCAGGATCTGCATCAGAAATAGAAAGGAGTTCTATTTTAGCATCACAGACGCTCGCGAGCAGTATGGGTGCAATAATTGAATAACGTGGATTTCAAAATGTATTTTGCAACGCTCGCGCACGCGACGTGTCCGGTCTGGTCAGCATGGTAGGACACTACTTATAAATCGTTGCCGCCAATCCTCCCCCCCCCCCAAAAAAAATTGGGGGAGATCCAGGATGGTAAAATGTTTTCAGTGCAATATGCAGAAATGGAGGAGCGATTTCCTGGTAGCTAAAATTCCAATAGTTCGCCTAATTTCAGTTTGTGACAAAACAAGCAATGTGTAGAGAATCATTTTACCATCTAAACCGCTGTGAAATATATTTTCAGTTGGTGTACAAAACCAAAAGATGCAAAAATGAAACGTAAGAATGGGAAGCATAGAAATAGCGCACATAGAACAGATTTACAGTTTCTTAGACATTTTAGGTATATATCTGTCATCCTCATTGAAAGCAAGTCTATGTGAATTTGGTCAGGTCACCCAAAAAGTTACATAATGCAGCTATAAATGACTAAAACCACAAAGTATGTAGAAATGATAATGTAGCTAAATATATATTTTTTATAAAGATCATTTTGAGCACTAACAATGACCAAAATAAAAAAAACTAGACAGTCAGGGAGAATCTAGCATAAGAATACGGCTTAAGCCATGGCAAAATGTGTACAATTTAGCTTTAAAAAACGCAAAATGTCACTGCGGCCAAGAGTAGGGCCTCTAACATTTGGTTGGAAACCACGCCTTCTGGCCATGCCATGCCACCCCCCATGCTAACTTTGCCACCACTGGTGAAAGAAATCCTCAGACCTGTCTCTATCTTACCCTTGTTGTCTGAGAGTTCTCCTATGACCCAGGCCTGTTTGTGTGTGTTGAGACTGATGTCCAGGACGTGACAGAGACGTTCAGAGTCCAGGTTACACCCCGCCCCGATCACCCTGGATGGTGGCAGGCCGCTCTGTCTCCACGCCACGTGAGTCATGATGTCCACTGTCAGAGGTCAAAGGATAGGAAAAGAAGGGGGATGGGAAGAAGAGGGAGAGAGAGAGATATTAGAACAGAGGGTTTATAAAAAATTTCTGTATTTCCCATGACACTTCTAGTTCAGTGCCTTCTGCTGCTTTTGACTGGTAGGTGTGTGTGTGTGTTCAGACCTGGCTGCGAGGCAATGAGCAGCACAGCGTTGGGGCTAAGGCGGACCAGGCCTGGGATAATGCCCCGGTACATGTCCACGTTGGTCTGGACCACGCTCACGTACGACTGCTCGTTGCTCCACGCGTTCGCCGTCACCACGATCACACTGGAGTCGGCAGACGCCGACAGGTCTATCATTGGAAAACAAACGGTTCTTCAACAAAAGTGAAGTATCTTAAGGCCCCATTGTCACACACGTTTTTTTGGGAAAGTGGTAGTCATCCCCTGAATAAACATCCCTTTTGAAGAAGGACCTGCACGCTCCAACATACAGTGTCTTGTGAAAGTATTCACCCCCTTGGCATTTTTCCTATTTTGTTGACTTACAACCTGGAATTCAAATTGATTTTTTGGGGGGTTTGTATCATTTGATTTACACAACATGCCTACCACTTTGAAGATGCAAAATAAGACAATGAAAACAAGAAATAAGACCAAAAAAAAGAACTTGATCGTGCATAACTATTCACCCCCCCAAAGACAATACTTTGTGGAGACACCTTTTACAGCAATTACAGCTGCAAGTCTCTTGGGGTATGTCTCTATAAGCTTGGCACATCTAGCCACTGGGATTTTTGGCCATTATCCAAGGCAAAACTGCTCCAGCGCCTACAAGTTGGATGGGTTCCGCTGGTGTACAGCAATCTTTAAGTCATACCACATATTCTCAATTGGATTGAGGTCTGGGCTTTGACTAGGCCATTCCAAGACAGTTGCTTTAGCAGTATGCTTAGGGTCATTGTCCTGCTGGAAGGTGAACCTCCGTCCCAGTCTCAAATGTCTGGAAGACTGAAACAGGTTTCCCTCAAGAATTTCCCTGTACTTAGCGCCATCCATCATTCCTTCAATTCTGACCAGTTTCCCAGCCCTTGCCGATGAAAAACATCATGATGCTGCCACCACCATGCTTCACTGTGGGAATGGTGTTCTCGGGGTCATGAGAGGTGTTGGATTTGCGCCAGACATAGCATGTTCCTTGATGGCCAAAAAGTTCAATTTTAGTCTCATCTGACCAGAGTACCTTCTTCCATATGTTTGGGGAATCTCCCACATGCCTTTTGGCAAACACCAAATGTGTTTGCTTATTTTTTTTCTTTAAGCAGTGGCTTTTTTCTGGCCACTCTTCTGTAAAGCCCAGCTCTGTGGAGTGTACGGCTTAAAGTGGTCCTATGGACAGATACTCCAATCTCCGCTGTGGAACTTTTCAGCTCATCTTTGGTCTCTTTGTTGCCTCTCTGATTAATTCCCTCCTTGCCTGGTCCGTGAGTTTTGGTGGGCAGCCCTCTCTTGGCAGATTTGTTGTGGTGCCATATTCTTTTCATTTTTTAATAATGGATTTAATAGTGCTCCGTGGGATGTTTCAGATATTTTTTATAACCCAATCCTGATCTGTCCACAACTTTGTCCCTGACCTGTTTGGAGAGCTCCTTGGTCATCATGGTGTCCCTTGCTTAGTGGTGTTGTAGACTCTGGGGCCTTTCAGAACAGGTGTATATATACACTGAGATCATGTGACACTTAGATTGCACACAGGTGGACTTTATTTAACTAATTGACTTCTGAAGGTAATTGGTTGCACCAGATCTTAATTATAGCAAAGGGGTGAATACATATGCACGCACCACTTTTTCGTTTTTAATTTTAAAAATGTTTTTGAACACAATACAATTTTTAGTCACCTATTTGGCAAACTGTGTTATAAATCATTTCTTATTTTTATAAAGTGATTTGAGCTTTATAATTAAAACATCAGTCCTAAAATGGTTCATGTCAAGCCATGCATAATGTTTTTAAAGTCTCATAGAATGTAGGCCTACAATGAACACCACATATCGGCTATTGTAGGGGATATCATAGAAGTCAACACCTATATCCATGTGGAAATGTTATGGCATTTTCTCAATTAGTTTTGTTGATAGGACTACATTATGTTCAAATAGCAACAATAGCCTATTGATCACTGTGAAACTAATTTAAAGCAGGTGTAGCCTGTGTTCACAATTAATGCGTGCTGGAAGTTGCACAGAATGCTCGCAATATTTAAGTTCCCGCTCACAAGACCTGAAATTTGCTCAGTGCCAATCTAGTGACTATATACTTAGGCTGAGGTTTAGATGAATAGGTCAGGCTTAGTTTACAGTTCACTGCTGCTTTACTGGGTAAAAGTATTGTCTAATAAGTTTATAGGAGATGTACCTTTAGATACCTCCACCTTTGGTAAGTTGAAAATCTCTAGATCCATGCTACCACCTTTGGTGGAGCTCTCGGCTACGTCAATGAAGACTAGTCTATCCACTTTACCCTATAAAGCAAAGAGAGAGAGAACATAATATGTGAACTCTTCACTGTTATGAAGGATACATGGGATAGAAATGGTGATCAATACTCAAAACACATCCTTTAGACACAACAGTGATTAAGAAAGGTTTGTTATATCAATGTACCTGGGTCGTGTTAATTTGGCACCAAATGCAAGAAAACAGACAAACAGGGCGACCTATAATTGTTTGTCAAGTAGGTTTAAATACATTTCACTTCAAAATCAGCCTTTGATTCAGCTTTGTGACAAAATGTGCAATCTTTTGGAGGGAGGGCAAAGTAGAGACTGAAATGAGTACTACATGGACTTATCCAATAAGAAACACAAATTTCAATTTCTCGTCACAAAAGGTTTCCTGTTGCATGTCCTAATGAACACGACCCGGTAACATTTGAGTGTCAAAGCAAAAAAAGGCAGTCATACTTTTGCCAAAATGCTCATCACTGATGCCATTCCCAAGTCTCCGCCCCCAATGACTGTGACTTTGTTGATTAAATGATCGTGATGCTGTACTCCACCTGTGATAGGAGGACATGGTTTGAGTTAGAGCCAGGTGTGTTAACGTCAGGTGATATGTTTAGCTTCAGAATGCTGCAAACAGAAATGTACTAAACAGAGATTACGCTTTTCCCCAGTTCTACATGCCAGACAATCAGATCGGTTCTAAATTATACATTTCAATCTAAACATTCTGCAATTTACCACAGCATCACTAGAGAAAGCTGGCTTGGCTATTGTTGGCAAACTATCAGACCCAGCCACAGCTTAATCAGGAGTTTGCGTTGTCGGTTTCTGGTTTCATCAGATACAGACACCTTGAATATCAAAACACTAATTTGTAGTAGGTGACAGGTTTCATTGAATGAAGAAATACACTTTGGAAATAATTGTAGAATAAAGCAGTCATGTGTTATCCTCTGGGCCCAAATATAGCCTTACCTTTTTAAACCCAATGAACCATTCAGCAAGCTGCTTTCTGGCAGTATATGTCTAGAAAGTCTGGTTTCCCCAGACACAGATTAAGCCTAATTCTGGACTGAAAAGCATGCTCAATGGAGAATCTCCATTGAAAGTTGTTTTAAACCCAGGGCCCATATCCACAAAGCTTCTCAGAAAAAGGTTCTAGGAATCTTGTTAAAAAATAATAAACTCGCAGCTCAGAGGAGGCTTTAGGATGAGGTTAAGGCACTGTTCAGACAGAGTAAAATCAATTCATAAAAGTTTCTCACCTCATAATCATGACAGTTTGAGGTACAGCAAAAGATAGTGAAGACGCTCATTGACATTGTTGCAAATGGAGAATGAGGGAACACGCTTTAGACACAAGGTTTGATAGAATTGTCACGACACGATCACTTTGCCAAATCTGAATTTCTGCCTAATATGTTGGCATTCAAAACCTTTTTTTAATCAATTCTGATGTGGATTTTTGATCATATAAACTGTTATAACATATAACTAACTATCAAACACACTCGTCACTTTAGCAACTCAATCGATCAAGTTACTTCCCGATAATGTTGCATAAAACGTTTGAAAGATCTATCATTTTAATCTAACATGAAGCCCTAGATGCCTTAAATGGCCCAATTCTTATAGGCATACCCAATAAGGGATAATTTTTGATGTGATAATGCGCTCCAAAAGGGATAAAATGTAGGTTAATTAAATAATCTAAAGAAAAATGTGTTTATTTATTACCCTAGTGGTTATAACTATTTAGGCATATCATGTGAAGTAGGCCTCACGTGAAATCATTATCAAAAGTACAACAGATACTGTTGCATGTAGGTAGATTATTTATGGGTTGATCATATACACTACCGGTCAAAAGTTTTAGAACACCTTCTCATTCAGGGGCTTTTCTTTATTTTTACTATTTTCTATATTGTAGACTAATAGTGAAGACATCAAAACTACGACATAACACATGGAATCATGTAGTAACCAAAAGTGTCAAAGAAATTAAATATATATATTTTAGATTCTTCTAAGTAGCCACCCTTTGCACACTCTTGGCATTCTCTCAACCAGCTTCACCTGGAATGCTTTTCCAACAGTCTTGAAGGAGTTCCCACATATGTTGAGCACTTGTTGGCTGCTTTTCCTTCACTCTACGGTCCGATATCTCAAACCATCTCAATTTGGTTGAGGTCGGGGGATTGTGGAGGCCAGGTCATCTGACGCAGCACTCCATCACTCTCCTTCTTGGTAAAATAGCTCTTACACAACCTGGAGGTGTGTTGGGTCATTGTCCTGTTGAAAAACAAATGATAGTCCCACTAAGCACAAACCAGATGGGATGTCGTATTGCTGCAGAATGCTGTGGTAGCCATGCTGGTTAAGTGTGCCTTGAATTCGAAATAAATCAGACAGTGTCACCAGCAAAGCACCCCCACACCATAATAACTTATCATCCATGCTTTATTGTTGGAAATACACATGCGGAGATCATCCGTTCACCCACACCGAGTCTCACAAAGACACGGCGGTTGGAACCAAAAATCTCCAATTTGGACTCCAGACCAAAGGACACATTTCCACCAGTCTAATGTCCATTGCTCGTGTTTCTTGGCCCAAGCAAGTCTCTTCTTCTTATCGGTGTCCTTTAGTAGTGGTTTCTTTGCAGCAATTTGAACATGAAGGCCTGATTCACGCAATCTCATCTGAACAGTTGATGTTGAGATGTGTATGTTACTTGAACTCTGTGAAGCATTTATTTGGGCTGCAATTTCTGAAGCTGGCAACTCTAAGGAACTGATCCTCTGCAGCAGAGGTAACTCTGGGTCTTCCATTCCTGTGGCGGTCCTCATGAGAGCCAGTTCCATCATCACGCTTGATGGTTTTTGCGACTGCACTTTAAAAAAATATATATATTTCACCTTAACCAGGTAGGCCAGTTGTGAACAAGTTCTCATTTACAACGGCGACCTGGCCAAGATAAAGCCAAGCAGTTCGACACATACAACACAGAGTTACACATGGAGTAAAACACAGTCAATAATACAGTAGAAAAATAAGTCTATATACAATGTGAGCAAATGAGGTGAGATAAGCGAAGTAAAGGCAATAAATAGGCCATGGTGGCAAAGTAAATACAATATAGCAAGTAAAACACTGGAATAGTAGCTTTGCATTATGTCGATATAGGACTCGTTTTACTGTGGATATAGATACTTTTGTACCTGTTTCCTCCAACATCTTCACAAGATCCTTCGCTGTTGTTCTGGGATTGATTTGCACTTTTCGCACCAAAGTACATTCATCTCTAGGAGACAACACTTCTCCTTCCTGAGCGGTATGACGGCTGCGTGGTCCCATGGTGTTTATACTTGCGTACTATTGTTTGTACAGATGAACGTGGTACCTTCAGGTGTTTGGAAATTGCTCCCAAGGATGAACCAGACTTGTGGAGGTCTACAATTTTTTTCTGAGGTCTTGGCTGATTTCTTTTGATTTTCCCATGATGTCAAGCAAAGAGGCACTGAGTTTGAAGGTAGGCCTTGAAATTCATCCACAGGTACACCTCCAATTGACTCAAATGATGTCAATTAGCCTATCAGAAGCTTCTAAAGCCATGACATCATTTTGTGGTATTTTCCAAGCTGTTTAAAGGCACAGTCAACTTAGTGTATGTACACTTCTGACCCACTGGAATTGTGATACAGTGAATAAGTGAAATAATCTGTCTGTAAACAATTGTTGGAAAAATTACTTGTGTCATGCACAAAGTAGATGTCCTAACCCACTTGCCAAAACTATAGTTTGTTAACAAGAAATTTGTGGAGTGGTTGAAAAACAAATTTTAATGACTCCAACCTAAGTGTATGTAAACTTCCGACTTCAAATGTATGTCAAATACACAGTTATCGAAAATATATGGGAATATCTGCTCAATCCAAATGTACAACCAACTGATCGCAGCACTACCACAAAAATGGAGGAGGCAAGTGGAAAAGGGAGAAGGTAGGGAACTTGTTTGCCTGCCATATATTAAAGATACAAATTGGCTGACAGGAACTGGCATAAATAGAAAAATATACCAGTTCCATTTGAGGACAAAAATGTCGATGGCTACGCCATACAGGTTGCAAAATAAATGGGAAGAGATTTGCAATGTACCAATTCCATGGCATATGGTTTATAAACTGGTACAAAATAACTACACTTGCTTCAACACTTAGTTGTTCAATTTAAATTATATAAAATTCTTGCCACCAACAGAATGATATATATATATATATATATATATATATATATATATAAATAAAATTTGGAAACCCATAGTCAGTCAATAAATAATATAATACTCGTAGGAAAGGTTTTCATCTTTAGCTCACAATCTGTGGAAACTATACAATTAGAAAGGTTAAAAAAAAGTATATAAAGTATATGGCATATGGAAACCAAACGAGGGTGGTCTATGGTGATAGGTGGGATGGGTTGAGAGGCGGGATTAAAAAGCTTGTTTGTTAATGTATTATTGTTATGTGACTGCTTTATATAAAAGTACCATGTTTGTAAAATGTGTATGTAAAATGTTTGTATATGTAGCAAAAATGCTGTAAAAAAAAAACAAAGATACTTGTCCCCCGAAGAGGGGGGGGTTAATAAAAAAAAAAAAGTAAAGTTCATCCTGCAGCCATCCCCCGCATTATGGGAAGCTCTATTGTGAACCAAGTAGGGATGTTTTTGTTTAACCCACGCGAATGTGACCAAAGACATTTTTATTTGCCAAGATGTGTACAATGGATATATACAAATACATGTGTTATGAGGATCTCACTTCTTGATTGTACAATGCACATTGTATTATGAGTTCCGTACAATGTGTGATATGGCGGGGGGTTAATGTTTATTTCAACGACATAAAGAAAACTTTTTAAAAACAATGGCAACACTGAGCCTCGCAGTTGGAAAACTGACTTTCGGCTTTCACAGATGCACCTCCCTCAACCTTTCGGCTGCTTTAGCGCTGTTTTTTTACACATTGGAAACTGTTAAGCGTGAATCAAGAATGCTCCACCACCCAAAGGACATCCAGCCAACTTGACATAACTGTGGGACGCAATGGAGTCAACATGGATCAGCATCCCTTTGGAACGCTTTCAACACCTTGTAGAGTCCATGCCTAGGGCTGTGGAGGTCACTACAGTTGTCAGCAGGTGATTGTCAAGCAAATAACTGTTGGTCTCACAGTAATTGACTGTTAATTAACAAACATATTTAGCATCTCCTGGCTTCCACACATAGCCTACAAGCCACTGATGCAGACCTTTGGAACATCTACATTTTAAAAAGTCTAATAAATCCATGTAATATAGCCTACACCTTCACAATAAATCAATTCTTTATATTAGACAGGTCTAAAGAAGCATGAAGAAAATGTAGTCTACTTCAGAAGAACAGAATAGCATACTCTGAGTTGTCCTTATGTTAGGCCCTGATCTGGCTATGCCATATGGCTGTGGGCTACACTAGTTCATTTAGCAGACAAGATTTGCGTGGCATTATTTTATAGCATGAAGAATACAATTGAACAAAGCTGAAAAAAATAGAAAGGATATTTTCTCCAAACAATTTAAGGAAGTGCGCACATGCGGCTATTCTGTGTTGAGCAGTTAACAAATAAATAGATACTCCTATATTCTTAATTTAGAGTTATTAATGTAACTTTAGTTATTCTACAAACATTGGGCTATATGTTTTGATTTTTAATACATTGATGATGTGACTAATGATGATTTGAAAAGAGTTCTGCTTTGTTTTTTTGCGCAGGCTGTACACTTCATCAGTCTCAAATTTGACGGCAGCATCCCCTTTGTGGCCATAATGCACCCTAAAAAAAAAAACATGCCTTTTGCTGCCAGTGGCCATTGTGCCCTTCTCCCCGAGTGCTGCTTGCTCCGAAGCACTGCTCACTCACATGGCTCTCCATCACATGATTGGGTCTTTCTCACAGGCTACAAGCAAAGACAGACATCAGGGACCCAACTGCACGCATCCTTATCCAATTCCGATGTGCATATTGAAGATATTCGAATAACATTTACTTTTCATCAGCCAACAAGATGAGTAGGCCTAATGAACTGCAAAAGCACTAGACTATGTTAATCTACTATCCCCCATAGAACAAAAGTTGACCTATTCTATTCTGTGCAAGAAATAAATATTCCAAACATAGTCTGGGTCAGTTGTGGGGTGTGATATATTAATCTGGAATCTAACCACGAGCATAAAAAACCCCCGCTGCAGATCAAAATGTTTAGCTTCAAATTGATAAACTATTAGGCTATTTCTTCACATTATAAGCGTACAAGGCAGTAGGATATATACGCAAATGTTCCATTAGCGGGAAAACACCATCAAAAGTGACCGCAAATGTGATTATGCATGTAATGATTTTATTATAAAGATTTAGAGTGAAAATTATGCCAGTTAGGCTCTACACCCCTTGTAAAGTGGCTTAATTTTCTTATGACATTGCCAGCAGTAAGATTTGAGTTCCCGGTATCGGGTCCAAAAACAACCACTCAGAGTTTAACAGGTACTGGTTAGGACAGCTCATGAGGTGTCCTAAGAACTAGGCTTAAGACACCAACATCAAACCAACCATATGTGCAGAATTAGCCCATTGTGGAAATATTGGATTCGCCACTGCTCTTAAACCATTTAATCTGTGTCCGGCAAACCAGGCAATTAAATCTAGTCTATATACCCACCTTCATTGATCTTCAGGTTGGAAACGAAGGCCAGCAGCTCATTGGGGTCTCTGTTGTCTCCTGTGGACTTGGTGCCCAGCGGAGGCTCCTCCTCAAACTGGGAGATCATCTCAGCCAGGAGACCTACTACAGACGACTTGGGCTGTGGAGGAAGAGGAAGATGCATAGCTTAACAATGGGAGAGAGAGGATGCGTCAGTGTCATCGATCTGTCATGGTCAATCTACTAGAGATTACTCCATAAAAAAATGCTTCATCAAAGAATGAATAAATTGACACTCGCACAAATTTGCTACATTTGAGGTGGAGCTGAAAAATGAAAGTCACACTCGACGTTACTTCCATATGTATTGTCCATACTAGTGAACCAGGCTCTTCTTCAATCTTTTCTTGATTCCTCACATCCTCTCCTTTCTCAAAACACATTGGAGAAGAAGCCCAGAGGGCAGAGACCTTTAACATTATCCTCCAGTAAGGTAGAGAAGGATTTTGTTACATTACAGCCTTAATCTAAAATTGATGAATTTTTTTTTTAATCTACACACAAAACCCCAGAATGATAAAGTGAAAACAGGTTTAGACATTTTTGCAAATGTATTACAAATAAAAAACAGAAATACCTTATTTATATAGTATTCAGACCCTTTGCTATGAATGAGACTCGAAATTGAGCTCCGGTGCATACTGTTTCCATTGATCATCCTTGAGATGTTTCTTGATTGGAGTCCACCTGTGGTAAATTCAATTGATTGAACATTATTTGGAAAGGCACACACCTGTCTATATAAAGTCCCACAGTTGACAGTGCATGTCAGAGAAAAAAACCAAGCCATGAGGTCAAAGGAATTGTCCGTAGAGCTCCGAGACAGGATTGTGTCGAGATCTGGGGAAGGGTACCAAAACATTTCTGCAGCATTTGAGGTCCCCAAGAACACAGTGGCCTCCATCATTCTTAAATGGAAGTTTGGAACCAACAAGACTCTTCCTAGTGTTTTCCTCCCAGCCAAACTGAGCAATAGGGGAAGAAGGGCCTTGCTCAGGGAGAACCCGATCGTCACTCTGACAGAGCTCCAGAGTTCCTCTGTGGAGATGGGAGAACCTTCCAGAAGGACAACCATCTCTGCAGCACTCCACCAATCAGGCTTTAATGGTAAAGGGGCCAAACGGAAGCCACTCTTCAGTAAAAAGGCACTTGACAGCCCACTTGGAGTTTGCCAAAACGTACCTAAAGGACTTTGACCATGAGAAACAATATTCTCTAGTCTGATGATACCAAGATTTAACTTTTGTCCTGAATGCAAAGTGTCACGTCTGGAGGAAACCAGGCACCTCTCATCACCTGGCCAATACCATTCCTACGATGAAGCACGGTGGTGCCAGCATCATGACTGGGAGACTAGTCAGGACCGAGGGAAAGATGAACGGAGCAAAGTACAGAGAGAACCTTGATGAAAACCTGCTCCAGAGCGCTCAGGACCTCAGACTGGGGCGAAGGTTCACCTTCCAATTGGACCATGACCCTAAGCAGCACACAGCCAAGACAACGCAGGAGTGGCTTTGGGACAGGTCTCTGAATGTCCTCGAGCGGCCCAGCCAGCGCCGGACTTGAACCCGATCAAACATCTCTGGAGAGACCTGAAAATAGCTGTGCAGCGACGCTCCCCATCCAACCTGACAGAGCTTGAGAGGATCTGCAGAGAATAAATGGGTGAAACTCCCCAAATACAACTATGCCAAGCTTTGTCGCTCCAGGCTGTAATCGTTGCCAAAGGTGCTTCAACAAAGTACTGCGTAAAAGGGTCTTAATACGTATGTAAATGTGATTTCAGTTTTTATTTTTAATACATTTGCTAAACATTAACCTGTTTTTGTCAATTGAAATGAAATTTATTAGGCTCTAATGTATGGATTTCACATGACTGGGCAAGGGCGCAGCTATGCCCATCCATTTGGGCACCAGGCCCAGCCAATGAGAATGAGTTTTTCCTCACCAAAAGGGCTTTAATACAGACCAAAATACTCCTCAGTTTCATCAGCTGTCCGGTTGGCTGGCGTGGTTACACATGGTCTGCGGTTGTGAGGCCGGTTGGACATACTGCCAAATTCTCTAAAACGGCATTAGAGGTGGCTTATGGTAGAGAAATGAACATTCAATTCTCTGGCAACAGCTCTGTTGAACATTGCTCAAAAGTTAACATCTGTGGCATTGTGTTGCGCGACACAATTGCACATTTGAGTGGCCTTTTAGTGTCACCAGCACAAGGTGCACCTGTGTAATGATCATGCTGTTTAATCAGTTACTTGATATGCCACCCCTGTCAGGTGGATGGATTATCTTGGCAAAGGAGAAATGCTCACTAACAGGGATGTAAACAAATTTGCAGACAAAATTTGAGCTAAAAAAGCTTTTTGTGCATAAGGAAAATTTCTGCAATGTTTTATTTTAGCTCATGAAACATGGGACCAACATTTTACATGTTGCATTTATATTTTGGTTCAGTATAGATTGTGTTCGATGAAAATTAGACCTTTCAAACGTTGTATGCAACCTTATCGGCAAGTGACTAGATGCCTACAGTTGTAAAGCGATTTAGAATTGTTAAAACGGGAGTGAAGAGTGTTGATAATGGCAATTATTGTACAAATTATTTTAACATCCATCAGAATTGGTTAAAAAAGGTTATGCATGCCAACATATAACATACTATATAATAGTTAAGAGTAGGCAAAGTGATCGTGATAGTCAGGCGAAAATTATATTGAATTTTTATTGCAACATTTGATGTAATTTACCGTGGTTGTCTGAAGCAACACGTGTTATGGTATTCACAGCTGCCAATGCCTCATCGTGATTAGTGTCATCACTATCTTTCCTTGCGGTACTTCAAACTGTTGTGATTACCAGCTGAGAAACTTATATGAGTTGATTTTACTCCTGGCTCAGAGTTTGTATGGGCAGTGTCTTAACATCATCCTAAAACCTACTCTGAGCTGGGAGTTTGTCTTAGAACAAGATTTAAAACAGAATTCCTAAGATCTTTTCAGAGATGCTTGGTGGATACGGGCCCAAGTCTTGATCAGCATGGATTGCCTTTCCGTCAAGAGAAACAACAGTGATCAACTCTCACAGATGTATCTGTGTAGTAGAGCCTCCTCTTACATGGTCCCAGTTGTGGAGGCTGGGGAGGTAGATGCGTCCTCTGGCGTCCACGTGTTTCCCCTCCCTGGTGACCATGTTGGTGGTAGGCCTCAGCAAGCAGATAGGGGGGGTGAAGGGGAAGGAGTCCATCAGCCACAGCAGGATGGGCAGGTTGTATGAACGGCCTGGGAATTATACAGCATGAATACAGAACTTACTGTACATTAACAGTAAAGCCATCTAACTTTGATAAGCATTGAGACAGATATAACCGTTCAGCTACAATCAGTCAGTACTTGGGTTGACAATAACAGTGGTGGTGTTGAACCTGTGTAGTGGATGGAGAAACTCAAGTAAACTCTGTTCACGCTAGATACATGTTTTGCATTAGGGTTTAACTATTTACCCACGGCATTCATTAAGCCTTTACCCATAAACTTTTTAACACTAACATGTTAGATAAGACTCACCTTCATATTTCACCGGTATGTTGCCAATCAACTTCAGCAGATCTTTTTGGGTGCCGTCACTGAAAGCTTAGAAGAAACGGGTGATTTACGTTTTTTGTATTTTATTGACAGATACAGAAACAGTCTGTCCAATCAAACTCTTCACAGGACAATTAGGTGATCATTCTGATGAAGCCAACGTACTGTATGTGCCAGCTACTGGTTTCATCGCGGGATGAATCTGGTGAACTTTCTGCAGCTCCTCAATAGCAACATCACGAAACTTGTACTGATATAATAAATAAACAAAATATGACATGATGCGATTTAGTTGCCTAGTTAGTTAGCTAACTAGCTAGATACAGAACAATGTTAAGTAATGACAATTTACATTTACATTTTAGTCATTTAGCAGACGCTCTTATCCAGAGCGACTTACAATGAAATGGAGACAACTGAATTTCATGGAAACTTCACTTGTGGTCTATTTACTTCAGACTTCCTTTAGGAGCCTGCAATAAAGCTGGTTTAACCGGTAGTTATCTGATCAAATTGACAATAGTATGAGTAACGTTAGGGGGCATTTAAACAAACACTAGCCAGCTAGTCACACAGAACGAACTAAGACAGAAAGAAGGATATAATTTTGACACAAACCCTTGACAGTATCTTCTGTATTGCTTCCGGACTGAGATCCATGGTTTACCATCTGTTGATTATTAATGTGTAGGTGAAGGAATAAGGTTCTGTGATCTAAAGCAGCCCAAACTAGCTTTAAATAACTTGACAGCGAAACACAAACTTCCGCAAAGTAAAAACGGGCGTCATTACCAAGTACGGAAAGCCGAAGGGAAGTTCTATCTCAGCACCTCAATCGAGGTAGAATTTCTCAGAACAGTAATCTGAAGCATAACTTTCAACATTGTAATTTAAATCTGTGTGAAGAATCAAAGATGAATACCTTCGTTTCAGTTAACCTATTATTAGAGGAAGCATATGTTTAAAAGTGACAATATTTTTTGTAATCAATGTTGTGATAATTCCAGAGCAGCTCACCTACATCTTCATATCATCAGAATGAGAAATATCTCGTGTTTGAAAATAAATAATATCTGCATGGTCATGGACAACACTCATTTTGCCTTTAACACTGTCAAATTGGTGAAACATTCATACAATATTCACTATTCCTTTCAATAGTGTTTTCCACCACATTGAGAGATTTTATTTGCTTCAGTATGAAATGAATGCTATTTTGTTATATAAAAGGATGAGAAATTATAGTTACATTTCTATTTAAATTAGCAGATTCAGGCTGCTAAATTAACAAATAGGATCATATCGTTCTAGGGATTAAAATAATATAACAGGGGGGGAAACAGCAAAGGCACACCACAAGCAAATAAAAACCATCTGCCAACAAGTTACGTCAAATCTTTTTAACAAGAAAATAGCAACATTTCATGAAATGTCTCTGGCAATGTCTCTTTTTCTCCATCATTAAAGGGGCAATCTGCAGTTGCTACATCCATTTTCTGATTTATAAGTTAATGATATGTACCCATTGATTCTTGAGGAATATAACTTAATGCCTCATGAGTTTAGTTCAACTGTCATATCCACACAGAACACAAAATATAAGCTTGTTTTACTCCAATGTTCAAAGTAAATGTAAACAAACACTATATAGAATCAAAACTTGGTTAAAACCATAATTTTGGTATCATGGATGGTCAGCCCTTGCATCCATAGCATATGAATTTGAGAGTGGTTACATTTCTCCAGCCCCATCCCACAGCATTTACTGAAACAGAGGCGGGGACACCGCTTTATTGTTTCAACTGCTGACTGCCCCTTTACATTAAAGAAGATTAAATTTAAAAAAATGGACCAATGGGTTTTGGTTCTGTATGGGGAAAAATACAACATGATTGCCATTCACAACTTGGCAAGGCAATCACACGTTACATGATAGCTCTGTCATTTTCTATGGGTTTCAAAAATAGGTCATAATTGGTATTATATTAAATTGTCTCTCTGCGGCTCAGCTAGGAAAAGACTGAAAGACTTGATAGTGCAACCCTACTCCTTTCCAACGGGAAAAATAAATAATGTAACAGAAGCAAGTGGCCACTGCACTGGTCTGACCACCCCATTCCACTCCAGGGTGAAGTTTTCCCTAGGTGCAGATTTAGGATCAGCTTCCCCTCCCCCAATCCTTACCACTAGCGGGGAAAATGCTAAACTGACTCAGGAGCAACATCTAGGGGCAAATTTCCCCCCCCCCCCAAACACACACACACACACTCCAGGAAATGGCTGCATTGTGTTTGTGTGTTAAACTTAAGTGTCCTCAAACTTTTTTTCGTTTCGCATTCATTGGCATTTTCTTTTTCATCTCTTCCTCCTCTAAGCGCAACTCTTCCTCATCCTCCTTGATACCCAGGCGTAAACTGGGAGAAGTGGAGAGAAAAACAAAACAGAGAAGATGTGTTAACACATGCAGACAACCACTGTCTAGCTTAAGTGGGCTTCCCTTTGTTTCTCGTCAAAGATGGGACAAGGGATTTTGTTTTTAGGGCTTCAATTCGTTTTCTTCCGCTTGGCCATATTCTGTTTGAGTTCCTCCTCCTCTCGTCTCTCCTCTTCCTGATCTTCGAAGACGGCCATTTTCAGGCTAACAGGACAGGGTGAAGCACAGGGGGCATAGCACAGGAGAGCAGAGACAGCGCACACAAAGAGAGGCAGAACACAGGAGTGAGTGAGTTGAATCCATGATCTGGCAAAAAAGCAATGGACTGAGGGTGGCAAGTCTTGGTTCTGGAAGGCTGCAGTGTGTGTAGGCTTTGGTTTCGAACCAGCCCAGCTGTAACATACCTGATAAAACGTATTGACATCTAAAAGAAACACTATGGTTAGCGGATTATTTGAATCAGGCTAAAAACACATGCAGCCCTCCAGGACCAGGATTGGCCAGCCCTGCAATACACAAACACTTCCACCTGCAGGCATTTCTCTATGGATCCCTCTACCCCGACTGCAGTAATGACAATAGGGCTGACCCAATTTAATTGAATGGTCAGATTTTTTTAAATGGAGCAGTCGCAAATTGTTTATTTTTTATTTTATGGCACATGAGAAGCCTGTCTGATTCCCGCCTGTCTCAGTGGACTAATACCGATGGAGTTTGCCGCCTCCGCAGTGTAACGTAAGGCACGCCTGCCAGATTCGCCTTGGCACGCCAAGCAATTTGATAAAATGGAGAATGAGAAAATAAGTTAAATTGGTTTTCTTTAATGGCTACTGCTTTGGACCTGACACCATTTGTGAAGTATTCCTTAGGCCTACAGTATGTGTGAAGATAACTTGTATTGGGTATAATTTTAAATGTTGCAACAAGAAGGGGAGTGTGGCTAAAATGCACAGGGCGTGTCTCTCTCAAGAATGCGCTCTCTCCCGCCAATTCATTGTTTCATAACTTCATTTTGTGAATTGTTTGCCTTTTGATTGTTAGTGTCTATCAACTCCCCATTACCAGTAGTACATTTACCATTAATCACCACTTCTTTGTTTGGTTATGGTAATTTCTGTTAATGCATTCAATATATTATTACAGTTGTTAACCATTTTGATTGTCAGAGTGGACATGTTTGCAGAGCTCACAACCTATACTACACTTGTGAGAAACAAGATTGGGTTCCATTTACGAGTTGTCAATTTATCAATTTATTAATTTATTCATTGTGTTTTGTTTGGACCGCTCCTGTCAATGTTGAGGGTGAGCACCTGATTACGCATAGAGGTAGGCCTAGGCAACCTGACCTGTGCGCAAATGTGTCAACTTTTTTTTATTTAACCTTTATTTAATTAGGCAAGTCATTTGGGGATTTCTGATAGTATTTATGATTGTCTTAACCCACCACCACTTATAAACTGTGGAGCTTCTCAAAGTAATTTTTTCTTCACCTCAAACAGCAAGTAAACAAAGTGTGTTTTTACATCTACTGGGAATGACAATAGTTCCTCACTGTATTTGAAAACGAAAGGGAGAGAGCTGGAAAGAGTTAACCACTGAGCCTTGGTGTGAAAGGGAAAATGACATGTTCCGATCCAGTGGACACACGTCATAAAATACCTGATTACTTCTTATCCCTTGCGCAAATAAGGCTGTGTCTGTCTGGAGCTCACTGGGGCAGGAAACTCTGAGGGCCCAGAATAGTGATAGAATGTTGCAAATTAAGATCAGTTTGAGGTCATACTCATATCTTAAACATTTGAACTGGGGACCGATGCGTATCGGTGAATAGTTACATCCCTTGGAATTACACAACCTTTTTACCTCAGATTGGTGATGTTAGTATAAAAGTTTATAGTTAACATGATGACAAGATCAATTGCATAAAACAGATCAATATCTTTTATTTTCTACTGTTGATTTTGTCATACACGCTGGGGGTCGCTGGACTTACATGCTGACCACACCACTAGCATTGCAAAATAAATGTACACATACATGTTATTCAATAATTGCGGCGCCACAGCAAGCATCTGCGAGGCCAGGTGCCAAAATAGAAGTTGGTTCTATTTGTGACGCTCAACGCTCTGCAAGTCCTGCCTCTCAAATCTCCTCATTGGTTTTTAGGAGCATGTGCCATCTCATTGGTTTTTAGGAGCATATACCCACGTGGGTGATTGTAAGATGAACTGACATCCACACTCCAGTCAGTTGTAGTAATGCACTGTAAAGTTGATTGCCAACCATCATATAAAGTCCAAAGAAGAAAAAGCCTTAAGGAAGGAGGAGAGATGACGAGAAACAAATTCGGTTTACCGTTTTATCTGTGGATTAATTGTTGGAGTAGAGGACCTTGTGCATTTCAGGTAAAATAACAACCCAATGTTTATATACAAGGAAAAATTTGCTAACAGCAGCAAGCTAGCTAGCTAAATTGCCATAAAATGTTTAATGCTTTTTGACCTGTCCCCAAATTAATATAATTGGTTCAGAGTTTGTTTTGATATTTCAACCTGCATGTCCTGATTGCTTCTGGTGTGGGTGAACAAAATCAACGTGCAGGCGTTGGCGCGCGTGTCCGGTTTGGTCAGCATGTTAGAACGCAGCTATAATTTATTTTCTCAAATGGCACGAATAATTCGGGGCGGTCTCTCTGTTAAAGTCTCTGGCCACACACCAATACACAGATTTGACCGTCAACTATCACTTAAATAGCAGCCAATCGTTGTCACTGTTGATATCCTATGGTGGGTTGTGATTAGTTGTGGTTTGTAACCCTTTCTGTGATGGCAGCTTCCGAAATCAACATCCGCCATTCCAAAATATAGATTGAAGCGTACTACAAATTCTCATTTAATCAACCATGTATAGGTTATTCCAAGTTTCCGCGTGACCTTCGTATAATGTATGTTTAAACAGTGCATTCAACCCAAACGTTTTGTCCCAGTTCTATTGATTTCAATATGTAATGATATGAGTGATTAACAAAAAAGTATTGTTAAACTTACTGCGTTGGTGATCCACTTCAATCAAAATGCAACACTTCAAAATGTAGCTGGCTGTCATCTACAAGTTGTCCTCTACGAGTGATATATAAATTATTCCCAGATTCTGTGTCGTTTTCGAGCTGTGCCAGTTTTAACAGGACATGCAAACGGATTTTCCCCCTCTCGCTCTATTGATTTCAACAGGATATGAGTAATTGACAAAACAGTGTTGTGTTTCTCTTTCGGCGACCCCCGTATCAAAATACAATACTATGAAATGTAGCTGACGGTCTTCTGCAGGTTCTCCTCTAACCAGTGAGGTAAAACATATCTCCCATTTCATGTCTTTTTAGTTGTGTACAACCAGATTTAATCAATATGAGTGATTCATTGCCACTTGTCAAAACAACCAGGATTTATGTGCTTGTGACAGTTTATAAGGTGCTTGATTAAAAAAATACAAGTAATATTATAATTGCACATTTGCGCATAGGTTTTCAATATATCAAACTGTTCCTGCATATTGGTTATTGATTTGGACATGTTAATGCTGTGTTTTGGCATAGAGCTAGTGATCAAAATATATTTTGGAAGCAATGACAGCATGCTTTTAAACTTAAGTTTTAGGAATATAAAATGTTACTTTCAAAAATAATTTCCAATGGTATTGTACTTAAATCAGTTAACTGCTGAATGAGTCCTAAAACATGCTGTGATTTATTTATTTTGATGATATATCAGAAATCACCAAATCGGGTTTGCCCTGTCTACTAACATGAGCTTCAGCCTGACCAAGTTGATAGTTGATACACTGTTTCAAGTTCGTTGCAGACAAGCAGAGTGGAGAGAAGCGATTGAAAAAAATATGAACAAACTGCCATCAGTAACCAACATAATTTCTATGATTTTCTTTTTATGGATATTTGCAACCTGTAATGTTTGGGTTTGCAGGCTTTATTGTAGGACATCTGTACCAAGTTAGCAAGAGAAGTTAATTACATCGGTATATTCGCAAATTATTCAGACCCCTTGACTTATTAACATTTTGTTACAGCCTTATTCTAAAATGTATAAAATACCCCAAAAATCCTCAATCTACACACAATACCTCAATAACAAAGCGAAAAAAGTTTTTGAAAATTCATCAAAAAGAAAAAACAACAATATTACATTTACATAAGTATTCAGACCCTTTCCTATGAGACTTGAAATTGAGCTCAGGTGCAACCTGTTTCCATTGATGATCCTTGAGATGTTTCTACAACTTGGAGTCCACCTGTGGTAAATTAAATTATTGGACATGATTTGGAAGGCACACACACCTGTCTAGATTAGGGCTGTGGCGGTCACTTCATTTCGTCAGTCAGTGATTGTCAAGCAAATAACTGTCAGTCTCAAGGTAAATGACTAAATTAAACACATTTAGCATCTCCTGGCTTCCGTTGCATAGCCTACAAGCCCCTAATGCAGAACTTGGATTTATTAGACTTTTTAAAATGTAGATGTATCTATATAATATAGCCTATACTTGTTTTATTTATATATATATATATATATTTTAGACCAGTCTAAACAAGCATGATATGAAGAAAATGTAGTTTATTTCAGAAGAACAGAATAGCCTACTCTGAGTTTTACTGATGCCAAATGGCTGTGGGCTAGACTAGTTCATTTAGCAGAAAAGATTTGCTTAGAATTCCGTGGCATTATTTTAAAGTATGAAGAATACAATTGAACAAACTGAATAAAATAGAATTATTCACAATTTGCAGGAGTGCGCACATGCGGCTATTCTGTGTTGTGTGGTTAAAGAAATAGGTACTCCTATATGATTCATTTAGAGTTAATGTACTTTAGCCCAAAGTTTGTAGAACAACTCTTTTGATTTGTAATACATTGTAAGGCTGCAGGATGCAACTAATGATGATTTGAAAAAAGTTATTGAAAGGCATGAGCAAATTTGATTTCAACTTGTCTCAACATACAGTGCTGTCGGAAAGTATTCAGACCCCTTGACTTATCCCACATGTTTGTTAAGTTACAGCATTATATTAAAATTGATTAAATTAAAAAATAAATAAAAATGCAATCTACACACAATACCTCATAATGACAAAGTGAAAACAGGTTTGACATTTTTGAAAATGTATTAAAAAATAAATAATTTTATTTACCAAAGTATTCAGACCTTTTGCTATTAGACTCGAAATTCAGCTCAGGTGCATCCTGTTTCCATTGATCATTTTTGAGATACAACTTGGAGTCCACCTGTGGTAAGTTCAATTGATTGGTCATGATTCTGAAAGGAACACACCTGTCTATATAAGGTCCCACAGTTGACAGTGCATGTCAGAGCAAAAACCAAGCCATGAGTTCGAAGGAATTGTCCGTAGAGCTCTGAGACAGGATTGTGTCGAGGCACAAATCTGGGGAAGGGTACAAAAACATTTCTGCAGCATTGAAGGTCCCCATGAACACAGTGGCCTCCATCATTCTTAAATAGAAGTTTGGAACCACCAAGACTCTTGCTAGAGCTGGCCGCCCGGGCAAACTGAGCAATCGGGGGAGAAGGGCCTTGGTAAGGGAGGTGACCAAGAACCTGATGGTCACTCTGAAAAAGCTCCAAAGTTTCTCTGTGGAGATCAGAGAACATTCCAGAAAGACAGCCATCTCAGCAGCACTACACCAATCAGGCCTTTATGGTAGTGGCCAGACGAAAGCCACTCCTCAGTAAAAGGCACGACAGGCCACTTGGAGTTTTCCAAAAGGCACCGAAAACAAAATTCTCTGGCCTGATGAAACCAAGATTGAACTCTTTGGCCTGAATACCATGTGTCACGTCTAGAGGAAACCTGGCACCATCCCTACGGTGAAGCATGGTGGAGGCAGCATCATGATGTGGGGATGTTTTTCAGCGGCAGGGACTGGGAGACTAGTCAGGGTTGAGGGAAAGATAAACAGGGCAAAGTACAGAGAAATTCTTGATGAAAACTTGTTCCAGAGCACTCAGAACCTTAGACTGAGGTGAAGGTGCACCTTCCAACAAGACAATGACCCTAAGCACACAGCCAAGACAACAGAGTGGCTTCGGGACAAGTCTCTGAATGTCCTTAAGTGGCTCAGCCAGAGCCTGGACTTGAACCTGATCGAACATCTCTGGAGAGACCTGAAAATAACTGTGCAGAGACGATCCCCTCCAACCTGACAGAGCTTGAGAGGATATGCAGAGAACAATGAGAAAAACACTCCAAATACAGGTGTGCTGAGCTTGTAGCATCATACCCAAGAAGACTTGAGGCTGTGATCGCTGCCAATGGTGCTTCAATAAAGTACTGAGTAAAGGGTCTGAATACTTGTGTAAATGTGATATTACTGTTTTAAATTTTTAATACATTTGCAAAAATGTCTAAAAACCTGTTTTGCTTTCTCATTATGGGGTATTGTGTGTAGATTGATGAGGGGAATTAAAAAATATATATTTTAGAATAAGGCTGTAACGTAACAAAATGTGGAATAAGTCAAGGGGTCTGAATACACTATATCTCTGTGTTCTGCGCCAGGTTCTTTAGCTTCTCATGGCTCACGGTGTATTATACAATGTATCCATTGTGCAGAGGCGGGCGCTCTTGCATTAAAATCTAAATAAAATTGTATTGGTTGTGTACACATTTTGAAGATGTTATCGCAACTTTTAGATTTGTATGATTTTCATTTAGATAGATTTTAGATTAACCACATGGCAAAAACGTTATTATAATTGAAATGAAACAGTTCCATGAAAATGTGCATAGAGCCCCATAGTGGCGGTGCCATAATACCCATAAAACCTAGTAGTCAAACAAGGAAATAGTTCCAATCGTTTTTTCCACAATGGCGTGACGTTTTGATAACCATGTAAATCTTTCTCAGACAAGGTGACTTATCAATATACTCGACTTTATTTATATATATTTTTTATTTATTTCACCTTTATTTAACCAGGTAGGCAAGTTGAGAACAAGTTCTCATTTACAACTGCGACCTGGCCAAGATAAAGCAAAGCAGTTCGACACATACAACAACACAGAGTTACACATGGAGTAAAACAAACAGTCAATAATACAGTCGAAAAATAAGTCTATATACAATGTGAGCAAATGAGGAGAGATAAGGGAGGTAAAGGCAATAAATAGGCCATGGTGGCGGAGTAAATACAATATAGCAAGTAAAACACTGGAATGGTAGATTTGCAGTGGATGAATGTGCAAAGTAGAAATACTGGGGTGCAAAGGAGCAAAATAAATAAATACAGTAGGGGAAGAGGTAGTTGTTTGGGCTAAATTATAGATGGGCTATGTACAGGTGCAGTAATCTGTGAGGTGCTCTGACAGCTGGTGCTTAAAGCTAGAGAGGGAGATGTGTTTCCAGTTTCCAGTTTCAGAGAATTTTGTAGTTCGTTCCAGTCATTGGCAGCAGAGAACTGTAAGGAGGCACGGCCGAAGGAGGAATTGGCTTTGGGGGTGACCAGAGAGATATACCTGCTGGAGCGCGTGCTATGGGTGGGTGCTGCTATGGTGACCAGCGAGCTGAGATAAGGGGGGCCTTTACCTAGCAGGGTCTCGTAGATGACCTGGAGCCAGTGGGTTTGGCGACGAGTATGAAGCGAGGGCCAGCCAACGAGAGCGTACAGGTCGCAGTGGTGGGTAGTATATGGGGCTTTGGTGGCAAAACGGATGGCACTGTGATAGACTGCATCCAATTTATTGAGTAGGGTATTGGAGGCTATTTTGTAAATGACATATAGAATACGCCAGTATGTAATTAGCATATATATTTTTTTTAAATGGGGGGGGGGGGGGGGGGCGAATATATTGATAAAAGTCACCTTGTCCTTGAGAGATTTACACAGCTATGAAAACGTCACGCCGGGGTAAGCCTACACGAAACACAGCACTTATTTTAAGTGTTTCTATAATCCCCTATGGGAAAAATGAATGGTGGAAAAACGATTGGAACCATTTCCTTGTTTGACCGCTAGGTTTTATGGGCATTATGACTCATACTGGCGTATTCTATATGAAAATAATGGGCACGTAGATCAGTAGAAATGGTCATATAAATTGGAAATTGATGTAGCCTATTACCGGCAACTTCAGGAGCATAACAGCAGCATCTAGAGGATGGGAATCGGCTGTTGTAGTGACCACATTACCACCACACCAGCGGTCACGAGTCATGAAGGCAGTCAAATTCCATGTGACTGTTTAGTCTTGGTAATTATTCTTCTCCAAGCGCTGATGCTGCTGCTGGTCATTAGTAACCTACCAAACTTGCTAACTGCCTGGTACTCACCATTATATTGTCCCTCTAATCACTCTGACATCAATGCAAATGCATTCGAAAATCTAATCAAACACTTCATGAGCTCATGTTGCGCAACATTTCTATAACAGCGTGATGGCCACTAATAAAGAGGCCTAGTATATTTATTTCTCAACTTTCCTTATATTAAGCACATTGCTTACATTTACAACAGGAGTATAGCCTACCTGGCTGGCATGAAAATAAACCACAGGGAAAAGCGTCCTCCATTCGCTATCTAAGTGCATTTTTAATTTATTTTTATATAACTAGGCAAGTCAGTTAAGAACAAATTCTTATTTACAATGACGACCTCCCCCGGCCAAACCATCCCCTAACCCGGATGACTCTGGGCCAATTGTGCACCGCCCTATGGTACTCCTGATCACGGCCGGTTGCGATACAGCCTGGGATCGAACCCGGGTCTGTAGTGCCACCTCTAGTACTGCAATGCAGTGCCTTTGACCACTGCGCCATTCAGGATCCCTGCATAGGTGACACGTATTATTTCCCGCTGCCCCTGTTTCGATACAGGTGCATAATAATGGTCCATTTTAAATCATTTTAAATGTCACATATTATTTAGTATATGTAAGGACCAGATTCAATCAAGAATAGTCTAATGGGTGACAATACTAGCCTATCAATTTTATATTATCACTTGTGAATGATACCCAGCATAAGAAAACGTTTTTTTTTTGCGACTTGTTCATAGTCGCACACCTCACGTAGCCTAGCCCATAGGCCTATATGTTTTAATAAGGTTTACATCACAACTAAAGTGGCCAAATAATATCTTAAAATGAATCACATTAATCCGCTTTACAAGGGGTTTAGAGCCTAACTGGCATATATAAGCAGTGCGTGAGTTTCAAATTTGGGGAAGATCATTTTCACAATAAAAATGCACCTTTATAATAAAAGCATTACATGAGGTCACTTTTGATAATGGTGTTTTCCGCTAATGGAACATTCGCACTTATAGCCTACTACCACGTGAATGAGAGACTATTGGAGTGTGTACAGCCTGCGCAAAAAACAAAGCAAAGCTCATGTCTTTCAAGCGACTTTTTTCAAATCATCATTAGAGTCGTATCATGCAGCATTACAATGTATGAAAAATCAAAACATATAGCCCAACGTTTGTAGAATAACTAAAGTTACATTAATAACTCTAAATTAAGCATATAGGAGTACCTATTTCTTTGTTAACCGGCACTCAACACAGAATAGCTGCATGTGCACACTCCCTCAAATCGTTTGGAGAAAATATCCTCTCTTATTTTATTCAGCTTTGTTCAATTGTATTCTTAATACTACAGAACAATATAAAATAATGCCACTGAATTCTAAGCTAATCTTGTCTGCTAAAGGAACTAGTGTAGTCCACAGCCATATGGCATAGCCAGATCAGGACCTAACATAAGGACAACTATGCTATTCTGTTCTTCTGAAATAGAATACATTTTCTTCATATCATGCTTCTTTAGACCGGTCTAAAATAATGGATTTATTGTGAAGGTGTAGGCTATATTACATGGATTTATTCAACATTTTAAAATGGCTTGTAGGCTATGTGTGGAAGCCAGGAGATGCTAAATGTGTTTATGTTAATTAACGGTCAATTAACGCGATACCGACAGTTATTTGACAATCACCGGCTGACGAAACTGTGTGTAATATATACTCAAGTAAGGTGGACACAATTTAACACCCTGTGGGTTTGTCAATTGTCATAAAGAGAACAACATTCTAGTGCTGGATCCAAACCCATAGCCCCTTCTCCTGGGATATTAGCAGACTTGAAAGGGCATAATCAATTTAAACAATAGGTTGATGGGTACACCAAAGGGGTAGGGACTAGGGGTTGTTTTTGGACCAGTCCTAGAACACACCAGTGGTCTCATCTCCCCTCACCAATGGCTTACCTCCTAGCCTCCTCTTTTTGCTGGTCTTTCCAACTGCTCTCCATGAACTTTAATGCATAGTCACTCTCCTCTTTGTATCTAGGGCAGAAAAAGCACACAAAACACATTAGTCAGGACCTTGAAGTGGAATGGAACAAACCACAAGCTACACCAAGTGCTTTTGTGTGACTTCAAAAAGCTTAAACACTAGTGAAATGCAGTTAACTGGGAATTTCAAACAAGAAGAGGACATAACTATAGACAACCTCAAAAACAGCCATCACACTTCTAGGGTTATTTGGAGAAGACCTTGACGGTGTGTGTGGGTGTGTGCGCTTCTAGGGGGTTTAGGGTTATAATTAGTGTTAAAGGTTAGGTTTTGGGGTTAAGGTTAGGATTCTGGAAAATAGGATTTTTAATGGGAATAAATTGTGTCCCCACAAGGTTAGTACAACCAGACTGTGTGAGACCCTTACTTGGTCCGGTCGTAGCCAAAGATTTCCTTGATGTGTTTGGAGATTGTCTCTTGGTCCTCCCCTTCATCGTCGATGAAGTCCTCCATCTCAGAGTCATACTCCTCCTCGTCCTCGTACTTCCTCTTGTAGGCCGAGGTGATTGGCGAACGAATCGTGCCTGGGGAAAACAGGGGTGTACTCATTAGTGCACACAGTGTTAAAACGTTTTGCACAATAGCAACACCTTTTGCAACGGAAAACAAAAACAAGTGTTTATTGGACAAATCCAGATAGTCCCTCCCGTTTCGGTCCGCTTACTTCCGTTTGCTTCCTAGTGAACACACCCTGGAAAATGTGCCTGTGTAAGAGAGGTCTAGGATGGGGAAGGGAGGCTGACCCTTAGAGCTGGGCTATATGGACAAAAATCCATATCAAAATCCATTTACCGAATTATCATACTGATACATTTAACGATACATTTTAAAAATGTATAAGCCCCACTCTAAATCTTTCATACTTCTGACATAGCGTTCCAAAGAATAACTACTCTTCTTATGCGGTTTAAGCTAGAAAGGCATTCAAACTTCCAAACGTGTAGACCAGTCTGGAATAGTGTGCTATCATACAACGTTGATATATTTTATACTTTTTAAACTATAAAGCTTTTTGGGAGACTGTTGTTCCATGTAGTGAATCTGTTATTCAATGCATTTCTATGGGCTAATAGCAGTAACGTAAAATTCAATGTTTCTTAAAAAAAAAAAATATATATATATATATATACACACACACATTTTCATTATACCTTAAGTGCTGTTAAAATTCAAAATCAAATAGCTAAATAATCCTTGGCATGACCATTTTATAACAATTTCATATAGCTTAGTAACCCCCCTAAATATATTTTATTTACAAAATTAATTAATTTGCCCATGTTAATCATAAGACATGAACAAAATGTATCAGTGATCATGTATCATATTTTCCTGCAACCTTCTGAAATGGCACAGGAATGACCGTCTGTGTGTGCGGTGCCCACATGTCTGCACTTTGTGTCGTCTTTAGTGATGATGCTGATAACCTTTCACTGGTAAAGATGGAAAGGCTTTCCCAAAAAACTTCTCAATTAAATGTAAACTACAAAGCAGCCTGCTGTCGTTTTGACCATTTTCCCAACAACTTAGACTTAACATGAAATCTTCCTCTACTTCTCTGCCACTCAGATCTGAACATATATATATATATCTTCGGCCAATCAAACGATACAGCCGTTTTAGTAATAATATCAAGAACTTTTCCTCTCAGCTTTTTTAAACAACTTCCGGTTTGACCAGAGTAAGTCAGGAAGAGCCTTTTTGTACAATTATTTTATTTCAATGACAAATCAGTTCCTGTGGTTCACACAAATTACCACATTTTCATAGGCACCCCACAGAAAATGTATAAATGTGTTAGGGACATCTGTCCAGCAGAGGGTGGTTTGCTTTTGAGCCACAAACAGTCATGTGACTTCCTTGATAAACGTTCTGTGGACATGTTTAGGGACCATAATATTGATATGTGTGTGTTGCGCATGTAGAAAAATGTTTATGAGCAAGTTAGCTAGCTAGCTATCATAGACATTGTTTACCAAGTTAGCTTATATATATATATATATATCATTACAGATACTAAAAGATACTGATGAACACTAAATCTAAAGTAGTTGTTGATTATAGGACAAAAGGGTTGGGCTAATGATGGCTAAATAATACCATTTAGGCTAATTAACCAGCTGTAGCTAAAATATGTGTTTTGTGCATGAGGAAAAAAGTACATTTGTCTCATTTGCAGCTCCATTTTGTCCACAAATCTATTGGTTAAAGGCGAGTATCCAAAAATCACATTCCCATAAGGATATGAATGTTTGAGGCATTGTTTGTCTATTGTATTCCAATGTGTGAGAATAGTCACATTTGAGTTATCTCCACTTTTCTTACTTCTTATGGAATACCACTACGTGTACCCTCACACACAATTATAGTATTTGAACATAGGGTCTGACACACACACACACTTTTCTTTCCTAACAGGTCCAAAGAATAATCCCTGTCCAACTACATAAATCAGACAAAAATCATGTCATGAACATTTCCTGCAAATTCTTTCAATTTTCTTTGTTTATAACTTAAAGTTGATTCAAATTCAACTCGACTTGTATCCCCCTGGGGGCAGAGGTGCTCCGAGGGAAGGGGTGCCCCCTCTCCTGCCAGTGGGTCCCTCTTCCCACTGGGCTGAAGGAGGATCAGAGAGGACTTCAAGAACATCCTATTGTTCAAACCATTGTGATAAAATATATATTTTTTTAATTCATTTACAACTTCACTTCTGTACTCAATTATTAGTTTTCATATACTGTGGTATTCTAGTAGGAGAGTGTATAAAAGTGTAATAGTCAGTGGTTATTTCTGATGAAATGTGTGATCTAACTGCCCATCAAAGTAATAAGGTTGATATAGTAGTCTATCAAAGTACTGTAATTTCCGGACTATTGAGCGCACCTGAATATAAGCCGCACCCACTAAATTAAAAAAATATATATTATTTTGAACATAAATAAGCCGCACATTAGAGGTCGACCGATTAATCGGAATGGCCGATTAATTAGGGCCGATTTCAAGTTTTCATAACAATCGGTATTTTTGGCCACCGATTTGCCGATTTTTGGGGGGGAAAATGTGAATGTTTATTTATTTTTTTTTAAACCTTTATTTAACTAGGCAAGTCAGTTAAAGAACACATTCTTATTTTCAATGACAGCCTAGGAACGGTGGGTTAACTGCCTTGTTCAGGGGCAGAACGACAGATTTTTACCTTGTCAGCTTGGGGATGCAACCTTACGTTAACTAGCCCAACGCTCTAACCACCTGCTTTACGTTGCCAAGGTAAGTTGCTAGCTAGCATTAAACTTATCTTATAAAAAAACAATCAATCAATCATAAACACTAATTAACTACACATGGTTGATGATTTACTAGTTTATCTAGCCTGTCCTGCTTTGCATATAATCGATGTGGTGCGCATTCGCGAAAAAGGACCGTCTTTGCTCCGACGTGTACCTAACCATAAACATCAATGTCTTTCTTAAAATCAATACACAAGTATATATTTTTAAACCTGCATATTTAGTTAATATTGCCTGCTAACATTAATTTCTTTTAACTAGGGAAAATGTGTCACTTCTCTTGCAAACAGAGTCAGGGTATATGCAGCAGTTTGGGCCGCCTGGCTTGTTGCGAACTGTGAAGACTATTTCTTCCTAACAAAGACAGCAGACTTCACCAAACGGGGATGACTTAACAAAAGCGCATTTGCGAAAAAAAGCACAATCGTTGCACGACTGTACCTAACCATAAACATCTTTCTTAAAATCAATACACAGAAGTATATATTTTTAAACCTGCATATTTAGCTAAAAGAAATCCAGGTTAGCAGGCAATATTAACCAGGTGAAATTGTGTCAGTTCTCTTGCGTTCGTTGGACGCAGAATCAGGTTATACAGAATCTGGCTCGTTGCGAACTAATTTGCCAGAATTTTACGGAACTATGAAATAACATTGTAGGTTGTGCGATGTAACAGGAATATTTAGACTTATGGATGCCACCCGTTAGATAAAATACGGAACTGTTCCATATGTCACTGAAAGAATAATGTTTTCGAGATGATAGGTCATTAATATGGTCAAATCCGGAAAGTAAGGTTTATTATATTAGAGTTAAGTCTATGATTTGATATAGCAGTCTGACTGAGCGGTGGTAGGCAGCAGCAGGCTCGTAATAGTCAAAGGTATATGGTTTAGAGAGAAATAGTCGACGCGTCATAATTCCTGTAATAACTTGCGGCTGAACTTGAAAGGGGTTCCTTCGTTATTTTACCGTTCATGTCTTCCATAGAGAATGTCTTGATCTACTTCAAATAAGGTCTGTGTTTTGTGCTTAAACCGCCTTGGCGTTTTGATACCCGTGTAAATCTCACTAGGTAACGTTTGTCAACATATTTTCATAAATCCACTCTACAAAAAAAAAAGATCTTCGCTTAAATTGATCAGAGTTATATCCTATGGATATCTACACAGTTATACAATTGGCAAGGTGGTGTAAGCCTAAACCAAACACAGACCTTATTTTAAGTTAATCTAAAAATATCCTATGGAATAAATGAAGGAACCGCTTTTCAGATTTTGCTAGGTGTCATGGGAATTATGACTCGCACTTTGGTAGTCAATTCTTACCATGCCCATTATTAAAATAGGATTTCCTGCATATAGAAATTACAGTTTTGTTTTCAGCATTCATCACAGGTAACTTAAACTCTATTTTATTATTCAAACAGTTGAGAGTATTTGTCTCCTAAGCAGACTCTTCAGTATTGTTGTCACTTCAGAGCTGTGTGTGTGTGTGTGAGATATACACATAAAAAAAAATCATAATAATCGGCCGATTAATCAGTATCGGCCTTTTTGGTCCTCCAATAAATCGGTATCGGCGTTGAAAAAAATCATAATCGGTCGACCTCTACCGCACGTCTATAAGCCGCAAGTGCCTACCGGTACATTGAAACAAATGAACTTTACACAGGCTTTAACGAAACACGGCTTGTAACAAAAAATAAAACATTTGCAGTAAGCTTTAGTTGTCTTTTTGCCCTGAGTCCATTCCTCACGCTGCTGTTTCCGTCTTATCATCGACTTATTAAGACCAAGCTCCCATGCAGCAGCTCTATTTCCTTTTCCAACAGCCAGATCAATCGCCTTCAACTTGAAAGCTGCATCAAATGCATTTCTCCGTGTCTTTGCCATGATGAGGGTGACAAAATGACTACCGTAATCAGAATGATGGGAAGTTTGAGAGCGCTCGATTTAATCTAAACAGTAAACAAGAAAGTTGTTTGACCTTAACCCGTTCGGCAATTTCATTGGTCTAATGAAAGCTTCATGCCGCCAAAAAACTGAGCACGTCACAGAATGTGTTTTTTTGAAAGAAAAAAAATTGAAAGCGGAAAAAATCCATATATTAGCCGCGTCATTGTTTAAGCCGCGAGGTTCAAAGCGTGGGAAAAAAGTTGCGGCTTATAGTCCGGAAATTACAGTAATCAGACCAATTACTTTACTAAATGTACCTTTGACTATATTTAACTGCTTCGCTTAAGTAAAACTTTTTCAAATTAAGTCCCACAATCTTACATAGAAAATTACCATAGAGTTTAAATTACCATTAAAACTACTCCTACTATTTAAAATGTTATAAATTGTCCTGTTAGCAATAGCCCATATTTTTTGTCCTGTTAGCAACAGCCTGTGTTAGAAGACGTAGTCCTCTTTCCTTCTAAAACCTCACATTCTTCTTGTAAAGGCTACTTCTTTTAATTGACTTAAGTAAAATGGCCTCGATAAATGGTCGGTTTTGTCGGTGTTGATCATTTTCAGTTTATCATCCAAGCTCTACTGACCATTCTAGATGATCATTGTAATTGACTACATATAGAACCGTATGTTGCACGTCATTCTTGAAGTATTTCTCATCCTATGGGCTGGTTTCCCAGACACAGATTAAGCCTAGTCCTGGACTAAAAAGCATACTCAATGAAGATTCTCAATTGAAAGTGCCTTTTAGTCCAAGACTTGATCTGTTCAGGAAACCAGCCCCAAGTGAAGTATATTTCTATACAGTGCCTTCTGAAAGTATTCATACCCCTTGACTTATTCCACATTTTGTTGTGATACTGCCTGAATTAAAATTGGTTTAAATATATTTTCTCGCCCATCTGCACACAATGTCCCATAATGACAAAGTGAAAACATGTTTAGAAATTTTAGCAAATGTATTGAAAATGAAATACAAAAATCTCATTTACATTATTCACACCCTTGAGTCAATACTTTGTAGAAGCACCTATGTTTGTTTGCACTCTGAAGCAGGTTCTAGTCAAGGATTTGCCTGTTTTTGGCTCTATTCATTGTTCCCCAGATTTGCAGTGCTCATGTCTTCCACACAGCACTGCACGCCAAAACCCTAGCTTTATTATCGTGTTTTTATCCCCCAAATGTGTTTTATATTAGTACTTGTTTATTCTGTATTGTCATGGAGTGACATCCTTTACGATCTTGCGCCAACGGAGCTGAAACCTTCACAATAAATATTTTAGATTAGCTTGATGTCAAGTCTAATATTTTCTCCTTCTGGTCCTTACCTTGAGGTCTCATCATTGAGCTGGGCTGCATGCCTGGCCTACTCGGTGGCATGCCTGGCCTACTCGGTGGCATGCCTGGCCTACTCGGTGGCATGCCTGGCCTACTCGGTGGCATGCCTGGCCTACTCGGTGGCGCTCCCCTGCCTCCACCAAAGGTCTTGGATGAGATGGTCTCGGCCACCAAAGTGCACTTGGGTCTCCCAGGCCCGGAGCCCATACTGCTGGCTGGCCGCCTGGGCACGGGCCCCCCACCCCCAGGCCGACTGGGTGCGTTCCCTGGAGGTCTGACCCCTCCATCACCAGGGCGACCTTGGACACTACCTCCACCCGGCCTGGCCTGAGGTGGCCCCCCTGGCCTGGGAGGACCGACTGCAGTGGGTCTCATCTGTTCATTACTCGCTGGTCTTGCCGTGGAGCTACCACCAGGTCGCGCCGGTTCTCCCTTTCCGGGCCTGGAGGGTCCTCCGGTGGGTCCTCCCCTCACTGAGCTGCCTTGGCTGGCTCGAGCCTGCCCCAAAGAGCCCCCTTGCTGTGGTCTGTTTTGGCCCAAACCCTGTGGTCTAGCCTGGATGGAACTCAGAGCTGTGCTGGGTTTCATCCCGGAGCTGCCGGGTCGCCCTGGAGTTAGTGAGGGGTTTCCCTTCCTGGGGGTGTTAAGGTCACTTGTGGCAGTGGGTTTGTGGCCTGCTGAAGTGGGCCTGGGTGTGGCGGGTTTGGCTGAGACCTGAGAGGAGGCTCCTTTGGTGGGGGCTTTTCTGCTCAAGGCACCTGACAAGCTGGAAGAGGAGCTCTGAGAAGGTTTTGCTTTGGGCCTTTCTCTATCTCGGTCTCTGTCTCGAGACGGCTTGGCAGAACCGTGGTGGCTTCTTTCGCTCGACGAGCAAGATGGCAGCGGGACCTTTGGCTTCCTCCCCGACCCACTGGGGACAGGCCTCTCCGACAAGCTCTTGTGTGGCTGCTTCCCGTTCCTTACATCTCTGTCAGAAGTGCTTTTCCTTGAGGAGCTTGAGCTGGCCTGGGATTTGTCTCTTCCATCTCTGTTCCTATCTCTGTCCCCATCTCTATCTCGTTCTCTCTCCTGGGGTCTGGAGTCTCTGCTACCTTTATCAAGCCGCTTAGCCTTGCGTTCCAGGTCCAGCTCACGTATCTCATCGGCCGTCCGCAGCCTCTCCGGCTCGCCCTTCTTGCTTGGCTTGGCTTTCACCTCCACTGGCTCAAACTGCTTCTTCTGGGCCAGTTTGAGCAGCTCGGCAAAGTTCATGGGTAGAGGGGCGGGTTTAGATGGTCCGCTGGGTCTCTTTGAGGGCTTGGAGTTCGGAGCAGCCTGTCTGGGTATCTGGGGTTCCGGGTCCGGTTCTGGCTCGGGCTCAGAGTCAGTCTGCTCATATTCGTACGTGTCCTCATCATCTTCGTCGTAAGTGTCACTCCTCTGCTGCTCTTCGCCCCTCTCCCCCTTTGATCTCCTCTTCTTGGGTTCCTCCACCACAGGGATGCCGTTGTAGCCCCTGAAGTTATCCTTGGTTCGAGATGCCATCGCTCGAGCCTTGCGGTCAGACTTTAGCTCCACCCTTTTGGCGAGAAGCCCCTCTTTCTTTTTCATACTCATGGCCTCTGTGGAAACATTACAACACATTTCAATTAACCCAACATTAGCATATTATATGCATCGGTATTAACAAGCAACATAATTTCACACTACTTTACTAAATACAGATATATTGATTTAAAAACAAACCTTTCTTCTTACTCTCCATCTCTTGTTTCTTTAGGAAAGCCTGCACAGCTGCTGAGTTGACACCTTTCACTTTAGGGTCCTTTTTGGGTGGTCCAGTTTGTAAACTGTACCGCTTCTGCAAAGAAATGTGAAATGAAAATATGATAAATATAGATTAAGATGGGATGGTTAGTTGTGTAACCTACTAGTCGTTTGGGAAATTACTCACAAAAAAAAAATTGTTGGGATACACAAGGCAAGCAATAATGATTTATTTCTTGTTTATCACAGCCTATACATGGAAAAACATGATATTCTGAAACAAGGCTACAATAGCTGCTATCATGTCCATAAATATGTCACTAGATACCTATGTGAATACATTCCACCAAGTGTTAAAAGATTTGTGTATAGGTAACATAACTTATGTCATAAGGCTAAGTCCGAAGTTATAAGACCGGGCCTCAGGTCCACCACTAGGCACTACCAACATGGTTAACTAGCTAGAAAGCATTCCAAACGAATGGCTAGCTAGCACCTATTCTGGCCAGCAAGCTCGACGAATGACAGCCAACGTGGATGTCACTTAGCAGAGTTGGTAAACGCTATGGAGACACTGAGCAGACTAGTTAGCTAATTTACTGGTTGTAACCATGTTATATTATTTACAAATATGCATTAATGTTAACAAAAGCTTTATTCTCACCGGTACGCTACTGAGGCCCTGGTTTTGGGAAGCGATTGACAAGACATTTTCGAAGTCCATGGTGATTTTTTTGCCAGGTGGTGAATGGTTAGCTAAGGTTGGTTGGACAGCTCAATATTCCCTGCCAGGATGAAAAAGTATGACAGGCTACCTAGCTACTAGCTAGCTGTTTCCAGAAACGTCAACCATAACCACGCGTTACATGTCTTCATAAAATATAACGGTTCAAAATGTAGTTGACTCGCTTGCTAATTTGAATTGAGCAAAACTAAGTACCTATCTCAACCTGCTAAACAAGGCAGCTGGCGTTTCTAATTTAGCTAGCCTCACTTGTTAGCCTAGCTAGCCACGTAAACCCTCACTGGGATTACGTGGTTCTAATCAATTTCAAATGTGAACTACAAACACTAAAGTAAATTGATAACAACTGATTACGGCGAGGGGAAAATAAAGTAAAACGAAAAGATAAAACGAGAAAAAACAACAAGTGTCTATTTTCGTGCTGCTATTGTAGCAAAGATTACTATAATTGCGTAGACCGATGTGAAACAGGCAAGAATAACTAATTACTTCCGGGTTGCATATTTTTGTGACGCTTCAGTATAAATCCTGTCCTGTACATTTTTGTAAATTAATAATTTTGGCGAAATTACTTAGCATAGAAATAATAGTTACAAGTATTTATAAAGATATAATTATATATACTACCATTCAAAAAGTTGGGGTCACTTAGAAATGTCCTTGTTTTTGAAAGAAAAGCTGATTTTTTGTCAATTAAAATAACATCAAATTGATCAGCAATACAGTGTAGACATTGTTAATGTCGTAAATGACTATTGTAGCTGGAAATGGCAGATTCTTTTATGGAATATCTACAGAGGCCCATTATCAGCAACCATCACTCCTGTGTTCCAATGGCACGTTGTGTTAGCTAATCCAAGTTTGCCCTTAAAAAGAGTGGTCAATCAGCTTAAATGCAGGACTTACCCTTGAGTCTAAGCAATGTTGTGCTGCTGTTTTTATTGACTTGACCAAAGCTTTCGTTATGGTAGACCATTCCATTATTGTGAGCCGAGTAAGGAGTATTGGTGTCTCTGAGAGGTCCTTGGCCTGGTTTGCTAACTACCACTCTCAAAGAGTGCAGTGTATAAAGTGAGGACATCTGCTGTCTCAGCAACTACCTGTCACGAAAGGAGTACCCCAAGACTCAATCGTTGGCCCCACACTCTTCTCAATTTACATCAACAACATAGCTCAGGCAGTAAGAAGCGCTCTCATCCATTTATATGCAGATGATACAGTCTTATACTCAGCTGGCCCCTCCCCGGATTTTGTGTTAAACGCTCTACAACGAAGCTTTCTTAGTGTCCAACAGACTTTCTCTGCCCTTAACCTTGTTCTGAACACCTCCAAAGCAAAGGTCATGTGTTTTGGTAAGAAGAATGCCCCCTCTCCCCACAGGTGTGATTACAACCTCTGAGGGTTTAGAGCTTGAGGTAGTCACCTCATACAAGTACTTGGGAGTATGGATAGACGGTACACTGTCCTTCTCTCAGCACGTTTCAAAGCTGCAGACTAAAGTTAAATCTAGATTTGGTTTCCTCTATCGTAATCCCTCCTTTTTCACCCCAGCTGCCAAACTAACCCTGATTCAGGTGACCATCCTACCCATGCTAGATTACGGAGACGTAATTTATAGATTGGCAGGTAAGGGTGCTCTCAAGCGGCTAGATGTTCTTTACCATTCAGCCATCAGATTTGCCACCAATGCTCCTTATAGGACACATCACTGCACTTTATCCTCCTCTGTAAACTGGTCATCTCTGTATACCCGTCGCAAGTCCCACTGGTTGATGCTTATTTATAAAACCCTGTTAGGCCTCACTCCCCCATATCTGAGATATTTACTGCAGCCCACAGGAGGCCTTTTGGTAGGCCGTCATTGTAAATAAGAATTTGTTCTTAACTGACTTGCCTAGTTAAATAAAGGTTAAATAAAAATCCCAAAATAAATAAAAGGGTTTTTCTTTATTTTTACAATCTTTTTGATTGTAGAACAATAGTGATGACATCAAAACTCTGAAATAATACATATGGAATCATGTAGTAACCAAAAAAGTGTTAAATAAATCAAAATATATTTGAGATTTGAGATTCTTCAAAGTAGCCACCCCTTTGCCTTGATGACAGCTTTGCACACTATTGGCATTCTCTCAACGAGCTTCATGAGGTGCATTTCAATTAACAGGTGTGCCTTGTTAAAAGTGAATTTGTTGTGTTCTGACAAGGTACGGTGGTATACAGAAGATAGCCCTATTTGGTAAAAGACCAAGCCCATATTATGGAAAGAACAGCTCAAATAAGCAAATAGAAACGACAGTCCGTCATTGGTTTTAAGACATGAAGGTCAGTCAATCGGGAAAATGTCAAGAACTTTGAAAGTTTCTCAAGTGCAGTCGCAAAAAAACATCAAGCGCTATGAGGAAAATGGCTCTCATGAGGACGGCAACAGGAAAGGAAGACCCAGAGTTACCTCTGCTGCAGAGGATAAGTTCATTAGAGTTACCAGCCTCAGAAATAGCACACCAAATAAATTCTTCACAGAGTTCAAGTAACTGACACATCTCAACATCAACTGTTCAGAGGAGACTGCGTGAATCAGGGCTTCATGGTTGAATTGCTGCAAAGAAACCACTACTAAAGGACACCGATAAGAAGAAGAGACTTGCTTGGGCCAACAAAAACACAAGCAATGGACATTAGACCGGCGGAAATCTGTGAAATTTGAGATTTGTGGTTGCAACCGTCGTGTCTTTGTGAGACGCAGAGTAGGTGAACGGATGATTTCTGCATGTGTGGTTCCCACTGTGAAGCATGGAGGAGGTGTGATGGTGCTTTGCTGGTGACACTGTCAGTGATTTATTTAGAATTCAAGGCACACTTAACCAGCATGGCTACCACAGCATTCTGCAGTGATACGCCATCCCATCTGGTTTGGGCTTAGTGGTACTATCAATTGTTTTTCAACAGGACAATGACCCAACACACCTCCAGACTGTGTAAGGGTTATTTGACCAAGAAGGATGGAGTGGAGTGATGGAGTGCTGCATCAGATGACCTGGCCTCCACAATCACCCGACCTCAACCCAATTCAGATGGTTTGGGATGAGTTGGACCGCATAGTGAAGGAAAAGCAGCCAACAAGTGCTCAGCATATGTGGGAACTCCTTCAAGACTGATGGAAAAGAATTCCAGGTGAATCTGGTTGAGAGAATGCCAAGAGTGTTTAAAGCTGTCATCAAGGCAAAGGGTGGCTACTTTGAAGAATCTCAAATATAAAATATATTTGTTTAACACTTTTTTAGTTACTACATGATTCCATATGTGTTATTTCATAGTTTTGATGTCTTCACTATTATTCTACAATGCAGAAAATAGTAAAAATGAAGAAAAACCCTTGAATGAGTAGGTGTGTCCAAACTTTTGACTGGTGCTGAACATATTGCACTGAAGAGTATGAATGCACAATCAAAGGTTCTGAACATAAGATAAGTTATCAGTTAAGAGTTTAGTACTTAAGAGTTTAGAACATATACTATTTACATCTGAAAAGTTTCCAATGTGAATTAAATAAATAATAATAAAAACATTTCACTTTGAACAACTACCCAATCTAGTGTCCGTTTAAAACCATTATGAGTTACTAAATTTACACTCCCAGGGTCGTTGCTGCTAATTTTGTATCTCTTCAATGGGATCTGCACCCACTGATTTGGCCTAGTTTTTTTGCTTTCTCCTCAAGAAATGCTGGCGGCCATGACAAAAGCCAAATGTGAGTTGGCTTAGGGGTTGGTTTGATGTGGGGGTTTCTTGGGTGTGTCCTTGCCACCACCAAGACAAATCCATCTGTAGAACTTTGGCTGCAGCTCTTTCCCCCCACTCAATCACAACAAACAAACCTGCAGGTTGAGTTCAATAACTACAGGCAGATGGTGACATGCAGGAGGAACCTTTGAATAGGTCAGTAGCCTAGAGAGTAATATTACAATAATTCGATTGCAGTTTTTTTTTATATTCCAAACTTAGTGTTTTGATAACTTTCAAATGTAGTAACAGCTCCATGTAGAATACATAATCCTTTACCTAAAACCATAGAAGCAGTGTTCTGCTAATGTAACATTTTATCTTTCATTGTCGTTCTGCTAATGTAACATTTTATCTTTCATTGTCATTCTCAGTCAAAACAGATACTGTGCCTATCGGCATTTTGTCTGGTGGTAATGTGGCTACCTTGGAAAACATGTCAGAGTTGTCGTACCTTCCTGTGGGGTGTTGCGTATACAATAGGAGGTCCCTGATCCTGGTGAAGAATACAAAGGTTTTCTCCCTCCCCATATTGACTAATATCACTCAATTATAAAAAAAGACAATACAAGTAAAAGTTGTCTGTCCATTCAGAGACATCAGTATCATGCCCATCTGTCAGTCTGGACTTTATCACATCTTCTAGCAAGCCTCCGTGTGCTATCTCCATACATGTTTCTGTGAACACATACACACATAGTCACTGTTCTATTACCAATGGCAGTTTGGATAGGTAATATCTGACACAAACATGTACCATGTTGAAGTTTAAACAAGTCAGACTAAACCTACCTAATTCTGTTCTCTCCATCGACGACTGTTGGTGAGCAGGCAAAAGGTGAGGATGGAGGGGATATCAGCGCCTGGCCCCTCATCAAAGACACTGGTCGGTCACACGCACGCACGCACACACGCACACACACACACAGACAGAGAGAGAGAGAAAGCACTGATTACATTATCAATGGTAGTTATGATTTGCTTGGTGGAACCAACCTGATTGCTGCGTTCTCCTTTATATTTCACTTCGGATATCAAAAAATTTGAAGTGAAATAGAATGGCGAACCCAGCGATTAGGCTGGTTCCACCAGGCTAGGTTATGCCCTGGACATTATATGCATCTAAGAAGTAGAAAATAAGTAACAGATAATAAATTATGTTTCACAATTGGATTATCAAATGTAATAAGCAGCACATAATAAATTATGTTTCACAATTGGGCTCTCAAATGTATGTGGCGGGAGAATCAGAATTAGCTCGGTAACATAGATAATTAACATGTCTTATCTGCTTAATAGGCTTATATGATTAAAACTGTTGAACTCTTGTTATTAGAATATATCCCTTCGGACTCTGGTGTTGGCAGTTGCACTTCCTCCCTCATATGGGCCTCAGTCACCTGGGGCCCAGAGAGGGGAGAAGTCAGGCTTGTCAATCACATGTCCCTGTTGCTATGCAGAATATCAGAAAGACAAGAGGACAGGAGGGAACATTGTCTTCATATGTGGATATGCATCTTTACCTATTACAAACCATGTTAAGGTATGGCGTGATTAGTGGGGAGCCAATTACTTGTCTCCACAATGTCTGTGCCCAATCAATCCCTCCTTCGGCTTTGGGGAGATAAAGTCTGAGACAGGATGTGTGGGGTAGTGTATGGAACCATTGTACGTCATCTCTGATGTTGCACCTGCTGGGTTCTAATTTTTCTGAGTAAATAACTCATGGACACTAATTCTTCCCAAAGGGTCGACACAGCTGTGTTCAGTCAAAGACATGTTCCCACTATCACAAATATATACAGACCAAAATGGAGCTCTCTCTCACTGTTCAAATAAACCTACCATTAAAATTATAGACTGATCATTTCTTTGTCAGTGGGCAAACGTACAAAATCAGCAGGGGATCAAATACTTTTTTCCCCTCACTGTAGACTGTATGTGGGAGGTCCGCGACAACCAGTAGGTATTGAGATACTTCCTTGGTTCCAATGCGGATTGATAGCGCACACACCCCTTTAGCGGTGAATGTCGTCTGGGGAGTCGTTCCCAGTGGAAATCTGAACGTTTTCGGGAAACAAGGGGATGGCAGTTAGCCGTTTTCGAAATTGCGTTGAACATTTCCAAACAGATTGCGCCGACCAGGTTGCCAGTATGGGTTGCGTCAGTTGCTTACATTGAACCCACGTCGTTGCTGTCACGCCCTGACCTTAGAGAGCCTTTTCATTTCTCGATTTGGTTAGGTCAGGGTGTGATTTGGGTGGGCATTCTAGTTTTTCTATTACTTTGTTGGCCGGGTATGGTTCCCAATCAGAGGCAGCTGTCTATCGTTGTCTCTGATTGGGGATCATACTTAGGCAGCCTTTTTTCACACCTTAGTTTGTGGGATCTTGTTTTTAGTACTGTGCTGTATGCCCTACTGAACGTTACGTTTTCGTTTGTATTTCTTTTGTTTTCGGTGTTCATTTAATAAATTTAAAATGTACGCCTACCACGCTGCACCTTGGTCCGATCCTTCCATCAACGAGCATAACAGTTGCACAATGTATTGCATGTAGCCTTTGAAGAATGTGGTGAATTCAACGGAGTTGGCATATTTATTTGTGACCAGACTTGGTTGGTTTTCCAATCCATTAGTGGTACCAAACAGTCAATCAAATCTATCCCAATCAGCATCCGTTCAGTGTCAATGCTAGTCACGTACACAGGGTGGATCAGTGACACACTTTCGAAGTTGAGTTTAAGTAGGAGACACTTGGTTAGAGGCGAGGTAGCTTGGGTGAAACCTTGAAGTTTCGTGTTGCAACGTTCTGTCTTCAACCAACGTTTTGCTGGGTCCACTGCCCTTTTGAGTTCATCCAGCAAAGTTTCAGATATGAGGGAAATCGTCGAACCTGAATCTATCAGAGCATCACAGGTCAAACAGTCCTCTAAGACTGCTTTAAGGTATGGCCTGTTCAAGTAGTTTGTTCTCGTCATATCCCCAATAAAGTGGAGTGGTTTGGAAGAACGGAGCGGCTTGTGGTCTGTGTCAATTTTCAAGACAGATAACCCACCTTCGTGACAGAGTGGGTCCTCTATCGGAATGGGAGACGATTCATCTGTTGCAACGCTGCTTACCTTGTCCATCTCCACATCTGTATCAAAGTCTGTAGACAAAACCTGCGGGCTTGTGTCTAGAACAAGCGGTCACTGGACAGGGATTTGAGTGAGGGCGAGGGTAATGGGAATGTTGACCTCCTCGCGAATGTTGTGAATTTCGGCGGACTCGGTCTCCGGCAATTGTACGCCTAGTCACGATGACTTATCCTTGTCCTCTTTCTCAAATGTAAACTGCTGCAGTACATCTCTAATCAGAGTTTCTACAGTGCCTTGCAAAAGTATTCATCCCCCTTGGTGTTTTTCCCATTTTGTTGCATTACAACCTGTAATTTAAATAGATTTTTATTTGGATTTCATGTAATGGACATACACAAAATAGTCCAAATTGGTGAAGTGAAATTAAAAAATGTACTTCTTTAAAATAATTCTCAAATATAAAAAACGGAAAAGTGGTGTGTGCATATGTATTCACCCACTTTGCTATGAAGCCCCTAAATAAGATCTGGTGCAACCAATTACCTTCAGAAGTCACATAGTTAGTTAAATAAAGGCCACCTGTGTGCAATCTGTGTCACATGATCTGTCCCATGATCTCAGTATATATACACCTGTTCTGAAAGGCCCCAGAGCCTGCAACACCACTAAGCAAGGGGCACCATGAAGACCAAGGAGCTCTCCAAACAGGTCAGGGACAAAGTTGTGGAGAAGGTACAGATCAGGCTTGGGTTATAAAAAAATATACAAAACTTTGAAAATCCCACGGAGCACCATTAAATCCATTATTAAAAATGGAAAGAATATGGCACCACCACAAACCTGCCAAGAGAGGGTCGCCCACCAAAACTCATGGACCAGGCAAGGAGGGCATTAATCAGAGAGGCAACAAAGAGATAACCCTGAAGGAGCTGAAAAGCTCCACAGCGGAGATTGGAGTATCTGTCCATAGGACCACTTTAAGCCGTACACTCCACAGAGCAATGGCTTTACGGAAGAGTGGCCAGAAAAAAAGCCATTGCTTAAAGAAAAAAAATAAGCAAACAAGTTCACCAAAAGGCATGTGGGAGACTCCCCAAACATATGGAAGAAGGTACTCTGGTCAGAGGTGACTAAAAGTGAGCTTTTTGGCCATCAAGGAAAACGCTATGACTGGCGCAAACCCAACACCTCTCATCACCCTGAGAACATCACCATGTTTTTCCATCGGCAGGGAATGAGAAATTGGTCAGAATTGAAGGAATGATGGATGGCGCTAAATACAGGGAAATTCTGTTGCATCTTCAAAGTGGTAGGCATGTTGTGTAAATCAAATGGTACAAAACCCCCAAAAATCAATTTGAATTCCAGGTTGTAAGGCAACAAAATAGGAAACATACTTTCGCAAAGCACTGTATTGTTTCAGTTAATGATTAGATCGTTTAACACTTTGTTGCCCTTGTTACACTTGTTACCCTTGCGTCCTGACCCTTTGGGAGGGTTAGGTGCAGGGATGTAGCGGCCAGGTCGATCTCTACGGGACTTGTTAGGTTGGACGTTCATCATAGCTATCTTTACTGCGATGGTTATCGGTGTGGTGGTTACTTGGTAGCCACCCCCTTTGTGCGTCATCTTTTACCGCACCTGTCCCTGATGCCGCACCTTTCAATTGGAGTGATTGTTCCCGCCCAAGCATGAAAACCGAGCTGTCCGGGCTTTTAGTCCGGCTTGCTTTTGATGCTTCAAAAGCTCTGCTCGCAAGCTCTTGGAGTGTCGAGATCGACAAACCAATGTGGGCAGTAGGGCCCAAGCAGTTAATGAAGTTGGGAGACATGTTTGACAGAAACAGTTGTTTGAATGGTAATAGCTCTTCCATTCCTGTTTCAGTGAGCATGCCAAAGTAAGCTGAACAAAGCCTATGATAGTAGGCTTGTGGGTGTTCATTTTGAGCTTGTTTGATATTGTTAGTAAATGAGCTGTTGTGTTGGCGAGTCACAGAACCACTTAATTCTATTTTCAAAACCGTTGCATGTTTAGCGTAGTCGTTTTGCACATGTCGCTCTTGTAGATGGATGAACCTTGTCACGTGTCTGTTGGTGTCATGGGTCCTAGGTGTAGCTGGTGTAGAGAGTCAGGCGCAGGACAGCAGATATGAGTAATCAACGTACTTTTACTCAAAATGTCAAATATACAAAGTAACAAATACACGCACACCATGACAGACCGAAAATACAATAAACAATCACTCAACGGCCTGAGGAGAGACACACGGAGCGAGGGGTTAATGCGGTAATCGGGTGGAAGTTGTAACCTATAACAAACATCGTTCACTCTCCTCAGGACTTTAAATGGCCCCACAAACCGCGGACCCAGCTTCCGGCAGGGCAGGCGGAGGGGCAGGTTTCGGGTCGAAAGCCAGACCCGGTCCCCCGGTGCGAACACCGGGGCCTCACTGCGGTGGCGGTCTGTGTTCTCCTTTTGGAGCATCACGGCCTGCTGAAGGTGAACATGGACAGCTTCCCATGTCTCCTCTGCGCGCCTGAACCAGTCATCCACTGCAGGAACCTCGGTCTGACTCTGATGCCAAGGCGCCAGAACCGGCTGGTACCCCAGTACGCACTGGAAGGGAGAGAGGTTAGTGAAGGAGTGGCGAAGCGAGTTCTGTGCCATCTCAGCCCCGGGCACGAACGCCGCCCACTCCCCTGGCCGGTCCTGGCAATAGGACCGCAAAAACCTGCCCACATCCTGGTTTACTCTCTCCACCTGCCCATTACTCTCAGGGCAGATCAAGATCCCCAGACGTACCATGAACGCCTTCCAGACCCTAGACGTGAACTGGGGACCTCGATCAGACACTATGTCCTCAGGCACCCCGTAGTGCCGGAAGACGTGCGTAAACAGGGCCTCCACAGTCTGCAGGGCCGTAGGGTGACCGGGCAGAGGGAGGAGATGACAGGACTTAGAGAAATGATCCACAACGACCAGGATCGCGGTGTTACCCTGTGAGAGTTGAAGATCGGTCAGAAAATCCACCGACAGGTGCGACCAAGGCCGTTGTGGAACGGGTAAGGGATGTAGCTTACCTCTGGGCAGGCGCCTAGGAGCCTTACACTGGGCGCACACCGAGCAGGAGGAAACATAAACCCTCACGTCCTTAGCCAAGATAGGCCACCAGTACCTCCCACTCAAACAGCGCACTGTCCGACCGATCCCAGGATGACCAGAGGAGGGTGACGTGTGGGCCCAATAGATCAACCGGTCACGAACAGCAGACGGGATGTTCAGACGCCCAGCGGGACACTGGGCGGGAGCGGGCTCTGCACGTAATGCCTGCTCAATGTCTGTGTCCAGCTCCCACACTACCGGCGCCACCAGGCAGGAGGCGGGGAGTATGGGAGTGGGATCCATGGGCCGCTCCTCTGTGTCATACATCGTTCTGGGAACCTGGTCTGTAGGATAGAGTGAAAACAAAACGGGTAAAGAACATAGCCCACCTTGCCTGGCGAGGGTTCAGTCTCCTCGCCGCCCGGATTTACTCCAGATTACAGTGGTCAGTCCAGATGAGAAAAGGGTGTTTAGCCCCCTCAAGCCAATGTCTCCACACCTTCAAGGCCTTGACGACAGCCAACAGCTCCCGGTCGCCCACGTCATAGTTTCGCTCCACCGGGCTGAGCTTCTTCGAGAAGAAAACACAGGGGCGGAGCTTCAGTGGCGTAACCGAGCGCTGAGAGAGCACAGCTCCTATCCCAGCCTCGGATGCGTCCACCTCCACTATAAATGCTAAAGAGGGATCTGGATGGACCAGCACGGGAGCCGAGGTAAACAGAGCCCTCAGGTGACTAAAAGCCCTGTCCGCCTCAGCTGACCACTGCAAGTGTACCAGTCCCCCCTTCAGCAGTGAGGTAATGGGAGCCGCTACCTGACCAAAACCCTGGATAAACCTCTAGTAGTAGTTGGCAAACCCTAAGAACCGCTGCACCTCCTTTACCGTGGTGGGAGTGGGCCAATTACGCACGGCTGAAATGCGGTCACTCTCCATCTCTACCCCTGAGGTGGAAATGCGATACCCTAGGAAGGAGACGGACTGCTGGAAGAACAGGCATTTCTCAGCCTTGACATACAGGTCATGCTCCAACAGGCGACCAAGCACCCTGCACACCAGGGACACATGCTCGGCGCGTGTAGTGGAGTATGTCAAAATGTCATCAATGTACACCACTACACCCTACACAATCTCGTCTACAAAGGCTTGGAAGACTGATGGCGCATTCATTAACCCGTACGGCATGACGAGGTACTCATAGTGCCCTGAGGTGGTACTGAAAGCCGTCTTCCACTCGTCTCCCTCCCGGATACACACCAGGTTGTAAGCGCTCCTGAGATCTAGTTTGATGAAGAAGTGCGCCCCGTGCATTGACTCAATCGCTGTGGCTATGAGCGGTAGCGGGTAACTATACCTCACAGTGATCTGGTTCAGACCCCGATAGTCAATACATGGGCGCAGACCTCCCTCCTTCTTCTTCACAAAAAAGAAACTTGAGTAGGCGAGTGAAGTGGTGGACCGAATGTACCCCTTACGCAGGGATTCCAATTTGTAAGTCGCTCTGGATAAGAGCATCTGCTAAATGACGTAAATGGAAATGGATTCGGAGACATATGTTTCCATAGCCCCCGTCTCCGCCTGTGAGAGGGGTCTACCAGGAGATTAATCGCACAATCGCCCCGTCGATGAGGTGGTAATTGAGTCGCCTTCTTTTTGGAGAAGGCGAGAGCCAAATTGGCATATTCAGGGGGAATGCGCACTATGGAGACCTGGTCTGGACTCTCCACTGTAGTAGCACCAATGGAAACCCCTAAACACCTCCCCGAGCACTCTCGCGACCACCCGGTGAGAGCCCTCTGTGGCCAAGAAACAGTGGGGTTATGACAAGCTAACCAGGGTAGGCCTAGCACCACGGTAAACGCAGGAGAGTCAATAAGGAAGAGACTAATTCTCTCCTTGTGACCCCCCAGCGTCACCATGCCCAGAGGAGCGGTGACCTCCCTAATCAACCCTGACCCTAATGGTCGACTAAGGCGTGAACGGGGAAGGGCACAGCCACGGGAACAATGGGGATCCCTAAACTATGGGCGAACGCTCTATCAATAAAATTCCCAGCCGCGCCTGAATCGACAAGCGCCTTATGCTGGGAATGCGGGGAAAACTCAGGGAAAGAGACATACACAAACTCATGTGCAACAGAGGGCTCTGGGTGAGAATGGTGCTGGCTCACCTGGGGTGACGCCAGAGCGCCCTGCCTGCTGTCTCGATACCTAGAGGAACCAACCCGGCACCGACCGGCAGTGTGACCTCTGCGGCCACAGATGGTGCACGAGCTGGAATCCCCTCCGGTCTCCCTGCGCACAGCCCCTCCCAGCTCCATGGGTATCGGAGAGGGGGTGCGTGGGGATGGAACCAACAGGCCCCGATCGTCCGCGGGTAGCCAGCAGGTTGTCCAGCCAGATGGACAGGTCCACTAGCTGATCGAACGTCAGGGTGGTGTCTGCACGCCAACTCCCGACAGATGTCCTCGCACAGACTGCAGCGATACTGGTCGATCAGGGCCCTGTCGCTCCATCCCACGCCGGCAGCCAGGGTCCGAAACTCCAAGGCGAACTCCTGTGCACTCCTCGTCCCCTGCCTCAGATGGAAGAGGCGGTCACCTGCCGCTCTACCCTCGGGCGGGCGGTCGAAGACTGCCCGGAAACGGCAGGTGAACTCCTCAAATTGGTCCAACGCCGCATCTCCCTCTCTCCACATGGCGTTGGCCCACTCCAGGGCTTTCCTGGTGAGGCATGAGACGAGGGCGGACACCCTCTCACGGCCCGAAGGAGCCGGGTGGACGGTGGCCAGGTATAGGTCCAGTTGTAAAAGGAACCCCTGGCAGTTCGCAGCCTTCCCATCGTATTCCTGGGGCAGGGAGAGACGAATCCCACTGGGACCAGGAGAAGGAGGGGCGCTTAGGGGAGACCCCGGTTGTGCTGGTGGAGGCACTGGGAGAACTTCCTGTCTCTCCCAGAGGTCCATTGTCTGGACAACGCAGTCCATGGCGGTGCCAAGATGGTGGAGCATTGCTGCGTGCTCCCGGACACGCTCCTAGACACCTGTACCCGGGGTACCTGCTCCTGCTGACTCCATAGCTTCGGTCCGGAATTCTGTAACGGACATTCCTGGGACATTCCCCTGTTGTCCCAAAAACTGGAAAAGGCCGTAATCCAGATGTACCCTGGCCATGCACCGGAGGTCGATGGACTCCCAGTGGAGTTTTATCAAAAATTCTGGGGAATAATTGGACTGGACTTCTTTTGCATTAATACGTCGGGGTAGGAGAGTTGCCGATGAGCTGCCGTCGGGTGCTCTGACTCTCCTTCCCAAAAAAGGGAAATTGTGTGAACTTAAGAACTGGAGGCCTGTGGCATTGGTGCGGACTGCAAGATATTTGCCAAGGTCCTCTCTAACAGACTGAAGACCCATGTGGGCTCTATAGTACACAAGGATCAGACATATTGTGTACTGAGACACTCAATCAGGGACTACTTGTTCTTAATCAGGGACATGTTGGACTTGTCGAGAGGTTCTAATGTGAACTTTGGACTGGTCTCTCTAGATCAAGAGAAGGCTTTTGATAGAGTGGGCCATGAGTATCTGTTTAATGTGATGTCTGTGTTTGGGGAAAGGTTTTTGGCCTGTGTGAGGATATTGTATGCTGAAGCGTCATGTATGGTCAAGGTGGGTGGAGGGCTCAGTAGGCCAGTCTGGGTGAGGTGGAGCATTAGACAACGATGCCCTCTATCGGGGCAGTTATATACACTAGCCAATGAGCCGGGAGGAGACTGCAGGGAGAGTGCTGGACAGGCATGGGTGTGTTGACAGGCGTAAAAGACTCATCGTATGCTGATGACGTTTCTGTGATGGGCAGGGACGGGCAGGATATGCAAGCACTACAGAATAGTCTTTTTAGACATTTAAAACATATATTTTACATATTATTTAACTAGGTAAGTCAGTTAAGAACAAATTCTTATTTACAATGATGGCCTACTGGGGAACAGTGGGGTAACTGCCTTGTTCAGGGGCAGAACAACAGATTCTTACCTTGTGAGCTCCAGGATTCGATCCCAGCAACCTTTCGGTTACTATCCCAATGCTCTAACCACTTGGCTACCTGCCACCCCTTCATCAGCTAAGGTGAACTGGGACAAGAGTAAAGCTTTTCCCCCCCTCCCTCCTCCATCCCCCTCTGCTTCCAGGGGGTTTGCAAGTGGGGTTGTGAAGAGCTTAACATTTTGGGGGTGTACCTGGGCTAGAACAGGTGGGTCAGGAAGAACTGGGAGGGGCTGTCACAGGCAGTGGTGTCAAGACTGGCCAGTATGAGGTGGCTCCTGTCACAAGTGTCTTATAGAGGGAGGGTGCTGATAATCAACAACCTGGTGGTATCTTCCCTGTGGCATAAACTATCTGTCCTGCAACGCAAGCTGGTGGATCTTTTCTGGTCGTGCCATCACTGGCTGAGGGCAGCTGTGTTGTACATGTCCGTCCACGAAGGAGGACAGGGCCTAAAAGGCGGCGCAGAGACTGCAGTAGCATACTGATGTTGACTGGAGGGAACCAGCATACACGCTGCTGAGGAGAGCTGGCGGACTAGGGTTGGACTGGCAGCTGTTCCTCATGAAGCTGGAGAGGCTGAGTACAGCAAGTCTTTCAGACTTTTACTCTGTGGTGCTGAGGGCCTGGCAGCTATTAAGGCCCACACGAGAAGGGGGTGTGGAAGGAGCCTTTCTTCAACAACCCAGCCATCCCTTTGAATTCGGTTCAGTCAGCCACCCTGCAGAGGCGACTGATGGCAGCCGGTTTACTAAGGCTGGGTGACCTGCGACTGCTGGGAGAGGAGGGGTGGAAAACCCCGGAAGTCCTGGCACAACAAACAGGAATAACATCTGTTTGGCTGCTGGAGAGATTCCTGGAAGAGGTCCAGAAGGCATTGTCTGAGCCGGTAAGGGGGGTGTTTGAGCGGCCAATGAGGGAGGGGCCACCAATTCTTCCGCCACTGCAGGTGACGGCAGAGACTGGGGACTAGCAAGGGGGTCTGGAGGACTTGTTTGATTTTAACACTCCAAGCCTGGGGGAGTTTGAGAGGGTAGGAGGTAAAGCCCTCTACAACCTCTGCATTAAGTTAAGGAACATTAGGAGCCTAACAGGAGTGAAGGCACATCAGTGTCAGTGGGTATGTGGGGCGGTCACACCCTGATCTGTTTCACCTATCTTTGTGATTGTCTCCAACCCCTCCAGGTGTCACCCATCTTCCCCATAAACCCCTGTGTATTTATACCTGTGTTCTCTGTTTGTTTGTTGCCAGTTCGTCTTGTTTGTCAAGTCAACCAGCATTTTTGTTCTCAGCTCCTGCTTTTCCCAGTCTCTCTCTTTCTCGCCCTCCTGGTTTTGACCCTTGCCTGTCCTGACTCTGAGCCCGCCTGCCTGACCACTCTGCCTGCCCCTGACCCTGAGCCTGCCTGCCGACCTGTACCTTTGCCCCACCTCTGGATTATTGAACTCTGATTACCCTTGCACTGAGCATGCCTGCTGTCCGGTACAGTTGCCCCACCCCTGGTTTACTGACCCCTGCCTGCCTTGACCTGTCTATTGCCTGCCCCTGTTGGATTATTAAACCATTGTTAATTCGACGTGTCTGCATCTGGGTCTTACCTTCATACCTGATAGGCAGAGAGTATGGTGGGTTTTATATGGAGGGGGCTCTACCAACCCCCAGTATCAAAGAGGCCAGGAGACCTCCAGTGGAGGGTTCTACATGGAGCCCTGGCCACTAACAGCTGTTTGGCACGGGTTGAACCAGGAGTTGGGCAGGGGTGTCCATTCTGTGTTATGTGTGAAACTGTGATTCATCTGTTTTCTGTGGGCGACAGGTTAATGCCATTAATGTCTCTGTTGGAATGTCTGTGTGAGAGGTTGGGGGTGGGTCTTACTGTTGGAATGCCTATAATGGGGTACAGGTATTCAAATAAGGAGAAAGCCAAATGTGTGTTGAATTTTCTGTTTGCTCAGGTAAAGTTGACTATTTGGCTAACAAGGAGGAACAGGGTAAAATATGGGGGGATAACAGACCCTTTACTATTATTTAATGGGATGGTCTCTGTGTGCCTTAGGGTGGAATTTCAGTTCTATAAAATAATAAGTGTGGAGATGTTTCGGGGGGGGGGGGGGCTGTCTGTAAAGCTTGGGAAGATGTTTTGGATATACAGTTGTAGAAGTGGTGAGGTTTTGGTTATTGTGATGTGTTGTTTTGTGGGGTACAGGGCAAGGTGAGTATGGTACATGTATGCAGTACAGGATATGTTTTGTTGTTAGGTGGGGGTAGTGAGTCTCTCTCTCTCTAACTACCCCGATGCATACAAGGCCCTTCTCCGCCCTCCTTTCGGCAAATCTGACCATGACTCAATTTTGCTACTCCTTTCCTATAGGCAGAAACTCAAACAAGATGTACCCATGCTAATGACTATTCAACGCTGACCTGACCAATCGGAATCCACGCTTCAAGACTGTTTTGATCACGCAGACTGTGATATGTTCCGGGATTAACCAAAAAAACGTGGATAGATGGCGGCAATCGCGCAAAACTGAAAGCGCGAACCACCGCATTTAACCATGGAAAGGGGACTGGGAATATGGCCGAATACAAACAACGTAGTTATTCCCTCCGCAAGGCAATCAAACAAGCAAAATGTCAGTATAGAGACAAAGTGGAGTCGCAATTCAATGGCTCAGACACGAGAAGTATGTGGCAGGGTCTACAGACAATCACAGACTACAAAAGGAAAACCAGCCATGTCACAGACTCCGACGTCTTGCTTCCAGACAAGCTAAACACCATCTTTACCCGGTTTGACGATAATACAGTGAGTAAGACATTTAAATGTTTTAACCCTCCCAAGGCTGCCGGCCCAGACGGCATCCTTAGCTGCATCTTCAGAGCATGCGCAGACCAGCTGGCTGGTGTGTTTACAGACATATTCAATCTCTCCCTATCCCAGTCTGCTGTCCCCACATGCTTCCAGATGGCCACCATTGTTCCTGTACCCAGGAATGCAAAGGTAACTGAACTAAATGACTATCACCCAGTAGCACTCACTTCTGTCATTATGAAGTGCTTTGAGTGACAAGTCAAGGATCATATCACCTCCCCCTTACCTGTCACCCTAGACCCACTTCAATTTGCTTACCGCCCCAATAGGTCCACAAACAAAGCAATCCCCATCACACTGCACACTGCCCTATCCCATTTGGACAGGAGGAATACCAATGTAAGAATGCCATTGACTATAGCTCAGCATTTAACACCATAGTACCCTCCAAGCTCATCATTAAGCTTTAGACTCTGGGTCTCAACCCTGCCCTGTGCAATTGGGTCCTGGACTTCCTGACGGGCCGCCCCCAGGTGGTGAAGGTAGGAAACAACATCTCCACTTCGCAGATCCTCAACACAGGGGCCCCACAAGGATGCGCGCTCAACTCCCTCCTGTACTCCCTGTACACCCATGACTGCGTGGCCATGCACGCCTCCAACTCAATCATCAAGGTGGCAGACAACAGTAGTAGGCTTGATCACCAACAATGATGAGACAGCCTATAGGGAGGAGGTGAGGGCACTCGGAGTGTGGTGTCAGGAAAACAACCTCTCACTCAATGTCAACAAAACAAAGGAGAGGATCGTGGACTTCAGGAAACAGCAGAGAGAGTATCCCCCTATCCACATCGACGGAACAGCAGTGAAGAAGGTTGAAAGTTAAGTTCCTCAGCGTACACATCATGGACAAACTGAAATGATCCACCCACACAGACAGTGTGGTGAAGAAGGCGCAACAGTGCCTCTTCAACCTCAGGAGGATGAAGAAATTTGGCTTGCCACCTGCAACCCTCACAAAAACTTTTACAGATGCACAATTGAGAGTGTCCTGTCGGGCTGTATCACCGGCAGGTACGGCAACTGCACCGCCCACAACTGCAGGGCTCTGCAGAGGGTGGTGCGGTCTGCACAACACATCCCTGGGGGCAAACTACCTGCCCTCTAGGACACCTACAGCAGCAGATGTCACAGGAAGGTCAAAAAGATCACCAAGGACAACAAACACCCGAGCCACTGCCTGTTCACCCCACTACCATACAGAATAGGAGGTTAGTACAGGTGCATCAAAGCTGGGACCGAGAGACTGAAAAACAGCTTCTATCTCAAGGCCATCAGACTGTTAAACAGCCGTCACTAACACCGAGAGGCTGCTGCCGAGACGTGGCTGGTTTTCTTTTTGTAGTCCTTGATTGCCTGTAGACCCTGCCACATACGTCTCGTCTGAGCCGTTGAATTGCGACTCCACTTTGTCCCTATACCGACATTTTGCTTGTTTGATTGCCTTGCGGAGGGAATAACTAAAATGTTTGTATTGGGCCATATTTCCAGTCATCTTTCCATGGTTAAATGCGGTGCTTTGCACTTTCAGTTTTGCGCAAATGCCGCCATCTTTCCACAGTTTCTGGTTAGGGTAGGTTTTAATAGTCACAGTGGGTTCAATATCTCCAATGCGCTTCCTTAAACTCACTCACCGAATCAATGTATAAATCGATATTATTCTCTGAGGCTTCCTGGAACATACCCCAGTCCGCGTGATCAAAACAATCTTGAAGCGTGTATTGCGATTGGTCAGACCAGCGTTGAATTGTCATGGGTACATCCTATTTGAGTTTCTGCCTATAGGACGGGAGGAGCAAAATGGAGTCGTGGTCAGATTTTCCGAAGGCAGGGTGGGGAGGGCATTGTATGCATCACGGAAATTAGAGTAGCGGTGATCCAGTGTATTGCCCGCACAAGTGCTACAATCAAGATGCTGATAGAATTTAGGAAGCCTTGTTCTCAAATTTGCTTTGTTAAAATCCACAGCTACAATAAATGCAGTCTCAGGATATATGGTTTGCAGTTGGCATAGAGTCCAGTGAAGTTCCTTGAGAGCCGTCCTGGTATCGGCTTGGGGGGAAATACACAGCTGTGACAATAACAGATGAGAATTCTCTTGGGAGATAATATGGTCAGCATTTGATTGTGAGGAATTCTAGGTCAGGTGAACAAAAGGACTTGAGTTCCTATATGTTGTTACGATTACACCATGAATTGTTAATCATGAAGCATACACCCCCACCCTTCTTCTTCCCCGAGAGATGTTTATTTCTGTTGGCGCAATGCATAAAGAATCCCGGTCGCTGTACCGACTCCGACAACATATCCCGAGAGAGCCATTTTTCCGTGAAACAGAGTATGTTACAATCCTTGATGTCCCTCTAGAAAGCAACCCTTGCCCTAATTTCGCCTACCTTGCTATCTAGAGACTGGACATTGGCGAGTAATATACTCGGAAGCGGTGGGTGGTGTGCACGCCTCTGAAGTCTGACCAGAAGCACGCTCCATCTACCTCTTCTGCGGCGACATTGTTTTGGGTCGGCCTCTGGAATCAGATCAAATGCCCTGGGTGGTGGTGCGAACAAAGGATCCGCTTCGGGAAAGTCGTATTCCTGGTCATAATGTTGGTAAGTTGATGTCGATCTGATATCCAATAGTTCTTCCCGGCTGTATGTAATAGCACTTAAGATTTTCTGGGCTAACAATGTAAGAAATAATACATAAAAAAAAAAAATACTGCATAGTTTCCTCAGGACTAGTAGCGAGGCAACCCTCTCTGTCGGCACCATCAAGCTTACATCCAGTCCTCCCTCTCATCATCGCGCTCTCCTTCTAAAACTAAAGAGGACATCAGTAGGCCTAGATCGTGTGCACAGATATTACCTTTTTGGGGGGGGGGGGGGGGTAACTTTGCCTTGTGCTTCTCCGAGCATGCTCTTTGTATATCCTAGGTCTATAGCCAATAGTATAGGCTATGGATCCTTTGATTGAGACGCACTTGATATTTTGCGTGTCCAGCAGAGAATCAGGTATGAGGGGGAGCATCGGGCACAGATGAGATATAATAATAACTAATTCTGAAACACTGAGCAATATTAATGGATTAAAAAATTACATGACCCTCCCCTGGACTATATTTTTAAATACTAAACCATCCCCTGACTGAAATTGAAAAAGCATGAGCCTCCCCCATTTTCCTTTGGGTAACAATTGAGTCAATTTCGACCGCTCCCTAGCTAGCTAACTACAACACACAGGTATAGTTACTCTTAAGACTAATATGAGTCATCAAGCCAAAGAAATTCCTTTACTATCCACCATCATCATCATCATCAAAACATTTATACAGTTTTGCTCAAAATGAGAAGCACTGAGGCTAGTTAGCTAGCTATAACGTTATACTAAAGTAACTTTTAGGTATAGCAAACAACACAGTTATCTAAACTTGGCTTGTAGGGGTTCTTGCAAGCCCCGTTATGGCGGAATCGATCCCCAAATTGTACTGTACTGAACAACACTGTCTCGGTTAAAAGAGAGATTATATTGCTAGCTAGCTGCCGACAGCAAAACAACTTAGTCGTTTGTCATTTATCCTCCTGAGTCCTGGTCCTGCTGGTCTAGGCTGCCACAGCTGCTTGCTCCTCTTCAGTGTATTCCAGCTCAAATAAATATGCCTTTATGTTCCTATCTAAAAGAACATAAATAAATAAAAATGTCATCCAGCTCTTCTTGGAAAAAGGAATCATCATAAATAGCCATTGTAGCTAATTATTTAGCAGTCTTGGATAGAGAGTGAACCTGTAAACTAGTACCACCCCTGTTTTGAAACACCTGTGTTCGAGGGTGGGAACAAGGACGTATGGCTCTCGTCAGACTGTAGTCTTTACAAAAGCCAGGGAAAATGAGTCAACCTAGATATCCTGCAATGTCGTGGCAGATAGGAACATCGTTGAGACAAGTCCAATGGCTTTATTGAACAAGGACAACCATATCTACTCAAGTGAGCGTGCAATATGCAAAACACAAATGCCACAATAATTGCTACAAAACATAACTCCATTCCTTTAAGATCAGACAGCAGGCTCAATCAACCAATGACGCCATTGGTTGAACTCTCCCAGCCCCAAAATAAAAAAAATACTGCTACACTGCATAATTATGTTTGAAACACCCTCTCATTACTCATAATTATGTAGGCAAACTGGAGAAACACAACACAAATAATGTCTAGTGTTGAAGTTTCCCTTTTATGCCGTTAACAATATTGTCAGTGCTATAATATTATTTGTGCTATCAAGCCTTTTAACTTTTTTCCTTTTTTGATGTTGTTAAACATAATTCTAAGTCAGCTAACATTGCTTAATAATAAAATCTTACGAATTTTGAACATTTCCATTTGTATCATTTTTACCATATTCATTACAGGACTTTTATTCTGAAGGGAAAATTCCGAGCGTATAGTTATCATATTTATTACATGACTTTTATTCTGAAGGAAAATGTCCGAGCTCACGACCTTATTTATTGCCAGGTCTTGCTGTCTTCAAAGAGGTGCGGTGTAGCTAGCTAGCTAGTTAGTTAGTTAGTTAGTTAGTTAGTTAGTTAGTTAGTTAGTGAGTGTATGACCACCGTCAACAGATTTCAGAACACAATTTCCGTCAAACAGAAAAGTTTGAATCTGTGTAATCCGGGATCAATGGTCGGGCACCAGGTTGCTATAACATATGATGTAATTAGCTGATATGTAAGATACCTATCCATGCACATAAGATCTAGCATGCGTCAGCAACGTCTGGATATAGGAACGTGCCCATATGCTGCGTTAGTAACCAAGTGTGAAGTGGGAATTTACCACCTTAAGAGTTAAATAGAGGATGGAGAAAACCCGTTATGGTATTGACATTGAGGGCTTGCACCATTTTAAAGTATTCAACTGGGTGAGCCTTCCTATGGGTGAAGGAAGGATCACATAATTCCATCCGGGTCATCAGGGGTATCAACCAATGAATTATACTCGTGAGCAAACACTGAATAACTGTAGGTGGCAGTAAATCACCAACCAATTGGCTTTATACCTGTTCAAACAACACACTAGCTGTCACTAGCTATGCACCCTATCAACTTGTCTGCCAACTCATAGAAATAGTAGAAAAAGAAAATTGACTACTTCAAAATAGAGATGGTCTCAATGGCGCTACAATGGTGGTAAAGTCAGAGTTCCCACTTTGTTACTAATGCAGAAAAGACTGTTAAAAAAAATAGTTCGATGCACAGCGCGCGAGACAAAATGACGAGTGTGTTGTTCATCATTGTCTACAATGGAACAATGTTACCACAATGTAAATGTACAGAGATACAGTGTAACAAAGTGAAATGTGTAATTAGACAAGATGTAAATACAGGCCATCTGCTTCGATAGGTAAACAGCGGTCTCGTATTAAAAGGGGCGTTTATATTCTCTTGACCTTGCCTCTTTTTTTGTTCCTGTCTGTTAATTGGTCGGATATTTTAACTACACCCTATCGGTGCCTAAAGAGTCTATCTCCACCTACAATTATGGTCGGTTTGCCTCCTCCCCTTATGCCAGTCTGCCCCGAAAAGTGACCAAAACAATACGCATCACAAAGAAAGACTACAGCAATTTTAGTGAACCGTACAGTGCGGGAAAACGGCCGCAGCTCAGCGTCGCAATCTCCAGTTGCTTTGCGAATATATACTACAGTGATCGATTGAGAGATGGTTTCGCCAGTGACAGTGGTAAGTTTGGCTATTTGATGTCACACGTAGAAATATGGGCATTTAAATCAAAATGTGCCATTAAGAATATATTCAGATTTGATCAGTGTCACGGGGTTGATTTGAAGGCCTGGGCTAATAGAGATAAAGGAAGGCTCGTTAGCTCTACAGGGGTTGTATGTCTTGCTTGTCAGTGTGACGGGTAGGCTATAGGCCTGTCTTGTATGTCTCGTTTTTCCTCCAATGACGAGCATTATCATACCACAGGCGCACATAGGACCTAGTTTACCCTAAATAGGCCTACAGAACAGCACGTGATCATGAAAGCATGTCCGTGTTTATTTCGCGATTGTCACCCACAAAATGTTTGTTATTCATTCTGCCTCTATGGATGTGCAGAGGTTGATAATGATCCATACAATGAGCTGCGAGAACTCGGCATGCATTTTAGGGTTTCGGTAATACTAGACCAGACAGATGCCCACGCAATTCATTGCCGGTGGTCTATTGATGCTATGCGGTATCTCTTTGATGATGTGATGATCAGTTGTTGTAGTAGCTACCACTTCAAAACAAATCTGCCTTGATTATAGAGGCAAATCATCATTTTCTAAGCATAAACGTAAATAGCCTAATAAGTCCGTGAATATTTTTCGACAGACATGCGTGATCGTATTTTTTTCGTCTCGAATTTTTCTTTGTCTTGGTCCTTTCTAAAATGTTCCAAAACCGAAACCTATCATGTGACTGAACTATTTGTCTTTTTTTCCTGTACCCTCCAGTAACGGATGCACTGAAGAGCTGTCCCGTTGTGGCTTTGCTATACCTTTTCACCACTCTACTGAGCCTCTCAACTTTCCTTCTAAATCCCTATTTCAGTTAACATGATAATTACTGTAAATGTATTTAAAATAGATACATACATATATTCTGTTGACAAGGGCTCGTGTGCCCATACGAAAAAACGTGACATATATATATTTTTAACTCATATTGTTTATTTTATTTATTTCACCTTTATTTAACCAGGTAGGCAAGTTGAGAACAAGTTCTCATTTACAATTGCGACCTGGCCAAGATAAAGCAAAGCAGTTTGACACACAACAACACAGAGTTACACATGGAGTAAAAAAAACATACAGTAGAAAAATAAGTCTGAGATAAGGGAGGTAAAGGCAAAAAAGGCCATATAAAGTGACATACATTTTAAAATATATTGTCATATATTTTAATAACCTATATAAATGTCACAGCTCCATACCAAAAATTATATTATTGATAGGCCTATGTATTTTCATCATGCAAAATGTGTTCGGAACATATTTGTTTTGTTCAATGCATGTATTGCTTTGAAATGTATTCCAGAATTATTATTGGAATTATTATTGGTTTTGCATGGCATATATATATATATATATATATATATATATATATATATATGCACTTTTTCCTACTATCACTGGACTTACTGATACCTACTTTGTCGAGGTAAAAGGTGCCTTCTACGATGGTGCTATGCTGTTGTCTCACCTAGCTATTTTAAGAGGAATGCAATAATGTAAGTCACTCTGGAAATTAGCGTCAACTCAATCACTAAAATGCAAATGTAATTTAAAAACGATACAAATCTCACACGTTTTTGATATTTTCATATTGTTGTAATACACTATTATTTGGGCTGAGTCCTCCCAATGATTTCAGTTGGGAATTGTTTATGCCTGTTGCACCAGCGGGGGGCGTGGTAGGGAGGTGGGAACAGCGTTTTGTGTCTCCCCTCAACACTCGAAAGGAGAAACTGTGAACGGTAAACATTTCCTCCTGCCTCATTTTTCATTATTCTGTTAAAACAAGTATGCCATTTACACAAGCACATTATCTAAAGACAATTTTAGTCGAAATCTGAGCACCTTTTATGTTGAAATTGTACATTAAAATGTGTTAATTGATTGAGTGAAAACGGTTAGCAATCTTGCCTTAGAGATGCCTGGGTTTGCTGCTTAAACAGGCTAGCCCATGGAATAATATAAGACAAAAGGGTGCAAGCTAATATTCTGCTTTGAACTTATTGATTTATAGCTCCTCTAAGGTAATAACGTGGTTTCTTTTCTCCTCCGTTTATATGGTCTAAGGGCCATCTCCCAATCCAAGTGTTATATATTACAGAGTAGTATTTTTAGAGTAACTGCAATCGCTAGCCCGTCAAGCCTATACTGGTCGCTATTAGTTTAGCGGCTACCGTTAGCTGGCTCAACTATTGTTCACATCCTGTCCGATGTCCACCAGATGCATATGAGTTTTGTTTTGCCGCATGTCTAGCCTGCATTTTCCGTATTTGACGCACATGTACTTTGCTTTTCAACTTGCTAAAAGCTAGCTAGTTTGAGTCTGTGTGTGTACTTCCGTTTGTACCACCACATGGTGAAGCAACACACAGACAATATTGAACACATGCGGTAAAGAGAATGCACTGCAGCCTAATGCTGCACCCCCAACGTAGTGTTGTGGACTGCTCCATTGAAAATTATGTCATGCATTTCAATGGGGACATCCAAAATGGAGGCAAGTGGCAGCAGGGCAAAACAATGGACCTGGGCACTCTGTGCCATACATTCAATAATATAAATGTCCACATATTAAGATATATACAAAAAAGCTAATATACACATCTAACAAATCACTCCACTAGCGCAGAGTGTATTTATACTTGGCTAGGAGGCTATCTCATCATTAACCAAGCCTTGCAGGAGTGTTTGAATTTAAGACTGGGAAAAACAGTTTTTATCTCAGCCGGGAGTTTGTTCCACTCTACCACTGCCGTATATAAAAACATGTTCTGGCCAGTACCGCTCTTGAATCGAGGTGACACAAAATATCTGGCACCGCCTCTCATGGCGTAGGAGTCCCTGACAGTAGTAAGATAGTTCTTTAGATACTGGGGGGCTGTAACATACACGATTTTATGGGCCAATCCCAGCTTCAGCTAAATTACCCTTGTATTAACTGATAGCCACTGTAGTTCACTGAACTGAGAAGGACCGAGCTGAAAAGGTAAAAATCTGTTGTTCTGCCCCTGAGCAAGGCAGTTAACCCACTGTTCCCCGGGCGCTGAAGACGTGGATGTCGATTTAAGGCAGCCTCCCACACCTCTCTGATTCAGAGGGGTTGGGTTAAATGCGGAAGACACATTTCAGTTGAATACATTCAGTTGGACAACTGACTAGGTATCCCCCTTTCCCAACATGACCCAGAGGGCTAAGATTCAGAATGACCCATGACATTTTATTTTGAGATGTCTGTAGCTTGTTCTTGATGAACTTGGGGAACTACTGTACCAGGTAGTGCACACAGTCCAAATGAGGTAGCACTAACTGCTGTTTTTTCAAGTTCCCTTTATCTACAAATGTGGCTTTTCTGGCCAGAAATGTCACTTCCTAGTTGACTTTGGCAATCACTTTCTGCCCCATACTCTCCCCTGTGAGGAACCTGTCTAGTTCACAGTCTAAGTATTTAACACAGTTCTTGGCTGTAAACTCTGTCACCAACCGTGACTCTAAAGCCTGGTGATCTACCTAGCCTGATCTTAGATCCAAATAAAATGTAATCTATTTTCCCCAAATGAAGAAACTGCTTGTTGTCTGACAGCCAGTTACTGATAATCGTCAGTTCTGCACTAAGCTGGCTCTCAACCATACTTTGTGAGAGACCAAAAGAGCTGAATCGTCTGCATATAAAAACAGTTGAAAGGAACAAGCTGATTTCATATAATTGATATTGAGCCATCACTAACACAGAGAGGCTGCTGCCTACATACAGACTACATACAATGGATCACTAGTCACTTTATTAATGCCACTTTAATAATGATGTTTACATATCTTGCATTACTCATCCCATATGTATATACTGTATTTTATACCATCTATTGCATCTTGCCTATGCCGGTCGGTCATTGCTCTTCCATATATTTATATGTATATATTCTTATTCCATCCCTTTACTTGGATTTGTCTGTATAAGGTAGTTGTTGTGGAATTGTTAGATTACTTGTTAGATATTGCTGCACTGTCGGAACACAAAGAACAAGCATTTCACTACACTCTCAATAACATCTGCTAACCATGTGTATGGACCAATAACATTTGATATGATTGTGATTGAGAGAATTAATTAAATAACAATATTCCCCTAACCCCTAAGTTTCATTTTAAAATATCTAATCACTACATGCTATACTGCCATGCTACTGCTACACTCCTCATGTACAGTATCATTGTATTAGCAGTGTGTGTGTGGTTAGGCCTACTCCCAGTCTCAACTGGTGACAGCTTGGGGTGGTGGGCAGATAGAATAGCATTACCTGCTTTAGCATATAAGATGACTAACAGACTTAAAGTCTTACTGAAGGACCCTGATAGTGCTTCATTTGGCATTAAAGCCTTGTTATTGAGTTTCCATTTTCCTCAAATGGCAGCTGTTTCTTGCACATTCAGTTTATTCCTCAATTAATGCACCTTAATTGGTCTCTGTGTGGTAGGCCGAGGCTGCATACTTTCCCTGAACAAAAACAACTCTGTCAAATAAGGAACCCAGTTATCCTGCTAATCTTGCCCTTTATGAATGATCTAGGATCAGCTACCCTTACCTTATGCTGTCCTAACACCTATAAATTATGGGCCAAGCACCAAAGCTGGCACTGATTGTGAACCTGTTGTTATGCCTTAAGTTACCAGGAGAGAGATTGTAGTCTATCGTTGCCCTTTTCTCTGTGGCCATTTGGCATACGGGTGAGGTCATCCTCTTGTCAAAATGTTATTTGTCTTGACGAGTCCAACGGTTTAAGTGGTTTAAGTGAATACCCCTTTCTGTGAACCTATTAACTGTGCTATACTAGTCTGTAAGTGTTAAAACAGTAACATATTACATGAAGTGTATCGCAAGTGTGAAAAGTGTTATTACACATATTATTGTAACAGCAATGAATACATCAAAACAAATAAAATAAAATTGTATTTGTCACATGCGCCAAAAACAAGTTGTTGACCTTAATGAAATGCTTACTTACAAGCCCTTAACCAACAATGCAGTTAAGAAAACGTTTTTAAGAAAGTATTTACTAAAATAAACTGAAGTATAAAAGAAGAAAAAAGAACAATATATAATTAAAGAGCAACAATAAAATAACAGTAACAAGGTGGTATACAGTGGGTACTGGTACAGAGTCAATGTGCGGGGGCACAGTTTAGTTGAGGTAATATGTACATGTAGGTAGAGGTAAAGTGACGATGCATAGATAATAAACAGAGACTAGCAGCAGTGTAAAAATGGGGGGGACAATGCAAACAGTCCGGGTAGCCGTTTGATTAGCTGTTCATGAGTCTTATGGCTTGGGGGTAGAAGCTGTTTAGAAGCCTCTTGGACCTAGACGTGGCGCTCCGGTACCGCTTGCCGTGCAATAGCAGAGAGAATAGTCTATGGTATAGCTTGGTATAGAGGTCTTGGATGGCAGGAAGCTTGGCCCCAATGATGTACTGGGCCTTACGCACTACCCTCTGTAGTGCAGAGCAGTTGCCATACCAGGCGCTGATGCAACCAGTCAGGATGCTCTCGATGGTGCAGCTGTAGAACTTTTTCAGGATCTGAGGACCCATGCCAAATCTTTTCAGTCTCCTGAGGGGGAGTAGGCATTGTCATGCCCTCTTCACGACTGTCTTGGTGTGTTTGGACCATGATAGCTCGTTGGTGATGTGGACACCAAGGAACTTGAAGCTCTCAACCTGCCTGTTTGGCCTGCCTTTTCCTGTAGTCCACGATCATCTCCTTTGTCTTGATCACGTTGAGGGAGAAGTTGTTATCCTAGCACCACACTGCCACGTCTCTGTCCTCCTCCCTATAGGCTGTGTCATCGTTGTCGGTGATCAGGCCTACCACTGTTGTGTTGTCTGTAAACTTAATGATGGTGTTGGAGTTGTGCTTGGCCACGCAGTCGCGGGTGAACAGGGAGTACAGGAGGGGACTGAGCAGACACCCCTGAGGTGCCCCCGTGTTGAGGATCAGTGTGTCAGATGTGTTGTTACCTACCCTTACCACCTGGGGGCGGCTGTCAGGAAGTCCAGGATCCTGTGGCAGAGGGAGGTGTTTAGTCCCAGTGTCCTTAGCTTAGTAATGAGCTTTGAGGATACTATGGTGTTGAACGCTGAGCTGTTGTCAATGAATAGCATTCTCAGTAGGTGTTCCTTTTGTCCAGGTGGGAAAGGGCAGTGTAGAGTGCAATAGAGATGGCATCATCTGTAGGGGTGGTATGCAAATTGGAGTGGGTCTAGGGTTTCTGAGATAATGGTGTTGATGTGAGCCATGACCAGCATTTCAAAGCACTTCATGGCTACAGACGTGTGAACTACCGGTCGGTTGTCATTTAGGCAGGTTACCTTGGTGTTCATGGGCACAGGCACTATGGTGGTCTGCTTGACACATGTTGGTATTACAGACTCAGTCAGGGACAAGTTGAAAATGTCAGTGAAGACACATCCCAGGTGGTAATCGCATGCTCGGAGTAATCCGTCTGGCCCTGCGGCCGTGTAAATGTTGACATGTTTAAAGGTCTAATTCACATCAGCTACGGAGAGCGTGATCAAACAGTCATCCGGAACAGCTGATGCTCTCATGCATGCTTCAGTGTTGCTTGATTCGAAGCGAGCATAGAAGTCATTCAGCTCGTCTGGTAGGCTTGTGTTACTGGGCAGCTCGTGGATGTGTTTCCCTTTGTAGTCTGTAATTGTTTGCAAGCCCTGCCACATCCGACGAGCGTTTGCAGCCGGTGTAGTACGAGTCCTGTATTTACGCTTTGCCTGTTTGATGGTTCGTCTGAAGGCATAGCGGGATTTCTTTATAAGCGTCCGGGTTAGAGTCCTGCTCTTTGAAAGCGGCAACTCTACCCTTTAGCTCAGTGTGGATGTTGCCTGTAATCCATGGCTTCTGGTTGGGGTATGCATGTACGGTCACTGTGTGGGCGACGTCCTCGATACACTTATTGATGAGCCAGTGGCTGAGGTGGTGTACTCCTCAATACCATTGGAAGAATCCCGGAACATATTCCAGTCTGTGCTAGCAAAACTGTCCAGTAGCTTAGCATCTGCGCCTTCTGACCTTCTGTATTGAGCGAGTCACTGGTACTTCCTGCTTTAGTTTTTGCTTGTAAACAGGAATCAGGAGGATAGAGTTCTGGTTATTTGCCAAATGAATGGTGAGCCAGAGCTTTGTACACGTCTCTGTGTGTGGAGTAAAGATGGTCTAGAGTTTTTTTTTCCTCTGGTTGCACATGTAACATGCTGGTAGAAATGAGGTAAAACGGATTTAAGTTTCCATGCATTAAAGTCCCCGGCCATGAGCATTTTCTTCTTTGTTTATGGCCTTATGCAGCTTGTTGAGTGCTTTCTTAGTGCCAGCATCGGTTCGTGGTGGTAAATAGACTGCTACGAAAAATATAGATGAAAACTCTTGGCAAATAGTGTGGTCTACAGCTTTTCATGAGATACTCAGGTGAGCAAAACCTTGAAACTTCCTTAATATTAGATTTTGTGCACCAGCTGTTATTTACAAATAGACACAGACCGCCACCCCTTGTCTTACCAGAGGCAGCTGTTCTGTCTTGCCGATGCACCGAAAACCCAGCCAGCTGTATGTTATCCATGTTGTCGTTCAGCCACGACTCGGTGAAACATAAGATATTACAGTTTTTTAATGTCCCGTTGGTAGGATAGTCTTGATCGGAGGTCATCCATTTTATTATCCAATGATTGCACGTTGGCTAATAGGACTGATGGTAGAGGCGGATTACGCACTCGCCGTCGGATCCTTACAAGGCACCCCGACCTACGTCCCCAATATCTCTGTCTCTTCTTCATGCGAATGACGGGGATTTGGGCCTTGTCAGGTGTCTAAAGTAAATCCTTTTGTGTCCGACTCATTAAAGAAAAAAATGCAGTACGAGGTGAGTAATCGCTGTTCTGATATCCAGAAGCTCTTTTCGGTCATAAGAGACGGTGACAGAAATGTTATGTACAAAATAATTGGTAAAACGGCAGCCATCTCCTCCGGCGCCATGCAGCGCCTCCCTCTTTTCTTTTTGCACCTATGAACAGTGCAATACTAGTCAAGTGTTAATACGGTAACAAGTTATATTATGTGTATTACAAGTATTTAATAGTGTTGTTAGGCTACACAATGCATACAAGTAACTTATTATAATTTACTGTATAGTGTTTTCTTTGGAACCACTGTCAAAGTTTTTGTCTTTTGGTTGCTGAAAGCAGAGCATTTTATATTGTAGTATTGTCCCCCTGCTCTCATTCTAATGTGACCTGGGTGTGCACTGTGTTATGGAAAGATCTAATTCAGTATAGGATATCATAATAAACATGGTAGTAATACGATCCACTGGACGTATTTGTACCGCTGTTGTGCTCCCTTTGCCAAGATAGGTATGATGAAAGGGAGAGAGAGAGAGTGTGTGTGTGTGTGTGTCATGTTTCTGATACTCATCACCATAGTGCCAGATGAACCAGAATGCTAAGATGGCATGATGGGACTTTATTACGACTGCCCCCACATGCACGCGGTTGTAGTGTTTCCTAATAATGGATCCGGAGCCAATGCTGATTCATTTTGGGTCGCGGTGTAAAAGTGGTAAACTGGACCCAGATCAGTTTGTACTTTCTTGCTGAGCTAGAAACATTGCTTTCACATCACAAAAGTATTGTGTTTTCCCAAATGGTGGGTTTCAGCTAGCTTACTCTTAGGTTGAAGTCTGAAGAAAGAGAAATTGGTTTTGGTGTTATTTTGGTTGGTCACAAGAATATTTGAAGAGCTTTAGATGGGTCTCCCAGCACAACAAATGTGCCACTACACTTTCATGCGGCATAAATACTGTATCTCAAGTCTGAAGCCTATTCCTGTATCATAAACATATGATTCTTCAGTGGGGAACAAGAGCTGGTCTAGATTACCAATAAACCATGCAGTAAGACGCTTTCAATGTTGTATCGGCAAACTGCTTTTGTTTGCATTTCGATCATGAAAACGGGTGGATGATGGTACGGTGGTTCACATCATTTGCATCCCAAATGAAGAAATACGTTAATTGTGTTTGTCTTATCTACTTTAGTTGAATGTCTGTAAGTCACTCCGGACACAATGCCTTCAGAAAGTATTCATACCCCTTGACTTCAAAATTGATTCTTTTTAATTTCACCTTTATTTAACCAGGTAGGACAGTTGAGAACAAGTTCTCATTTACAACTGCGACCTAGCCAAGATAAAGCAAAGCAGTGCGACAAAACAACAACACGGAGTTACACATGGGATAAACAAATGTATAGTTAATAACACAATAGAAAATCTGTATACAGTGTGTGCAAATTAAGTAAGGAGGTAAGGCAATAAATAGTCCATAGTTGTCACAATGTGCGCAACTGGTTGAAGGTAAGTCAGGTGCAGGAGAGCAGAGATGGGTGATAACAGGCGCACTTTATTCATGCCCAAGGAAAACAGCGATAACACCCAAAGTACACAAACGGTACAATAAACAAAACACACGGGTCAAACACATTCCTGGCGCAAACCAGCCTGATGCGAACCACACGTAACAAACAAACAATTCCACACACAGACATGGGGGGGAACAGAGGGATATATATATATACATATAGTCAGATGAGGGCATGTGAACCAGGTGTGCGGAAAACCAAGACAAATGGAAAATGAAAGGTGGAGCGGCGATGGCTAGAAGACCGGTGACGCCGAACGCCGCCCGAACAAGGAGAGGGACCGACTTGGGCGGAAGTCGTGACAATAGTAGCGAAGTAATTACAATTTAGCAATTAACACTGGAGTGATTGATGTGCAGATGAGGATGTGCGAGTAGAAATGCTGGTGTGCAAAAAGCAGAAAAAACAAATATGGGGATGAGGTAGGTAGTTGGTTGGATGGGCTATTTACAGATGGACTGTGTACAGCTGCAGCGATCGGTAAGCTGCTCTAACAGCCGATGCTTGAAGTTAGCAAGGGAGATATGTCTCCAACTTCCAGTGATTTTTGCAATTCGTTCCAGTCATTGGCAGCAGAGAACTGGAAGGAAAGGCGGCCAAAGGAGATGTTGGCTTTGGGGATGACCAGTGAAATATACCTGCTGGAGCGCGTGCTACGGGTGGTTGTTGCGATAGTGACCAGTGTGCTGAGATAAGGCGGAGCTTTACCTAGCAAATACTTATAGATGACCTGGAGCCAGTGGGTTTGGCGACGAATATGTAGCGAGAACCAGCCAACGAGAGCATACAGGTCACAATGGTGGGTAGTGTATAGGGCTTTGGTGACAAAACTGTGATAGGCTGCATCCAATTTGCTGAGTGGAGTGTTGGAGGCTATTTTGTAAATGACATCGCCAAAGTCAAGGATCGGCAGGATAGTCAGTTTTACGAGGGTATGTTTGGCAGCATGAGTGAAGGAGGCTTTGTTGCGAAATAGGAAGCCGATTCTAGATTTAACTTTGGATTGGAGATGCTTAATTTGAGTCTGGAAGGAGAGTTTACAGTCTAGCCAGACACCTAGGTATTTATAGTTGTCCACATATTCTAAGTCAGAACCGTCCAGAGTAGTGATGCTGGACGGGCGGGCGGGTGCGAGCAGTGATTGGTTGAAGAGCATGCATTTAGTTTTACATGCATTTAAGAGCAGTTGGAGGCCATGGAAGGAGTGTTGTATGGCATTGAAGCTCGTTTGGAGGTTTGTTAACCTCTTAGGGCTAGGGGGCAGTATTTACACGGCCGGATAAAAAACGTACCCGATTTAATCTGGTTACTACTCCTACCCAGTAACTAGAATATGCATATACTTATTAGATATGGATAGAAAACACCCTAAAGTTTCTAAAACTGTTTGAATGGTGTCTGTGAGTATAACAGAACTCATATGGCAGGCAAAAACCTGAGAGATTCCTTTACAGGAAGTGGCCTGTCTGACCATTTATTGGCTTTCTTTGACATCTCTTTCCAAAACAAAGGATCTCTGCGGTAACGTGACACTTCCCACGGCTCCCATAGGCTCTCAGAGCCCGGGAAAAAGCTGAATGTCGTCATTCCAGCCCAAGGCTGAAACACATTATCGCCTTTGTCAAGTGGCCGATCAGGGGACAGTGGGCTTAGGCGCGTGCACTGGTCGCCCCCGTCTTTCTTTTTTTCCCTCTATTTACCGAAACGCAGATTCCCGGTCGGAATATTATCGCTTTTTTTACGAGATAAATTGCATAAAAATAGATTTTAACCTGTTAGGGCTAGGGGGCAGTATTTGCACGGCTGGATAAAAAAAATGTACCCGATTTAATCTGGTTACTAATCCTACCCAGTAACTAGAATATGCATATACTTATTATATATGGATAGAAAACACTCTAAAGTTTCTAAAACTGTTTGAATGGTGTCTGTGAGTATAACAGAACTCATTTGGCAGGCAAAACCCTGAGACACTTTCTGACAGGAAGTGGATACCTGATGTGTTGTATTACCTTTAAACCTATCCCATTGAAAAACACAGGGGCTGAGGAATATTTTGGCACTTCCTATTGCTTCCACTAGATGTCACCAGCCTTTACAAAGTGTTTTGAGTCTTCTGGAGGGAGATCTGACCGAACAAGAGCCATGGAACGATGATGGCCCATTAGACACCTGGCGCGCGAGTTCATGTTGGGTACCCTCGTTCCAATACGTTATAAAAGAGTATGCATTCGTCCACCTTGAATATTATTCATGTTCTGGTTAAAAAAGGCCCTAATGATTTATGCTATACAACGTTTGACATGTTTGAACGAACGTAAATATATTTTTTCCCCTCGTTCATGACGAGAAGTCCGGCTGGCTTAGATCATGTGCTAACAAGACGGAGATTTTTGGACATAAATGATGAGCTTTTTTGAACAAAACTACATTCGTTATGGACCTGTGATACCTGGAAGTGACATCTGATGAAGAGAATCAAAGGTAATGGATTATTTACATAGTATTTTCGATTTTAGATCTCCCCAACATGACGTCTAGTCTGTATCGCAATGCGTATTTTTCTGGGCGCAGTGCTCAGATTATTGCAAAGTGTGATTTCCCAGTAAGGTTATTTTTAAATCTGGCAAATTGATTGCGTTCAAGAGATGTAAATCTATAATTCTTTAAATGACAATATAATATTTTACCAATGTTTTCTAATTTTAATTATTTAATTTGTGGTGTTGACTTGACTGCCGGTTATTGGAGGGAAACGATTTCCTCAACATCAATGCCATAGTAAAACGCTGTTTTTGGATATAAATATGAACTTGATAGAACTAAAAATGCATGCATTGTCTAACATAATGTCCTAGGAGTGTCATCTGATGGAGATTGTAAAAGGTTAGTGCATCATTTTAGCTGGTTTTATGGTTTTGGTGACCCTGTCTTTGAATTGACAAAACATTACACACAACTCTTGTAAATGTACTGTCCTAACATACTCTAAATTTATGCTTTTGCCGTAAAACCTTTTTGAAATCGTAAAACGTGGTTAGATTAAGGAGATGTTTATCTTTCAAAGGGTGTAAAATAGTTGTATGTTTGAAAAATTTGAATTTTGACATTAATTTGGATTCAAATTTGCCGCTCTTGAAATGCACCTGCTGTTGATGGAGTGCACCACGGGTGGGACGCTAGCGTCCCACCTAGCCCATAGAGGTTAAACAGCGGTTGACATGCTTCGAAGTACGGTAATGGAATATTTAGAATTTTTTTGTCACGAAATGCGCCATGCTCGTAACCCTGATTTACCATTTCGGATAGTTTCTTGAACACACGAACAAAACGCCGCTGTTTGGATATAACGATGGATTATTTGGGACCAAACCAACATTTGTTATTGAAGTAGAAGTCCTGGGAGTGCATTCTGACGAAGAACATCAAAGGTAATCAACCTTTTGTAATAGTAAATCTGATTTTGGTGAAGGCTAAACCTGCTGGGTGTCTAAATAGCTAGCCCGTGATGGCTGGGCTATGTACTTAGAATATTGCAAAATGTGCTTTCACCAAAAAGCTATTTTAAAATCGGACATATCGAGTGCATAGAGGAGTTCTGTATCTATAATTCTTAAAATAATTGTTATGCTTTTTGTGAACGTTTATCGTGAGTAATTTAGTAAATTGTTAGTAAATTCCCCGGAAGTTTGCGGGGGGTATGCTAGTTCTGAACGTCACATGCTAATGTAAAAAGCTGGTTTTTGATATAAATATGAACTTGATTGAACAAAACATGCTTGTATTGTATAACAATGTCCTAGGGTTGTCATCTGATGAAGATCATCAAAGGTTAGTGCTACATTTAGCTGTGGTTTGGGTTTATGTGACATTATATGCTAGCTTGAAAAATGGGTGTCTGATTATTTCTGGCTGGGTACTCTGCTGACATAATCTAATGTTTTGCTTTCGTTGTAAAGCCTTTTTGAAATCGGACAGTGTGGTTAGATTAACGAGAGTCTTGTCTTTAAATAGCTGTAAAATAGTCATATGTTTGAGAAATTGAAGTAATAGGATTTATAAGGTATTTGAAAATCGCGCCACAGGATTCAACTGGCTGTTACGTAGGTGGGACGATTTGGTGCCACCTAGCCCAGAGAGGTTAACAGTGTCCAAAGAAGGGCCAGATGTATACAGAATGGTGTCGTCTGCGTAGAAGTGGATCAGAGAATCATCAGCAGCAAGAGCGACATCATTGATATATACAGAGAAGAGAGTCGGCCCGAGAATTGAACCCTGTGGCACCCCATAGAGACTGCCAGAGGTCCGGACAACAGGCCCTCCGATTTGACACACTGAACTCTATATGAGAAGTAGTTGGTGAACCAGGCGAGCAATCATTAGAGAAACCAAGGCTGTTGAGTCTGCCGATAAGAATACGGTGATTGACAGAGTCGAAAGTCTTGGCCAGGTCGTCGAAGATGGCTGCACAGTACTGTTTTTTTTTTATCAATGGTGGTTATGATATCGTTTAGGACCTTGAGCGTGGCCAGCTCACCATCCGTGACCAGCTCGGAAACCGGATTGCATAGCGGAGAAGATACGGTGGGATTGGAGATGGTCGGTGATCTGTTTGTTCACTTGGCTTTCAAAGACTTTAGAAAGGCAGGTCAGGATGGATATTGGTCTGTTGGGTCTAGAGTGTCACCCCCTTTGAAGAGGGGGATGACCGTGGCTGCTTTCCATTCTTTAGGAATCTCAGACAAAACAAAATAGAGGTTGAACAGGCTAGTAATAGGGGTTGCGACAATGGCGGTGGATAATTTTAGGAAGAGAGTGTCCAGATTGTCTAGCCCAGTTGATTTGTATGGATCCATATTTTGCAGCTCTTTCAGGACATCAGCTGTCTGGATTTGGGTGAAGGAGAACCAGGGGGGGTTTGGTCCAGTTGCTGCGGGGGGTGCAGAGCTGTTGGCCGGGGTTGGGGTAGCCAGGTGGAAAGCCTGGCCAGCTGTAGAGAAATGCTTATTGAAATTCTCAATTATCGTGGATTTATCGACTATTCGAAGCTAGTGCAGTGCGCCACAGGATGTTTTGTGCAGGTCAAGGATCTGGAGTGAACCAAGGGCTATATCTGTTCTTAGATCAAAACGTTTTGAAAGGGGTATGCTTATTTAAGATGGTGAGAAAAGCACTTTTGAAGAACAACCAGGCATCCTCTACTGACGAGATGAGGTCAATATCATCCTGACCAACTTGCCCTCTAAATACACCTCTGCTGTTTTCAACCAAGATGTCAGCGATCATTGCCTGCATCCGTAATGGGTCTGCGGTCAAATGACCACCCCTCATCACTGTCAAACGCTCCCTAAAACACTTCAGCGAGCAGGCCTTTCTAATCAACCTGGCCCGGGTATCCTGGAAGGATATTGACCTCATCCCATCAGTAGAGGATGCCTGGTTATTCTTTAAAAGTGTCGCCTTCACCATCTTAAATAAGCATGCTCCATTCAAAAAATGTAGAACTAGGAACAGATATAGCCCTTTGTTCTCTCCAGACCTGACTGCCCTTGACCAGTACAAAAACATCCTGTGGCGTTCTGCATTAGCATCAAATAGCCCCTGTGATATGCAACTTTTCAGGGAAGTTAGGAACCAATATACACAGGCAGTTAGCTTTCCTAAGGCTTGCTTTTTCAAACAGAAATTTGCATCCTGTAGTACAAACTCAAAAAAGTTCTGGGACACTGTAAAGTCCATGGAGAATATGAGCACCTCCTGTCAGCTGCCCACTGCACTGAGGCTAGGAAACACTGTCAGCACCGATAAATCCACTATAATTGAGAATTTCAATAAGCTGGCCATGCTTTCCACCTGGCTACCCCTACCCCGGTCAACATCCCTCCACCCCCCACAGCAACTCGCCCAAGCCTCCCCCATTTCTCCTTCACCCAAATCCAGATAGCTGATGTTCTAAAAGAGCTGCAAAATCTGGACCCCTACAAATCAGCCGGGCTAGACAATCTGGACCCTCTCTTTTTCTAAAGTGATTTGCCAAAATTGTTGCAACCCCTATTACTAGCCTGTTCAACCTCTCTTTCGTATCGTCTGAGATTCCCAAAGATTTGACAGCTGCAGCGGTCATCCTCCTCTTCAAAGGGGGAGACACTCTAAACCCAAACTGCTACAGACCTATATCTAGCCTACCCTGCCTTTCTAAGGTCTTCGAAAGCCAAGTTAACAAACAGATTACCGACCATTTCGAATCCCACCGTACCTTCTCCGCTATGCAATCTGGTTTCAGAGCTGGTCATGGGTGCACCTCAGCCACGCTCAAGGTCCTAAACGATATCATAACCGCCATTGATAAGAGACATTACTGCACAGCCGTATTCATTGACCTTGCCAAGGCTTTCGACTCTGTCAATCACCACGTTCTTATTGGCAGACTCAACAGCCTTGGTTTCTCAAATGATTGCCTCGCCTGGTTCACCAACTACTTCTCAGACAGAGTCCAGTGTGTCAAAATCGGAGGGCCTGTTGTCCGGACCTCTGGCAGTCTCTATGGGGTGCCACAGGGTTCAATTCTTGGGCTGACTCTCTACTCTGTATACATCAATGGTGTCGCTCTTGCTGCTGGTGATTCTCTGATCCACCTCTAGGCAGACGACACCATTCTGTATACCTCTGGCCCTTCTTTGGACACTGTGTTAACTAACCTCCAGACATGCTTCAATGCCATACAACTCTCCTTCCGTGGCCTCCAACTGCTCTTTAATGCAAGTAAAACTAAATGCATGCTATTCAACCGATCGCTGCCCGCACCCGCCTGCCCGTCTAGCATCACTACTCTGGACGGTTCGGACTTAGAATATGTGGACAATTACAAATACCTAGGTGTCTGGTTAGACTGTAAACTCTCCTTCCAGACTCACATTAAGCATCGGCTTCCTATTTCTTAACAAAGTATCCTTCACTCATGCTGCCAAACATACCCTCGTAAAATTGACCATCCTACCGATCCTCGACTTTGGCGATGTCATTTACAAAATAGCCTCCAACACTCTACTCAGCGAATTGGATGCAGTCTATCACAGTTTTGTCACCAAAGCTCCATATACTACCCATCACAGCGACCTGTACGCTCTCGTTGGCTGACCCTCGCTTCATACTCGTCGCCAAACCCACTGGCTCCAGGCCATCTACAAGTCTCTGCTAGGTAAAGCCCCGCCTTATCTCAGCTCACTGGTCACCATAGCAACACCCACCCATAGCACGCGCTCCAGCACGTATATCTCACTGGTCACCCCCAACGCCAATTCTTCCTTTAGCTGCCTTTCCTTCCAGTTCTCTGCTGCCAATGACTGGAATGAACTGCAAAAATCACTGAAGCTGGAGACCCATATCGCCCTCACTAGCTTTAAGCACCAGCTGTCAGAGCAGCTCACAGATCATTGCACCTGTACATAGCCCATCTGTAAATAGCCCATCCAACTACCTCATCCCCATACTGTCATTATTTATTTATCTTGTTTCTTTGCACCCCAGTATCTCTACTTGCACATTCATCTTCTGCACATTTACCATTCCAGTGTTTTAATTGCTATATTGTAATTACTTCGACACCATGGCCTATTTATTGCCTTACCTCCCTTATCCTACCTCATTTGCACACACTGTATATAGACTTTTTCTACTGTATTATTGACTGTATGTTTGTTTATCCCATGTGTAACTCTGTATTGTTGTATGTGTCGAACTGCTTTGCTTTATCTTGGCCAGGTCGCAGTTGTAAATGAGAACTTGTTCTCAACTAGCCTACCTGGTTAAATAAAGGGGAAATAAAAAATAAATAAATAAATAAAAATCAATTCACATATGGTGTCCAGGGCACAGCTGGGAGCTGAGGGGGGTCTATAACAAGCGGCAACAGTGAGAGACTTATTTCTGGAGAGATTGATTTTTAAAAGTAGTAGCTCGAACTGTTTGGGCCTAGACCTGGATAGTAGGACAGAACTCTGTGGGCTATCTCTACAATAGATTGCAACTCCTCCCCAATTGGCAGTTCTATCTTGACAGAAAATGTTGTAATTGGGGATGAAAATGTCAGAATTTTTGGTGGCCTTCCTAAGCCAGGATTCAGACATGGCTAGGACATCAGGGTTGGCGGAGTGTGCTAAAGCAGTGAATAAAGCAAATTTAGGGAGGAGGCTTCTGATGTTAACATGCATTAACCCAAGTCTTTTCCCGGTTACAGAAGTCAACAAATGAGAGCGCCTGGGGACACGCAGGGCCTGGGTTAACCTCTACATCACCAGAGGAACAGAGGAGGAGTAGGATAAGGGTACGGCTAAAGGCTATAAGAACTGGTCGTCTAGTGCGTTCGGAACAGAGAGTAAAAGGAGCAGACTTCTGGGCATGGTAGGATAGATTCAGGGCATAATTCACAGACAATGGCATGGTAGGGTGCGAGTACAGGGGAGTTAAACCTTGGCAATGAGTGACGATAAGATAGGCTCCATCTCTGTAAATGCCAGTTAAACTAGGTGCGGTCTCCGTATGTGTAGGGGGTGGGGCAAGGGAGCTAACCAAGGCATGTAGAACAGGACTAGGGGCTCCGCAGTAAAACAAAACAATGAGAGCTACCCTAAACAACAGTATACAAGGCATATTGACATTAGAAGAAGACATAAAGCAATCACAGGTGTTGATTGGGAGGGCTAAGACAACAACGGGTAAACAGCTAAGACAACAACAATGGGTAAATGGCGATGAATGGGCAGTGAGGGGTCAGTTAGCTATGCACAGGGCCTGAGTTTGAGGCTGGGGCCGACAGATAAACAAAATGAAGTACCGTGTTAATGAACAGTCCAGCAGGCAACAGCTGTGTAGCTGAGTGATCATAGGGTCCAGTAAGCAGCAATGGACGAAACATAGAGCCGCTCGGCAGTCGTCACTACGCTAGGCGAGCAGGAGACACAGCACTCAGAGAGTTAGCAGGCCGGGGCTAGTAGCTGAGTCCTCACCGACATCAAAAACGCAGAGACCGGTTGAGAGCACATCGGCCGAAATACGTCAGCAGACCAGTCGTGATGGATCAGCGGGGTTCCGTGTCAGCAAAGGGTCCAGGCCAATTGGCAAGAGAGGTATTGAAGTTGGTGTACTTCGTTTGCTAGCCGGGGAATGGGCTCGAGGCTAACTGGTGCTTGCTTCTGGACAAGGGGCGCTAGCCACGATAGCCACTCGGTAGCAGCTAGCTAGCTGCGATGATCCGGGGGAATGGTCCAGAGCTTGCGTCAGGAATCCGGTGAAGTAGTGGGGGGAAAAAAGGAGTCCGATATGCTTAGGGCTGATATCGCGCTGTGCAGACTGACAGATATTATCCGGACTATCCGGGCTTAAGTGGCTGGTGTCTGTACTAAATAACTAGTAGTTTATTTGTCACACGCGCCGAATACAACAGGTGTAGACCTTACAGTGAAATGCTTACTTACAGGCTCTAACCAATAGTGCAAAAAAAGGTGTTAGGTGAACAATAGGTAAGTAAAGAAATAAAACAACAGTAAAAAGACAGGCTATATACAGTAGCGAGATAATTAGCTGGCTCGCTTCTGATGGAGATTCTGTGTGCCGAATACAACAAGTGTAGACCTTACAGTGAAATGCTTACTTACAGGCTCTAACCAATAGTGCAAAAAAGATGTTAGGTGAACAATAGGTAAGTAAAAAAAATAAATCAACAGTAAAAAGACAGGCTATATACAGTATCGAGATAATTAGCAGGCTAGCTTCTGAAGGCTCTCTTCTGATGGAGATTCCAGTTATAAGGTCTAGAAAAATAGCAGATCTGTAGCATGTTGGGTGAGGCGGGTTGCAGGAAGGTATATTTAATTCGAAAAAGAGATTTAAATGTATACAAAAAAAGAAAAAAGCTGACTATTTACACGGGACAAAAACAAACACGTCTTGCTGCTACGCCATTTGATCTACACACAATACCCCATAATGACCACGTGTAAACATGGTTTTAGAATTGTATTGAAAATGAAATACAGAAATATCCCATTTACATAAGTATTCACACCAGAGTCAGTACTTTGTATAAGCACCTTTCTGGGTAAGTCTTTAAGAACTTTCCACACCTGGATTGTGCAACATTTAACATTATTTTCAAAATTCTTCAAGCACTGTCAAATCGCTTGTTGATCATTGCTAGACAACCATTTTCAGGTCTTGCCATAGATTTCCAAGTAGATTTAAGTCAAAACTAACTTGGCCACTCAGGAACATTCATTGTCTTCTTCGTAAACAACTCCAGTGTAGATTTGGCCTTGTGTTTTAGGTTATTGTCCTGCTGAAAGGTGAATTCATCTCTCAGTGTGTAACGATGTGCGCTGAGAGTCAGGACGCAAGTTCAGGGAGTGAGTGTTTTAATAAATAAATGTAACATAATCCAAAACAAGAAAACACACACACACAGACAAGAAACAGAAACCATGACGCCTGAGGAAAGAACCAGAGGGAGTGACATATGTAGGGCAGGTAATCAAGGAGATGCTGGAGTCCAGGTGAGTGTCATAATGCGCTGATGTGCGTAATGATGGTGACAGGTGTGCGCTATAACGAGCAGCCTGGTGACCTAGAGGCCGGAGAGGGAGCACACATGACACAGTGTCTGTTGGAAAGCAGACTGAACCAGGTTTTTCTCAAGGATTTTGCCTGTGCTTAGCTCCTTTCCGTTTCTTTTTTTATCTTAAAAAAAACTCCCCTTAATGATTACAAGCATACCCATAACATGCTTGAACATATGGAGAGTGGTACTAAGTAATGTGTTGTATTGGATTTGTCCCAAACATAACACTTTGTATTCCCGGACAAAAAGTTAATTGCTTTGCCACATGTTCTTTGCAGTATTACTTTAGTGCCTTTTTGCAAATAGCATGCATGTTTTGGAATATTTGTATTCTGTACAGGCTTCCTTCTTTTCACTCTGTCTATTAGGTTAGTATTGTGGAGTAACTGCAATGTTGTTGATCCATCCTCAGGAGAGAGAAAACTATCACAGCTATTAAACTCTGTAACTGTTTTAACCTCTATGGGGCAGGCGGGACGAATTCGTCCCACCTACGTAACAGCCAGTTGAATCCTGTGGCGCGATTTTCAAATACCTTATAAATCCTATTACTTCAATTTCTCAAACATATGACTATTTTACAGCTATTTAAAGACAAGACTCTCGTTAATCTAACCACACTGTCCGATTTCAAAAAGGCTTTACAACGAAAGCAAAACATTAGATTATGTCAGCAGAGTACCAAGCCAGAAATAATCAGACACCCATTTTTCAAGCTAGCATATAGTGTCACAAAAACCCAGAAGACAGCTAAATGCAGCACTAACCTTTGATGATCTTCATCAGATGACACACCTAGGACATTATGTTATACAATACATGCATGTTTTGTTCAATCAAGTTCATATTTATATCAAAAAACAGCTTTTTACATTAGCATGTGACGTTCAGAACTAGCATACCCCCCCCCGCAAACTTCCGGCGAATTTACTAACAATTTACTAAATTACTCACGATAAACGTTCACAAAAAGCATAAGAATTATTTTAAGAATTATAGATACATTACTCCTCTATGCACTCGATATGTCCGATTTTAAAATAGCTTTTCGGTGAAAGCACATTTTGCAATATTCTAAGTACATAGCCCGGCATCACAGGGCTAGCTATTTAGACACCCAGCAGGTTTAGCACTCACCAATATCAGATTTACTATAAGAAAAATGGTCTTACCTTTCCTGTTCTTCGTCAGAATGCACTCCCAGGACTTCTACTTCAATAACAAATGTAGGTTTGATCCAAAATAATCCATAGTTATGTTCCAACAGCGACGTTTTGTTCGTGTGTCCCAGACACTATCCCAATGGTAAATAACGGTCGCACGCACGGCGCATTTCGTGACAAAAGATTTCTAAATATTTCATTACCGTACTTCGAAGCATGTCAACCGCTGTTTAAAATCAATTTTTATGCCATTTTTCTCGTAAAAAAGCGATAATATTCCGACCGGGAATCTGCAATTAGATAAACAGCCGAAGGAAAATATATCACTGGGTCGAATCGGGCACGTGCCTAATTCCATTGTCCTCTGATGGGCCACTTGGCAAAGGCGATTATGTGTTTCAGCCTGAGGCTGCCTCGTCATCGTTCAGGTTTTTCCCGGGCTCTGAGAGCCTATTGGAGCTGTGGGAAATGTCACGTTACAGCTAAGATCCTGACTCTTCAATAAACAGAAGCAAGAACAACAACACCTTGTCAGACAGGCCACTTCCTGCATGAAACCTTCTCAGGTTTTTGCCTGCCAAATTAGTTCTGTTATACTCACAGACACCATTCAAACAGTTTTAGAAACTTTAGGGTGTTTTCTATCCATATGTAATAAGCATATGCATATTCTAGTTACTGGGTAGGAGTGGTAACCAGATTAAATCGGGTACGTTTTTTTATCCGGCGGTGTAAATACTGCCCCCTAGCCCTAACAGGTTAACGTCACCATTTCCCTCATGGTGTTAATCTCTAAGCGGTTTTCTTCCTCTCCGGCAGTTAGGAAGGACGCCTGTATCTTTGTAGTGACTGGATATATTGATACACCATCCAAAGTGTAATTAATAACTTCACCATGCTCAAAGGGATATTCAATGTCTGCTTTTTCTGTTTTACAAATAGCTGCCCTTCTTTGCAAGGCATTGGAAAACCACCCTGGTCTTTGTGGTTGAATCTGTGTTTGAAATTCACTGCTTGACTATGGGAATTTACAGATAATTGTATGTGTGGGTTACAGAGATTAGGTAGTCATTTAAAAATCATGTTAAACACAATTATTGCACACAGAGTGTTAGGGTTGGGTGACATTTGGGCAGACCTGCGATATGCTACTCCAAATACTGCAACTTCATTTAACGTATTGATACATCCTAACTGATAAAACGGCACAGTTTTGATTTGTAAAGTTCAAATAGAGTATAGTCTTGACCATCACGATATATCGTCTTGCACTTCACAATATATTTTCAGTCAAATATCACGATATTCGATTTAATCATATCGGTTCAACCCTAGAGTCCGTGCAACTTATTATGTGACTTGTCAAGCAAATATTTACTCCTGAACTTTAGGCTTGCCATAACAAAGGGGTTGAATACTTATTGGCTCAAGACATTTCAGCTTTTCATTATTGATTAATTTGTAAAAATGTCCAAAAACATAATTCCACTTTGACATTGTGTAGGCCAGTGACAAAAAAAAATCTAAATATAATCCATTTTAAATTCAGGCTGTAACAAAACAAAATGTGGAAAAAGTCAAGGGTTTGAATACTTTCTGAAGGCACTCTAAGAGTGTCTGCTTAGTGACCAAAATGTAAATGTAAAAATGCATACTTTTATAGGGAATAGTGTGCCATTTGGTCTCCTGCTTCTCGTTCGGTCTCCCTCAGGCACACACTGATGGCAGAGCCAAAATGAAGTGAGTCATTCCATGCTGCATTTTGACACATGCTTCAGTAGCTGTCTGTGAGAAAGAAAGACCGATGGAAAGGAGACAATCAATGCAATGTTTTGACACATTCCGCTTCAAACTCTCAAGTATGGCTCGGTAGCCGTCTGTGAGAAAGAAAGACAGATAAACAGAATACTGAAAGGAGTCAGTCAATTCAACATTTTGACAGATGCTGCTGAGTGTGCCAACCATGAAATAAGGAGAGGATGTAGATTAATTTGTTAGTGTTGTCTGGGTAGATCTCACCACCTGCTGTTTTAAACTTCATGGGACAGAGAAAATATCCATGCATGGAAGAGAAGGAGGCCTCTGTAATCTGTTATGTCACTGTTATGATAATGTTATGAAGGCCTTTTGATGGAGAGTTTAAGTGACGTGCTACTGAATGTTGGAAGAGAAAGACAGATATATATTGAAACATTGAAAGTAGGCAATTTGAAAAGGAGACATTCATTCATATAATGCTTCTAATGATACAGTAAGGCTGGAGAGAACCAAGTGTGAGAAATAAAAAAGAGACAGATATATTTTAAGACATGCCGTTATAAACTTGACAGGGCTGGCAAGCCACCCGTGAGGAAGAAAAGGCTGAGAAACTGAGCTTTGAAAGGAGACATGTATGAGGTTAAGGCAGATAGCCAGATGGTAGACATTTGAGGGCAAGCATTCAGTAGATGCAACATTCAGTAGCACGTCACTTACACTCTCCATCAAAAGGCCTTCATAACATAATCATAACAGATTACAGAGGCCTCCAACTGTTCTTTCCTAATTTAGTTCCTTCATTCTTCCTAGTTTTTCAAGTTCTGAGGATGTTAGAGCACGAGGAAGACATAGCCCACCCAAATCCTAACCTCAATTGTCGGTGTAAAAAGCATAACTTTCCTTGCTTAATGGAACACAGCATACACATATACCATCTCCGCACAAAAAAACATTAAAATCAAATACAATTTTATTTGTCACATGCGCCGAATACAACAGGGGTAGACCTTACCGTGAAATGCTTACTTACAAACCCTTAACCAACAATGCAGTTCAAGAAATAGTGTTAATAAAATATTTACAAAATAAATGAAAGTTAAAAAAAATTATACAAAGGAACACAATAAAATAACAATTAGAACTCAGTCAGATCAAGAATATGAGGGTTCTGAGCTGATTTTTCATCCATAATTGAGTTCTTTATTGTGTACAAAATATATTTTTATTAAAATTGTATTTTTTATTATTAGAAACATTTTCGAGTTTCGGACCTCAATGTCCTCATATGTAGTTACGGCCCTGTGCCCAGTATTATTAGTCAGCTTACCCAAAAGGGTTGGATTGGTGAAAGATGAGAAATAAAATATATGTGTGTGTCAAGCAGAGGCCATGTGGTTGAAGGGTTGACCCTCCTGCCCTTTTCATGCTGTGTTTAAGCAATAATTCTCAGAGCAATTGTTTGACGGGAGTTTCCCTTTCAGTTGCTTCACGTTTAAACATAATATCAGCACAATGAGAACATGGGGCACTGTACTGTTATCTACACTATATATACAAAAGTATGTGGACACCCCTTCAAATGTGTGGATTCGGCTATTTCAGCCTCACCCGTTGCTGATCGGTGTATATATATATATATATATATATATATATATATATATATATATATATATATATATATATATATACACACACAGTGCCTTCGGAAAGTATTCAGACCCCTTGACTTTTTCCACATTTTGTTACGTCACAGCCTTATTCTAAAATGTATTAGATTGTTCTTGTTTTTCTAAATCTACACACAATACCCCCGAATGACAAATTAAAAACAGGTTTTTAGAAAGTTCTGCTAACTTATATGAAATAAAAATAAACTGAAATATCACATTGACATAAGTATTCCGACCCTTTACTCAGTACTTTGTTGAAGCACCTTTGGCAGCGATTACAGCATCGAGTCTTCTTGGGTATGACGCTACAAGCTTGGCACCCCTGTATTTGGCGAGTTTCTCCCGTTCTTCTCTGCAGATCCTCTCAAGCTCTGTCAGGTTGGATGGTGCACAGCTATTTTCAGGTCTCTCCAGAAATGTTTGATCAGATTCAAGTTAGTGCTCTGGCTCAGCCACTCAAGCCACTCCTGTATTGTCTTGGCTGTGTGTTTAGGGTCGTTGTCCTGTCTGAGGTCCTGAGCTCTCTGGAGCAGGTTTTCATTAAAGGATCTCTCTGTACTTTGCTCCGTTCATCTTTCCCTCGATCCTGACTAGTCTCCCAGTCCCTGCCGCTGAAAGACATCCCCAAAGCATGATGCTGCCACCACCATGCTTCACCGTAGGGATGGTGCCAGGTTTCCTCCAGACGTGACGCTTGGCATTCAGGCCAAAGAGTTCAATCTTGGTTTCATCAGACCAGATGACCTTGTTTCTCATGGTCTGAGAGTCTCCAAGCGTGCTGTCATGTGCCTTTTACTGAGGAGTGCGTTCAGTCTGGCCACTCTACTATAAAGGCCTGCTTGGGGAAGTGCTGCAGAGATGGTTGTCCTTCTGGAAGGTTCTCCCATCTCCACAGAGGAACTCTAGAGCTCTGTCAGTCACCATTTGGGTTCTTGGTCACCTCCCTGACCAAAGCCCTTTTCCCCCGATTGCTCATTTTGGCCGGATGGGATGGCGTATCACTGCATAATGCTGTGGTAGCCATACTGGTTAAGCGTGTCTTAAATTCTAAATATATCACTGACAGTGTCAACAGCAAAGCACCATCACACCTCCTTCTCCATTCCTCATGTTGGGAACTACACATGTGGAGATCATCTGTTCACCTACTCTGCATCTCACAAAGACACAGCGGTTGGAACCAAAAATCCCAAATTGGCCTCATCAGACCAAAGGACAGATTTCCACCGGTCTAATGTCCATTGCTCGTGTTTCTTGGCCCAAGCAAATCTCTTCTTATTATTGGTGTCCTTTAGTAGTGGTTTCTTTGCAGCAATTCGACCATGACGGCCTGATTCACACAGTCTCCTCTCAATAGTTGATGTTGAGATGTGTCTGTTACTGCAATTTCTGAAACTGGTAACTGCACTGCAGCAGAGGTAACTCTGGGTCTTCCTTTCCTGTGGCAGTTCTCTTGAGAGCCAGTTTCATCATAGTGCTTCATGGTTTTTGCGACTGCACTTGAACATTCAAAGTTCTTGAAATTTTTAAGACCTTCATGTCTTAAAGTAATGATGGACTTTCTATTGCAAGGCCATCAGATTGTTAAACAGCCACCACTAGCACAGAGAGGCGGCTGCCTACCTACAGACTTGATATAATTTGTCACTTTAATAAATGGAACACTAGTCACTTTAATAATGCCTCTAAGAATGTTTACATATCTCGCATTACTCATCTCATATGTACACTACTGTTTAAAAGTTTGGGGTCACTTAGAAATGTCCTGGTTTTTGAAAGAAAAGCTCATTTTTTGTCTATTAAAATAACATCAAATTGATCAGAAATACAGTTTAGACATTGTTAATGTTGTAAATTACTATTGTAGCTGGAAACGACTGATTTTTAATCTACATAGGCATACAGAGGCCCATTATCAGCAACCATCACTCCTGTGTTCCAATGGCGCGTTGTGTTAGCTAATCCAAGTTTATCATTTTAAAAGGCTACAGTGAAGAGGCGACTCCGGGATGCTGGCCTTCTAAGGCAGAGGTGCAAAGAAAAATACATATCTCGGACTGGCCAATAAAAATAAAATATTAAGATGGGCAAAAGAACACAGACACTGGACAGAGGAACTCTGCCTAGAAGGCCAGCATCCCGGAGTCGCCTCTTCACTGTTGACGTTGAGACTGTTGTTTTGCAGGTACTATTTAATGAAGCTGCCAGTTGAGGACTTGTGAGGCATGTGTTTCTCAAACTAGACACTCTAATGTACTTGTCCTCTTGCTCAATTGTGCACCAGGGCCTCCCACTCCTCTTTCTTTTCTGGTTAGAGACAGTTTGCGCTGTTCTGTGAAGGGAGTAGTACACAGCGTTGTACCAGATCTTCAGTTTCTTGGCAATTTCTCGCATGGAATAGCCTTCATTTCTCAGAACAAGACTTGACTGATGAGTTTCGGAAGAAAGGTCTTTGTTTCTGGCCATTTTGAGCCTGTAGTCAAACCTACAAATGCTGATGCTCAACAAGTCTAAAGAAGGCCAGTTTTATTGGTTCTTTAATCAGCATAACAGTTTTCAGCTATGCTAACATAATTGCAAAAGGGTTTTCTAATGATCAGTTAGCCTTTTAACCTCTATGGGCTAGGCGGGACGAATTCGTCCCACCTACGTAACAGCCACTTGAAGCCTGTGGCGCGATTTTCAAAACCTTAAAAATCCTATTACTTCAATTTCTCAAACATATGACTATTTTACAGCTATTTAAAGACAAGACTCTCGTTAATCTAACCACACTGTCCGATTTCAAAAAGGCTTTACAACGAAAGCAAAACATTAGATTATGTCAGCAGAGTACCAAGCCAGAAATAATCAGACACCCATTTTTCAAGCTAGCATATAATGTCACAAAAACCCAGAAGACAGCTAAATGCAACACTAACCTTTGATGATCTTTATCAGATGACAACCCTAGGACATTATGTTATACAATACATGCATGTTTTGTTCAATCAAGTTCATATTTATATCAAAAACCAGCTTTTTACATTAGCATGTGACGTTCAGAACTAGCATACCCCCCGCAAACTTCCGGGGAATTCGCTAACATTTTACTAAATTACTCACGATAAACGTTCACAAAAAGCATAACAATTATTTTAAGAATTATAGATACAGACCTCTATGAACTCGATATGTCCGATTTTAAAATAGCTTTTTGGTGAAAGCACATTTTGCAATATTCTAAGTACATAGCCCAGGCATCACGGGCTAGCTATTTAGACACCCGGCAAGTTTAGCACTCACCATAATCATATTTACTATTATAAAAGTTTGATTACCTTTTGTTGTCTTCGTCAGAATGCACTCCCAGGACTGCTACTTCAATAACAAATGTTGGTTTGGTCCAAAATAATCCATCGTTATATCCGAATAGCGGCGTTTTGTTCGTGCGTTCCAGACACTATCCGAAATGGTAAAGAAGGGTCGCGCGCATGGCGCAATTCGTGACAAAAGAATTCTAAATATTCCATTACCGTACTTCGAAGCATGTCAACCGCTGTTTAAAATCAATTTTTATGCCATTTTTCTCGTAGAAAAGCGATAATATTCCGACCGGGAATCTCCTTTTCGGCAAACAGAGGAAAAAATCACAAAGACGGGGGCAGTCAGGTCACGCGCCTAAGCCCAGAGTCCCTTGATCGGCCACTTGAGAAAGGCGATAATGTGTTTCAGCCTGGGGCTGGGATGACGACATTCAGGTTTTTCCCGGGCTCTGAGCGCCTATGGACGACGTAGGAAGTGTCACGTTAGAGCAGAGATCCTTAGTAAAAGATAGAGATGGCAAAGAAGTTCCAGAAATGGTCAGACAGGCCACTTCCTGTAAAGGAATCTCGCAGGTTTTGACCTGCCATTTGAGTTCTGTTATACTCACAGACACCATTCAAACAGTTTTAGAAACTTTAGGGTGTTTTCTATCCATATGTAATAAGTATATGCATATTCTAGTTACTGGGTAGGAGTGGTAACCAGATTAAATCGGGTACGTTTTTTATCCAGCCGTGTCAATACTGCCCCCTAGCCCTAACAGGTTAAAATTATAAACTTGGATAAGCTAACACAATGTGCCATTGGAACACAGGAGTGATGGTTGCTGATAATGGGCCTCTGTACACCGATGTAGATATTCCATAAAAAAATCTGCCGTTTCCAGCTACAATAGTCATTTACAACATTAACAATGTCTACACTGCATTTCTGATCAATTTGATGTTATTTTAATGGATAAAAAATGTGATTTTCTTTCAAGAACAAGGACATTTCTAAGTGACCCCAAACTTCTGAACGGTAGTGTATATACACTGTATCCTTCACTATCTATTGCATGTTAGCCGCTCTGTCACTGCTCATCCATATGTATTATACTTATATATTCTCATCCCATTCCTTTACTAGATTGTGTTCATTAGGTTTTGTTGTGGAATTGTTAGATATTACTTGTTAGATACTGCTGCACTGTCGGATCTAGAAGCATAAGCATTTCGCTACACTGGCGATAACATCTGCTAACCATGTGTATGTGACCAATACAATTTCATTTGACTTGACCGTTGTTTCTCTTTGCTTATTTGAGCTGTTCTTGCCATAATATGGACTTTTACCAATAGGATTATCTTCTGTATACCACCCCTACCTTGTCACAACACAACTGATTGGCTCAAACGCATTAAGAAGGAAAGAAATTCCACAAAATAACTTTTACCAAGGCACACCTGTTAATTGAAATGCATTCCAGGTGACTACCTAATGAAGCTGGCTGAGAGAATGCCAAGAGTGTGTAAAGCTGTCATCAAGGCAAAGGGTGGCTACTTTGAAGTATCTCAAATATTACATTTATTTTGATTTGTTTAAAACTGTTTAGTAAAAATAAAGAAAAACCTTGGAATGAGTAGATGTCACGGTATGAGTAGATGTCATGGTACTGTATATATATCTTTCCAGATTTTTTTTATATCCCAAAACTGACCTTTCTATCTCCCTTATTTTCTACCCCCCCCCCCCCCCCACTCTCTCTCTCTTTCTATGAGAGGGGTGACAGACTGACTGAAGGTTGGGGGAGAAGTATGAGAGAGAAGGCACCATTGTTTGGAAGCATCTTCCCCACTTCTGCTTTCATGTTCCGTGCAAGCACAAGTGGTTTGTGGCCGTCTGTCTTTCATATGGGTCAGAGAGCACGTGAACATCAGGGTTAACAGCACACAGCACATTTCCTCTCTATTCTTTTACTATCTTTTGGTTCACCTGTCAAAACTGTCCATGACACTAATTCACCTTATTCTCATGCCAATTGATAGAATCTAGAGAGAAAATGCACATCCATTTTTTATGAAATATTTAATTGATTGATGTACAAAAACCTCAGCTGCCAAAACTGCTGGCGGTTCCGCTTTTTTGCTTTGTCAGGACTAGAGGAAGACCAGAAATGCAGTGCAACATAAAAAAATAACCCAAAGTAAAAGGAGAACATTGACATACATTTGACCTGTAATAAGTTCTACTTACTGTGTTCTGACTTTACAGATAACCCCTCTTACTCACCCATTCTCCTCCCTCACCCCTCCAGCCTCACCCCTCCTCCATCCTTATCCCTGCAGTAGGGCTGTGGAGGTCACAAAATGTTGTCAGCCGGTGATTGTCAAGCAAATAACTGCCGGTCTCACGGTAATTGGGCGTTAATTAACATAAACACATTTAGCATCTCCTGGCTTCAACACATAGCCAACAAGCCACTGATGCAGACCATTGGGACATCTACATTTTAAAAAGTCTAATAAATCCATGTAATATAGCTTACACCTTCACAATAAATCCATTATTTCTTTTAGACAGGTCTAAAGAAACATGATATGAAGAAAATGTAGTCTATTTCAGAAGAACAGAATAGCATACTCTGAGTTGTCCTTATGTTAGGTCCTGATCTGGCTATACCATATGGCTGTGGACTACACTAGTTCATTTAGCAGACAAGATTTGCTTAGAATTCTGTGGCATTATTTTATATTATTAAGAATACAATTGAACAAAGCTGAATAAAATATAAATATTTTCTCCAAACGATTAGAGGGAGTGTGCAAATGTGGCTATTCTGTGTTGAGCAGTTAACAAATAAATAGATACTCCTATATTCTTAATTTAGAGTTATTAATGTAACTTTAGTTATTCTACAAACATTGGGCTATATGTTTAGATTTTTAACCTTTTCATACTTGAGTTCCAAATATCTCTAACGGTTGCCCCAGCGTGAGTTGTTTTATGTACGTGATGTCAGAATGCACTCATGGTTCCAAAATGTGATTATTACACACAGGACAGTTAACACGCGCTGCCTGCTAATTATCTGTAGGCTATGTTTCAACTTGTCAATTTCAAATTATTAAGTATTAAGTATTTTCAAGCAACAGTTTGAATTGAGGTGTGTTCCGCCTCCTCATTAATTCACATAGAAGTAGGCCATTTTAGCATTGTGGACAATTTAAGTTTGAGGCTTTACTGAGCTGGACAAACTTCTCTCTTCGAGGAGAGCCCAAGCACTTCACCAATGTTTGAGCAGATCAAGTATGCAGATATTTGCGCAGTCTTGCACGAATTGGAACATTTTCTGGCTGGCACTCGCATTGTCTTGTTGTTTTCCTTACAAATAATAACTTTGTGCGTTCCTATCAAAGTAAGTTCATTATTTTCTGTATATCGTGTTGTTGTTTCTACTGTAGGCGCATACAGTAATGTATGTATGGAGCATAATGTATTTACAGTTTTATTCACATGTTTTCAAGTACTGGTGACAAATAATGCATTCCAATTATTGCATAGATTGTAATGGACACATATGATGTGTGTAAAATACTTTTTTGAAGTTTGTACTGATTATAATGAGCTAATGCTAAGCTATTTGCCAGCTATGTGTATGTGTGGCACCATGTTTGTTGACATTTATACAATGCATTCTGGGTGTCACGTAAACATCTGTCAGACCTGTGTGTACAAGCTGTACACACTTCATCAGTATCTCATTCACAATTTGACAAGCACTTGATGTTATAATGAGGTGAAGGAATGGTTCACTCATCTTTTGGGTAAACTTCCGGAAGTGAATGAAGGGAAATGAATGATCGTAGACCAATCAAATCAATCAAATGTATTTTTATATTAGCCCTTCGTACATCAGCTGATATCTCAAAGTGCTGTACAGAAACCCAGCCTAAAACCCCAAACAGCAAGCAAAGCATGTGAAAGAAGCACGGTGGCTAGGAAAAACTCCCTAGGAAAAACTCCCTCTTCAACATACATACTATAACAGACCAAACTAATCTTGTCTTTGGTTGATGCGAAAAAACAAACATGGTGGCGCACAAACTACCTATCGTCGGATTACTTTAGATTTCTAGAAAGTGTTTTACTCAATTATTTCGATCAATGGTGAGCTCACCCGTGATGTGATTCATTATAAATAGTAATATCTATTAGCTAATTCATATTGTAGTTTCTGTCAGCCGAGAGTTCTAAAAATATGATTGCTTGTGTTACGTCAATCTTTCCTTGGTTAGCTTTAGGACAAATGTAGCCTACATTTTCCTGTTTGGATGATTGTGTTATGCTGTAACTACTTCTGTGAATGTCTGAACAGTGCATCCAAAAATAAACTGGTCACATTCGGGACATAACTTTGTAAGGACTGTGTTTGTGCAAAACGTTTCTGTAAAAAAACAGTGTGGCCGTCTCAAATGCTGATTGTTGCATCAATCAAAACTAGACATTCTAAATAAGCGTTCTAATCACACCCGTTTGAGTGTACACACCGGTTTGAGTGTAAGCTGCAGGGACCACTGTAGAATGTTTGTTGGTACATGTGAAAAGGTTAATACATTGTAAGGTTGCCTGATGCAACTCTAATGAGGATTTGAAAAAAGTAAATTGTAAGGCATGAGTTCTGCTTTGTTTTTTGCTCAGGCTGTACACACTTCATCAGTCTCTCATTCACAATTTGACAAGCAATTGATAATGCCTCGAATTTCCCGGCGGCATCTCCTTTGTGTGGCCGTAATGCTCCTTAAAAAAATCCATGCCTTTTGCGGCCAGTGACTGTTGTGCATTTGGGCTAAATATAATAATTATAATTCCCTTCTCCCTGAGTGCTGTGTGCTCCGAAGCACCTCTCACTCACATGGCTCTCCATCATGTGATTGGGTCTTTCTCACAGGCTTCCGATGTGTAAATTGAAGATATTGGAAGAACTGTCCACATTTTACTTTTTGTATATTAGGCTATTTCTTCGCATTATAAGCACAGCAATGTGCACAAGGGAGTAGGCTATAAGCGCAAATGTTCCAATAGCTCGAAAACACCATTATCAAAAGTGACCCCAACTGCGATTATGCATGTAATGCTTTTATTGTAAATATGCATTTTGATGGTGAAAATGTTATTCCACAAACTTGAAAATCATGCGCTGCTTATGTATGCCAGTTAGGCTCTACACCCCATGTAAAGGGGATTAATGTGCTTAATTTTGAGAAGTTATTTGGCCACCTTAGTTATAATACAAACCCTATCAAAACATATACCGTGGGGGAAAAAAGTATTTGATCCCCTGCTGATTTTGTACGTTTGCCCACTGACAAAGAAAGGATCAGTCTATAATTTTAATGGTAGGTTTATTTGAACAGTGAGAGACAGAATAACAACAAAAATATGCAGAAAAACGTATGTCAGAAATGTTATGAATTGATTTGCATTTTAATGAGGGAAATAAGTATTTGACCCCCTCTCAATCAGAAAGATTTCTGGCTCCCAGGTGTCTTTTATGGAGGTAACGAGCTGAGATTAGGAGCACACTCTTAAAGGGAGTGCTCCTAACCGCAGCTTGTTACCTGTAAAAAAGACACCTGTCCACAGAAGCAATCAATCAATCAGATTCCAAACTCTCCACCATGGCCAAGACCAAAGAGCTCTCCAAGGATGTCAGGGACAAGATTGTAGACCTACACAAGGCTGGAATGGGCTTCAAGACCATCGCCAAGCAGCTTGGTGAGAAGGTGACAACATTTGGTGCGATTATTCGCAAATGGAAGAAACTGTCAATATCCCTCGGCCTGGGGGCTCCATGCAAGATCTCACCTCGTGGAGTTGCAATGATCATGAGAATGGTGAGGAATCAGCCCAGAACTACACGGGAGGATCTTGTCAATGATCTCAAGGCAGCTGGGACCATGGTCACCAAGAAAACAATTGGTAACACACTACGCCGTGAAGGAATGAAATCCTGCAGCGCCCGCAAGGTCCCCCTGCTCAAGAATACATATACATGCCCGTCTGAAGTTTGCCAATGAACATCTGAATGACTCAAAGGACAACTGGTGAAAGTGTTGTGGTCAGATGAGACCAAAATGGAGCTCTTTGACATCAACTCAACTCACCGTGTTTGGAGGAGGAGGAATGCCGCCTATGACCCCAAGAACACCATCTCCACCGTCAAACATGGAGGTGGAAACATTATGCTTTGGGGGTGTTTTTCTGCTAAGGGGAAAGGACAACTTCACCGCATCAAAGAAAGGGGCCATGTACCGTCAAATCATGGGTGAGAACCTCCTTCCCTCAGCCAGGGCATTGAAAATGGGTCGTGGATGGGTATTCCAGCATGACAATGACCCAAAACACACGGCCAAGGCAACAAAGGAGTGGCTGAAGAAGAAGCACATTTAGGTCCTGGAATGGCCTAGCCAGTCTCCAGACCTTAATCCCATAGAAAATCTGTGGAGGGAGCTGAAGGTTCGAGTTGCCAAACGTCAGCCTCGAAACCTTAATGACTTGGAGAAGATCTGCAAAGAGGAGTGGGACAAAATCCCTCCTGAGATGAGTGCAAACCTGGTGGCCAACTACAAGAAACGTCTGACCGCTGTGATTGCCAACAAGGGTTTTGCCACCAAGTACTAAGTCATGTTTTGCAGCGGGGTCAAATACTTATTTCCCTCATTAAAATGCACATCATTTTATAACATTTTTGACATGCGTTTTTCTGGATTTTTTTGTTGTTATTCTGTCTCTCACTGTTCAAATAAACCTATTAAAATTATAGACTGATCATTTCTTTGTAAGTGGGCAAACGTACAAAATCAGCAGGGGATCAAATACTTTTTCCCCCCACTGTAGGCCTGTGGGCTAGGCTACATGAGGTCTGACACTATGATTAGAAAAAGTCGCAAAAAAGGCATTGTTTCTTGGCTTGCGCTGGGCATCATTCACAAGTGCTAATGTATCATTCACAAGCGATAGGCTAATATTGTCACCATCAGACTATTATTGATTTAATCTTGCCTTTATTTATTTATTTATTTATTTATTTATATATATATATATATATATATATATATATATATATATATATACTAAATAATAGTTGAAATTGGTTTTCAAATCAAATTAAACTTCATTTGTCACATGCGCCAAATACAACAAGTGTAGACTTTAAAGTGAAATGCTTACTTACAAGCACCCTACCAAAAGTGCAGTTCAAGAAGTGTTAAGAAAATATTTACCAAGTAGACTAAAATAAAAAGTAATCATAAAAAGTAACACAATAAGAATAACAATAACGAGCCTATATACAGGGGGCACAGGTACCAAGTCAGTGTGCGGGCGTACAGGTTAGTTGAGGTAATTTGTACATGTAGTGACAATGCATAGAAGTGAAGTGACTATGCATAGATAATTAACAGCGAGTAGCAGCAGTGTACAAAAGGGAGGGGGGGGGGGGGGGGGGGGGTCAGTGTAAATTGTCCGGTGGCGATTTTATTAATTGTTCAGCAGTCTTATGGCTTGGGGGTAGAAGCTTTTGGTCCTAGATTTGGCACTCTGGTACCGCTTGCCGTGCGGTAGCAGAGAACACAGTCTATAACTTGGGTGACTGGAGTCTCTGACAATTTTATGGGCTTTCCTCTGACACCGCATATTATATAGGTCCTGAATGGCAGGAAGCTTGGCCCCAGTGATGTACTGGGCCGTTTGCACCACCCTCTGTAGCGCCTTACGGTCAGATGCCGAGCAGTTGCCATACCAGGCGGTGATGCAACCGGTCAGGATGTTCTCGATGGTGCAGCTGTAGAACCTTTTGAGGATCTGGGGACCCTCAAACTGAAACTCTCAACCCGCTCCACTACAGTCCCGTCAATATTAATGGGGGCCTGTTCGGCCCGCCTTTTCCTGTAGTCCGCAATCAGCTGCTTTGTCTTGCTCACATTGAGGGAGAGGTTGTTGTCCTGGCACCACACTGCCAGTTCTCTGACCTCCTCCCTATAGGCCGTCTCATCGTTGTCGGTGATCAGGCCTACCACTGTTGTGTCATCAGCACACTTAATGATGGTGTTGGAGTCGTGTTTGGCCACGCAGTTGTGGGTGAACAGGGAATACAGGGGGGGACTAAGTACACACCCCCGAGGGCCCCAGTGTTAAGGATCAGCGTGGCAGACGTGTTGTTGCCTACTCTTACCACCTGGGGAGGCCTGTCAGGAAGTCCAGGATCCAGTTACAGAGGGAGGTGTTTAGTCCCAGAGTCCTTAGCTTAGTGTTGAGCTTCGTGGGCACTATGGTGTTGAACGCTGAGCTGTAGTCAATGAACAGCATTCTCACATAGGTGTTCCTTTTGTCCAAGTGAGAAAGGGCAGTGTGGAGTGCCATTGAGATTGCGTCAACTGTGTATCTGTTGGGGCGGTATGCGAATTGGAGTCGGTCTAGGGTGTCCGGGAGGATGCTGTTGATGTGAGCCATGACCAGCCTTTCGAAGCACTTCATGGGTACCAATGTGAGTGACACGGGGTGGTAATAATTTATGCAGGTTACCTTCGCTTCCTTGGGCACAGGGACTATGGTGGTCTGCTTGAAACATGTAGGTATTGACTCGGTCAGGGAGAGGTTGAAAAAGTCAGTGAAGGCACTTGACAGTTGATCCGCGCATGCTTTGAGTACACGCCCTGGTAATCCGTGTGGCCCAACGGCTTTGTGAATGTTGACCTGTTTAAAGGTTTTTGTAATGGAAATTATATGATTAATGGTTTGACTAAATGATTTCACCCTGAAAATGTATAACTGAGTGATTATAAGATGAATGTACTTGTGTGTGTGTGTGTGTAGGAAAAGTTTAAGCTTAATGATTTAGCAGTGTAAGTAAGACATTCAAGGAAAAGGGGAACTGTTAACAGACAGCAGACAACGTATGACCACTGTGAAACTAATAATAGGAAAGAGGTCTCCCCACCCAGGGAGGGGAGAAACCATTGGGCTTGCAGTAGATTATGTAACATGGGGCAGGATATGATAAGCAATGAATGTGATGGAGAAGACTTGTAAATAAGCATTGACAGTGTTAAAGAAGAGGTGGGGCATTTGTAAGGAGTATGACATATGGTATGACCAAATGTTAGGTATAAAAGGCTGTGTACATTGTATGATATTCAGAGCTCTCTGAATAAAGAACTCACCTTTTACAGACTTCTGGGACTTTGTCGAATTCTTCTATTAACCGGGGCCTTACAACCCCCGGGGAATTGGTCAAAGCATATAGTGAGTTTTGAGTTAATAACATTGGGATGAAAATTCTCGTGACAGTTTTGTTCACATCGGCTACCGAGAGCGTTATGACACTGTCATCCAGATCAGCTGGTGCTCTCGTGCATGCTTCAGTGTTGCTTGCCTTGAAGTGAGCATGAAAGGCATTTAGCTCATCTGGTAGGCTCGCGTTACTGGGCAACTTGCGTATGGGTTTTGCTTTGTAGTCCGTAATAGTTTTCAAGCCCTGCCACATCCGACGTGCGTCAATGCTGGTGTTGTAGGATTCAATCTTAATCCTGTATTGACGCTTTGCTAGTTTGATGGTTCGTCTGAGGGCATAGCGGTATTTCTTATAAGCATCCGGATTAGTCTCCCGCTCCTTGAAAGTGGCAGCTCTAGCCTTTAGCTCGATACGGAAGTTGCCTGTAATCCATGGCTTCTTGTTGGGATATGTACGTACAGTCACTGTGGGGACGACGTCGTCGATGCAGTTTATTGATGAAGCCGATTACTGAGGTGGTGTGGCGTACTCCTCAGTGCCATTGGATGAATCCCGGAACATATTCCAGTCTGTGCTAGCAAAACAGTCCTGTAGTGTAGCATCCGCGTCATCTGACCACTTCCGTATTGAGCGAGTCACTGGTACTTCCTGCTTTAGTTTTTGCTTGTAAGCAGAATCAGGAGGATAGAATTATGGTCAGATTTGTCATATGGAGGGCGGGGGAGAGATTTGTATGCATCTCTGTGTGTGGAGTAAAGGTGGTCTAGGATTGTACATGTTGGTTGTACATGTGACTTGCTGGTAATAATTAGGTAAAACTGATTTAAGCTTGCCTGCATTAAAGTCCCCGGCCACTAGGAGTGCTGCTTCTGCGGGAGCATTTTCTTCTTTACTTATGACCTTATAGAGTTGGTTGAGAGTGGTCTTAGTGCCAGCTTTGTTCTGTGGTGGTAAATAGACCACTGTGAATGATATAGATGTGAACTCTCTTGGTATATAGTGTGGGCTACAGCTTATCATAAGGTACTCTACCTCAGGTGAGCAATACATCGAGACTTCTTTAATATTAGACATGGCGCACCAGCTGTTATTGACAAATAGACACACACCCCCTCGTCTTACCGGTGCATGGAAAATCCCGCTAGCTCGATATTGTCCTTATCGTTGTTCAGCCACATCTTGGTGAAACATAAGATGTACCAGTTTTTAATGTCCCGTTGGTAGGATAATCTTAATCGTAGGTCATCAATTTTATTTCCTAATGATTGCACGTTAGCAAGAGGAATGGATGGCAGTGAGAGTTTACTCGCTCGCCTATGGATTCTCAGAAGGCTGCCCGATCTGTGGCCCCTTTTTCTGCGTCTTTTCTTCACGCAAATGGCGGGGGTCTGGGCCTGCTCCAGTGAAAGCAGGATATCCTCGGACTCGTTAAAGGAAAAAGTTTCTTCCAGTCCACAGTGAGTAATCGCTGTTCTGATTTCCAGAAGTTATTTTCGGTCCTAAGAGACGGTAGCAGCAACATTATGTACACAGTAAGTAACAAAAATAAGTTATGCCAAAAAACTAACAAAATAGCACAATAGCACACCCATCAGATTATTCTTGATTTAATCTTGCCTTAGATATAATAAATGTGTGAAATTAGTTTTGATTTAGAATGTTCCATTATCATACACCTGTTTCGAAACAGGGGCAGGGTAAAAAACACATGTCATCTATGCAATTAAATAGCGAACGGGAGACACTTTGCCCGTGGTTAATTTTCATGCCAGCCAGGTAGCCAATACTCCTGTTGTAAAGAGAAGTAATGTGCTTAATATTATTAAAGTTGAGAAATAAATATGGTAGGCCTAGAAAGCTGATGGGATCCTCCTCTTTTTAATAGATGCCATCACCCTGTTTACTCAAGCAATTACATAGCCCATAGAAATGTTGCGCAACATGAGCTCATGGCCTCATGAAGTGTTTGATTTTCGATAACATTTGCATTGATGTCAGAGTGATTAGAGGGACAGTAGAGTGCTGAATTCCAGGCAGTTAGAAAGTTTGGTAGGCTACTAATGACCATCAGCAGCATCAGAGCTTGGAGAAGTCTAATTACCATGACTACACGGTTACGCGGAATTTGACTGCCTTCATGACTCGTGACTGCAGGTGTTGTGGTTATACGGTCACCTAACAGCCCTACCCTGCAGTTGCCCTCACCCCCTCTTCCCTCACCTCTGCAGTTTAGATTTTGACCCCTGCAAATGTACGACACACTACACAAGATTCACATCAAAGCATGACCACATGACCTTTGACCTGTAGGAAGTGTTTACCAGTTATCAGCGAGCCATAGAAGAACAGAGAGTGAGAAGAGGGCACTTCAGACAAGGAGGCTATACACACAGTGCAGGCTCTGTTGTAACGTTATACTAGATTGACTACATTGCTGTTGGACTGTGCAGAATCACTGATCTACAAATGACCTTCCATACCAAATAACTACTCATTATGTGATAAAGATTAGCAATTATGTGCTTTGCCTTGCTTAAACTGATCCCTTCCAATGTGATGTTATTGTTCAGGAGAGTCGTTATTATTCAGCCAAAGAATGGCCCTACATTTGTTGTTGATCTTCTCTCGGAATTCTGTTGTTTAGAGGAATTCCTTATTCCCAGTTCCTTGTAGTAGAATGTCATGATGATACTTGTACCTGACTTGCCTTTCTTAATTCCCCCTGAAGGGATGAATAACGTTTCATTGAAATTACTTCCAATCGTCAGCTTTTGCTAGGATTATGTTGAATTTTGAACGCTATAAGTCCAAATCTGTCTTCACAACAACTGATTGATTACTGTGTTACAAACTGTGAACTCACTCACTCACTCACTCACTCACTCACTCACTCACTCACTCACTCACTCACTCACTCACTCACTCACTCACTCACTCACTCACTCACTCACTCACTCACACTCACTCACTCACCCACCCACCCATTGGCTGCATTCCAATACCTTTCTCCAGAAGTGTTCAGTCGTTCACCCCCCCTGCATTTAAAAGCATTGGATTGTGCAGGCATGGCTGGAAAAAGTTTCCACCTTATTCCTTACACCAGTCTATGGGAGAATCTCCCCATTCCTTTTAAATCCATGAGGGGGAGTGTACAGTACAGACGCACACTTCGGGACAAGGGTAGAGAATCAGATATAGCCAATCACTCACTCACTCAAGAGGGGCTGCTATAGCTTCTCCTGCTCATTCACTCATTCACTTGGGTTTTATGTTGTGTTCCAGGTGAAGAGCGAGGGCCCAAAACTGGTGCCCTTCTTCAAGTCTACCTGTGTCTACTTCGTCCTGTGGCTACCAACCTCAAGCCCTTCTTGGTTCAGCGCCCTCATCAAGTGTCTACCCATCTTCTGCCTGTGGCTCTTCATGCTGGCCCACGGCTTCAGCTTCTTAGGTGCCCACTCCAGTGCCCGCAAGATCCTGGCCGGTCTCATCTTCTCTAGCCTGGGAGATGCCTTTCTCATCTGGCAGGAGGATGGCTACTTTAGCCACGGTGAGTGATACTGGTGGCACTCCTGCCTGACTAGATTTCAGACACCTGCCAGATCTCACAACCCCTGGATAGGTGTTCAACTTACCAGCTAACCACATCATATGATAAAGCAATATGCTCGACTGCCGTCCAGTCGGCACACAACCATTGGTTGATCATGCAAGTAGCCAATAAGCCAATAAGTAGCCAATAAGCAAAAAAAAAAAAAAATGACTGTAATTAATCAATATCTGACATACTGACAAGACACAATTTTTCAGCAGCAACCAGGAACAGACTGACCAAACATCATAAACATCTAAAACTGGATATGGACCTACATAGCAGAAACTCACCGGAGGCGAGGGGGAAAGTTGAGAGGGACGGTTGAGACAGCCGAATGGGTATCTGACATTATGACGCCCTACTAGTCACACCACATCATTTCAACGTGGACAATTTGGTCATATTTGGTTGAGCTGTTGATCAATGTTATCACTATGCTTTCAACCATCTTAAAGCACAACCAAATTCCAATGGAAAAACAATGTCAGATTTTTGTTTATTTATACAACTGTGCTTCATCTAATAGCACAACCAAATGGCCTGAATTTCTGTCCTTAACATGCACACTTTCTATGAATACATAATAACTTTATAGTAAGTGTAACCCCAAAATGTGGCCACTCATTTTAAGGTTGAATAAATACTGTTATATTAATTTTGTAAGGTAAACTTCACTTTATTGAAGTAATATTGAATTGTGTTTTCAACATTTGAAGGAGATGTATTTACTGCTTAGATAGTTCCATCTGTGCCACTGGCTTAGTCCTATTATTTAACTTTGATTTCTGGTTGAGATGGAGACGTGAATCCAACATTTAATTGGTAAACAAGTTAATAGGCTATTTACTGTAATAAAATGTTGTATTGAAATGTGTTTCGATTTCAACACAACCAAATATCAGCATTGAAAGGATATGTATCGACTACTTGGATAGTTCCGTTTGTGACACTGGCTTAGTCCTATTCTTTAACCTCTTGGGGCTAGGTGGGACGCTAGCGTGCCACCTGTGGTGCACTCCATCAACAGCAGGTGCATTTCAAGAGCGGCAAATTTGAATCCAAATAAATGTCAAAATTCAAATTTTTCAAAAATACAACTATGTTACACCATTTGAAAGATAAACATCTCCTTAATCTAACCACGTTTTACGATTTCAAAAAGGTTTTACGGCGAAAGCATAAATTTAGAGTATGTTAGGACAGTACATTTACAAGAGTTGTGTGTAATGTTTTGTCAAGTCAAAGACAGGGTCACCAAAACCATAAAACCAGCTAAAATGATACACTAACCTTTTACAATCTCCATCAGATGACACTCCTAGGACATTATGTTAGACAATGCATGCATTTTTAGTTCTATCAAGTTCATATTTATATACAAAAACAGCGTTTTACTATGGCATTGATGTTGAGGAAATCGTTTCCCTCCAATAACCGGCAGTCAAGTCAGCGTCACAAATTAAATAATTAAAATTAGAAAACATTGGTAAAATATTATATTGTCATTTAAAGAATTATAGATTTACATCTTTTGAACGCAATCAACTTGCCAGATTTAAAAATAACCTTACTGGGAAATCACACTTTGCAATAATCTGAGCACTGTGCCCAGAAAAATACGCGTTGCGATACAGACTAGACGTCATGTTGGGGAGATCTAAAATCGAAAATACTATGTAAATAATCCATTACCTTTGATTCTCTTCATCAGATGTCACTTCCAGGTATCACAGGTCCATAACGAATGTAGTTTTGTTCAAAAAAGCTCATCATTTATGTCCAAAAATCTCCGTCTCGTTAGCACATGATGTAAGCCAGCCGGACTTCTCGTCATGAACGAGGGGAAAAAATATATTTCCGTTCGTTCAAACATGTCAAACGTTGTATAGCATAAATCATTAGGGCCTTTTTTAACCAGAACATGAATAATATTCAAGGTGGACGAATGCATAGCCTTTTATAACGTATTGGAACGAGGGTACCCAACATGAAGTAGCGCGCCAGGTGTCTAATGGGACATCACCGTTCCATGGCTCTTGTTCGGTCAGATCTCCCTCCAGAAGACTCAAAACACTTTGTAAAGGCTGGTGACATCTAGTGGAAGCAATAGGAAGTGCCAAAATATTCCTAAACCCCTGTGTTTTTCAATGGGATAGGTTTAAAGTCAATACAACACATCAGGTATCCACTTCCTGTCAGAAAATGTCTCAGGGTTTTGCCTGCCAAATGAGTTCTGTTATACTCACAGACACCATTCAAACAGTTTTGGAAACTTTAGAGTGTTTTCTATCCATATATAATAAGTATATGCATATTCTAGTTACTGGGTAGGATTAGTAACCAGATTAAATCGGGTACATTTTTTTTATCCAGACGTGCAAATGCTGCCCCCTAGACCCAACAGGTTAAGTTAGATTTTTGGTTCAGATGGAGACGTCAACACAACATATCAATTACTAAAGGGATACTTTGGGATTTTGGCAATCGTGGATACCATTTTTATGTCTGCGTGCAGATTGAAGGAAGTTGGTAGCTAGTGCATTATAGCGTTAGCATAATGACTGGAAGTCTATAGTATCTGCTAGCATGCAATACCTTGCTATGTATGGATAGTATGCATCCCCTTCCCCTCAAGAATGGTCTACCATATAGCCAGTTATGCAGGGTTAAACGAATCTGTGGCCACCAGACAGATTTTGACAGCAATGCTAAAAAATGACAGATAAATTCAAAATGAGAGGCTGCAATAATGAAAATATCTCAAAAACCAAGAGAGCAATTACTAAAAACTCAACCTAAGAAGAAAAACAACGCAACTGTCTTTTGCACTAAGTACACCAAGGGATCGGAGAAAATGAAAGCAATCCTGAAAAAGCACCGGCATGTTCTGCAATCAGACAAAAAAAATCGCACACCTCTTCAAGGAACCCCCACTGGTGGTCTATAAGCGTGGTTGCAATATTGGAGATAGCTTGGTGAGATCTGACCTTCCCACTCAGACACTCTTGACACCTATCCCAAATGGGAACTACAAATGTGGCTCATGCGCACAGTGCAATAGCACTATAAAAACATCCTTCTTCAGACACCCACATTCAGGTCGAAAAATCCCTGTTAGAGTTATGATCTCATGCAAGACCAAGGGAGTAATCTATCTCATCACCTGTTCATGTGGAAAAGCCTACGTAGGACAAATGAAAAGCCAATTAAAACAACGCATAGTTGAACACCACAGCTCAATCAGGTGTAAGAACATTGACTATCCAGTAGCAGCTCACTTTGTTGAAGCTAACCATCCAATCTCCTCCCTCAAATACACAGGCATTGAGCATGTTGCTCTACCAAGGAGAGGAGTTAACATCGAGATCCTACTACTACAAAGGGAGGCTTACTGGATATCCTATCTAAAAACATTAACCCCTAGTGGTCGGAATATTGACCATCATTATGTTTGGAGGAAAAAGGGGGAGGCTTGCAAGTCGAAGAACACCATCCCAACCGTGAAGCACGGGGGTGACAGCATCATGTTGTTGGGGTGCTTTGCTGCTTTGCTGAGGGACTGGTGCACTTCACAAAATAGATGGCATCATGAGGCAGGAAAATTATGTGGATATATTGAAGCAACATCTCAAGACATCAGTCAGGAAGTTAAAGCTTGGTCTCACATGGGTCTTCCAAATGGACAATGACCCCAAGCATACTTCCAAAGTTATTGCAAAATGGCTTAAGGACAACAAAGTCAAGGTATTGGAGTGGCCATCACAAATCCCTGACCTCAATCCTATAGAAAATATGTGGGCAGAACTGAAAAAGTGTGTGCAAGCAAGGAGGCCTACAAACCTGACTCAGTTACACCAGCTCTGTCAGGAGGAATGGGCCAAAATTCACCCAACTTATTGTGGGAAGCTTATGGAAGGTTACCCAAAACGTTTGTCCCAAGCTAAACAATTTAAAGGCAATGGTACCAAATACTAATTGAGTGTATGTAAACGTCTGACCCACTGGGAATGTGATGAAAGAAATAGAAGCTGAAATAAATCCTTCTCTCTACTATTATTCTGACATTTCACATTCTTAAAATAAAGTGGTGATCCTAACTGACCTAAGACAGGCAATTGTTACTTGTATTAAATGCCAGGAATTGTGAAAAACTGAGTTTAAATGTATTTGGCTAACGTGTATGTTAACTTCCGACTTCAACTGTAGGCCTAAATAGCATCATTGATGAAATAGGATTACATTGATACAAATGTGGTTAAATTTGCTGTGCTAAACCTACCCTTTGGAATAAAAATGGCAATAGTTAACCCATTAGTTTTAAAGTGGAGATCCCTCAATAATAATTCTGAAGATAGCACATTACCCTTTGGGCACATACCTGTACGTCACCTCAATGTTTAGTTTGAGTTGCCAACTTTCTTAAAAAAAAAAATCTCAACAATCTTTACACAACATGTAAAGTGTTGTTCCCATGTTTCATGAGCTGAAATGAGACATTTTCCATACACACAAAAATGTGTTTACATCCCTGTTAGTGAGCATTTCTCCTTTGCCAAAATTATCCATCCACCTGACAGGTGTGGCATATCAAGAAGTTAGTTTATTAACCCCCTAGAGTCGATTGGCGCACCGATGCGACAATCTAAGTAACATATAAAAACATCCCCATCAAAATCAGTCAGTTTAAGCTAGAGATATCAGTTTTTTTTAATTGGATGCGTCTCAATCCAACACACTTGGATTGAGACGGTGTTTGTCTAGAGTGGTGTTTGTCAAGCCATGAGACATCCCGTAATTTGGCCATTTCACGAAAACATCTGTAGCGTCCAAACCGTTTGGCCTACAAAAAACTATGACCACTCTCACAAACATGATGGTTGGTCTCCATTTTGCTCTACGACCACCACAAGTGTCAGGGGACTCGTCTAAAGTTGGTTACCCTTAGTGTGCCAACTTGTGTTTTGTAGCATCTGAAGGATTTGGGTTACAAACTAATGTGAACCCACTGAGGAAAGGGGAGATTCTCACGAACACCATGGTGTTCTCCGTTTTGGTCTATGACCCCCCCACAAGTGTCACTGGACTCATCTGAAGGTAACCGGTACCGGTTAAAAAAATGAATGGAAGTATGGCAGAAGTGTTGTGCCTACCCAATAAAGTGTTTCAATATGTGTAAAAAAAAAAAACACCTAACTTTTTTCCCATTTTGTTACATTACAGCCGTATTCTAAAATGTATTCAATTTTTTCCCCTCATCAATCTACACACAATACCCCATAATGACTAAGCAAAAACAGGTTTTTGGACATTTTTGCTCATTTATTATATCAAATATCACATTAACATAAGTATTCAGACCCTTTACTCAGTATTTTGTTGAAGCACCTTTTGCAACGATTAAAGGCTGGGCCACTCAAGGACATTACATTTACATTTTAGTCATTTAGCAGACGCTCTTATCCAGAGTGACTTACAGTAGAGTGCATACATTTTTATAACATTTTTAAATACTGGTCCCCCGTGGGAATCGAACCCACAACCCTGGCGTTGCAGGCGCCTCGATCTCCCGCAGTGGGAGATCGAGGCAGCGATAGCTGAGAGGCGCTGGTATGAGGAAAGGGAGCGCAACAGACACGAGAGGCAGCCCCAAACATTTTTTGGGGGGGGCACACGGGGAGATTGGCGGAGTCAGGCGGTAGACCTGAGCCAACTCCCCGTGCTTACAGGAGGCAGCGCAGTACTGGTCAGACACCGTGTTATGCGGTAAAGCGCACGGTGTCCCCAGTACGTGTTCATAGCCCGGTGCGCTATAGGCCAGCCCCCCGCAAGTGCCATGTGAGTGCAGGCATTGAGCCAGGACGGGTTGTGCCAGCTCAGCGCGTCTGGTCTCCGGTGCGCCTTTTCGGTCCAGGTTATCCTGCACCGGCTCTGCGCACTGTGTCTCCAGAGCGCTGGGAGGGCCCAGTTCGCCCAATGCCTGCGCGCCGCCCGTGCCGGACCAAAGTGGGCATTCAGCCTGGAGTGTGGGTAAAGAGCCTACGTACCAGAACTCCAGTGCTCCCCCACAGCCCGGTTTATCCTGTGCCTCCTCCTCGGACCAGGCCTCCAGTGGGTCTCCCCATCCTGGTCTCTCCTGTGTCGCCTCAACGGACCAGGCCTCCAGTGGGTCTCCCCAGCCTGGTGAGTCCAGTGCCTGCGCCCAGAGCCAGGCCTCCTTCATGTCTCCCCAGCCTGGTGAATCCTGGGCCAGAGCCGCCAGAGCCGCCCGCCATTCCGGAGCCGCCAGAGCCGCCCGCCAGTCCGGAGCCGCCAGAGCCGCCCACCAGTCCGGAGCCGCCAGTGCCGCCCGCCAGTCCGGAGCCGTCAGAGCCGCCCGCCAGTCCGGAGCCGCCCGCCTGTCCGGAGCCGTCAGAGCCTCCCGCCTGTCCGGAGCCGCCCGCCAGCCAGGCGCAGCCAGAGACGCCCGCCAGCCGGGCGCAGTCAGGGTCGCCCGCCAGACGGGCGCAACCAGAATCGCCCGTGATTGGGAGTCACACATAATTGCCTGTTTTTCCGTTGGGGTTTTGTGGGTAATTGTTTCTGTTTAGTGTCTTGCACCTGACAGTACTGTTTGGCTGTCAGTTTTCTTGTTTTGTTTTGTGTTCTTTAGTAAATTAAACTTCAATGATGAACACTAACTCCGCTGCGTATTGGTCCACTTTCTCAGACGATGACTTCTCTGTTTCGTCTGACGACGAAGACAGCCGTTACAGGTGGAGTGCTGCAGAGATGGTTGTCCTTCTGGAAGGTTCTCCCATCTCCACAGAGAAACTCTGGAGCTCTGTCAGAGTGACCATTAGGTTCTTGGTCACCTCCCTGACCAAAGCCCTTCTCCCCCAATTGCTCAGTTTGGCCGGGCTGCCAGCACTAGGAAGAGTCTTGGTGGTTCCAAACTTCTTCCATTTAAGAATGATGTAGGCCACTGTGTTCTTGTGGACCTTCAATGCTGCAGAAATGTTTTTGTTCCCTTCCCCAGATCTGTGCCTCGACACAATCCTGTCTCGGAGCTCTACGGACAATTCCTTCGACCTCATGGCTTGGTTTTTGCTCTGACATGCACTATCATCTGTGAGACTTTTATATAGACAGGTGTGTGCCTTTCCAAATCATGTCCAATCAATTGATCAATGGAAACAGGATGCACCTGAGCTACATTTCGACTCTCATAGCAAAGGGTCTGAATACTTAAATAAGATATTTATTTTTTACATTTTTAATTAAGAAATCAACAAAAATGTTTTCATTGTCATTTTGGGATATTGATGAGGAATGTTTTAGTTAATCAATTTTAGAGTAAGGCTGTAACAACAAAATGTGGAAATAGTAAAGGGGTCTGAATACTTTCCAAATGCACTGTATCTTCTAGATATAGGACAGACACTTCAAAACCTTATTCCTTATGGGGTTTTTAATTCTCTTTTTTGGCATTTTATGAATGTGTTATTCAATGCGTTTCTATGGGCTATAGTAGTAAAGGCCAAATTCAATATTTTGTCAAATACAATTTATAAAACAAGTTTGGGACACATGAAGGGGCCCTAAAATTAAAAAAAACAAATAGCTAAATGATCCATGGTATGACCATTTTAAAACAGTTCCATATGTCAGCTGCGAAGACCGATATTGAAGAGGAGTGGGACAACATTCCACAGGCGACAATCAACAGCCTGATCAACTCTATGTGAAGGAGATGTGTCGCACAGCATGAGGCAAATGGTGGTCACACCAGATACTGACTGGTTTTCTGATCCATGCCCTCACCTTTAAAAAATTAAGGTATTCCCAGTCATGTGAAATCCATAGTTTAGGGCCTAATGAATGTATTTAAATTGACTGATTTCTTTATATGAACTGTAACTCAGGAACATCTTTGAAATTGTTGCATGTTGCGTTTATAATTTTGTTCAGTGTACTTTCCAGTGGGAGGTGCCTGCCAGCCTATTGTCTTTTCTGATGGTGGATATAACGTTGAAGATCTGACATTGTTTCAAAGGTACAAATTTAAGAAATAGGTTAAAGACCCAGCAAACAGGACCCCAATTGGCCCCATGTAGGTATTCAGTGGGCAAGGTGGGCACAGGCTAGCCCACACTAAGCCCACACCAGCCCAACACAGGCTAGCCCAGACCAAGCCCAGCTAGAGGCAGAGGCTCATTTGAATATTTGGGGGCATGTGAAATTTTCTTATGTCCCATGCACTTATTTAAAGGCCCAGTACAGTCAAATGTGATTTTTCCTGTGTTTTATATATATTTCCACACTATGAGTTTGTAATAATACTGTGAAATTGTGAAAATTATGATAATGCCCTTTTATTGTAACAGTTGTTTGAAAAGACTGCCTGTTTTGGTGGGAGGAATTTTTGCCCTTCCATCTACACCTTTCAAACCAATATGTTTTTCCCCCAACTTTAGCATTCCACCAACCTTTTGCAGGCTTATCTTTTATGAAAGGTATTGCCGGTGACAAAGCCTCTACATTTCCGCCAACCGACCTAGTCATGATTGTGGTAAAGTTCTGCCTACGGCTTAGTATGAAATGTAGCCATAATGCTGAGGCGGCATTGGCACGCACTACGCTTAAGCTCTTGATGGGTTGCTAGGCAGCGCCCATTAATACTATCCTCCTGACAGTTCTAAACTTTGCGAGGCATGTCACTTCACCCATATCTTCACATATCCCACCACATGCACTGTTTTCTTAAACACAACTGGATGGATCCATAAAGAATTACTGTGGGAATAAATATCACTGAATGAATGATGAAAATATTGGAATAAACTAGGCAGCATAGCTGGGGCGGCAGCGTAGCCTAGTGGTTCGAGTGTTGGACTAGTAACCGAAAGGTTGCAAGATCAAATCCCCGAGCTGACAAGGTACAAATCTGTTGTTCTGCCCCTCAACAAGGCAGTTAACCCACTGTTCCTAGGCTGTCATTGAAAATAAGAATGTGTTCTTAACTGACTTGCCTAGTAAAATAAAATATATATAAAAAAGTAATAGCCTACCCATGTGTGCTCAACCATTTCAGCACTGCCTTGAGACAAGCATGGGGACTCAATCAATGTCCAACTTTATTTTCACTGAATCTCCATTTGGATATTGGTTAGGCTACAATTAGGCTGTGGAAATGTTAGCTAAGTTGAGGTGAGTGCTGCTCATGATCATCTTGTCAAGTGTCTAATTTATTAGCACTGATCAGAACCTTTTGCAAGCATGTTCAGTGCCTTCAGAAAGTTTTCATACCCCTTATTCCACATTTTTTTGTGTTATAGCCTGAATTCAAAATGGATTAAATGTATACCTTTTCTCACCCATCTAAACACAATACCCCATGATGACAAAGTAATTTTTCGTTGTTGTTGTTGACATTTTTGCAAATATATTGGAAATTAAATACAGAAATATCTAATGTACATAAGTATTCACACCCCTGAGTCAATGTATGTTAGAATCACCTTTGGCAGCGATTACAGCTACGAGTCTTTCTGGTTAAGTTGCTAAGAACTTAGCACACCTAGATTGTGCTACATTTGCCCATTAATATTTTTTTAATTCTTCAAGCTCTGACAGGTTGGTTTTTGATCATCGCTAGATTGCTATTTTCAAGTCTTGCCATAGATTTTCAAGCTGATTTAAGTCAAAACTGTAACAGGAACATTCCATGTTGTCTTTGTAAGCAACTCCAGTGTATATTCTGCCTTGTGTTTCAGGTTATTGTCATGCAGAAAGTTGAATTTGTCTCCCAGTGTCTGTTGGAAAGTTTTCCTCTAGGATTCTGATGTGTTTATCTCTATTCTTTTTCGTCCTTGCCAATGACAAGCATACCCATAACATAATACAGCCACTATCATGATTGATGTGTTGTATTGGATTTACCCCAAACATAACGCTTTGTATTCAGGACATAAATGTAATTTCTTTCACATTTTTTGCAGTTTTAATTTCAAATCAAATGTTATTGATCACATGCAGATGTTAATGCGAGTGTAGCGAAATACTTGTGCTTCTAGTTCTGACCATGCAGTAATATCTAACAAGTAATCTAACAATTTCACAACAACTACCTTATACACACAAGTGTAAAGGAATGAATAAGAATATGTACATATAAATATATGGATGAGCGATGGCCGAACGGCATAGGCAAGATGCAGTAGATGGTATAGAGTACAGTATATACATATGAGATGAGTAATGTAGGGTATATGTAAACATTATATAAAGTGGCATTGTTTAAAGTGACTAGTGATACATTTATTACATCCAATTTTTTATTATTAAGGTGGCTAGAGATTTAAGTCAGTGTGTTGGCAGCAGCCGCTCAATGTTAGTGATGGCTGTTTAACAGTCTGATGGCCTTGAGATAGAAGCTGTTTTTCCAGTCTCTCGGTCCTAGCTTTGATGCACCTGTACTGACCTCGCCTTCTGGATGATAGCGGGGTGAACAGGCAGTGGCTCGGGTGGTTGTTGTCCTTGATGATTTTTTTGGCCTTCCTGTGATATCGGGTGGTGTAGGTGTCCTGGAGGGCAGGTAGTTTGCCCCCCCGATGCGTTGTGCAGATTTCACTACCCTCTGGAGAGCCTTACGGTTGTGGGGAGAGCAGTTGCCGTACCAGGCAGTGATAGAGCCCGACAGGATGCTCTCGATTGTGCATCTGTAAAAGTTTGAGTGTTTTTGGTGACAAGCCAAATTTCTTCAGCCTCCTGAGGTTGATGAGGCACTGTTGCACCTTCTTCACCACGCTGTCTGTGTGGGAGGACCATTTCAGTTTGTCCGTGATGTGTATGCCGAGGAACTTAAAACGTTCCACCTTCTCCACTACTGTCCCTGTCGATAGCGGGGTGCTCCCTCTGCTGTTTCCTGAAGTCCACGATCATCTCCTTTGTTTTGTTGTGAGGTTGTTTTCCTGACACCACACTCTGAGGGCCCTCACCTCCTCCCTGTAGGCCGTCTCATCATTATTGGTAATCAAGTCTACCACTGTAGTGTCGTCTGCAAACTTGATGATGTGAGTTGGAGGCGTGCATGGCCACGCAGTCATGGGTGAACAGGGAGTACAGGAGAGGGCTGAGATCGCACCCTTGTGGGGCCCCAGTGTTGAGGATCAGCGGGGTGGAGATGTTGTTTCCTACCCTCACCACCTGGGGGCGTCCTGTCAGAAAGTCCAGGACCCAGTTGCACAGGGCAGGGTCGAGACCCAGGGTCTCAAGCTTAATGACGAGTTTGGAGGGTACTATGGTGTTAAATGCTGAGCTGAACAGCATTCTTACATAGGTATTCCTCTTGTCCAGATGGGTTAGGGCAGTGTGCAGTGTGATTGCGTCGTCTGTGGACCTATTGGGGCGGTAAGCAAATTGGAGTGGGTCTAGGGTGTCAGGTAGGGTGGAGGTGATATGATCCTTCACTAGTCTCTCAAAGAACTTCATGATGACGGAAGTGAGTGCTACGGGGCGATAGTCATTTAGCTCAGTTACCTTAGCCCTCTTGAAGCATGTGGGAACAGCAGACTGGGATAGGGATTGATTGAATATGTCCGTAAACACACAAGCCAGCTGGTCTTCACATGCTCTGAGGATGCGGCTAGGGATGCTGTCTGGGCTGGCAGCCTTGCGAGGGTTAACATGTTTAAATGTTTTACTCACATTGGCTGTGGTGAAGGAGAGCCTGCAGGTTTTGGTAGAGGGCCGTGTCGGTGGCACTGTATTGGCCTCAAAGCGAGCAAAGAAGCTGTTTAGTTTGTCTGGGAGCAAGACATCGGGGTCCGTGAGGGGGCTGGTTTTCTTTTTGTAGTTCGTGATTGACTGTAGACCCTGCCACATACCTCTCGTGTCTGAGCCGTTGAATTGCGACTCTACTTTGTCTCTATACTGACGCTTAGCTTGTTTGATTTCCTTGCGGAGGGAATAACCTACACTGTTTGTATTCGGTCATGTTTCCAGTCGCCATGCCCTGATTTAAAAGCAGTGGTTTGCGCTTTCAGTTTTGCGCGAATGCTGCCATCAATCCACGGTTCCTGGTTGGGGAATGTTTTAATAGTCGCCGTGGGTACATCACCACCGATGCACTTGCCAATAAACTCACTCACCGAATCAGCGTATACATCAACGTTGTTGTTCGACGCTATCCGGAACATATCCCAGTCCACGTGATCGAAGCAATCTTGAAGCGCGGAATCAGATTTGTCGGATCAGCGTTGAACAGACCTGAGCACGTGCGTTTCCTGTTTTAGTTTCTGTCTATAGGCAGGGAGCAACAAAATGGAGTCGTGGTCAGATTTGCCGAAAGGAGGGCGAGGGAGGGCTTTGTATGCGTCGCGGAAGTTAGAGTAACAATGATCCAGGATTTTGCAAGGCGGGTCGCGCATTCGATATGCTGATAAAAGTTATGGAGCCTTGTTTTCAGATTAGCCTTGTTAAAATCCCCAGCTACAATAAATGCAGCCTATGTGGTTTCCAGTTTACATAGAGTCCAATGAAGTTCTTTCAGGGCCGTCGAGGTGTCTACTTGGGGGGGATATACATGACTGTGATTATAATCTAAGAGAATTCTCTTGGTAGATAATGCGGTCCTTATTGCAAACAGGATGCATGTTGTGGAATATTTTTATTCTGTACAGGCTTCCTTCTTTTCACCGTGTCATTTAGGTTAGTATTGTGGAGTAACTACAATGTTGATTCATCTTCAGTTCTCCTATCACAGCCGTTAAACTCTGCAAATGTTTTAAAGTCACCATTGGCCTCATGGTGAAATCCCTGAGCGGTTTTCTTCCTCTCTGGAAGCTGGGTTAGTAAGGACGCCAGTATATTTGTAGTGACTGAGTGTATTGGTACACCATCCAATGGTTTATTAATAACTTAATCAGTCTCAAAAGAATTCAAAAAAAGATCTATCTGCCAATAGGTGCCTTGGCATATATAATTGAGGCATTGGAAAACCTGTCTGGTCTTTGTGGTTGAATCATTGTTTGAAATTCACTGCTCGACTGAGGGACCTTACAGATAATTGTATGTGTGGAGTACATGGATAAGGTAGTCATTCAAAAATAATGTTAAACACATGTTAAAGTCCATGCAACTTATGTGACTTGTTAAGCTAATTTTTACTCCTGAACTTATTTAGGCTTGCCATAACAATGGGGTGGAATACTTATTGACTAATGACATTTCAGCTTTTCATTTTTTATTAATTTATACAAATTTCTAAAACAATTCCACTTTTACATTATGGGGTATTGTGTGTGTGTGTGTGTGTGTGTGTGTGTGTGTGTGTGTGTGTGTAGGCCAGTGACACAAAAACTCAATTTAATACATTTTAAATTCAGGCTGTGACGCAACAAAATGTGGAAAAAGTCAGGGGTGTGAATACTTTCTGAAGTCACTGTAGCTTAACAAGTGAATTATTTTTGCTCTTCAGTCGTAGTCAATTAGTAGCCTTTTCCTACTCCTGACCAAAAGGCTGCGACTTAACTTAACCAATAATGTGATTTTGTTTCACTGAATCTCCATCTATTTGGTTAATTCTATGGCTGGGCAAACAGCCTAAGTGGAGATGGTATAGCTCATGTAGGCCTATTATTTTGCTCGATCACATAAAGGCAACTTCAAAATGCCTGCGGTTTGTGAAATATAAACACGAGATGATATAGATGACTATTATTTTCTATCTGTAACGGCTGTCGTAATGTAGAGATGACCAAGGCGCAGCGGGAATATGAATGCTCATCTTTATATTTTATTTAAATAAAGTGAACACGGAAAAAACAAGAAAACAAAGAACGACAGACCGACAGTTTCGCAGGGTAACAATAAGCAGTGCAAAATCAACTATCCACAAAACCCCAGGTGAAAACAAGCTCCTAATATATGACTCTCAATCAGGAACAATGAAGTACAGCTGTTCCTGATTGAGAGCCACACAGACAACAAAGAAATACACAAACCAGAAAACCCCTAGACAACCAAAAACCAGAACATACACCCAAACCCCGGAACACATAAATATAACACCCCTCTACACTACACATAACCCCCGGACCACATAAAACAAATACCCTCTGCCACGTCCTGACCAAACTACAATAACAAATACTCCCTCTACTGGTCATGACGTGACACAATCGGTATCAGCAAGAAGATACTCTCAATGTAAGACCCTGCCCCTGCTCTCTAACAAAGCGGAGTGAGGGTAGGAAAGAGATGAAACGGGGGTTAAAAGCATGGGCTTGCCTTGGGCTCCATTTCAAAATAAAACTTTTTTATATGACAGCGGTTCCCCACGCTGAGGTGACGCAAGTTTTGTGGCAAAAATATTATTTGGATTTTATTATATTTATGTTTATTCTTAGCCTACTATAAAATCTATGTGTCTTGACTGTGATCAGGGTAACCTAAATGTGCCTTGTTTGTTTAACCTCTAAAAGTCTAAGCCTTGGGGGGGTTCTACTAAGCTAATATATGGAATTGTTTTAAGATGGTCGTACCATGGATCACTTAGCTATTTGATTTTGCCACTTTGGCAAAGCACAGCCCCCACACCACTAAAGGGATATCAACAGGCCAATACCATGTTACCCTGTGACAAGGCTGTGTATAGCCTACGAAGATCTCCCCACCACATTAGCCTGAGGACAGGAAGGAAGGAAGAGCGTGAGCAAGCCAGTGACTCAGCCCCCGTAATAGATTCAGAGGCATAGAATCCCAGTAGAGATAGGGGAGCCGGCCAGGCAGAGGCAGCAAGGGTGGTTTGTCACTCCAGTGCCTTGCTGTTCTCCTTCACACCCCTGGGCCAGACTACACTCAAGCATAGGACATACTGAAGAGATGAGTCTTCAGTAAAGACTTAAAGGTCGAGACCAAGTCTGCGTCTCTCACATGGATCAGCAAACCGTTCCATAAAAATTTAGCTCTATAGGCGAAGGCCCTGCCTCCAACTGTTTGCTTAGAAATTCTAGGAACAATAAGTAGGCCTGTGTCTTGTGACAGTAGCATACGTGTAGGGATGTATGGCAGGACCAACTTGGAAAGATAGGTAAGGAGCAAGTCCATGTAATGCCTTGTACTGTGCGTTAGCAGTAAAACTTTGAAATCAGTCCTAGCCTTAAGAGGCTAGCACTGGGGTAAATAAATATTTTTTGGTTCTAGTCTAGATTCTAGCAGCCGTATTTAGCACTAGCTTAAGTTTATTTAGTGCCTTATAGGGTAGCCGGAGATTATAGTATCAAATCAAGTGTTAATGGTCACATACACATGGTTAGCAGATGTTAATGCGAGTGTAACGAAATGCTTGTGCTTCTAGTTCCGACCGTGCAGTAATATCTAACAAGTAATATAACAATTTCACAACAACTACCTTATACACACAAGTGTAAAGGAATGAATAAGAATATGTACATATAAATATATGGATGAGCGATGGCCGAACGGCATAGTAGAGTGAGTGCAGTCTAATCTAGAAGTGACAAAAGCATGGATTAGCTTTTCTGCATTAAAATTTGGATAAAATGTTTCAGATTTTTGCAATGTTACTACTTCAATTTCAATTCAAGAATTTAATTAGAATTGATGAGGCATTCTCAATTAAATTCTGAATTGAGCCTAAACCCTGGTAGGATTACAGGAAATTAACTTTAAATCTTCTAATTTTCTGTATACTGCAAAGAGGGGGGTCAATAAAATGTTTTGCCGTAAGGGGGGGGCGCCCTCCAATCAAATCACGCTTAGGGCTCCCGAAATTCTAGAGCCGTCCCTGCCTGCAATGTAGTCGGGCAGGAACTCGACCACTGATGCCTACGGTCCTTTTCGGCAGTTGAAGGTGGCTTGCTCTACTGGGTTGCATAAAAAATGGCACCCTATTCTCTTGTAATAGTATATTATACAGAGAAAAGGGTGCCATTTCAGAAGCAGATATAGGGTCTCCTTTCCCTCATGCTACTCTCAGCTATCCAGTTTGTTTAGATCAGCGAAGATGGAGGAGAGGAAGGTACTTTAGACAATTTAGGCATGCCCCATGCTTAATGTCTTCCCTATTTGTGATTTCCCTCCCTCCGGTGTGTACCTGAATATGTGTATATAGTATATCAGGCAAATTCTAATCTGGGCGTCGAAGCTTGATCTACATTATTTCCCTCTAATCAAGGACTGATTTATACCTTGACACCAGGTGGCTGCAATTAATTGTCAGGTATAACAGAAAACCATCAGTACTCTGGAGCTCCAAGCTCAGATTTTATAACAAAAAAGGCAATATAACAGTAAGTTATATATACTATTTTCTGTATCCCACAGGTTTGCTGATGTTTGCCATCTCCCACATCCTCTACTCCTCGGCCTTCGGTATGAAGCCCCTGAACCCGCTTGCCGGCCTGGTGATCGGCGCCATTTCGTCTGTGAGCTACGCCCTGCTATACCCCTACCTCTCAGGCCCCTTCACCTACCTAGTGGGGGTCTATATCGCCCTGATCGGCTTCATGGGCTGGCGGGCCGTGGCCGGCCTCCAGTTGGCCAATGACCTGTGGACCTGGACCAAGATGTCGGCATGCCTGGGCGCTGTACTCTTCATGGTCTCCGACCTCACTATTGCCGTTAACAAGTTCTGCTTCCCTGTGCCGCACTCACGCGCCATTATCATGGCCACCTACTACGCCGCGCAGATGCTGATCGCGCTCTCTGCCGTCGAGTGCCAGGATGTGGAGACGGCAAGGAAGATGGCATGAAGAGGAGAGAGCGAGGTCGCGTCACGTGATCAAGAAGATGTGAACGGGGCAGCCAATCCCCCTTGTTTTTGTCATGGACATATTCCAGAGACAGTTACCCCCAAACCCCCTGCTTTGGTTGTAGCGTGGCATTTGCACACCCGTGTTACCATGGAAACTAGTGTACTACCACCAGCCTGCCCCATGGCTAGTGGGACAGTCAAAGACCCTAGTTACCATGGAGACAAGTGCACTACTTTTAACCCTCAACTACTGCCCTACGATTCTCGTAGATACGTCGTAGTTACTAGAGAGTAGTGCACTACAACTCCCCCACCTCACTGCCTAGGATTTTGGTACAGATGACCATACAGATCACCATGTCAAGGTTTGTGTGTGGGTGCGTGTGCGTGCGTATTAGGGTAGAGGATTCATATTATATAACCTACAGATGAGTGTGAATTCTCATGGCCTGCTACAATAATAGCACTTCTTCCTTCTGCCCCCCAGTCATTGGCTGCCCTCTCCACCCCATTTACAGTCTAATGTGGTCCAATATTGCAAATTCAAATGGCATATTGTCTTTGCAACTATTTTATCACCATTATTTAATTTATCTCTGAAAAGGGAGTTGTTTTAGTGAATAAGTTTGCACATCTCGACTTGTTATGGGGGAGGTAGTGCCCCATAACTGCTGTCTGTTCTCATGTATTTAGGTGCTGTTCTCAAAGTCTGGAGCACATCCACCCTCCTTTTTACTGATTTTAGTCTCTTCACTTTCACTTATTAAGACAGCCAAACTGCCTTTTGTACTTCTGCTCACCACACTCCTATTAGAATACATCCTCTCTCCTGTGTCTATGAGCCTATGAAAATTGCTGTGAATGTCTACGCACACACAGAGAGAGAGAGAATTCGTGGACTTTTACCTAGCTAGCTGTTGCTAACTCATTTGTCCTGGGATATGAACATTGGGTTGCTATTTTAACTGAAATCCATATGGTCCTTCTATCTGCTGGATCTTTGTAGAATTTTGACCCATTTTGAGTCCCACAAAATCGTGTGTTCTCTACGCCGACAATTAATCTAACGGTAAAAGGGAAAACCTAGTATGTTTTCTTTGATTAATCTCTCCTCATTCATTCTTCTTCGGATTTTATATGACTGTTGGCAACCGGCATTAAGGTGCATGACCTCCATCAACTAGGCTGGAGTGTGGAACTGGTTCATCTTTCAATCACTCACGTGGGTTTGTATGCTCCTAAAAACCAAAGAGTAGATGGGATAGGCATGACTTGCCGCGCCAAATAGAACCAAGTTCTATTTTAGTGCCTGGCTATGCAGATGAAGTGCGTGAGCAGTTTCGATGAAATGATTGAATAACATGTAGGTGTACATTTATTTTGCAACAGTCGCACACACAACGTGGCCGGTTTGGTCAGCATGTGAGAGAGATCATTTGAGAGCGCCTGCTCTAGTATTTTACCACAATCATACTGATCACTCAAAAGGCGGGTCCCTTCACTGCGGTCTAAGGGGAAAATTTTTCTTAGATCTGTGTGTGTGTATGTGTGTGTACCCTCTGTACCTGAGGCATCTCACAGTATTCCTCCTTCACTGTTTGTTACCCTGAACACGCACAAACACACACTACATATACACGCTTCCTTCAGGTCACACTTCATACCCCCAGCTCCTGCTGGATTGGTTATTAGAAGAAGCTTTTGGTGCCCTTATTGCTGGAACATTTTCATCTACCAACTGTGTGCCTTTGGCCATATAAAGTGTTGGCTGAAGCCAGTCCTTGTTTGGTCTGCAGTGCTTGGGCCTTCAGAGAAGAACACTGTCCTAGGACACCCTGGTCCCTTAGGGTCCAAACACAGCCAAAAAAGAGAGAGAAGACTGGCCAATGGTTTCATTAGCACAAGGGAACAATTATACCACTCAATCCTGATTGGTTATACCCCCCTAGATAGATATGCAGCTATGACACTTATCTGTCATAGTATTTTTCTCTGTTGCACCAGCTATAGGGCCATCTTTGCTGAGTTATTGTGCTGTCTGTTTCAAGCATATTGACTGAAAAGATTTCAGTGTGTATTTAAGAAATTTTAGAAAACAGAGACATTGTTATACTTGTTGCATGTTATTTTAGTGTGTGCGTGCGTACAATATGTGTGTGCGTGCAGGTGTGTGTTGAGCTCCCTTTAGGGCCGTGGCAGAATTGCTGTGAACTATCATTTTGCTTGAACATTGGCTAAATGTACATCATACCGGCATATTCCTATTTTGTGATATTTTCTCAAAATCCTTTGGCATTTTCTCTTCTTCTCTTCAGTCCCCCATCTTCCTATTAATGGATATTGTCTATAGTATTTTCACCTGCTATTACCTTTTCCCTTGCTGTCTCTTTCCTTTCTATGACCCCATAATCAGGGATGACTGATTAATGCCAGGCCATTTTTATGTATGTAACGTTTTCCCAACTAGCACATAACGTTCTGAGAACCATATGTTTCTTAGTGCTTTGTGAGAGAGTGATTGTCCTATGTTTATTTTGCATACAACTTGCAAGATAATTTCTTGGCTTTGGAACATTCTCAGCACTTTTAAGGAACTTGACAAAAAAATTATATTTTCTTGGTATTTCATTACTTTAACAGAATGTTTCCTAAAATTTCAAACATGGTTACATTTAATTTCAATTTTGGTAATGTTCTAGGAATGTTCTCCAACTGGTTTGACATTGGGAATGTTCAAAATTGTTCAACTTCGTTAAGAAATAACATTCTTCAGTGGGAATTTCAGTACTTTAGGCATAACATTTTACTACAGGTTTCCTCCTGGTTCCATTTAAAGTCATGTTCTCAAATTGTTCCGAGAACGTTAAAAAAAACTTTTAATAGAAACCACAAAACTTTTGTAATGTTCAGAGAACGTTCTAGGAATGTTATTTAATAACATACATTCCATTCTCAGCATCACCAAAATTCTCTCTGTCCTCAATCTTAAGTGTGTTCAGGTGCGTTGCCTGCGCCCACTAATTGGCCACACCTGGTCTTAATGAGCGTTTGTTTCCATTGAAATGGGGTCTGTTTGAATAAACTAAAATGAACAGATTTGTAAGCATAAAAAAATATGGCATGCTAGCTCCATCCTGGTGGTGTGGTGGACTAATTCCATGGATAGATTATAGGTTCGATTCTCACTGATGCTGTGTCACAATGAAAAATAAATGTGTTTGCATGATTAATGCATAAGGAAATGTATTTCCATGTGTCCTATCTGTGCAAGTAACCCACTTGACAACTAACGCAAAATCAACAAAACAATTCACAATGTCATTGGATTTAGGTTAAAAGTTTGGTGAAAAAAAAAAGAAACTCCCTTCTGTTGACTTTTTGCAAATCCATTTGGTTTCCCATGTTGATTGAACATCATCACATAGAAAATGTTTTTAAATGACTTGGAAACATCATTGATTCAACAAGTTTCTGCGCAGTAGGAAAAGTCACATTCAGTGAATGTTTTAAGGAAGTTATTAAAAAACCTTGAAATAACCTATAATTTCCATTCTCAGAGCGTTAAAGAAACCTCCCAGGAATACTTTCAAGGAACCAGAGTAAAACATTCTCAGAACCTCCTGAAACCTAAAAATAAACCTTCCCAGAACAGGTTCACTTCTGTTCTCGTAACGTTTACCGGTCAGGAAACGTATGGACTTAATTCCCACAACCAATGTGAAACCAAAAACATACTTTACCACAACTTCCAAGGAACCAAATGTGCTAGCTGGGGTCTCTGCTCAAACAGAAACCTTGTGTGTTTATTAATAAAGGCACGTGGTATAGCTTATGAGTGTGTAGGCTCTATTTCTTTTATACCAACTTTTTTCAGCCCTGCATCCCGCTAAAGGACATGCGTTTGATTACACTTTTCTATAGAGAGTGGTTGTTGTATAGCGCCCATAGTCTAATGTAGCATGAAGGATGCTAAAAATTGATGTGTTCTATTGGTACTGAAGACATCTATCTATTGGCTATTGTTGTTTATTGATATCTATTCAGCTACAGTATATGAAATTAACAGACAGTTTACTGGAATAAGTAGAGGAACTACTTAAAGATGCATACAAACAGTATATTGTAACATATATTTATTTGACCTTTAATAGTTTTAATTGTGATGTGTATAGGGAGTATTTGAATACTTGTTGATACACAGATAGAGTATCCAAATATATCATACTGTTCTGTCCCACTGGGAACCAACTGGTTGAATCAACGTTGTTTCCACAACAGTTCCACAAATAAATGCAATGTTTTTCCTTTTGATGATGTTGAATCAATGTAGAAGATTAATTGGATTTGCAAAAACTCAACAACGTACAGGAATTTTGGATTTTTTTGGTCAACCAACTTTTAACCTAAATAAAATAACAGTCTAAGCTGCAGAAGTGATTACTGAGAGATCAAGATTCTAAATGAGGGGAGGCATGAGTTCCCCTTATTGCAACAAAAGTGAAACTTTAATTAAACCCTTCTCCTATTTGTTTAAAATGCAATTTTGTACTGTTACAGTTGTACATTTTTAAATAAAAGCTTATTCCAAATTTAACAAACACCCCCCTCATCTCTGTCATTGTTTAAACCAGTGACAATTACTTCAAGTTCTTTCAACCGCATTCATACTACTCCGCCTGTCTGCCGCTCTCTCTGTCTGTCTTGAGCTTTCGCTAGCAATCTTGCAACATTGTATCGACTGGGTCCAGCCAGCTATTGAACTTGCAACATTGTTTCAACTGAGCCCCCAGTTTCCCATGCCAATGACAGTCAGGTCACCCATGTTACAAGTCAGTATTCGATGTCCATCCATGTCTGAGGACGTTGGTAGATGACATAAAAACTGGCCACTAGGGACAACAGTGAGTGCTGTCACCTTCAAGTAGGTGTTGTGGACAGGGATGGTGAATGGGCACAAGCATCTGCCTCTGGTTCCAATGGTTTCATGTTCAAATCCAGTGATATAAAGTTGTTTTTGATATTTTTGTTTTAAGCCTATCCCAAACCTTAACCCTTTGGAGTTAATGCCTAAACTTAACCTTGGCATGATAAAGATAAGTAACCAAACATTTAGAAATTTGACACTTGGAACAACTTCGAAATTTGAAGTTTGAGAAACATGGATGAACGTCTAACTCTGACGTGTCACTGTGTTAGCTTGTTGGTTTTCACGCCCCTTATTTCAGCCACTTTTGTTCCAAAAGTTCCATTTGCCAGCAAGATGTATCAATTAATTCAGGCTATAAGAGTGTAGGCCTAATGACAACATCATGACTGGTTGTGTTCATGCCACATTAAAAGGCAGTACATGTTTCCTGTTAAAATAGGCATACATATTTTTACTATTAGGCCCATATTAGTTTATTTTTATATATTTTTTTAAATAGGAGGTCCCGTGAAAAAAACTGAGAACCCAAAATGTCGTGTTATAATTCGCACTCTGATCAGGACCCAAGTCGGACGATGTAACTCTTTGGATTTTGGGAGTATTTTTGAAGTTGGATTTATTTGAGTGGCAAATGTATGATAGCAGCAAGGCAAACTATAAACAAACCTAAATCCTAGATTAGTACTGCATCCTAAATGGCACCCTGTTCCATATTTAGTGCACTACTTTTGCCCATTGGATTCTGGTAAAAATTGTGCACTATATAGGGGATAGGGTACCATTTGCCATTTGGGACACAACCTGGGTCAACGAATCATGGGTATTGATGCCAATTAAGAAGATTTCGAAGTTTGGGTTGGTAGGTATCTAAAAGAATAATCCGTATGTATCTCCTTGGATCTCTTTTATGCACTAGTAACCAAAGAGCTGTGGAACCACATAATTGGAGTAAGTCTATGTATAGAAACTTGTCTAGAGTTCTAGACATCTGGAAAACCTCTTTGACCAATCAGCCCTTTGTTGTAGTGCACTACACAGGATGCGTCTGGAATTTTATTGCACCATATAGGGAATAGGGTGCCATTTCAGATGCGGCCATGGTGGCCACACACAATAAGTATTCCATGGGATTTCCACTTTTAAACAATCATGAGATGAGGGACAACGAGATGATTTTGCAGGACATTCTTGGGACAGTAGCCTACATGAATAAAAACATTTGGCAGCCACACAATGTAAATGACACCATCATTTCTCAAAGTTTGTACCGATAGATGTAGCCTATTGAATATCATTCGAGAATATGCATGAAATGTATCCTCCAATTGCAACGACTGCCTAAGCCCACACATTATCTCAAGAACATTTTATATTTTTAATACCCTCAAAACACCAAGTAAGGCATACCTAATTTCACAATAGGCCATGGCATCATCACTGTCAATCATGAACAATGATTCTTAACGTTTTACCAGTGAAATGTCCCAAATGCGTCTGCATACCAATCATTTGATCTCAATCATTCATGAGCAAATTAGAGCAGATTATGTTAACAAACTATAGAACCTTCCTGCCTGTATTGTTTCAATCAATGCACATTCTGCCTAGTGGCGTGCTGTTGCGTTTTTGACTTCAGCTAACCATCCTAAAATAAGAAATGAGGTGGTGTTTTTTTATGTAACAGTAACGTAATACTATGCTATAATTTGGTAATCTTATGTAGAATACCTATTAATCATTATGTGATCTTCCAAGACATTGATTCAGCCTTAATCTAACTTTACTAATTGAGCACCATTGTGAGAAGTGGAGGAGAGATGCTCCGCAGCACTCCATCCCTGCAGTCCGCTGCACCGAATGAGCAATTAAAGCGCACCTATCCTGCTCTGTTGCCTCATGCTAAATTTAGTGATGCAGAAACGAGAGACAACATGTGTGGCTGTTTTATGAAAATCTGTGAATATTTGGCCAAGGACATATCTGGTTGGTCTCAGGGAATGCAAAACAGGATTGAGTGAAGTAGCAGCAAATATGTGGCCGACCGGCTCGAATTCGGTCTTATGTAGCAAAATTTGACTTGTGTTTTTTACATTGGATAAAAGTACAGACTCGGAGCTAGAAAATGGTATATCATACACTACAGTTGAGGAACAATTGGAAAGTAATTCTTCTTTGAAAGTTGATAAACTTATAACCTCACTTTTGAGTAAATGGCCCTTGAATGTTTTGGTAAACCTACTGGAGAGCTCTTCTTCGTCTACCCCATTCAGCATCGTTCACATCCGCTTAAGCCTTAGCCTCACCCATCTCTTTAACCTCTCTGGGCTAGTGAGACGTCACCGTCCCACTCTATTCAACAGCCAGTGGAACCGCGTGGCGCGAAATACAAAACCTCAAAAATGCAATAATTTCAATTTTTCAAACATATGACTATTTTACACATTTGAAAGTTAAGACTCTTGTTAATCTAACCACATTGTCCGATTTCAAAAAGGCTTTACAGCGAAAGCAAAACATTAGATTATGTTAGGAGAGTACATAGCCACAAATAATCACACAGCCATTTTCCAAGCAAGCATATATGTCACAGAAACCCAAAACACAGCTAAATGAAGCACTAACCTTTGATGATCTTCATCAGATGAGACTCCTAGGACATTATGTTATACAATACATGCATGTTTTGTTCAATCAAGTTCATATTTTTATCAAAAAACAGCTTTTTACATTGGCATGTGATGTTCAGAAAATGTATCCCCACCGAAAACTTCCGGTGAATTTACTAAATTACTCATCATAAACGTTGACAAAATACATAAATTATTTTAAGAATTATAGATACAGAACTCCTTTATGCAATCGCTATGTCAGATTTTAAAATAGCTTTTCGGCGAAAGCACATTTAGCAATATTCTGAGTACATAGCTCAGCCATCAAGGCTAGCTATTTTGACACCCGCCAAGTTCGGAGCTCACTAAACTCAGAATTACTATTAGAAAAATAGTATTACCTTTGCTGATCTTCGTCAGAATGCACTCCCAGGACTGCTACTTCCACAAGAAATGTTGTTTTTGTTCCAAATAATCCATAGTGTATTCATTCAAAGACGAAAAGAAAAACAGCATGGTCTCGTGAACGCGCATCTCCAATCTCTTAGTCACCAGGCAGACTATTGACAAACTAAGCTACCATACTCTGCCCAGAGACAGGAGACGCCTCAATCCGCTTTCTGAATGCTTTAGAGAGCCAATGGAAGCCTTAGAAAGTGCAACGTAACCCCACGGATACTGTAGTTTCGATAGAGAACCAAAAGAAGAACTACAAATTCGCAGACAGGCCACTTCCTGCTTAGAATTGTCTCAGGTTTTTGCCTGCCATATGAGTTCTGTTATACTCACAGACACCATTCAAACAGTTTTAGAAACTTCAGAGTGTTTTCTATCCAAATCTACTAATAATATGCAAATATTTGACTCTGGGCCCGAGTATTAGGCCGTTTACTCTGGGCATGCTTTTCATCCGAAATCGAAAATACAGCCCCCTATACCTTGACAGGTTAAGGATTCACATGAGGCCATGAACTAAACAACCAAAGATTTCAAGACTAAAGGCTGGTTTATACTACGTCTATTGACAGTTCTCGCAGTGACATCATACTTGTCGTTGTCGTTATGAAATAGTATAAACACAAAAACTAGAGCCAATAACAGAAAACAGGTTACGGTTGTGAGTGTGATGAAATAAAAGCAGGGCATTCTACCGGATAATTTTTAAACTTGGACACTGTCTCGTTGGCCTAACGTTCTATCCTAATTTGATTTCGGTGCAGGTCATGTTCTTCACATTACCTTCTCTAGTAAACGCATACTATATCAAATAAAAGTGTATTTGTCACATGCACAGGATACAGAAGGTGTAGTGAAATGGTTACTTGCATAGTGGAGTCTTTTGTTTAGACGTGTAGCTAGCTAGCTAAACAATGAACCATAATCCCAACTCATAACGTCACTACCCTGCATGAATCTGCAGGTAGATAACCAACCAGGTTCAATGTTAGCTAGCTAGCTAACATTAGACTATAACTAGCAATGCAAATGGCTCTGAGATACGAATAATATTACTACACAGATCATACATGTAACGTTAACTAGCACGCTTTAACTTGAAATGAAAATGACTTTCCTACTACTTGAAACGTATAATATCTGAAAATGTAGCTAGCTAGACTATCCTACCTGTATACATGGATGGACGCTACTCCATCTGTCAGCCTTCTGTGTGTTCTTTTTTCGACTGCCTCTACATATTTGGAATCAAACGCCAGTATTTTCTCAATCTCTTTAGCTATCCTACTCTAATTCCACCGGGCATTCCACTGATTTCAAAACTCGGTCCTCCAGAAAGTGGAGAGAAACACTTCTGCAGTTCTATTATGTGATATTTTTCAAAAAAGCAGCGTTAGAAAGGATTACCTACAGATACTGACCAGCTCATGTTATAGACAGAAGTGCGCTACATGGCAGACCAATCCAAACTCATCTCTCAGCATGTCCAGCCCACTCATTATCTCAGCTAGCGGGAAGGCATATGAAAGTTCACATGTTCCAGAAGGCCTTTCTGCCCAAAAAATTATTTTGATTTATTTTTTTAAGGGATCACATCAGTGATTGAGTGTACGAGGGGTTCAGAGGCTTGACTTCAGTGCAGGACAGGGGTTGAGGTGTTCATAGGCTTCAATACAAGACAGGTTCCTCATGGATGGATGGTATTGGAAAATAGCTCAAATCTTCCACTGAGGGCAGGGCAGGATTTGACAGGGAAGACAAAAAACAATAACACAATACACTACACAGTTAACCTGTTAGGGCTAGGGGGCAGTATTGACACGGCTGGATAAAAAAACATACCCGATTTAATCTGGTTACCACTCCTACCCAGTAACTAGAATATGCATATACTTATTACATATGGATAGAAAACACCCTAAATTTTCTAAAACTGTTTGAATGGTGTCTGTGAGTATAACAGAACTCATTTGGCAGGCAAAACCCTGAGACATTTTCTGACAGGAAGTGGATACCTGATGTGTTGTATTACCTTTAAACCTATCCCATTGAAAAACACAGGGGCTGAGGAATATTTTGGCACTTCCTATTGCTTCCACTAGATGTCACCAGCCTTTACAAAGTGTTTTGAGTCTTCTGGAGGGAGATCTGACCGAACAAGAGCCATGGAACGATGATGTCCCATTAGACACCTGGCGCGCGAGTTCATGTTGGGTACCCTCGTTCCAATACGTTATAAAAGAGTATGCATTCGTCCACCTTGAATATTATTCATGTTCTGGTTAAAAAAGGCCCTAATGATTTATGCTATACAACGTTTGACATGTTTGAACGAACGTAAATATATTTTTTCCCCTCGTTCATGACGAGAAGTCCGGCTGGCTTAGATCATGTGCTAACAAGACGGAGATTTTTGGACATAAATGATGAGCTTTTTTGAACAAAACTACATTCGTTATGGACCTGTGATACCTGGAAGTGACATCTGATGAAGAGAATCAAAGGTAATGGATTATTTACATAGTATTTTCGATTTTAGATCTCCCCAACATGACGTCTAGTCTGTATCGCAACGCGTATTTTTCTGGGCGCAGTGCTCAGATTATTGCAAAGTGTGATTTCCCAGTAAGGTTATTTTTAAATCTGGCAAGTTGATTGCGTTCAAGAGATGTAAATCTATAATTCTTTAAATGACAATATAATATTTTACCAATGTTTTCTAATTTTAATTATTTAATTTGTGACGCTGACTTGACTGCCGGTTATTGGAGGGAAACGATTTCCTCAACATCAATGCCATAGTAAAACGCTGTTTTTGGATATAAATATGAACTTGATAGAACTAAAAATGCATGCATTGTCTAACATAATGTCCTAGGAGTGTCATCTGATGGAGATTGTAAAAGGTTAGTGCATCATTTTAGCTGGTTTTATGGTTTTGGTGACCCTGTCTTTGACTTGACAAAACATTACACACAACTCTTGTAAATGTACTGTCCTAACATACTCTAAATTTATGCTTTCGCCGTAAAACCTTTTTGAAATCGTAAAACGTGGTTAGATTAAGGAGATGTTTATCTTTCAAAGGGTGTAAAATAGTTGTATGTTTGAAAAATTTGAATTTTGACATTTATTTGGATTCAAATTTGCCGCTCTTGAAATGCACCTGCTGTTGATGGAGTGCACCACGGGTGGCACGCTAGCGTCCCACCTAGCCCATAGAGGTTAAACAAAATAGCTAAGAATGAGTTAGTCCAAGCAAGGAGTAACATTGATGTGTAATAATGTGATTGTGTTTGTGTGTGTGATTGACTCTACATACAGTAATGAGAGAAAATTGGTAGGGGTACTCACAGTGATTGGAGAGGAAACATTCTATGTACCAGTGGATGAGCGTGCACATGAGACGTGGCTTCAGTTTATGTAAGGAGAGAGTTGACAATGGTAGTGGAGTGGTCATCACTTCTTAAATCAGGTAACAGGAGGGGACTTACCTGCAATTGCAGATGCATTCCGTTACAGCTGCACCATCGTAGGTTTGGGCAACGACTTTCTCCATGAAGTTAATTTTAGACATCTCAGAATTCACAAAGTCAAACAGACTGCTTATCTCGCCAACTTGACACAAAGTAGCCCAAGAAACGTTCCTGAATAAAGCCCTGACCATCCACATACCTAAAGATAACTGCAACAGATTGGTGCCACCATAGGTCCCAGAGCGGTGGGGCAATTTTTACCCCCCTGGGGCCTGGAGTTTTTCCTTATCTGTTAACCTAACCAGGGAAACTCTGGACCCTATAAGGTATGACATTTATGTAATGAGTTTTTGCTTGTGTCTGTCCGGAGTGATTGTGTTATTGATGACCTTTGCTAAATAAATACAGAAGGAAAGTGGAAAGCCTACTTCAGCGAGTGCGAAAAAATACTCTGCGTCAACCTCTCTCTTTAAATCTAACTTTTAATGGATGATCTGATGGAAGCCATCAAAACATTCTAAATTGATTTCGACATGCCAGAAAAGACAGTCGGAAGTTCCATATGTTAAGCAAGTAAAGCATCCTAACATGCAATTAGCAGAACTTCCTCTCTTCGTGTTCTCTAAAAGACAATTCTTGCATGCCCAAAAATGAGGTGGTGTCGATAAGCTGATTCATAACATTCCTGTTTCTTCTTACTTTCTCGTTGTTACACAGTTTGAATACGTAGAACTTCGTCCATTACATGATCAATGCGGTTTTTTCCCAGATGCTTGAATCAGATTTTTACATTTTTTTTATTTCACCTTTATTTAACCAGGTAGGCCAGTTGAGAACAAGTTCTTATTTACAATTGCGACCTGGCCAAGATAAAGCAAAGCAGTGCGACACAATCAACAACACAGAGTTACACATGGAATAAACAAACATACTGTCAATAATAAAAAGTTGATATACAGTGTGTGCAAATGGCGTGAGGAGGTAAGGCAATAAATAGGCCATAATAGCAAAGTAATTACAATTTATCAAATGAACACTGGAGTGATAGATGTGCATATGATGATATGCAAGTAGAAATACTGGTGTGCAAAAGAGCAAAAAGTAAATAAAAACAATGTGGGGATGAGGTAGGTAGATTGGATGGGCTATTTACAGATGGGCTGTGTACAGCTGCAGCGATCGGTTAGCTTCTCAGATAGCTGATGTTTAAAGTTAGTGAGGGAGATATAAGTCTCCAACTTCAGTAATTTTTGCAATTCGTTCAAGTCATTGGCAGCAGAGAACTGGAAGGAAAGGCGTCCAAAGGAGGTGCTGGCTTTGGGGGGGTTGACCAGTGAGATATACCTGCTGGAGCGCGTGCTACAGATGGCTGTTGTTATCGTGACCAGTGAGCTGAGATAAGGCGGAGCTTTACCTAGCAAAGACCTAATAGATGACCTGGAGCCAGTGGGTCTGGCGACGAATATGTAGTGAGGGCCAGCCGACGAGAGCATACAGGTCGCAGTGGTGGGTGGTGTATGTGGCTTTGGTTTGCTGAGTAGAGTGTTGGAGGCTATTTTGTAAATGACATCACCGAAGTCGAGGATAGGTACGATAGTCAGTTTTACGATGGTATGTTTGGTACCGTGAGTGAAGGAGGTTTTGTTGCGAAATAGAAAGCCGATTCTAGATTTAATTTTGGATTGGAGATGCTAAATATGAGACTGGAAGGAGAGTTTACATTCTAGCCAGACACCTAGGTATTTGTAGTTGTCCACATATTCTAAGGCAGAACCATCCAGAGTAGTGATGCTAGTCGGGCAGGTGGGTGTGGGAAGCGATCGGTTGAAGAGCATGCATTTAGTTTTACTAGCATTTAAGAGCAGTTGGAGGCCACAGAAGGAGTGTTGTATGGCATTGAAGCTCGTTTGGAGGTTTGTTTACACAGTGTCCAAAGAAGGGCCAGAATTATACAGAATGGTGTCGTCTGCGTAGAGGTGGATCAGGGAATCACCCACAGCTAGAGCGACATCGTTGATATATACAGAGAAAAGAGTCGGCCCGAGAATTTAACCCTGTGGTACCCCCATAGAGACTGCCAGAGGTCCGGACAACAGGCCCTCCGATTTGACACACTGAACTCTGTCAGAGAAGTAGTTGGTGAACCAGGCGAGGCAGTCATTTGAGAAACCAAGGCTGTTGAGTCTGTCGATAAGATTACGGTGATTGACAGAGTCGAAAGCCTTGGCCAGATCGATGAAGATGGCTACACAGTACTGTCTTTTATCGATGGCGGTTATGATATAGTTTAATACAGTGAGCATGGCTGAGGTGTACCTTTGACCAGCTCGGAAACCGGATTGCACAGCGGAGAAGGAACGGTGGGATTCGAAATGGTCAGTGATATGTTTATTAACCTCTATGGGCTAGGTGGGACGCTAGCGTGCCACCCGTGGTGCACTCCATCAACAGCAGGTGCATTTCAAGAGCGGCAAATTTGAATCCAAATAAATGTCAAAATTCAAATTTTTCAAACATACAACTATTTTACACCCTTTGAAAGATAAACATCTCCTTAATCTAACCACGTTTTACGATTTCAAAAAGGTTTTACGGCGAAAGCATAAATTTAGAGTATGTTAGGACAGTACATTTACAAGAGTTGTGTGTAATGTTTTGTCAATTCAAAGACAGGGTAACCAAAACCATAAAACCAGCTAAAATGATGCACTAACCTTTTACAATCTCCATCAGATGACACTCCTAGGACATTATGTTAGACAATGCATGCATTTTTAGTTCTATCAAGTTCATATTTATATCCAAAAACAGCGTTTTACTATGGCATTGATGTTGAGGAAATCGTTTCCCTCCAATAACCGGCAGTCAAGTCAGCGTCACAAATTAAATAATTAAAATTAGAAAACATTGGTAAAATATTATATTGTCATTTAAAGAATTATAGATTTACATCTCTTGAACGCAATCAACTTGCCAGATTTAAAAATAACCTTACTGGGAAATCACACTTTGCAATAATCTGAGCACTGCGCCCAGAAAAATACGCGTTGCGATACAGACTAGACGTCATGTTGGGGAGATCTAAAATCGAAAATACTATGTAAATAATCCATTACCTTTGATTCTCTTCATCAGATGTCACTTCCAGGTATCACAGGTCCATAACGAATGTAGTTTTGTTCAAAAAAGCTCATCATTTATGTCCAAAAATCTCCGTCTTGTTAGCACATGATCTAAGCCAGCCGGACTTCTCGTCATGAACGAGGGGAAAAAATATATTTACGTTCGTTCAAACATGTCAAACGTTGTGTAGCATAAATCATTAGGGCCTTTTTTAACCAGAACATGAATAATATTCAAGGTGGACGAATGCATACTCTTTTATAACGTATTGGAACGAGGGTACCCAACATGAACTCGCGCGCCAGGTGTCTAATGGGACATCATCGTTCCATGGCTCTTGTTCGGTCAGATCTCCCTCCAGAAGACTCAAAACACTTTGTAAAGGCTGGTGACATCTAGTGGAAGCAATAGGAAGTGCCAAAATATTCCTCAGCCCCTGTGTTTTTCAATGGGATAGGTTTAAAGGTAATACAACACATCAGGTATCCACTTCCTGTCAGAAAATGTCTCAGGGTTTTGCCTGCCAAATGAGTTCTGTTATACTCACAGACACCATTCAAACAGTTTTAGAAACTTTAGAGTGTTTTCTATCCATATGTAATAAGTATATGCATATTCTAGTTACTGGGTAGGATTAGTAACCAGATTAAATCGGGTACATTTTTTTTATCCAGACGTGCAAATGCTGCCCCCTAGCCCTAACAGGTTAACTTGGCTTTCAAAGACTTTAGAAATGCAGGGCAGGATGGTTATAGGTCTGTAACAGTTTGGGTCTAGAGTGTCACCCCCTTTGAAGAGGGGGATGACCGCAGCAGCTTTCCAATCTTTAGGGATCTCGGATGATACGAAAGAGAGTTTGAACAGACTGGTAATAGGGGTTGCAACAATGGCCGCGGATAAATTTAGAAAGAGAGGGCCCAGCTGATTTGTACGGGTCCAGGTTTTGCAGCTCTTTCAGAACATCTGCTATCTGGATTTGGGTGAAGGAGAAGCTGGGGAGGCTTGGGCAAGCAGCTGCGGGGGGTGCAGAGCTGTTGGCCGGGGTTGGGGTAGCCAGGAGGAAATTATGGCCAGCTGTAGAGAAATGCTTGTTGAAATTATCGATTATCGTGGATTTATCGGTGGTGACAGTGTTTCCTAGCCTCAGTGCATTAGGCAGCTGGAAGGAGTTGCTCTTATTCTCCATGGACTTTACAGTGTCCCAAAACTTTTTGGAGTTAGAGCTACAGGATGCAAATTTCTGTTTGAAAAAGCTAGCCTTTGTTTTCCTGACTGACTGCGTGTATTGGTTCCTGACTTCCCTGAAAAGTTGCGTATCGCGGGGACTATTCGATGGGAGGAGACTTCTGATGTTAACATGCATGAAACCAAGGCTTTTATGGTTACAGAAGTTAACAAATGAGAGCACATGGGGACACGCAGGGCCTGGGTTTCCAAAAAGCAATACAGGTGGCTTGATTAAAGGCTCTCTGTTAACCAGGTATACTTTTGATACGAATTGGTATTGAACGCCAACATCCTTTTCATCCTTCTTCATGAAAAAGTTCTCAGGCAGAGGTTCTCGGTTTTAATTCGCACCTTTCTGTGAACCCCAGAGAATGAAAGGGGTTATTCAACAAAAAGTCCACAACATTTTCAGTAGTGTTGGCCATTCTGCCATTCTGGTGGCAAAAACTGCATGCTTGAGCTGGTAGCTAGCTAGCTACTGCTACTTGCTACTGAAGTTAGCAAGGCAAATTGAAATAACTTGCACTAACTGGACATAAAAATACAATTCTAAAACCAAGAAAACTATTTATTCTCCTGTAATTTGAAAAAAAATATTTGAATTTAATAGTATTGTAAAAATATCATTTTTCACTCTCAATTCACTATTCAATAATGGCACCTACTCACCAAGCTTCTCAAAACATACAACACCCCAGAATGCTCTGCGGCACAACCCCAATACAACACACTAAGTTAATTCTCTGATCCTAATCCTATGATTGGATGGACAAGATGTCAGTTCATACTGCAAAAGCTTTGATTGTTTGGAGGTCGTCCTCCGGAAGTGGTCATAATTATCATGTAGGTCTATGGAAGGGGGTGAAGCATACGAGCCTCCTAGATTTTGTATTGAAGTCAATGTAGCCAGAGGAAAATGGAAGATAGCTGTCCTCCGGCTACACGATGGTGCTTCCCCAGAGAGTGCTGTTGAAGTTACTATAGATCTTCATTGCAAAACAGTGTGTTTTAATCAATTATTTGATGACATACACTGTATGAATATATTTAGTATAGTCTAATCGAAAAAGTATAACTTTTTTAATGTTTCACTATAAAAAATCTTTAAAGAAATTACTGAGGAGGAAGGTCTTCCCCTTCCTCTGAGGAGCTTCCATTGGTCGGAATGTCTGACTGACAAATCAACCTTTTTTTCAAAATCTGAATTTGTTGAAAAAATGTGGGACATGATTGTTTGGTTGCGGGACAAAGGGCCAAAATGTGGGATAGTCCCGCACAATTCAGAACATGTGGTCACCCTACATGAGATATACAGTACCTCCAAGCAGGTTAGGTGGTGAAATATGATACATGGGTAAAATTGCCTGCTACAGTAGCTAGCTACTGCGCACCACAGATGGCAGGCTGTAGAGCACCACTTTACCTTCCCCATCAACAACCCTGTTGTTCTCTGCCTATGTGAGACTTAGACAAAGGTAGGTGAGAGTCATCTGGGAGGTGGTAGAGACAGACGGTGTTTGGGCTGTGATGTGTGAGTGATGAGGTGGAATGAGTGAGTAGGCATTAGAGAGAGGAGAGGTCTATGGAAATGCTGTTCCTTCCTGTTCAGATTAAGCACTTTTCTACTTTTTTTAGAGTTCCTTTATCACTTTCTCAATCACTTGCTGTCTATTGAAGCTAACATTATCTTTGTTTGGTGTGTGTATGAGTGGAATGCACATTTACCCGATCATAATATTTAGAGTGTCACCTCTAAAGTTTTGATGATTTCTCAATGGCTGCCTCAAATCATTCGGCTGTATGCACATTTGTTGTTGTGTGTCTGGAGGTTCATTGACTCTATACACTGGCACAATGTGACACCTATAAGGGAACCACAAACTCACATGTTCAGAACAGGATCTTGGGTTAAATAGCAAAACATTTTATTGGATAAGTCCAGGTAGTCCCTCCCTGTTTGAGTCAGTTTTATTCCATGTGGTGCCTAATGAATTTTCTGTTCTCCACTTAACTTCAATGCCAGTAATGCACCACTCTGAGCAGTGGCGTTACGTTGGATGATAAAAGGCTTCGCACTGGGCACATACATCAATTCATCATCTATTCCAAGGTTGTTTAACACAATTTAATTGAAATGACTTAGAAACAATTTTGATTCAACCAGTGTGTGCCCTGCTTCAAATATAAACATGTACCTTCTACTATGGACAATTGTCTTGATTAATGCATAGGTACAAGTAACTGCCCAAATAAATTAAACACCAACATAAAATGTCTTAATAGTGCGTTGGGCCAAGACCAGTATGTAGGGGATCTAGTTTCAGGTGTTTCTTTTACGCCAGTTACGTTAGATTATGGTGATGGTGGTGGAAAACGCTGTCTCAGGCGCTGCTCCAATCTCCCATAAGTGTTCAATTGGTTGAGATTTGGTGACTGAGACTCACACACACACCAGTGGAGGCTGTTGAAGGGAGGACGACTCATAATAATGGCTGGAACGGCGCAAATGGAATCAAACACATGGAAACCATGTGTTTGATGTATTTTATACCATTCCACTCCAACCATTACCATAAGCCCGGCCTCCCCAATTAAGGTGCCACCAACCTCCTGTGACACACAAACACATTTTAAGTCTTGCCACAGATTTTAAAGCAGATTTATGTCAAAGCTGTAACTTGGCCACTCAGGAACATTCACTGTCTTCTTGGTAATCAAGTTAGATTTGGCCTTGTGTTGTAGTTTATTGTCCTGCTGAAAAGTAATTTCCTCTCTGTGGCTAGTGTAAAGCAGACTGAAGCTGATTTTCCTCTATGATTTTGCCAGTGCTTACCCACATGAAAAAAATACAATATTATACTATGGTCTAAATACTATAGTGTTCGTGCATCTACATCTGCATTGCTTGCTGTTTGGGGTTTTAGGCTGAGTTTCTGTATAGCACATTGTGACATCGGCTGATATAAAAAGGGCTTTATAAATACATTTGATTATTGACTGTAGTATTTTTGCAGTCTTTACTGTAGTATTCACTGTAGTGTTTTTGCGGACTTGACTGTAGTATACTGTAGTATTTACTGTAGTGTTTTTACACACATGACTGTAGTATTCACTGTAGTGTTTTTTGTTTTCCTTGGGCACCCTTATTAGGGGAGGACATGCAGGAAATGTATAAAGGCACCCCTTGGTCATGTTCAGGTGAGAGCTTTGTACCTGGAAGGTCCTTCGTGTGTATAGGCTGTACGGTGTTGGTGCTATTGGTTTATTTCTGTGAGCAACCATTTTGTGTCCAAGCTGTCTTGAAGAAATGTTTGCGGTGTGGTCGATTGTTCTGAATGGTACGTGTTGAGTTTGACCATCAGTGAATTTATTCACTTCTGACAATATTCAAGATGTTCATTATGTAAAGCCACTTCAGTAATGTCCTTTTGTTTTCAGTTGGTTTGTTTGGAAAGGCTTTGCTGGTTTGAGGTCCAGGAATGTTATTTGCATCACCCTCCAATATGGTGACTGTCTAAGTAAAGTAATTTGTATTTCTAAGATATCTATTGTTTATGTAAATGGTCAGCCGAATCTCTGTGAAAGCACTATTTCAGAAAACTATCTAGTGGAAGTAACAGATCTAAGATGTAATTTTGGTGTACTCTTGTTAATGTGTGTTACTTATCTGCATCAAACAAGAAAACCTAATCTTCTAAGCTTTAATAAACTTTGCTTGTTCTTCATATGTCTCTGTACTGTTTCCATATAATGGGCCTAGAACCTGTTTAACATTTAGATGTAACAATTGCAATAAAAAATACATATTTTTGCTAAAGTGTTGTTTGGTCTGTTGCATTGCTCAGAACTCAATCAACCTCATTTTATTTGTCACATGCTTTGTGAACAGGTGTAGAAGATCTGTCAAATGCTTACTTAGGGGTCCTTCCCAACAATGCAGAGAGAAAAAAAAGAAATAATAGAAAAATAATAACACATGACAAGACCCAATGAGTAACGATAACTTGGCTAAATACACAGAGTACCAAGTCAATGTGCATGGGTACGAGGTAATTGAGGAAGATATTTACATGAACAGCGCCTTCGGAAAGTATTCAGACCGCTTGACTTTTTCCACATTATGTTAGATTACAGCCTTATTCTAAAATGGATTAAATAAAAAAATGTCCTCAGCAATCTACACAATACCCCATAATGACAAAGCGAAAACAGGTTTAGACATTTTTGCTAATTTATTAAACATAAAACATAAATACCTTATTCACATAAGTATTCAGACCCTTGTCTATGAGACTCAAAATTTAGCTCAGGTGCATCCTGTTTCCATTGATCATCCTTGAGATGTTTCTACAACTTCATTGGAGTCCACCTGTGGTAAATTAAATTAATTGGACATGATTTGGAAAGGCACACACCTGTCTATATAAGGTCCCAAAGTTGACAGTGCATGTCAGAGAAAAAAACAAGCCATGAGGTCGAAGGAATTGTCCGTAGAGCTCCGAGACAGGATTGTGTCGAGGCACAGGTCTGGGGAAAGGTACCAAAAAAATTCTGCAGCATTGAAGGTCCCCAAGAACACAGTGACCTCCATCATTCTTAAATGGAAGAAGCTTGGAACCACCAAGACTCTTCCTAGAGCTGTCCGCCCGGCCAAACTGAGCAATTGGGGAGAAGGGCCTTCCAGAAGGACAACCATCTCTGCAGCACTCCACCAAATCGGGCCTTTAAGGTGGAGTGGCCAGACGGAAGCAACTCCTCAGTAAAAGGCACATGACAGCCCACTTGGAGTTTGCCAAAAGGCACCTAAAGACTGTCAGACCATGAGAAACAAGATTCTCTGGTCTGATGAAACCAAAATTGAATTCTTTGGCATGAATACCAAGCGTCACATCTGGAGGAAACCTGGCACCATCCTTACGGTGAAGCATGGTGGTGGCAGCATCATGCTGTGGGGATGTTTTTCACCGGCAGAGACTGGGAGACTAGTCAGGATCGAAGCAAAGATGAATGGAGCAAAGTACAGAGAGATCCTTGATGAAAATCTGCTACAGAGCGCTCAGGACCTCAGACTGGGGGTGAAGGTTCGCCTTCCAACAGAACAACAACCCTAAGCACACAGCCAAGACAACGCAGGAGTGGCTTCAAGACCAGTCTCTGAATGTCCTTGAGTGGCCAAGCCAGAACCCGATCGAACATCTCTGAAGAGACCTGAAAATATTTGTGCAGCTCTCCCCATCCAATCCGACAGAGCTTGAGAGGATCTGCAGAGAAGAATGGGAGAAACTCCCAAAATATAGGTGTGCAAAGCTGGTCGCATCATACTCAAGAAGACTCAAGGCTGTAATCACTGCCAAAGGTGCTTTAACAAAGTACTGAGTGAAGGGTCTGAATACTTATGTAAATGTGATTTAGTTGTTTATTTTTATACATTTGCAAAAATTTCTAAAAACCTGTTTTTGCTTTGTCATCATGGGGTATTGATGAGGGGGAAAACAATTTAATCAATTTTCGAATAAAGCTGTAAAGTAACAAAATGTGGAAAAAGTCAAGGGATCTGAGTACTTCCCGAAGGCACTGTAGGTAGGGGTAAATTGACTAGGCAACAGGATAGATAAACAGTAGCGGCAGTAAATGTGATGAGTCAAAAAAGGTCAGTGCAGATACAGTGCCTTCAGGAATTATCCATACCCTTTTACCTTTTCTACATTTTGTTGTGTTACAAAGTGAGATTCAAATGGATTTAATTGAAAAAAAATATCTACCATCTACACAAAATACTCAAATCTAAAGTGTAAAAATAAAATCATGAAAAATAAAACACTAACACAACTTGATTGCATAAGTATTCAACCCCCTGAGTCAGTGCATGTTAGAATCACCTTTGGCAGAGAGTCTGTGAGTCTTTCTTAGTAATTCTAAGTCATTTCCACACCTGGATTGTGCAACATTTGCCCATTTATTATAAAAAAAATTTTTCAAGCTCTCTCAAATTGGTTGTTGATCATTGCTAGACAACCATATGAATTCATATCCCAGTGTCTGGTGAAAGCAGACTGAACCAGGTTTTCCTCTAGGATTTTGCCTGTGCTTAGCTCCATTCCATTTTTATTTAAAGTTTTGGCCTTACTGCTATTAGCCCATATAAAAGCATTGAATAACAGATTCACTACAAGGAACAACAGATAGTCCCCCCCAAAAAATCTGAAGGAAGTTTGTTCTAAAGTGTCTGTCCTATGTCTGAGAGAGATGAGAAAAATCAGGAAACGCATTTATTTTTTAAATGTATTTAAAACTTCTTTGGGGCAGGGGTCAGTATTTTCACGTCCAGATGAAAAGCGTGCCCAGGGTAAACTGCCTGCTACTCAGGCCCAGAAGCTAGGATATGCATATTATTAGTAGATTTGGATAGAAAACACTCTGAACTTTCTAAAACTGTTTGAATGATGTCTGTGAGTATAACAGAACTCATATGGCAGGCAAAAACCTGAGAAAAATCCAACCAGGAAGTGGGAAATCTGAGGTTTGTAGTTTTTCAAGTGATTGCCTATCCAATATACAGTGTTTGTGGGGTCATATTGCACTTCCTAAGGCTTCCACTAGATGTCAACAGTCATGCTTCTACTGTGAATGGGGCGAGAATAAGAGCTGTTTGACCCAGGTGTCTGGCAAAATGCCATGAGCTCAGTCACGCGTACAGCCGTGAGAGGGAGCTGAGTTCCTTTTCATTTCTAAAGACAAAGGGATTGTCCAGTTGGAATATTATTGAAGATTTATGATAAAAACATCCTAAAGATTGATTCCATACATCGTTTGACATGTTTCTATAAATTGAAATGCAACTTTGACTATTCGTCTGGACTTTGGAACAGTGAACTGAACACGCAACAAAAAGGAGGTATTTGGACATAAATATGGACTTTATCGAAACAAAACATTTATTGTGGAACTGGGATTCCTGGGAGTGCATTCCGATGAAGATCATCAAAGGTAAGTCAATATTTATAATGCTATTTCTGACTTTTGTTGACTCCACAACATGGCGGGTATCTGTATGGCTTGTTTTGGTGGCTGAGCGCTGTACTCAGATTATCGCATGGTGTGCTTTCACCGTAAATATTTTTTGAAATCTGACACAGCGGTTGCATTAACCTCTCTGGGCTAGGTGGGACGTTAGCGTCCCACTCTATTCAACAGCCAGTGGAATCGCGTGGCGCGAAATACAAATACCTCAAAAATGCTATAACTTCAATTTCTCAAACATATGACTATTTTACATCATTTGAAAAATAAGACTCTCGTTAATCCAACCACATTGTCCGATTTCAAAAAAGCTTTACAGCGAAAGCAAAACATTAGATTATGTCAGGAGAGTACCCAGCCAAAAATAATTACACAGCCATTTTCAAAGCAAGCATATATGTCACAAAAACCCAAACCACAGCTAAATGCAGCACTAACCTTTGATGATCTTCATCAGATGACACTCCTAGGACATTATGTTATACAATACATGCATGTTTTGTTCAATCAAGTTCATATTTATATCAAAAAACAGTTTTTCACATTAGCATCTGATGTTCAGAACTAGCATACCCACCAAAAACTTCTGGTGAATTTACTAAATTACACATCATAAACATTGACAAAATACATAACAATTATTTTAAGAATTATAGATACAGAACTCCTTTATGCAATCGCTATGTCAGATTTTAAAATAGCTTTTCGGCGAAAGCACATTTTGCAATATTCTGAGTACATAGCTCAGCCATCACGGCTAGCTATTTTGTCACCCGCCAAGTTTGGGGCAACCTAAACTCAGAATTACTATTAGAAAAATTGGATTACCTTTGCTGTTCTTCATCAGAATGCACTCCCAGGACTTCTACTTCAACAACAAATGTTGTTTTGGTTCCAAATAATACATAGTTATATCCAAATACCTCCGTTTTGTTAGTGCGTTCAGGTCAGTATCCGAAGTGTAACGCGCGAGCGCATTTCGTGACAAAAAAATTCAAAATGTTCCTTTACCGTACTTAGAAGCATGTCAAACGCTGTTTAAAATCAATTTTTATACTATTTTCTTGTAAAATAGCGATAATATTCCAACCGGACAACGTTCTTTCATTCAAAGAGGGAAAGAAAAAAATGGCGAGGTCTCGTGAACGCGGAACTCCAATCTCTCTGTCACCAGGCAGTCCACTGACAAACTCTGCTGCTGTTATCTGCCCAGAGACAGGAGACGCGTCAATCCGGTTTCTGAAGGCTTTAGATAGCCAATGGAAGCCTTAGAAAGTGTCACGTAACAGCACAGATACTGTAATTTTGATAGAGATGCAACAGAAGGACTACAAATTGTCAGACAGGCCACTTCCTGCTTGTAATATTCTCAGGTTTTTGCCTGCCATATGAGTTCTGTTATACTCACAGACACCATTCAAACAGTTTTAGAAACTTTAGAGTGTTTTCTATCCAAATCTACTAATAATATGCATATTTTCGTTTCTGGGCAAGAGTAGTAACCAGTTTAAATCGGGTCCTTTTTTTATCCGGCTGTGAAAATACTGCCCCCTATCCCAGGCAGGTTAAGGAGAAGTGTATCTATAATCCTATGCATAACACTTGTATCTTTCATCAAAGTTTATGATGAGTATTTCTGTAAATTGATGTGGCTCTCTGCAAAATCACCGGATGTTTTTTTAGAGGCAAAACATTACCGAACATAACGTGGCAATGTAAACTGAGATTTTTGGATATAAATATGAACTTTATCGAACAGAACATACATGTATTGTGTAACGTGAAGTCCTATGAGTGCCATCTGATGAAGATCATCAAAGGTTAGTGATTAATTTTATCTCTATTTCTGCTTTTTGTGACTCCTCTCTTTGGCTGGAAAATGGCTGTATGTTTTTTTGTGACTAGGTGCTGACCTAACATAATCATATGGTATGCTTTCGCCGTAAAGCCTTTTTGAAATCAGACACTGTGGCTGGATTAACAAGAAGTTTATCTTTGAAATGGTGTATAATACTTGTATGTTTGAGTAATTTTAATTATGAGATTTCTGTTGTTTTGAATTTGGCGCCCTGCAATTTTACTGGCTGTTGTCGAGTGGGACGCTATACCCCAGAGAGGTTAACCCCTTATTTTTGGCAACAGTCTCCATATATACATCCATTCCATTTTTCAACTGGTACCTTGGACCTTAAGACGAGTCTTTTCTGAAACAATTGACATGGTCGTCTTCGTAAGAGTCTCATCTTTCCATAGAGGAGTCATAATAGTTTGTAGGCCAAACTGTTTGAGTGCTACAGATGATTTTGTGAGAAGACCGATTTTCGGGATGTCTCATGGTCTGACAAACACCGCTCTAGCTCTGTCACCTTTCACCGCAGAAGCGGAAGTTGGTGGATGCGGTGGATTGAGATGCATCCAATGCAAAAATAGATATCTCTAGCTTAAACTGATGGATTTTTATGGGGATTCTTTTATTGTGCTATTTAGATTTCCGCGGGGGCGCGGACATGGACTAGGGGGTAAGCACATTTTTACTCCTGAACTTATTTAGGTTTGCCATAATAAAGGGGTTTAATACTTATTGACTCAAGACATTACATATTTTTTTATTATGGCCAGTGACCAACACAATATCAGCCAGTGACCAACACAATATCAATTTAATACATTTTAACACAACAACATTTGTAAAAAGTCAAGGGGGTGTGAATATTTCCCGAAGGCATTGTAGTCCTGGTAACTATTGGTTAACTATTTAACTAAATGTAGGTGGCCTGCCACAAACCTGTGTGTCTTACTGTATGTTCTGGTTGAGGTGTTCCCCTTATTAAACATTAACTGGTGTAGTCTGATAGTTGTGCCATTTTAGCTAACCCTAGTCAGCAGCTGTTGCTACAATATACTACAGCCATGTCTGCAAAAACACTGCAGTATATTAGTCATTTCCGCAAAACACTATAGTGAATACTATAATATACTACAATCATGTCCGCAAAAAAACATTTCAGTGAAAACTACATTATACTACAATCATGTCTGCAAAAACACTACAGTAAATACTACAGTAAAGTCCATAAAAACTACAATGAATACTATAGTATATAAATATAGTAATACTACAGTATTTAGACCATAGTATACTATAGTATTTTTTTGATGTGGGTTAGCTGTAAATGTGTAACATGTTTGATTTTTGAACCAGGATCACAATGAATTGTATCCACATTGTATGGTTGTATTGTGTTTTTAAATAGTCAAATCAAATATATAAATCAAGGGATACTATAGTGTGGAGTATAGTATTCTACAGTATACTACAAAATTCTATAGTAAGCATTACACAACCAAGGGGGAACCTTAGGTGAAATCCTCGGCATGAGCTTCGCGAGGACAGCACGTTCAAATCAAAACATCATCAAAAAGCTAGCAGTTAGCAGTAAAGCTAGATAGCAGTCCAATCGATAAAAACATTCTAAAGTAAGCTTAACGTGATCGAGGAATACTACAGTCTGTAGTATAGTATTCTAAACAGTATACTACAACATTCTAAATTAAGCACTACATGATCAATGGATACTACAGTGTGTAGTATAGTATTCTACAAAATGCTATTGTCAGTAGTACACAATCGAGGGATACTGCGCTGTGCAGTATAGGATTCTACAGTATACTACATAATTATATACTAAATACTATAATATAGTAAACTGTAGCATTTTTTATGTGGGTAGCTCCATCCCATTTCTTTTTATCCAAAAAAACTCCCTAGTCTTGGCCGATGTTAAAAGTAAGCTTATCAGGATGCAGCCACCATGCTTGTAAATAAGGAGACAGTTACTCAGTGATGTGTTGTGTTGGATTTGGCCCAAACACAAGACTTTGTATTTAGGCCAAAAAGTATATTACTTTGCCATATTTTTTTCAGTATTACTTTAGTGCCTTGTTGCATACAGGATGCATGTTTTGGAAATTTTGTATTCTGTATGTTTTTATTCTTCTTTTCATACTGTCATTTAGGTAATTATTGAAGAGTCACGACAATGTTGTTGATCCATCCTCAGTTTTCTCCCATCACAGTCATTGAACTCCGTAGCTGTTTTAAAATCACCAATAAAAATCGCCTCATGGTGACATCCCTAAGCAGTTTCCTTCCTGTCCTGCAGATCAGTTCAGAAGGATGACTGTATATTTGATGTGTCTGGGTGATTTAACCCATTAATAATACATCAGCCACAGCATAGCATAATTATTAACTTTGACCATGTTTAAAGAGTTATTCAATGTTTTATTTGTTATTGTTGCCCATCAACCGATCACTGCCCTTCTTTATGAAGCTTTCAGAAAGCTCCTTTGCAGTTGAAAGGTATGCTTGAAATTCAACACTTCACTGAGGTACCTTACAGATGTTTTATGCATAGGGGACAGAGGAAGGGGTAGTCATTCAAAAATCATGTCAAACTCTATTATTATTATTATTATTATTATTATTCTAGGGTCCATGTAAGTTACAGTATAATGTGATTTGTTAAGCTACATTTTACTCCTGAACTAATTTAGGCCTAAACAATGGGGGTTAATACTTATAATTATTACAAAAAAAACATTTGTAGAATTCTTTTCACTTTGACATTATGGAGTACTTCGTGTAGATCAATGCCCCCACAAAAATCGATATGAAATATATTTCAATCCCACTTTGATACCCACTGTACGCTTATTCTCAGAGATGGAAATATTTACAAAGTGTCTTTGTGTTTCTTTTGATGGCATTGTCACGTCCTGACCCTTGTAAGTGGTCATTTTCTATAGTAGAGTGGTCAGGGCGTGACAGGGGGTGTTTTGGGTGGTTTTCTTGCTTTCTGTTTCTATGTGGGTTTTCTAGATTTCTATTTCTATGTTGGGGTTATTGGGATGATCTCCAATTAGAGGCAGGCAGTTCTCGTTGTCTCTAATTGGAGATCATATTTATGTAGGGGGTTTTCCTTTTGTATTTTGTGGGTTGTTAATTTTTGAGTAGTGGTTGCCTGCTCTGCGTTACGGCTTTTGTTGTTTTGTAATTTAAAGTGGTTGGTATATTGCATTTCGTTTCACGAGTAATAAAAAGATGTGGAACTACGAACACGCTGCGTTTTGGTCCGATCCTTCAGAAAGCTGTGACAGAACAACCCACCAAAAAAGGACCAAGCAGCGTGGGAGGAATTATCTGGAGTCATGGACTTGGGAGGAAATCCTGGATGGGAAAGGACCCTGGAGCCAGGCTGAGGAGTATCGTCGCCCGAGGGAGGAAATAGAAGAAGCAAAGAGGGAGTGATGATACTATGAGGCGCTATATCCTCCAAGAGACAAGGTGGAGAGGTGGGGGGGGGGGGGGGGCAGCATACGGGGAGTTTGTCGATGTCAGGGGGAGCCCTGATCTAACTTCCCGTGCTTATCGGAGAGAGCCATGGAGTAAACCGGAGCCAGTCAGGGAGTCAAGCGCGGCGCTCGACGCAAGATTCCGGAGAGAGGTACTGGCGTTAAGGGCACTGCGGAGCGGGCGTGCTGAGGAGCGAGCAATGGGTTACGGTGTGATGCGCACTATATCGCCCATACGCACTCACAGCCCGGTGTGGTCGGTGCAAGCTCCTCACCGGTGTAGGGCGAAGATGGTCATTGAGCCAGGAAGGAGTAGGCCTGCTCAGCATACCCGGTCTCCAGTTCGCCTCTATCGTCCTGTACATCCTGTGCCTCCTCCCCGCACTCACCCTGAGGTGCTTGCTACCAGTCTGGCGCCACCTAGGCCAGTTCCACGCATCAGACCTCCAGTGGCATGCCCAGTCCAGAGTGTCCTGTTCCTGCTCCCTGCACTGGTTCTGAGGTGCACGTCACCAGTCTGGCGCCACCTAGGCCAGTCCCACGCACCAGACCTCCAGCGGCGGTCCGCAGCCCGGAGCCTCCGGCGGCGGTCTGCAGCCCGGAGCCTCCGGCGGCGGTCCGCAGCCCGAGGCTTATGTAGGGGTTTTCCTTTTGTATTTTGTGGGCTGTTAATTTTTGAGTAGTGGTTTCCTGCTCTGCATTACGACTTTTGTTTTGTTATTTAAAGTGATTGGTGTATTGTATTTCGTTTCACGAGTAATAAAAAGATGTGGAACTACGAACACGCTGCGTTTTGGTCCGATCCTTCAGAAAGCTGTGACAGGCATTATTGCATTGATTCTGAAGGTGTTACTTAGCCCATAGTAGAGCCGTTCCTAGAAAGTGTTATTCAAAATCAAATCAAATCACATTTTATTGGTCACATAAACAGGGTTAGCAGATGTTAATCCGAGTGTAGCGAAATGCTTGTGCTTCTAGTTCTGACCATGCAGTAATATCTAACAAGTAATCTAACAATTTCACAACAACTACCTTTTACACACAAGTGTAAAGGAATGAATAAGAATACCGTAATTTCCGGACTATAAGCCGCAACTTTTTTCCCACGCTTTGAACCTCGCGGCTTAAACAATGACACGGCTAATATATGGATTTCTCCCGCTTTCAAAAATTTTTCTAAAAAAAAAAGCACATTCTGTGACGTACTCAGTTTTTTGGCATGAAGCTTTCATTAGACCAATGAAATTGCCGAACGGGATAAGGTCAAACAACTATTTTTGTTTACTGTTTAGATTAAATCGAGCACTCTCAAACTTCCCATCATTCTGATTACGGTAGTCATTTTGTCACCCTGATTCCTGGGGGTATAACAAAGTATTTGCAGCCACTCGACATCAGTGTAAATCGTGCATTTAAGGTGGCGCTCCGTGTTCAGCGGGAGGCTTGGATGACAAGTGGGGAGAAATCCTTCACTAAAACGGGCCGCATGCGAAGAGCAACTTATGGTCAAGTCTGCCAGTGGGTCCAGACAGCGTGGAGCATTGTCAAAAAATCCACTATCATCAACAGGTTTCGAAAGGCTGGACTGCTGCGTGTTGAAGAGGGCTCAGAGGGGGATTTGCCTCCAGATGAAAGTGACGAGAGCAACAATGAAAACAATCCAATATCGGATGAAGCAATTCTGAGGCTATTCAACTCCGACACTGAAGGAGATGGTTTCAGTGCACAGGAGAAGGAAGATGGTGACCAATGACTTTCTTGGTAGGCTACTGTTTACTGCTAATTTTGTATTTTTTGTTACAAGCCGTGTTTCATTAAAGCCTATTTATTTTTGTTTCAAGCCATGCTTCGTTAAAGCCTATTTATTTTTGTTACAAGCCGTGTTTCGTTAAAGCCTATTTATTTTTGTTACAAGCCGTGTTTCGTTAAAGCCTGTGTAAAGTTAATTTGTTTCAATGTACCGGTAGGCACCTGCGACTTATAGACATGTGCGGCTTATTTATGTTCAAAATAATAATATTTTAAAAATTCAGTGAGTGCGGCTTATATTCAGGTGCGCTTAATAGTCCGGAAATTACGGTATGTACATATAAATATATGGATGAGAACGACATAGGCAAGATGCAGTAGATGGTATAGAGTACAGTATATACATATGAGATGAGTAATGTAGGGTATGTAAACATTATATAAAGTGTCATTGTTTAAAGTGACTAGTGATGCATTTATTACATACAACTTTAAATTATTAAAGTGGCTAGAGATTTGAGTCAGTATGTTGGCAGCAGCCACTCAATGTTAGTGATGGCTGTTTAACAGTCTGATGGCCTTGAGATAGACTGAAAAACAGCTTCTCTCGGTCCCAGCTTTGATGCACCTGTACTGACCTCGCCTTCTGGATGATAGCGGGGTGAACATGCAGTGGCTCGGGTGGTTGTTCTCCTTGATGATCTTTTTGGCCTTCCTGTGACATCGGGTGGTGTAGGTGTCCTGGAGGGCAGGTCGTTTGCCCCCCCTGATGCATTGTGCAGACGTCACTACCCTCTGGAGAGCCTTATGGTTGTGGGCAGAGCAGTTGCTGTACCAGGCGGTGATACAGCCCGACAGGATACTCCTGATTGTGCATCTGTAAAAGTCTGTAAGTGTTTTTGGTGACAAGCCAAATTTCTCCTGAGGTTGAAGAGGTGCTGTTGCGCCTTCTTCACCACACTGTGTGGGTGGACCATTTCAGTTTGTCCGTGATGTGTACGCTGAGGAACTTAAAACTTTCCACCTTCTCCACTACTGTCCCGTCGTTGTGAATAGGTGAGTGCTCCCTCTGCTGTTTCCTGAAGTCCACGATCATCTCCTTTGTTTTGTTGACATTGAGTATGAGGTTATTTTCCTGACACCACACTTCGAGGGCCCTCACCTCCTCCCTGTAGGCCGTCTCGTCGTTGTTGGTAATCAAGCCTACCACTGTAGTGTTGTCTGCAAACTTGATGATTGAGTTGGAGGCGTGCGTGGCCACGCAGTCATGGGTGAACAGGGAGTACAGGAGAGGGCTGAGAACGCACCCTTGTGGGGCCCCAGTGTTGAGGTTCAGCGGGGTGGAGATGTTGTTTCCTACTCTCACACCTGGGGGCGTCCTGTCAGAAAGTCCAGGACCCAGTTGCACAGGGCGGGGTCGAGACCCAGGGTCTCGAGCTTAATGACGAATTTGGAGGGTACTATGGTGTTAAATGCTGAGCTGAACAGTATTCCTCTTGTCCAGGTGGGTTAGGGCAGTGTGCAGTGTGATTGCGATTGCGACGTCTGTGGACCTATTGGGGCAGTAAGCAAATTGGAGTGGGTCTAGGGTGTCAGGTAGGGTGGAGGTGATATGATCCTTGACTAGTCTCTCAAAGCACTTCATGATGACGGAAGTGAGTGCTACGGGGCGATAGTCATTTAGCTCAGTTACCTTAGAATTCTTGGGAAGAGGAACAATTGTGGCCCTCTTGAAGCATGTGGAAACAGCAGACTGGGATCGGGATTGATTGAATATGCCCGTAAACACACCAGCCAGCTGGTCTGCGCATGCTCTGAGGATGCGGCTAGGTATGCCATCTGGGCCGGCAGCCTTGCGAGGGTTAACATGTTTAAATGTTTAACTCACATTGGCTGCGGTGAAGGAGAGCCCACAGGTTTTGCTAGCGGGCCATGTCGGTGGCACTGTGTTGTCCTCAAAGCGAGCAAAGAAGCTGTTTTGTTTGTCTGGGAGCAAGACATCCTGGTCCGCGACGGGGCTGGTTTTCTTTTTGTAGTCCGTGATTGACTGTAGACCCTGCCACATACCTCTCGTGTCTGAGCCGTTGAATTGCGACTCTACTTTGTCTCTATACTGACGCTTAGCTTGTTTGATTGCCTTGCGGAGGGAATTGCTACACTGTTTGTATTCGGTCATGTTTCTGGTCGCCTTGCCCTGATTAAAAGCAGTGGTTGGCGCTTTCAATCCACGGTTTCTGGTTGGGGAAGGTTTTAATAGTCGCCGTGGGTACATCACTGATGCACTTGCTAATTAACTCGCTCACCGAATCAGTGTATACATTCAATGTTGTTGTTCGATGCTATCAGGAACATATCCCAGTCCACATAATCGAAGCAATCTTGAAGCGTGGAATCAGATTGGTCGGATCAGCGTTGAAGAGACCTGAGCACGGGCGTTTCCTGTTTTAGTTTCTGTCTATAGGCTGGGAGCAACAAAATGGGGTCGTGGTCAAATTAGCCGAAAGGAGGGTGAGGGAGGGCTTTGTATGTGTCTCGGAAGTTAGAGTAACAATGATCCAGGATTTTGCCAGCCCGGGTATGCTGATAAAATTCAGGGAGCCTTGTTTTCAGATTAGCCTTGTTAAAATCCCCAGCTACTATAAATGCAGCATCAGGATATGTGGTTTCCAGTTTACATAGAGTCCAATGAAGTTCTTTCAGGGCCGTCGAGGTGTCTGCTTGGTGGGGGGAGGGGGGGGGGGGAAATGTAAGGAATTCTAGGTCAGGTGAACAAAAGGACTTGAGTTCCTGTATGTTGTGATGATCACACCACGACTTGTTAATCATAAGGCATACAACCCCGCCCTTCTTCTTACGAGAGAGATGTTTGTTTCTGTCGGCACGATGCGTGAAGAAACCAGGTGGCTGTACCGACTCTGATAACGTATCCCGAGTGAGCCATGTTTCCGTGAAACAGAGAACGTTACAATCTCTGATGTCTCTCTGAAAGGCAACCCATGTTCGGATTTCGTCTACCTTCTTGTCAAGAGACTGGACATTGGCGAGTAGTGTACTCGGGAGCGGTGGGCGATGTGCCCGTTTATGGAGCCTGACCAGAAGACCGCTCCATCTGCCCCTTCTGCGGCGCCGTTGTTTTGGGTCGCTTGCTGGGATCCGATCCATTGTCCTTGGTGGTGGACCAAACATAGGATCCGCTTCGGGAAAGTCGTATTCCTGGTCATAATGTTGGTAAGTTGACGTTGCTCTTATATCCAATAGTTCCTCCCGGCTGTATGTAATAAGACTTAAGATTTCATGGGGTAACAGTGTATGAAATAATACATAAAAATACCAAATACTGTATAGTTTCCTAAGAACGCGAAGCGGCCATCTCTGTCGGCACCGGAAGTGTTGTCCTTCTATCAAGAGAAAATTGCCTGGAATGCGTAAATTCGATGAAAGGGGTTTTGATTCTATTTGCAATATTTTTCCTTGTCCTTGACTTTCATTTTGTGTATAAGGAGTATTGATTTATTTTAATGATATGCAGAGATAAAGGACTATATTGTTCCTTCCTGTAGTTGAACTATGACTCTTTCTAAAGGAGAAATAAATGCAAGTACAATGCAACCTCATAACAGTCTCTTCTTCTTTGTGGTGATTTTATAATAAATAATACAAATAAATAATTGTTTTGATTTATATAGCATTTTACCACCTAGATGCTCAAATGGCTGCTCTGTGGCATGGGATGGTCGGCCCACCACTTTAAGCTCAACCTCGACAAAACAGAGCTGCTTTTCCTCCCGGGGAAGGCCTGCCCGCTCCAAGACCTCTCGATCACGATTGACAACTCCACGGTGTCCCCCTCCCAGAGTGCAAAGAACCTTGGCGTGACCCTGGACAACAACCTGTTGTTCTCTACAAACATCAAAGCAGGGACTTTCTCTTGCAGGTTCATGCTCAACAACATCCATACAGGACGACCTTACCTCACACAGGAAGCGGCACAGGTCCTAACCCAGGCACTTGTCATCTCCTTTTCTGGACTACTGCAACTCTCTGTTGGCTGCTCTCACCACTTGTGCCATCAAACCCCTGCAAATGATACAGAACGTTGCAGCCCGCCTGGTGTTTCAACCTTCCTATGTTCTCCTATGTTACCCCGCACCTCTGCACACTCCACTTGCTTCCAGTCGAAGCTCGCATCCACTACAAGACAATGGTACTTGACTACGGAGCAGCAAGAGGATCTGCCCCTCCCTACCTTCAGGCTATGCTCAAACCCAACATCCCAACCCAAAGACTCCGTTCTGCCACCTCTGGTCTCTTGGCCCTCCCACTCCTACATGAGTGCAGCTCCCGCTCAGCCCAGTCCAAGCTCTTCTCTGTCCTGGCACCCCAATGGTAGAACCAACTTCCCCCTGAAGCTAGGACAGCAGAGTACCTGTCCATCTTCTAAAAACATCTGAAACCCTACCTCTTCAAAGAGTATCTTAAATAATCCCACAGCGCTCCATGCACCTGTAGTTTACTGACTGAACTCTAGCTGATTAAACACAGCATGCATCTCACACAGGATTACATCTTTGTCATCTTCAACACCATTGTCTTACATCACCTGTCCGAAGACAACGGTTCATAACCATATAATGTTTTGGTAAAGGGGAACATTTTGGTAACACTTCCTTAAAGCCTGCAGGTGTAATGTGCATGCACGACCCCCTTGTAATGTCTAATTATCATCTCATAATGATCCTGACTAATTGCAAATCTTCATTAGTAAAGTTCAAACTTTAAACTGCTGGAGGGCCATAATTTCAGCCATTAGCAGAGAACAATAATGAGTTTTGTTCTAGTGGCTGGTCTATTACACTCTCAGGCTGTGGTGGAAAATCTCCTTTAAAAAGGGCTTATTGCTGTGGTAAACACGCACGCACACACAGGGGGTTTACTCCTGTTGGAACTCGACCAGTCCTCTGGCAAGAAGCTCATTCAAACACAGCCAAGATTCCATATCAAAGGATCCCACTCTTCCCCTTCAATAAAGTGTCTGTGATTGCATGAATCAAATAGATGACTATATAGGTTGTATTGGATGTTATTGAGGTCGCTTCAGTAGATCTATATGTCATCACTACATGATGAGACTTCCAGAGATTTGGTGGAATGCGAGAGGGAAGAAATAAAGAAGAAAGAGGGGATGAAAGAGAGGAGTAAATCCTACAGCCCTTTGCTTCAAAATTCCTCCATTCAATGATAAGCAGCAGGCGCGGTGACCTGACAGTGAGTAGGAGTGAGAGAGAAGTAGAGAGGAGAACGAAGGAGAGGAGAGATGGAGGAGAGAAGAGAGGGGGGAAAGGAAAGGAGCACAGAGGGGAAGAGAAGAGAAAGCAAATGACGTGGGGGTTTAGTCCAATGCTCCTTAATTAGTTTCACCCTGGCAGTCCATGTGTTGTGCCAAAGAGTTTGTTGCTTGGTCAACAGGTGGCTGTATAGAAATAAAGACAGTGTCTACATCCCAAATGACACCCTAATTCCTATGTAGTGCACTACTTTTGACCGGAGCCATGGGTCCAGGTCAAAAGTACTGCACTATATAGGGAATAGGGTGCCATTGGGACACAGCCAGCGTGTTGGAGCCAGCAGCCCAATGACGTCAGCACAGAGAGAGACTGGCAGTCCTCTGTTAGGGAAGGAACTCTCCATTTCCGGTAGGGTGCCTGGTAAGAGGCTGATGTCTAGAACAAATGAGACTTTTTAAAAAGAGAATGGTGTTGCTAAGAGAGGAAAGAGATCAGTCAGATAGGAATCAGGGAGGGGGAGGAGTGAGAGGTATGGGGAGAGCGAGGAAGGGGGAGAGAGCGAAAGAGAGAAAAAAGGAGAGCGATACAATTTAAAATGGAGAAAGGAAGAGAGATTAAGTATAGGATAACTGAGGAAGTAGACCTAACCTGTAAAAAATGTGACAAAAAATTGAGAAATTGTTGAACTGACATGGAATTCTCAATTGACCCAACAATTTCTACTGTGAGTTGAATTGGAAAAATAATATTGTGTGAACTTAAATATTGAAGTTTGCCTTTGCAATACAAATAGTTTTATTTAGCCTTATTTAAGCAGGGAGTAATGTGGAGTTGATCACACAAGACCCAGCAATTTTGGAACATGTGGAAACCTGCTCCACCTATTGAAATGTACCTTTTGTTAGGTAAATCATGTGATAAATTTGGTGCTAAGGTAGCTGAAGTTGTATATACTTTGTTGGCTTAAATCTGCAAAACAATGATGTAACTTTTTGGACACTGACCAAATTCACAAAAAAATTGAGTTATAGAGCTGTCATTCTCATTGAAAGCAAGAATTAGAAGCGGTAGATCTGTTCTATGTGTGCCCTATCTGCTTCCCTTTCTTGTTTTGTTTTGCGTCTTTTACTTTCGGTTTTGTACACCAACTTGTAATGGGAATTTTAATGTTTATGCTTTTCTTATAACTAATTTCTGTGTTCTATTCATGTGCTGTTCTAATAACCAATTTCTGTGTTCATGCAAGTGACTGATTTAACGAATCCTCACTTATCAGTATCTGCAATTTGGCAGTACGCTCAGACCTTGTTTTGAGAACGAACGAAAGATATCTCAGTTTGAAGTTCTCAGCTTAGAGAGAAGAAGCCTCGTGAGGTGTTGGTCGGTCACATGAATGAAACAAGACAGTAATGATTAATTAATTAATTATGCTAAATCATGCAAATATAACTTGTCTGTGTATCGTCGTATATAAGTCAATTGCTGGGACTGCCCAAGGAGAGTTCACTTCAGACCGGTACTTATGCATCTAAGTTTGACTGTGATCTCTCCAGCTTGCTGACAATAAAGAGGGATTAATTTAATATTGACTTTGAGTGTCCCGTGTAAGAATTTCCACAACAATTGGCGTCACAAAGAGGATGATTGATTCTGCCTGCAGAGCTTTCTCTGCGAGGAAAACTGGTGGCGCATTCATGAAGCGCGAGGGAAATTCCTGCTATACCAAAAGAGGACGGAGGTCCACCCAGAACAGACCCTTACTGTAAGCTGCCCAGAAGGAGATACATCATCCACAAACAATGGAGGAATGGCAACTGATTTCAGTAAGTCAATTTAAATGAATCTGTATAAAAAAGAAAAAAATTATTAAGAAAATCAAGGCGAGTAATGCATCAAAAGGTACCTATAGTCTTATAGAGAGAAGACAAAGAGAGAAGACTATTCACTAGTTTTATTAGAAAACTAGAGCGAGGGCATAACGGTACCATGGAAAGCCCCGCTGACAGCTGTCTGTAGGCATTTAGAAATGTTTATGTGGTCTGCAACCACTAAAAAATAACACAAGGCATTTTTGAGTACATTGTGCTATGTATATGTATAGCAAGTAGCGGCAAGAACCGTTGACGATACATATGGTGCATAGCAAGTAACAACAAGAGAGAATCGTTGACAATGCACATGGTAATGAGGAGATTACCGAGTGTGTTTGGGAATAGTACTAAGTGAATGTGGATGTGAAAGTTGTGTGATTGTGAGATATGGGATAATAAGCTGAAAGATTGATATTTGGATAACAAGAGCTGATTGAAATTTGGATAATAAATGGATTGAAATTATTACTATTAAGATTGGAATTTGGATAATAAGATTGAAATGTGGATAATAAGAGGATTGAAATTGAATTATTAAGTATTGAGTGAATGAGAGCTGTCAGGGTGAAAGAGGTGAATGAATGCCACAACTAGTTCTGTGTGAGCTGAGTATTCCAGTTCTGTGTGAGCGGAGTTTTCCAGTTCTGTGCGAGCTGATCTGTACCGTTATCTAGGGGTCTGTCCAACACCACCACTGGATCTACAGGTAGAGGATAACATATCGCAGAAATCAGATATGTAACATTTCTCAGAGGATAACATGTCTTGTTAGTAACAAGGATAACGAGGATAGCATGTCTCTGAGGTTAACATGACTTTAGATTATATGAGGATAACATGTCTCATCAGTGGAGTTTGATGTATAATGTTATTATGTACGGAGTTATGAAAGAAGAATATGCTGTTAAATAGAGCTAGTGTAAATATCTAAACCCCTGTATGAATAGAACACTAGTGTAGATGAGGAATTTGTGATGTAACACAAATGTATAATGCGTTACTAGAGATAAAGTAACATAATATTTGTGTAATGTGTTATGATGATCTGATAATAATAATAATAATATACAATCAGCCCACCCACATGTAGACGTACTTAAGCGGTGAAAAAGTATTCTGAGGAATGTTCAGAGTGGTCCCTTTCTGGATCATTTGAGGTATGATAAGGTCAAAGCATTGCACGAGACTTGACTTACCCTAACCAATAGAACTAATGAAAGCTTAGAATATTTCCTCCACCCTGGTAATGCATTATGAAATAAGCCCATACACTGTTAAATAGAACCAATTAATGTTGAACGTGATTTTCTGTTAACTAAACTTAAAAGGCTACAATTTATTGTACTCCCCATGGAGTTTTCATTGATATCCCAAATGATGACGTTATAAACCAATTTGTGAGTAGGCAAAATGGGGAGCGACATCTACTGGGGACTGAGGCAGTGCCAACCCAGTTAATACATATTGATCCCTCCAAAGCATTATGAATAAAATAATAGACCTTTAATAAATATTGAAGCAGAAAGTGAATATCCAACAGAGATTGGTAATGAAAATATAGAGTCCCTTTTTGAATTTATACTAAGATGAAAATAATGCCTTCCAATATGGAGAAAGTTATCATGTTTGTTTGTTTTGTTTTAAACCTTGCAATAGTGGCAAAAGCAGAGCATTGTTTGAGAGTGATCCGTGTATATTAGGAGTAGTTATTGAGAATGTTTTTTTTTCTACTGGAAAGAATAGAAGGTTTTAGTTGAAGGAAACAGATTAAGGAGACTAGTGAAAGCAACAAAGTGAACGGTAATTGCCTTTCAGATAGCAATCTAATAATGCAATATTTTAGTAATTTGAAGGAATACGATTGGGATCGAGTATTGTGACTGATATTAAATTAGAGGCTGCTCACTCTTCAAGGCCTGGTCCACTGCTCTCATGTCTCCTGTCTGGGCTAGGGGGCAGTATTTTCACGGCCAGATAAAAAACGTACCCGATTAAAACTGGTTACTACTCTTGCCCAGAAACGAGAATATGCATATTATTAGTAGATTTGGATAGAAAACACTCTAAAGTTTCTAAAACTGTTTGAATGGTGTCTGTGAGTATAACAGAACTCATATGGCAGGCAAAAACCTGAGAAGATTCCAAGTAGGAAGTGGCCTGTCTGCGATTTTGTAGTTCTCCTTTTGCTTGTCTATCGAAACTACAGTATCCCTGGGGTTATGTTGCACCTTCTAAGGCTTCCATTGGCTCTCTAAAGCCGCCAGAAAGCGGATTGGGGCGTCTCCTGTCTCTGGGCAAAGTATAGTAACTCAGTTTGTCAGTGGTCTGCCTGAAAACAAAGGGAATGGAAATGCCCGTTCACGAGACCTCGCCAATTTTTCTCTTCCTTTTTGAATGAATACAGCATTGTCCGGTTGGAATATTATCGCTATTTTATGAGAAACATACCATAAAAATTGATTTTAAACAGCGTTTGACATGCTTCTAAGTACGCATTTTGAAATTTTATGTCTCGAAATGCGCTCGCACGTTACCCTTTGGATAGTGACCTGAACGCACGAACAAAACGGGGATATTTGCACATAAATATGGATTATTTGGAACAAAAACAACATTTGTTGTGGAAGTAGCAGTCCTGGGAGTGCATTCTGACGAAGAACAGCAAAGGTAATCCAATTTTTCTAATAGTAATTCTGAGTTTAGGTTGCCCTGACGTTGGCGGGTTTAAATTAGCTAGCCGTGATGGCTGAGCTATGTACTCAGAATATTGTAAAATGTGCTTTCGCCGAAAAGCTATTTTAAAATCTGACATAGCGATTGCATAAAGGAGTTCTGTATCTATAATTCTTAAAATAATTGTTATGTATTTCTTTCAACGTTTATCATGAGTAATTTAGTACGTTTTGGGTGGGAATGCTAGTTCTGAACATCACATGCTAATGTAAAAAGCTGTTTTTTGATATAATTATGAACTTGATTGAACAAAACATGCATGTATTGTATAACATAATGTCCTAGGAGTGTCATCTGATGAAGATCATCAAAGGTAAGTGCTGCATTTAGCTGTGGTTTGGATTTTTGTGACATATATGCTTGCTTGCTTGAAAAATGGCTGTGTGATTATTTCTGGCTGGGTACTCTCCTGACATAATCTAATGTTTTGCTTTCGCTGTAAAGCCTTTTTGAAATCGGACAATGTGGTTAGATCAACGAGAGTCTTATCTTTCAAATGGTGTAAAATAGTCGTATGTTTGAAATATTGAAATTATAGCATTTTTGAGGTATTTGTATTTCACGCCACACGATTCCACTGGCTGTTGAATAGAGGGGGCAGTATTTTCACGGCCGGATATAAAACGTACCCGATTTAATCTGGTTATTACTCCTGCCCAGAAACTAGAATATGCATATAATTATTAGCTTTGGATAGAAAACACTCCAACGTTTCTAAAACTGTTTGAATGGTGTCTGTGAGTATAACAGAACTCATATGGCAGTCAAAACCCTGAGACAAATCCTGACAGGAAACTGAAATCTGATGTGTGGATATCACTTCAAACATTTGCCATTGAAACACACAGGGGCTTGTGATTCATTTAGCACTTCCTATGGCTTCCACTAGATGTCCCCAGTCTTTACAAAGTGGTTTGAGTCTCCTACTATCAAAATTGACTGAAAGAGAGGATGTTTATCTTGGTCACAGGGGATGGGCCATTACCATTGTGACGTCGGCGCCCATGGGTACTCTCCCTTTTCGAAACGTTTTGAAAGACAATGCAACCGTCCCAATGGAATATTATTGAAGCCCTGGTTGAAAAAGCCCCAAAAGATTTATGTTATACAACGTTTGACATGTTTCAACGAACTTAAATATTTTTTTTTTGCTCATTCCTGACGACAAGTCAGACGCACACGGTACATTTTCACTAGCCTTCGGAGCGCGCTAACACTATTGGGACATAAATTATTAACTTTCTTGAACAAAACTACATTTGTTATGGACCTGGGATTCCTAGAAGTGCCTTCTGATAAAGATAATCAAAGGTAAGGGATTATTTACAATAGTATTTTTGATGGTTGATCGTTCCAAGATGGCTCCAACATTTATAGCCTAGACTTTTTTTCTGGGCATACCACGTCGTTTATTGCAAAGTGTGATTTCCCAGTAAAGTTATTTTTAAATCTGGCAAAGAGATGGCATTCAAGACATGTTAATCTATAAGTCTTTGAATGACAATATTACATTTTAACAATGTTTTCGAATAGTAATTTTGTAAATTGTAGTGCTTATTCATCGGAAGCATTTGAGGGAAAAGATTTTCTGAACATCATGCGCCGATGTAAAATGCTGTTTTTATATATAAATATGAACTTTATCGAACAAAAAATGCATGTGTTGTGTAACATGATATCCTAGGAGTGTCATCTGATGAAGGTTGTCAAAGGTTAGTGCTGCATTTAGCTGTGTTTTGGGTATTTGTGATGCATGCTAGTTGCTTTGAAATTGGCTGTGTGATTATTTCTGGCTGGGTACTCTGCTGACATAATCTAATGTTTTCCTTTTGCTCTAAAGCCTTTTTGAAATCGGACAATGTGGTTCGATTCAGGAGAGGTGTATCTATAAAACGGTGTAAAATAGTCATATGTTTGAGAAATTGAAGTTATAGCATTTATGAGGTTTTGCATTTAGCGCGACGCGATTCCACTGGCTGTTGATTAGGGTGGGACGCTGGCCCAGACAGGTTAAACAGCGTTTGACATGCTTCGAAGTACAGTAATGGAATATTTTTAATTTTTTGGTCACGAAATGCGCTCGCGCGTCACCCTTCGGATAGTTACCTGAACGCATGAACAAAACGGATCTATTTCAATATAACTATGGATTATTTAGAACCAAAACAACATTTGTTGTTGAAGTAGAAGTGCATTCTGACGAAGAACAGCAAAGGTAATCCAATTATTCTCTCTCTCTCTCTCTCTCTCTCTCTCTCTCTCTCTCTCTCTCTCTCTCTCTCTCTCTCTCTCTCTCTCCTCTCTCTCTCTCTCTCTCTCTCTCTCTCTCTCTCTCTCTCTCTCTCTCCTCTCTCTCTCTCTCTCTCTCTCTCTCTCTCTCTCTCTCTCTCTCTCTCTCTCTCTCTCAGGACCTGAGCCCTAGGACCATGCCTCAGGACTGCCTGGCATGATGACTCCTTGCTGTCCACCTGGCCGTGCTGCTGCTGCACTTTCAACTGTTCTGCCTGCGGCTTTGGAACCCTGACCTGTTCACCGGACGTGCTACCTGTCCCAGACCTGCTGTTTTCAACTCTCTAGAGACAGCAGGAGCGGTAGAGATACTCTGAATGATCGGCTATGAAAAGCCAACTGACATTTACTCCTGAGGTGCTGACCTGTTGCACCCTCGACAACTACTGTGATTATTATTATTTGACCATGCTGGTCATTTATGAACATTTGAACATCTTGGCCATCTTCTGTTATAATCTCCACCCGGCACAGCCAGCAGAGGACTGGCCACCCCTCATTGCCTGGTTCCTCTCTAGGTTTCTTCCTAGGTTTTGGCCTTTCTAGGGAGTTTTTCCTAGCCACCGTGCTTCTACACCTGCATTGCTTGCTGTTTGGGGTTTTAGGCTGGGTTTCTGTACAGCACTTTGAGATATCAGCTGATGTAAGAAGGGCTATATAAATAAATTTGATTTGATTTGGTGGAAAAAGTACTCATTTGTCATACTTGAGTAAAAGTAAAGGTACCTTAATAGAAAATGACTCAAGTAAAAGTGAAAGTCACCCAGTAAAATCTATATCTATCTCATCTATATAGCTAATAAAGTAACCCATAGCATTGCAAACGTACATATTACATCATAAGACATAGAGGATCATCATGATCCCAGTGGAACACCATTTTTGATGTTAAAGAGATAATTGGATTCTGTCCAGAAAAATTGTAATGCACAGGGTCCAGAGACAAATACAATCAATAATTGAAGGGTTAAATAGAGAAGTGAAACTCCAGGTTCCTCGATGGTCTTTGAAACAAGGAAGCGCTAACTTTGACCAACATGATAAAGAGGTTCTCTATACCATGATCACAGTGCTCTGCTGGAAGGAGAAGCAGTCAACACCACTGGCTGTCATCTTTTAATGATTGCAAGTGACAATAATGACTGTTTTATAGTTAATATAGTTAGCTTAATTGATTTTAACTTTTATAACTTTTTTCTTGGCAGTCTAATGTGCTATGCAATTCCTTTGTTTAGAAGATGTCTTGTCCCAAAAATATTTATGCTCACATTGACGTCTGTCTAGGCTTGTGTTCTTCTACTATTATTTTGTTATTCACTAAGGTAAAGCTTCTTCCATGTACCTCATTCAGCTCTGATTCAAGGGTCCTCATTTATAAAATATTTGTATGTATAAATTTGTAAGTTGTGCATATAACGAAATCCATGACAACAGTGTGATTTATAAATCTTAAACTTGCAATTGTATTTGATTTTAAGCATATCAGAGTCGTCATGCCCTGTTTTAAGGGTCTTGGATATTTTCACTTAGGGGTGTACTCACTTTTGTTACCAGCGGTTTAGACATTAATGGCTGTGTGTTGTGTTATTTTGAGGGGACAGCAAATTTACACTGTTATACAAGCTGTACACTCACTACTTTACATTGTAGCAAAGTGTCATTTCTTCAGTGTTGTCACATGAAAAGATATACTCAAATATTTACACAAATGTGAGGGGTGTACTCACTTTTGTGATATACTGTACAGGTCGAAAAATCCCTGTTAGGGGTATCATCTCATGCAAGACCTAGGGAGTAATCTATCTCATCACCTGTTCATTTGGAAAAGCCTAGGTAGCACAAACGAAAAGACAAATTAAAACAACGCATAGCTGAACATCTCAGCTCAGTCAGGTGTAAGAACATTGACTATCCAGTAGCAGCTCACTTTGTTGAAGCTAACCCTCCAAACTCCTCCCTCAAATACACAGGCATTGAGCATGTTGCTCTACCAAGGAGAGGAGGTGACATCGAGATCCTACTACTAGAAAGGGAGGCTTACTGGATATCCTATCTAAAAACATTGACCCCTAGTGGTCTGAATATTGACTTTGATCTCAGGCCCTTATGAACAATTCTCTCTTTTATGAACAAGTCTCATAAATTGATATATTCTTTCTACAGCTTATTAGCGCACGCCTAATCCCCCTGTTGATGATGCTTATTAAGCATTAAGGTTGAACCAAAAGATTACATGTAACAAATACAAAATGATATAGGAGACAATTAAATATGTGAAATTGAATTAAACAATAATGCATGTTGATGCTAATATTATGTACAATATTCAATTATGTTCCCATATGATAGCCTAATATATTTAATATGCCATAAACTATTGTTTTTTAACAGTTTCACTCAATTCATTCTAATTAACTTAAAATCAATTAAAATCATTACGACACATCCCTCATTATTGTCATTGGTTGCACTAATTGCACTCTACATAACCTGGTTCCAGTATTCATGACATTACCCTGAAGAAGGCACAATGATGCCGAAACGTTGGTGATTGAAATGAAATGTCTTTCCATGGCTGAGCAGCCGCACACTAGCCTAAGATCACCATGCGCAATGCCAAGTGTCGGCTGTACTCTTTGGACTCTGGAGCAGGGGAAACACGTTCTCTGGAGTGATGAATCACCCATCATAATCTGGCAGTCTGAGACAAATCTGGATTTGGCGGATGCCAGGAGATCGCTACCTGACCGAATGCATAGTGCCAACTGTAAAGTTTGGTGGAGGAGGAATAATTGTTTGGGGCTGTTTTTCATGGTTCGTGCTAGGCCCCTTAGTTCCAGTGAAGGGACATTTAACGCTACAGCATACAATGACATTCTAGACAATTATGCGCTTCCAAATTTGTGGCAACAATTTTGGGAAGCCCCTTTCCTGTTTCAGCATGACAATGCCCCCGTACAGAAAGTGAGGTCCATTAAGAAATGGTTTGTCGAGATCGGTGTGGAAGGACTTGACTGGCCTGCACAGAGTCCTGACCTCAACCCAATCGAACACCTTTGGGATGAATTGGAACACCAACTGCAAGCAAGGCATAATCGCCCAACATCAGTGCCCAACCTCACTAATGCTCTTGTGGCTGAATGGAAGTCCCCGTAGCAATATTCCAACATTTAGTAGAATGCATACCATTTTCCAAAAATGTACCAACAAATGTAAAATCGTTTTCACTTTATAGGGTATTGTGTATACAGAATATCTAATTTACATAAGTGTTCACACTACTGAGTTAATATATGTTAGAATCACCTTTGGCTGCGATTACAGCTGTGAGACTTTTTGGGTAAGTATCCACACCTTGATTGTACAATATTTGCCCGTTATTCTTTTCAAAATTCTTCAAACTGTGTCAAATTGGTTGTTGATCATTGCGAGACAACCATTTTCAAGTCTTGCCATAGACTTTCAAGCAGATTTAAGTCAAAACTAATTCGGCCACACAGGAACATTCAATGTCTTCTTGGTAAGCAACTAAAGTGTAGATTTGGCCTTGCATTTTAGGTAATTGTCCTGCTGAAAGGGGCATTCATCTCCCAGTGTCTGGTGGAAAGCAGACTGAACAAGGTTGTCTTCTAGGATTTTGCCTGTGCCTAGCTCCATTCTATTTATTTTATTCCTGAAAAACTCCCCAGTCCTTAACGATTACAAGCATACCCATAACCTTATGCAGCCACCACTCTGCTTGAAAATATGGAGAGTGGTACTAAGTATGTCACGCCTGCTCCCGCTCCCCCTATCTGGCAGTCGAGGGTACCAGGCTGCCCATCGTTATGCTCACCAGCGCCTCTTTGGACTCACCTGGACTCCATTACTTTGTTGATTGCCCCTCCTATATCTGTCTGTTCCTCGGTTTGATCCCCGTGTCAGCATTATGTCGGTAATTTATTAATTGTTCAGTCCCTGTACTTGCTTCTCGTCTCCCAACGTCTATCCTTACAGAATGCTGACACCGCAATTTTAAACATCAGGGAGTTTATCTTTTTTGTTTTTATTTGTAACGTCAGTTCTGGGTGCCGCTGCCGAAGGAACCGGGGGTGCCTCAGCTGGCTCGTCGGGCTTCCACACCTTAGCTGGCTCGAGAGGTTTCCTTGCCTCGGTTGGCTCGGCAGGCTCCCACCCCACGTCAGGCGGCTCGTCGGGCTCCCACACCTCAGCCCGCTCGTTGGGCTCCCGCGCCTCAGCTGGCTCGTCTGGCTCCCGCGTCTTGGCTGACCCATCAGGCTCGCCCAGGTGGGATGCCAGGTGGCGCCCCTAGGGGGGGGGGTACTGTCACACCTGCTTTCCGCTCCTCCTCTCTGGCACTTGAGGGCGCCAGGCTGCCCCATCATTGTGCACAGCTGTCACCATCATTACGCGCACAAGCGCCTCTTTGGACTCACCTGGACTCCATTACTTTGTTGATTGCCCCTCCTATATCTGTCTGTTCCTCGGTTTGATCCCCGTGTCAGCATTATGTTTCCCCCTGTCCAGACGCTGTCCTTGTTTGTTTCATGTCGGTTATTTATTAAATGTTCACTCCCTGTACTTGCTTCTCATCTCCCAGCGCCTGTCCTTACAGGTAATGTGTTGTATTGGATTTGCCCCAAACATAACACTTTGTTTTCAGGACGAAAAGTATATTTTTTGGCCAAATTTATTACAGTATTACTTTTGTGCCTTTTTGCAAACAGGATGCATCCTCTATAGGGTTCCTTCATTCACCCTGTCAATTAGGTTAGTATTGTGGAGTAACTACAAGGTTATTCATCCATCCTCCATTTTTCTCCTTTTACAGCCAGTAAACGCTGTAACTGTTTTAAAGTCACCATTGGCCTCATGGTGAAATCCCTGAGTGGTTTTCTTCCTGTCCGGCAACTGAGATAAAGACACCTGTATCTTTGTAGTGACTGGGTGTATTGATACACCATCCAAAGTGTAATTAATAAGTTCCCAAAGCTCAAAGGGATACTCAATGTCTGCTTATTACATTTTTACCAGTCTAACAGTAGGTGCCGTTCCTTGCGAGGCATTGGAAAACCTCACTGGTCTTTGTGGTTGAATCTCATCAGCCACCTGGTGGAAGGGACTTTGTGGATCTGAGGCTCTTTCCCCTGTTGCCTCCATCATCCTCCAAATCTCACCAACATCAGCCGCCTCAGAGTGCAACTGGTCCTTGTTTGGGAACACACACACCAAAGCATGCAACAAGCTGAACAATACAAGGGTTGAAAAATTGGCCATCCGTGCAAATTTGAGGCTTTTTGAGCCTGACAACGAGCCATCCTCAACAAGGTTGGAAAGTGACAGTGAAGATGAGGCCTCAGAGTCTGATGTATGTTGAAAAGGTTTTTGGGAGATGCGATGGATCATTGGGGATCATTCAATATTCCCTTTATTTTGTTGTTCAGGGAAATCATCCCATGTGAAGAGTCAACTCATTTAATTAAAGTTCAATTCGTAACTAAATCGTTTATTTATTTCTATTGGAAGGATTTAATTATCTATTATGTCTACTTATGATAAGGTAAAAGGTTTATGTTTCTGTCTCCATATGATATGGTATATATATATCCAATGCAAAAAACATCTACATTTAAATGGTATTAATATGAATTTGCATATATTTCCGTTAATTTCCATATATTCCCGTTAATTTCCACGGAAAGTTTCCACCTCTGAATAGTCCCCAAAATGTGCAACCCTAAGTGGGACTATCATTTGTTTTGCAACAGGACAATGACCCAAAACACACCTTCAGGCTAGTGTAAGGGCTATTTGATAGAGAAGGAGAGTGATGGAGTGGTGCATCAGATGACCTGGCCTCCATAATCACCCGACCTCAACCCAATTGAGATGGTTTGAGATGAGTTGGACAGCAGAGTGAAGGAAAAGCAGCCAACAAGTGCTCAACATAGGTGGGAACTCCTTCAAGACTGTTGGAAAAGTATTTCTCATGAAGCTGGTTGAGAGAATGCCAAGAGTGTGCAAAGCTGTCATCAAGGCAAAGGGTAGCTACTTTGAAGAATCTAAAATATACCATATATTTTGATTTGTTTAACACTTTTTTGGTTACTACATGATACCATATGTGTTATTTCATAGTTTTGATGTCTTCACTATTATTCTACAATGTAGAAAATAGTCAAAATAAAGAAAAACCCTTGAATGAGTAGGCGTGTCCAAACTTTTGACTGGTACTGTATATATACACACATTGAAATATAAAAACACAGTCATGGGAAGAACAAGTAGAACACCATAAATCACCCAGAAAAACAGTTACACTCCTCCACAAATAATTCCCCAATCAATAATCTAAACATTAAGATGATATATATTTACAATTTTGTTCCAGCAATACTGTGCATTAAAACTAAAAGCAGATTTACCTAGACTTAAACAATTGAGGAGGATGGGAAACCCATGGTATAGGCCCGTAACGCATGGAGACAACAAAGTGTGTTATTTTAACCTAAAGCATTTAATAAAAGACATTTATAGTACAATATTATGGGGAATGGGAATGAGAGGGCTACTTACACCGTGTGGGAAAGGGATCACAGCAGTGATTGAATGAGGGTATGAGGCATGAGTAGCGGTGTTTAGAGGCTTGACCAGTGCAGGACAGGATTTGACTGGGAAGACAAAATACAATAACACAACAAACTACACAGGTTGACAAAAGAGCTAAGAATGAGTTAGTCCAAGCAAGGAGTAAAATCATTGATGTTTAACAATGTGATTGTGTATGTGATTGACTCTACATACAGGAATTAGATAAACATTTATAGGGGTACTCACGGTGCTTGGATGGGAAACATTCAATGTGCCAGTGGATGAAACGTGGCTTCAGTTCATGTCAAGAGAAAGTTGACAAAGGTAGTGGAGTGGAGTAGTCATCACCTCTTAATCAGGGAAAAGGAGCGGACTTAGCTGTAAATACAAATAGCAGATACATTCCATTACAGCTGCGCCATCGTAGGTTTGGACAACAAGTTTCTATATGAATTTAAACTCAGACATCTCAAAATTCATAAAGTCAAAACACAGACTGCGCATCTCGCACACTTCACACATCAAAGTATCCCAAGAAACGTTCCTGACTAAAGCCCTAATCATCCACATACCTGACGATAACTGACAACTGCAAGTATACTGGTGCCACCATAGGTCCCAGAGCGATGGGGCAATTTTTACCCCCTGGGGCCTGGAGTTTTTCATTATAAATTAGAATATAATTAGGTGTAATTATTATGGCTCTAGATAGCAGCAAAAAGCTGTTTCAGGTGTTTGAAAAAAACTAAATTCTCCAGCTAACCACCCCCCTCCATCCTTACGTACTTCGTGGCCCCTCTAAAATAATATGAGTCAGAAGCATTGTTCAGTTTGTCTGAGTTGTTGAATCTTATGTTCATACAAATATTTACACATGTTAAGTTTGCTGAAAATGAACGCAGTTTCTTTTTTTGCTGAATTTATGTTAACCTAACTAGGAAAACTCTGGACCCTATAAGGTATGACAGTGATTAATCAGTTGTGAAAAGGTTTTAGATGGGCTATGATGGGACCAGTTTTTCCGAATCAGGTCACATGATTTTCTTTACTTCTGAGAAAAAACCTGGCCCTGGTGGGGATGAAAGCCCTGTCAAACTGCAGCTATCTTATATTTGTTCACATAAATTATATTTAGACTAGATTAGGAGGGATATTTACTGTAGACACAGACAACAACTGATAGACAATAGAACTCACAGGGCTGAGCTTGCTTTATCCATGGTTGCATCATGCAGGCCTATGCAACTGTAGGCCTCAAAACATTTACTCACATCCGTCATCACTACTATGTTGATTCATTAATTCCAGTTAATCATTATGGATTTAAAACATGTAGGCAGCCTAGCCAGCCCAATTCTGAATATAAACTACATTTGATCACATTCACATTTTCACATGACACACAAATGGACTATAAAAACATAGCGTTACCAATTAGTTTACCCTGACGAGATGGACAGAGCACATAGGCTGTATGCAGCTGCTCTTATTAGTAGCCTACAGTTGATCAGATGGACAGGGCACATAGGCTGTATGCAGCTGCTCTTATTAGTAGCCTACAGTTGATCAGATGGACAGGGCACATAGGCTGTATGCAGCTGCTCTTATTAGTAGCCTACAGTTGATCAGATGGACAGGGCACATAGGCTGTATGCAGCTGCTCTTATTAGTAGCCTACAGTTGATCAGATGGACAGGGCACATAGGCTGTATGCAGCTGCTCTTATTAGTAGCCTACAGTTGATCAGATGGACAGGGCACATAGGCTGTATGCAGCTGCTCTTATTAGTAGCCTACAGTTGATCAGATGGACAGGGCACATAGGCTGTATGCAGCTGCTCTTATTGGTAGCCTACAGTTGATCAGATGGCTACTAGGCACAGATAAAATACAAAGAAAAAAAGGTTTCACATATTTTCAAGACCCAAGTTATTTAATTGATTCGTTTTATTAATTACTTGTGGAATGTTACCGAATAGATAACAACAATAGAAAGAAGCATCTGGTGTAGCATGGAATGAAAGTGCACTGTACTGTAAGTATCCTACAACGCTGTGGGCCAGGTGGAAATGGTTTAGCAGCCTTTCCAATAAATTCGAATACAAAAGAAGCCATCCACCCTTGATGACAATGTCAGATTTTTCTTTACACTGAATCTCTGTTAGGATATTGGTTAGGCTACAATTAGGCTGTGGAATAATGTAGCCTAAATAAATAAGGAGTAAGCTTATTACTTTCACCAATCACATAGAGTATAGGCAACTCCAAACGGCCTCAGATGTTGTGAAATACAGTATGAACACGAGACTCACATGTTGTTCATTCATTGTTTCATTCATTCAAGGCTCCCTTTGTTATTTCGTTTTTGTTTGAACGAATGAATGATATATTTTGATGTAGCAATTGAAAGAGAACACTTTGGAGATGTGGTAATTATCAGACCAAATGTGAGGACACAACAGTTCACCTGATACAAGATAAAAGGGAGAAATGTATCAATATCACAGACCTGATTTGCCCTAACAAAAAATGCATCAACTCCCTAAAAATATGTCAATTTATTATAATCCACATAATAATCAAATCAACCTTATAATTGGTAATGATTTATATATTTCCAAAAAGAAAGACGCATATACAGTATTTGTTCATCAACATCTTTATGTTTTCATTAATAAAATAATGATAAAAAGACTTTCAAATTGCAGATATTTATTTCAACTACATTTTAGTTGCACTTCCCCCCAGTTCCACAACAATGGGTAAAACCTTGCTGAGATGATCAATGTATTTGTTGCATCATCAGTTTCTCAAGCCAAAACGTCTTGATGGCCTTCAACAGTTAATCTCTGCTTGGCAGAGTTACGAATTCATGTTTTCAGTTGATGCCAAACAAGTTTGATTGGGTTTAAATCAGTAGACCTGTCAAGGCTCAGGAGAAGACCCAGATGCAGACAGTTTCAAAGTAACAACTTTTTATTACAAAAACAGGGGGCAGGCAGGCTCAGGGTCAGGGCAGGCAGAAGTCAGTAATCCAGAGTGGTATAACAACATACAGAATGACAGACAGGCTCAGGGTCAAGGCAGACAGAACGCAGGGATGTAGCTTGAGGCCCAGGGCAGAACGCTGGGACAAGACAGCCCCCTCCATGAACTGACGAGACGGGTCAGGATGAACCAATATGGGAACTGTGGTGAAGCAGTGCTTGAGGTCCCGGAACGCCCGGGCAACAGCTGGGGACCACGTGAACAGAACCTTGGGAGAGGTGAGTGCAGACAGGGGGGAGGCCAGGGTGCTGTAGCCCCGGATAAAGCGGCGATAAAAGTTGGCAAATCCCAGGAAACATTGCAGCTGCACTCTGGACGTAGGCTGGAGCCAATCCACCACCACTCACCTTCCCGGGATCCATATGTAAATTCCCTGCAGAGATGATGTAACCAATAAAGGTAATGATGGAGCATTGGAATTTGCATTTCTCCTCTTTCACAAAAAGCTGGTTTTCCAGGAAGCGCTGGAGAACCTGTCAGACGTGGAACACGTGTCCTTGGGCTGAGTGGGAGAAAACGAGGATGTCGTTGAGGAAGACAAAGATGAACTGGTTCAACATGTCGCGGAGAACGTCATTGACCAGGGCCTGGAACACAGTTGGCGTGTTGGTAAGGCCAAATGGCATGACCAGATATTTGTAGTGACCACTGGTCATGTTGAAGGCAGTCTTACACTCGTCCCCCCCACCCCTTATCCGCACCATGTGGTAGGCATTCCACAGGTCCAACTTAGAGAAAACGGTGGCCCCCTGGAGCGGCTCAAAGGCCGAGGCGATGAGTGGTAGCGGTTCTTCCATAGCCTTGGTCTCTGGACCCGACAGAGAGTACAGTCGTCCCTGGGGTGGTGTGGTGCCTGGGAGAAGGTCGATCCCGCAGTCAAAGGGTTGGTGCGGAGGAAGTGAAGTGGCCCGGGCCTTACTGAAAACCTCCCGGAGGTCCTGGTACACTGCAGGAATGGCGGAGAGGTCCGGGGCAACTTCAGAGCCCACCGGAAGACGTCCCGGGGCAGGCTGCGCTGACTTCAGACAATGGGCATTTCAGAACGGGCTCCAGCCCATGATGGCACCAGCAGTCCAGTCAATAAGGGGATTGTTTCGCTGGAGCCAAGAGAATCCCAATACCATGGGAACCTGAGGAGAATTAACCAGCATTAATTGGATAGCTTTGCTGTGCTTCCCTGACACTCGTAGGTTGATGGGAGTGGTATTGTGGGTGAACCGGCCTATAGAGTGCCCATCCAGCGCTTTAACGTCCATGGGAATGGAGAGTGGCATGGACACCAGGGTACCGTCAATAAAACTTTAAATCGGCCCCAGAGTCGATGAGTACCCAGAGAGATTTCGACTGGTTCCCCCACAGCAGGGTGGCATGGAAAGGTGTGCAAGTAAAGGGAGAGGAAAAGTTATCTGTATTGCCCACCAGAGTACTTGCCCCTGGACAGGAGGACACGAAATGATCAGTAGACCCGCAATACGGCATCTCTTCATGTGAAGCCGGTGTATACGTTTGACTGGGGACAGCCTGGCTCTGCCTAGTTGCATCGGCTGAGGTGAATCGTCAGACTTCGGAGACTCTCGGGGTAACTCGGGTAGCTTCGAGTCCTCTCGGCAACGGAGACGTCGGGGACTTCTGGGATGCCTCGGAGGCGAGGTGGAATCGGACCTCCTCTCCTTCCTACAATCGTATAACCGCCGATTGATCCGGATGGTCAAGGTAATGAGCGAGTCGAGATCCATCGGTAGTTCCCGGGCTGCTAGTTCATCCTTAACCTCCTCCGATACTCCGTGCAGGAACGTGTCGAACAGCAAATCTGGGTTCCAGTCACTTTCAGCTTCCAATGTGCGGAAATCCACCGCATAGTCTGCCACACTGAGGGAGTCTTGCCGAAGCTGGATTAACTTCCGGACAACCTCTCTCCCGGACAATGGAGAATCAAAAACCTTCTTCACCTCCGCCACGAACTCCTCCAGACTGAAGCATATGGCCGACTGTTGTTCCCACACGGCCATAGCCCAGGCGAGAGCCCTTACGGCTAGGTACGCTATCTTCGAGCGGTCCGAGGGGAAGGACAAGACCTGCATCTTGATGATGAAAGAACACTGCACGTGAAATGAACAACAGGTTCCTGAGTCTCCAGCGAAGCGTTCCGGGGGAGGTAAGCGGGGCTTTTGGGGAACCAGGGAGGCCGGGGAGGCCGCACTGCTAACAGCTGGGTTACTGAGGGTCTGGGAGGTTACCATCGTGGTAGGCTGCCTGACAGACAACCCGCAGAATTGCTCCAGCAAAGTGTTCAATGCGCGGTCATGGCGTTCGGCCAAGGTCTGGAACCGTTCCATAAGACCACGAAGCAACTCCTTGTGCCTTCCAATGGTGGTTCCTTGGGAGGAGACGGCATTGCATAGCTGGTCCGAGTCTGCTGTGTCCGCCAGGGCCAGTTCGTATTGTCAAGGCTCAGGAGAAGACCCAGATGCTGACAGTTTCGAAGTAACAGTTTATTACAAAAACAGGGTGTCAGGCAAACGACAGGTCAAGGGCAGACAGAGGTCAGTAGTCCAGAGCAGAGTCCAAAAGGTACAGAAATGCAGGCAGTCTCAGGGTCAGGGAGGCAGAGGTCAGTAATCCAGGGTGGTTTTACAAGGTACAGAATGACAGGCAGGCTCTGGGTCACGGCAGGCAGAATGGTCAAAAACCGGGAAAGCTAGAAAACAGGAACTAAAGACAGACAGGAGCATGGGAAAAACCGCTGGTAGCCTTGACGAAACAAAACGAACTGGCAACAGACAAATAGAGAACACAGGTATAAGTACACTGGGGATAATGGGGAAGATTGGCGACACCTGGAAGGGAGTGGAGACAAGCACAAAGACAGGTGAATATGCTTCAGTCTGGAGGAGATCGTGGCGGAGGTAAATAAAGTTTGATGCCCCGTTGTCCGGGAGAGAGGCTGCCCGGTAGTTACTCCAGCTTCGGCAACTGTTGTCAGATTTGAAGTGAAATGCAGCGACTAAATCCTCAATCTTCTTGTTGTAATCACTGGCATAAAAGTCAGTTAACTTTTCTACCTGAATGAGAGGCGGAAATAAACTGCCAGCACTTAAATAGGCTTGGAACATTTTGTGTCTCTCTGCTGGAGTCCCACATAAGGTAGTTTCTTAAAGTTGTGCAATTTCCGTGCACACTGCTTGAAGTAAGTATGCTTACTTTCGAACCTCAATGTCCAGAAGCGAATAAATGGCCGAACCTAACGATAAGCTTGGGGTAATGGCAGAGATAGTGGTGCTTTGGCTTGAGGGGTTTGTCAGGAAAATTCTCAGTTATTAAATGGATATATTCATCATTGAGGACTTGAAGATATGCCACCTGGTCAGCAGTAATGGCTAATGCACATATATATCCAACGATTTCACTTAGGATCAAAATCAACTGCCATATCTGGTGGATTTTTGATCCGAGTACTCTCAACAGACACCCGTTTTGTACAGTATTTTACCTAGAGTAAAATAGAAAGCAAGCACCTTGTGTTTATTTTTCCCTAATTCCAAAGGATTTGCAACCTCTAATGCATCTAGATATAGTATTAAGGCTAAAGATGATGATTCTGTTTTAAATAAAGCATTGTCTGCAATATTGTGTCCTCCCAAGAATCTTGAAAGATTTCCTTATCAGAGATGTGAGCGTGTGTACAGTTCTCATACTGTGTCTTGAATGTCTCTGACTCAAAAAAGGGCACCAAGTGTTTTATTCATAGGGACATACTGGGCAAAGCACTCTTTCCCAGATTCATTAGTGCCTAAATACAAGGGCACAGGTGAAAGATTATTTTAAAATCTTCATCAACACTGTCCAAGGGGCCGCCTGCCTCCAGGTTCTCAGAAAGTCATTCTCTGTAGACACACCAGGGGTCTCAGTAACATTTTAAGTTTGTGTTTCCAACACTGTCTCATATGCATGTTTGACAGAGCTGTTTTTGTGTGTTCTGGATATATGAGATGCAAATGTAGCAGCTTATGTTTTTTTCACATCCCATAAAAGAACAACTAATTTCTCTGCCCTAAATTCAGTCAAATGTAAACATCTGTACTGACAAATGTCTATAGGGCAAATCAACATTTTGTCTGCTTGTTGAAATTGAGCACTTTTCACAGACCTTTGATATCCTTTGTGGTCTCTGTATTAGTGAGACTTAAAGGCAGTCAACTGCCTGAATGCACGGGAACATTTGGGCACGCCACAATTAAAAGAGAAATTGGGTGCATTTCTATGAAGTTTCATGTGCTGTATGAACTGTATTATATTCATGCATACACAATTTGCAATGAAAAATTTTAACTGTGTAAGGTTGATTCTGGATAATAAAAAAAAATAAACAAATCAACTGTCTCAGTTCAAGCTGGGCAGTCGCCTGTACTTATTTCTAGAATAGAAATCCAAAAGGTATATAAACAATTCAATTCAGAATAGCAAGCTAACTTTTGTGGCTGAGAATAGTTCACCTAAATTCCGCTCAAATGACAGCTGTAATGCAGCAAGCTCACCAATGGACAGACAGATTGATTACACATTCGAACCATCAAGCCATAATGGGCATAACGAAAATACATCTATAATCTATTCAAACAACTTTCCAATATTTAGCTAAGGGAGGGCACAGGTAGCTATTAGCTCACGTACAAACATATTTGTAGAAAACAGAACAAGGAATAGGCTATTCATTGTAACAGTTTTAGACTGAAGGCTCACAGGGACAATGGACGTTTTCAAACCAATTCACGGGCTCCCGATGCAAAATCTTCTGTCAAAGTTCAACAAATTTGATGTAGGCTACTGACCGCAATTGCAGATGTTCGCTTCCATCACGTGACTGCCCGGGCATGTGTAAAGCGCGATGTGCCCAAATGGCCAAATCTTTACAATAGGCTATATGATTCTGTAGGCTATTTTACACCGGGAGCCGTAACCTAGTGAGAAATCGTCTTCTCATTGTACGGCTGATGAATGTAAAATATGATTTAACCCACCTGATGGCTGCTTCAGTGTAGAGGTCTTGTACAAGAATTCACCTGAAAAGACCTCGCAATTCCATAATCCAATGTCCCTACTGTAGGACTAACCATTATTAGCTGTAAATCATCATGCCTGTATTTTGTTCACATAACATTTACTGCAACATTCACTGTTACAAACTGTAATCATTCGGCAACCCAAGATGCATTGCAGTCTACAATATTATATTTTTAATGGATAAAACAGGGAATTACTGTGCATTTTTTACTGTAAAAACTACAGCAATTTGTTAGAGTGCACTTATTCCACACCAGCCATTACCACAAGCCCATTCGCCCCAATTAAGGTGCTACCAACCTCCTGTGGTCCTTAGAGCTCATCTCGCACTGCAGCCGGGCCTTGCCCTTCTCCTTCACGCAAACGTTCTTCAGGTGGCTTGCATATTTTATGTCGATCCCTGGAGAGAGGGAGGATAGAAAAGGACCAAAAAGGACAAGGCCAAGGGTCAGAATAGAATGGAATTTAACTGAATTAAATATGAAACAATTACCTTCTGTTTCACCTCACAAGTATCTTGATATAAACATGGCTTACATAAATATAGCCTTTGTCACCTGTCTTTTATGACTGGATGAACTGTGTCCCTATGTATGTGAAAGCCTAAAGTGTTCAAACAACAGTACATGGAGTCCTTTCAGATGAATGCTTATTTTGGGAAAGACTGACAAAAGTATGCAATTTAAAATTGTTAAGAACACAGCACTTGTCCTTTGAAGTGGCACTTGGAGCTAGAAAACAAGTGTGTGTGTTTACATGCATATGTGTGTGTATATGTGTGTGCATTCATGCATGTGTGCAGGCACTTGTGTGTGTCCCCGTGCTTGTGTGTGTGTGTGCGCGTGTGCATGTGTGCGCACTTGTGTGTATGTGTAACACAGATAGTCTAATGATGAATAACTTAATTAACACCACCCCAATCACTGTGGCTGAATACCCAGAGGATCAGCTCATGTCCTTGTGCAGATATTTACATGCTTTAGCTTGTACCTTGGGCGAGTAAACCTCTTGTTAATCAGGCCTGTAATGAATGAGCCTGTTGTCGTGTCTGGGATTTGCATGGATTATTTTAAATGAAGCTGCATCATTTGGCTCCGTTTACGTAAAACAGCTGCATCATTTGACTCCCAAATGACTCTTCCTTCAAAATGCTTGAAAATCGACCTACATCCATGAAGAAATTGCAAATCTCTAATGTAAAGCCCCAAACGTAGGCTACCATTATGTCAGATTATGATATGCACATAAAAAAATGTACCTGGTCAAATTATTAGATTGCCTTTTATACGAACTGCAAAAATTTCATGGACCAGAATGACATGCTTCCCCCACTATTTATTGTTTCTGCGGTGAGGATTCACCATCTTCGGAGAAGGATTATTTTGTAACTTATTTGCAGATAATCGTTGTTTGAAGCTAAAAAAGCACTAGTAGCTGTATGCAAATCAGTACTGTAAAGCATTATTTGTTATTTCAACTTATTATTTCCAGTGATCTAGTTGCATGGCCTTTTTCAAGCTCAGAGTACTTCACATTTCACGTTATCCTAGCTTTTATTACATTTATTTTGACTAACAATAGACAGTTGAGAATCTGAATCTATGGTTGTTGTGGGGGAAAGGGGTTGAGTGTGTGGGTGTGTGTATTCCACAACTGTTGCGAGGGAGTAAAAGATGTTAGGGACAATATAGGATGATTCACAATAATTGTTTGCTAATATAATAATTGCTTGCCATAATGTAATTTTGATTACATTATGGTCTGCCGGGCATCCCGATGACAACCCAACTCGGGATGAGGAGGGCTTTTAGCGGGTGGAATAGTGTGCACCAATTGGAGGTTTACTTAGTAGCAATGCAAATATCATGGTACAGCTATATAGACACTCAATCATCATGTTACTTTTTAATGGTACGTTTACAAACATCTTTTGATAAATAGAATTGAAAATTGTCTCATTATGTTAAGTGGCGAAATAAGTACAGCCAGTTACAATTGTAATGGCCTAGCAGATAAGAAAAGACGATCAGTATTTACCTGGTTAAAAGAAGGAATATAATATCTATTGTTTACAGGAAACTCATTCAACATTTTTAGATGAAGTTTTGTGGAAAACGGACTGGGGGAGGGGCAAAGACATATCTCCCATGGGCAAAGAAAATCAAAAGGTGTGATGATATTAATTAACAGTAACTTTGATCCAAATGTGCAAATTGTCCAAACAGATCATCAAGGTAGATGTATTATTTTAAATATGTTATTGGACAATAAACAGATGGGGCTTACTAACCTATGGTCCAAATAATGATGATCCTAGCGTTTAACACTAGACTCTTATTATGGTGGGAGATTTTAATACGGTTTTAAATACCTCTATGGACCGTAAAGGAAATCACACTACAAACAAAGTCCAATCAAAGTGGCAAAGGCATGTGGGACAATGTGAAGCTCATGTATGATCACCTGCTCTTCTATCACAAGGGCAACATCCACATTGTCAGCTGGCATTGGCTCATCTACTGCAGCTCCATCCACAACGACAAGGATACCGATTTTTCACTCCGCGGGTGACTTCCTCAATCAGTTGTCTTCTGAAAAACAGAACAAAAATAGGCAAAGATTAGAGGCATTGCCATACAAAACATCCTCTAATACAATTTTTCTGTGAAACTGTCTGTAAATGTACTGTTGCAGGCAAGTGTGGTGGCAGGTAGCCTAGTGGTTAAACCTCTAGTGGCTAGGGGGCAGTATTTTCACGGCCGGATGAAAAACGTACACAATTTAAACAGGTTACTACCCTGGCCCAGAAAATTGAATATGCATTAGTAGATTTGAATAGAAAACACTCTGAAGTTTCTAAAAGTGTTTGAATGGTGTCTATGAGTATAACAGAACTCGTATGGCAGGCAAAAAAACCTGAGAAATTGAATCAGGAAGTGGGAGAATTTAGAAATGTAGTTTTTGTTTAGAATCCCTTGGAAAACTACAGTGACATAGGATTTACGTTACACCTCCTAACTCTTCCATTGGCTGTCAACAATCTTTATGAACAGGTTTCAACCGTCATCTGTTACCGGGCAGATCATTTTGGCTCAGTCAGTCACAGGCCAGTCTGAAGAGAGGTGTCTTATGATGCGCGTACACGTGACGTCATCGTCTTTTTATTTTTCCTCTGGGATGAATAGCTATTGCCCGGTTGTAAAATTAGCGCAATTTTACGTTAAATACCCTAAAGGATTGATTGTAAACATCATTTGACGTGTTTCTACAAACGGTAATGGAACTTTGAACATTTCGTCTATGGATTTGCGTCCACGCCACATGGCATTGTAAAGTGTTCTGGATGGGTCAACAAAACGGACGTATTTGGACATAAATGATGGACTTTGCAGAAAAAATGAACATTTCTTGTGGAAGTGGGTGCCCATCCGAGTGCATTCCACCGAAGATCAGCAAAGGTAAGTAAATATTTCGAACATATTGTTGGAGATTTGTCCGCCGTGGTTGTAGGCTAACTGTATAGCTTAGCATTGAAGGCTAAGTTCTGTACTCAGAATATTGTTCAATGTGCTTTTTCCGTAACGTTATTTTGAAATCTGACAAAGTGGTTGCATAAAGGAGTAGATTATCTCTAATTCTTAAAATAATTGTTATATAATTTTTCAACGTTTATGAGTTCTTCCGTAAATTAAATGTGCCTATTCACCGGAAGTTATGGGGAGAACATTTTCTGAACGCCACACGCCAATGTAAAAATTGGGTTTTTGGATATAAATATAAACTTGATCGAACAAAATGCATGTATTGTCTAACATGATGTCTGTCCTAGGAGTGTCATCTGATGAAGATTGTCAAAGGTTAGTGCTTAATTTTAGCTGTATATCTGGTTTGTGATGGCTATCGTGCTTGGAAAATGGCTTTTTTTTTCTTTGCTGAGGTGCTATGCTAAAATAATCAAATGTTTTTCTTTCACCGTAAAGCCTTTTTGAAATAAGACAATGTGATTGGATTAACGAGTTGAGTATCTTTAAAATGCTGTATAATACTTGAATTTTAATCTTGAGATTATTTTGTTTTGAATATCGCGCCGTGCTATCTCACTAGTTGTTGTCCAACCAATCCCGTTAACGGGATTGTAGCCTCAAAAGAGAATTGCGCCAGTAAACAAGCATGGTCCTTAAGCACGTCAGTCAACCATGATAGCTCTCAGGTCTAGATAGAATGTGTTCTTAGTTGAGGTAAAACATGTCTGTTCTTTTCCTATATGCAAAAAACTATTGATTGTCCACTATAGTGCCGTAAAGGCCCATGGTCATCCAACACTGAAAATGAGGGGGGGAAACCATGTAAGGCCTCTCATTCAGTGCTGTTTTGGCAATCAGCTTTCTACAACTTTCATTATATTAAAAGGTGCACTGTGTAGAATTTCACCTCTACTACTTTCTTTTTAAATGACCAGCTTACAAAAGCTGTAAACTATATTTCTAGATATTTAAAAAAAAATAGGACAATGATTCCCTACAAAAAGCAATTCATTTGTAACACAAAAGCACATTCTAAAATATTACGTTTATATTGAAGACGGACCGGTGCAAGCCCACTGACGAACAATTTTGAAGCAAAACTGATTGAAATTCCTGTTCAAATGGCAAAATCTGCACTGTACTGTAGGGATTAATTGTCCTATCAAAATCGCTTTTATATTTTTTAAATATCAAGAAATTCTATTTTTACAGCTTTTGTATAGAATTTAGAATTCCTCACAGTTCCACTTTAATTCTGTTAATTGTCTAACAATAAGGAATTTGACATATCACTAAGGGCACTGCAGTATTGTGTGCTGCCATACACCAGGGATGTGTGATACGTTCAAATATGCTAAAACTTGAGCATACTTACATTTCACAACCGTCGACAACAGCTATCAATAGTAGTTTACATGGTACTTAGGTATTATTGGCCAAACCTAGTATTGTGTTTAATGTATAATCCTGATTTTTAGTTTGCAGTCCAAGATAAAGTTGTCCAAGATATAGATTTAGTTTCTTCTGGACAAAACTAAATCACTATTCTTAACTGAATGTCTAACAAGGGAGAAAGGTTGAGTAAAAGTTAAACAAATAAAACATTGCTAAAAGAGATGTCCTTATATACTGTAGTTGGCTCACATTTGATTTGGCCTGTGTGTTATAATCACTTCAGATGGCGACAGACATTCAACTTGACTCCACTGAACATTACAGTGTTTAATGATTCATAGGAAATTTCACTCCTGGGAGAAAGCATAAGGTTATGTTGTAGGGTTGTATACCTCACGTCTTCATAAAATTGGTAGGGTCTTCTCGCAGGAAGTATGGCAAGCCTCGGAGCACAGCCTCTCTTCCGTTGATTGGAACTCTAACAACAAAAGCACAATTGACTGTTTTACGACAATGTTATTGTGGTTGTCAATGATAAGGTCTCATCCCTAATATTGAAGTGTATTTAAAAAAGTAGCAATTATCAATACACCAAAATGTAGGTAATAACTGTACAGAAGAGTTTAATGTCAATATAATCTAACCTACGTCTTTCTCAAGACTGTCCATAAGGTGTTTTAACTCCATCCCTCCACTACTCTTGGCTCGATAGAATTCAAGGAGCTTGGAAAGATGACTGTCCAGGCCTTCATAAAATGTACTCCTGTGGTCCACAGACACCAGTCTCATGAACTCCAGAGCAACCTGTTTGAAGAGCATGACATACCAGGGAAGGAATCTTAGGGACAAGGCCACTATGACTTAAGGGGGTGCCTAATCTGCCAGCACACCAAAACAATCAGCCAGGGCACTGAGGCCATCAAGCAAAATAGCCAATTATATTGCTACAAAACTCAAAAGAAACACTTGTTAAAAAACCTTATAAGCATTTAATGTAGGAAAGTGATTAAAATTATCCGCTGCTACTTTCAGACCAAAGGGTTGCCATGGTAATGGAGCTACAGTACTTATACTGACTTGGGGAAATATATCTTGATTTTGCAGTTTAAACTGAAACTAACACTGAAAAACCAGGAAGCCTGTGATTTAAAATATACATAGCTAGGAAACATGAAAACTAGCAAAGTCTCAGTTGGGATAATTTAAAATGTATCTATGACAGCCTGTGACTGCCACTGCGCTCATTGTTACATCAAGTTAAGGGATTCAGAGTCAAGCTATGAAACTAAATGACAGATACTTTGAAGACAACAATGGTTTATAGCCATAATTGACTAAAGAAAATGTGACTGAAATGCTTACACCCTGCATTTGTGTGACATATAAACAGCCAGAGTTATGATTTTTACACCCAGCCTAAGAGCACTACAGATATAAGGAATGCATTTTTGGAAAGTGTATTACATTCATAACGTATGTAGTTCCTTGCGTCCTCTAATAACCTTAATCTCAAAATGCAACCAACCAACATTGATATGTAAGCAACTCTATCAATAACAAGATTATCATCACTAGCTAAATGCTTGAATCGAACTTACAAATATTTTCCGAGGCTGAAGCGTGACAAGAAATGGCTACACTGAAAGACCTGCACCTTAGTGTTTTTTTTAGCTGCTTCTATGTGTGAAGAACGAATTATAAAGCTCCACTAGGGGGCAAATAACACCATGGAACACAATGAAAATCCATTTTAACCACTGTAATAAAATCATCTGTTACCTTCTAACAGGATGACAGCGCACTAACAATTGTAAAATAACTAAATATATACTAACATTACTACTTGCAAGATTAGGCTAATTAATCATTAGAATATTCTTAGGTTTATTCTTAGCTACTGTTATACAGGTTATCAAACAAATGACAAGTTAGTCAACATGTCCGCAAGTTGGCGCCATGTGTGCTGCTAGTTAGTACCGCTCTAACAGCATGATAACAGCAAGCTTAGCTACAATTATACTACGGTACACGTAGCAGAATTGCACACGTAATTAGATTTAAACTGATATTGTAAAATACTATTTGCCAAACGTAGCCAAATACCTGTTTTTCTTTCTTAATTTAACAAAATTACCATTTTAACATGGAGTGTGTACGGTGTTGACCGGCTAGCAAGCATGTAACATAGTGCTGAAAAGTTAGCATTATTTTTTTTTTAAAGGGCACTTGTTAACTTACCCAATAAATATTTATGCCGTGTAGGTTACCAAGTAGGTAAATAACATGCTAGTGGTTGTATTGTTTTAAAGGAGATACTTACATTTTGATAAGCTACTCACTCCTGCTTGGAAAGCTGTTAAATGCAGTAAAGGAGTTGCCGAAGCACGGTCTTGATCAAGCCACTTCCTGAAATGCGCCGCCGCCTATAAATTACCACCGAGTTCTAAAATAAATTGTGCTTGTAATACAAGGCTTAAGCAAAAAAAAAATGTTGATTCTAAACGTTATACACTTTTGTTTCAGAATTAATTGATTACTAGAATTACAAGGAGCAAGTGCTAAACCAAATTAAGTTTGATCTAGATCCCCTATCAATGCGCAAACTCTACACAAACGTCACACAATGGGATAGGTGACCTGATGCATTCCGAGTGTTTTTTTTGTAGTTACTCTTTTATAGCCAATTGTAACATTACACATATTACTTTCACTACATTGGCCTCACCAAACACGAATTGTTAGATGGCTAGCCATGAAAGCTTAGGCCCAATATTAGGATCGCTAATACATGTGCATGCATAGAGAAAATGTAAATCATTCTCCTACAGTTGACTCAGTTAGCAGACGCTCTTATCTAGAGCGACTTACAGTTAGTCACAGGAATAAGCAATAGGCCTACTTGCTAAGCAAGGAGCTTGGCCTCAGTTACACATGTGTAGACCTTCATGCAGTAAAAACCTGTAACCCTCAGCTAACACAATATGAACCCATAGCCCATACACTTGACACAGTTCATGCTATGTGGCTCCATATTCTTTAATATTTGCTGAATTTGTGTCAGAAATTATAAAATGCCATATTGCATGTGACCTTTGCCCTCACAGACAAAAATGAATTTACTGGCTGCAAGGAAAATGGGGGAAGTCACTCCAGCAAAGTTGCACCAATCAAATTCCATTTAAAACAAACGGATCAACAAAATGACAATTGTGACAATTGTTGGCACCCAATAGGGATTCTTACGTATGAAAAAATGAGCTGTATTGTGGCCTTACATGGCTCCCTTTAACTGGGGTATAAAAATAAGGTAACATGCATGGAATATGCATTTTTCATCAATCACAATGTGGAAAGGCAAAAACACTCACAAATTCAAAAATAAAAAAATGGTTTCCACTATTAAACAATAGGTATGCTATTAGGGAAATAATTCAGAAGTTCAAACCCAAACAACAGTACAAGTGCACCAGAGGCAGTTGCACAGACCACTGATTTGACTTCTTGGTTCTGACTTAAAAGTTAACCTCTCTAGGGTAGGTGGCACCAAATCGTCCCACCTACGTAACAGCCAGTGTAATCCCGTGGCGCGTTATTCAAAAACCTCAAAAATGCAAAAACTTCAATTTTTCAAACATATTACTATTTTACACCATTTTAAAGACAAGACTCTCGTTAATCTAACCACACTGTCCGATTTCAAACAGGCTTTACAACGAAAGCAAAACATTAGATTATGTCAGCAGAGTACCCAGCCAGAAATAATTAGACACCCATTTTTCAAGCTAGCATATAATGTCACATAAACCCAAACCACAGCTAAATGCAGCACTAACCTTTGATGATCTTCATCAGATGACACACCTAGGACATTATGTTATACAATACATGCATGTTTTGTTCAATCAAGTTCATATTTATATCAAAAATCAGCTTTTTACATCAGCATGTGATGTTCAGAACAAGCATACCCACCGCAAACCTCTGGTGAATTTACTAAATTACTCACGATAAACGTTCACAAAAAGCATAACAATTATTTTAAGAATTATAGATACAGAACTCCTCTATGCACTCGATGTGTCCGATTTTAAAATAGCTTTTCGGTGAAAGCACATTTTGCAATATTCTCAGTAGATAGCCCGGCATCACAGGGCTAGCTATTTAGACACCCAGCAAATTTAGCACTCACCAAAGTCAGATTTACTATATGAAAAATGTTATTACCTTTGCTGTCTTCGTCAGAATGCACTCCCAGGACTTCTACTTCAATAACAAATGTTGGTTTGGTTCAAAATAATCCATAGTTATATCCAAACAGCGCCGTTTTGTTCGTGCGTTCAAGACACTATCCGAAAGGGTAAATAAGGGTGACGAGCATGGCGCAATTCGTGACAAAAAAATTCTAAATATTCCATTATCGTACTTCGAAGCATGTCAACCGCTGTTTAAAATCAATTTTTATGCCATTTTTCTCATAAAAAAGCGATAATATTCCGACCGGGAATCTGCGTTTAGGTAAACAGACGAAAGAAAATAAAGCATTCGGTCGACTCAGGCACGCGCCTAAGTCCATAGTACTCTGATCGGCCACTTGCCAAAAGCGATAATGTGTTTCAGCCAGAGGCTGCCTCGATATCGTTCAGCTTTTTCCCAGGCTCTGAGAGCCTATGGGAGCCGTAGGAAGTGTCACGTTAGAGCAAAGATCCTCAGTCTTCAATAAAAAGAGCCAAGATGAAACACAACTTGTCAGACAGGCCACTTCCTGCATGGAATCTTCTCAGGTTTTGGCCTGCCATTTGAGTTCTGTTATACTCACAGACACCATTCAAACAGTTTTAGAAGCTTTAGGATGTTTACTATCCAAAGCCAATAATTATATGCATATTCTAGTTACTGGGCAGGAGTAGTAACCAGATTAAATCGGGTACGTTTTTTATCCGGCCGTGTCAATACTGCCCCCTAGCCCTAACAGGTTATATGAACACATAGGTCTTAGCCGATTTAACTTAATTTTGTAAGTTAACTTACAGATTTGTAGTTATCCTGACTTGACATTTAAAGTCAAGACAACTGTCTTCATTTAGTTCATTTGACTTATTGGATCTAATTTGAAAGTTGAGGGAACATAGCTGATTCAACTTGATTTTATAAGTTAAGACATGTAGTCATGTAATGACTTGTAGTTAATATAACATATCATTTAATGTCAACACAACTGGGATCTTTGTTGATTTGAGTTCTTGGTTGATAAGACAATGTAATGACTTGTAGTTATTATAAGTTGCCATTTTTCGGCAACACAACTAGGATCTTGTTTTAGTTTATTTGACTTATTAGTTCTGATTTGAAATATGACTGAGAATTGTTCTTTGCGAACTGAACTAGATTTTTTTATGTTTGCTGCTTTTATTGAGTTGAAGTCAACTTAACATGATTCATCAAATCAACACATTTTGCTCATTTAGTTGACTTGAATAGATTAAATAAGTTATTTTGACTTAATTGCAAAAACTTTTTTTACAGTGAGGGAGCCAAATGAAGGGCTTTTTCACCGAAACGATTCGGTTACCAACAGTTACCAAATGGAGACTTTCAAAGAGCTGTTCATTCGCCAATGACCCATCACTACTTTATGTAGCTCATACATGTTAATTTTACAGAGCGCACAAAGACTGCGTCCAAAATGGCACACTATTACCTATTAAGGGCACTACTTTGACCAGGGCCCAAAAGGGGGTTGGGTGCCATTTGGGACGCATAGAGGGGGTGTTTGTCAGGAGTTCTAATGAATCTCAAATATCTGGTGAAGAGACAGATGGTACTCTGAATCGGAATTACCAGGGTAAATGCTTGTAAATGCTTACTTTCACCTCTAAGCTTTTCAATTCATTATTTGACGTGCAAGAATTAATTGATACCATTGATACTTTGATATTGTTTGATATTGATACCAGTTGATATGGCAAACAATGAAATCAAACTATGTGATTTCACAGTTTTGAAATGCCCTCTATGAATGACATGCTGTATCATTACTTTTCTGTGTATCAGACCTTGGTCAAATAAGAGTAGCAAAATACTTATTTGAGTTGTGCTTGATTTCACTTGGAGTTTGCACTTTGACTATTCTATTGGTGTAACGATGTGCGCTGAGAGTCGGGAAGCAAGTTCAGGGAGTGAGTGATTTTAAACAATAAATGAAACATAATACAAAACAAGAAACACGAACAACGCACAGACATGAAACAGAAACAAACAATAACGCCTCAGGAAGGAACCAAAGGGAGTTACATATATAGGGGCAGGTGATGGAGTGTCAGAATGCGCTGATACGTGTACCGATGGTGACAGGTGAACGCCATAACGAGGAGCCTGGTGACCTACTGTAGAGGCTGGAGAGGAAGGCCACGTGACAATTGGTTCCATTGCACCAAGCAAACTATACTGAACAAAAATATAAACGGACCAATTTCAGACTGCTGAGTTGCAGCTCATATAAGGAAATCAGTCAATTGAAATACATTCATTAGGCCCTAATCTATGGATTTCACATGACTGTGCAGGGAGCCAGGCCCACCCACCCACTGGGGGAGCCGGACAAGTCATTCAGAATGAGTTTTCCCCACACAAGGGATTTAAAAATAGTTAAATAAAACAAATGGACAACGCTTAGACTACAACTTCCAGTTTATACATACTATATACATTTTACAGACACAATGTATTTTACAATAGTTATATTTTGTTTTTAATCCCGTTCTTCAGCTACCATCAACCCCTGTCACCTGTCACCATCGTGACACACGCCTATGCGTCATCACTCACCTGCACTCCATCACCTCCCAGATTACCTTCCCTGTATACAGTTGAAGTCAGAAGTTTACATACTCCTTAGCCAAAAACATTTAAACTCAGTTTTTCACAATTCCTGACATTTAATCCAAGTAAAAATTCCCTGTCTTAGGTCAATTAGGATCACCACTTTATTTTAAGAATGGGAATTGTCAGAATAATAGTAGAGAATGATTTATTTCAGCTTTCATCACATTCCCAGTGGGTCAGAAGTTTACATACACTCAATTAGTATTTGGTAGCATTGCCATTAAACTGTTTAACTTGGGTCAAATGTTTCAGGTAGCCTTCAATAAGCTTCCCACAATAAGTTGGGTGAATTTTGGCCCATTCCTCCTGACAGAGCTGGTGCCCACAAATGTTCTATAGGATTGAGGTCAGGGCTTTGTGATGGCCACTCCAATACCTTGACTTTGTCCTTAAGCATTTTGCCACAACTTTGAAGTATGCTTGGGGTCATTGTCCATTTGGAAGACCCATGTGAGACCAAGCTTTAACTTCCTGACTGATGTCTTGAGATGTTGCTTCAATGTATCCACATAATATACCTTCATGATGCCATCTATTTTGTGCAGCAAAGCACCCTCACAACATGATGCTGCCACCCCCGTGCTTCACGGTTGGGATGGTGTTCTTTGGCTTGCAAGCCTCCCCCTTTTTCCTCCGAACATAATGATGGTCATTATGGCCAAACAGTTCTATTTTTGTTTCATCAGACCAGAGGACATTTCTCCAAAAAGTACGAACTTTGTCCCCATATGCAGTTGCAAACCGTAGGCTGGCTTTTTTAATGTGGTTTTGGAGCAGTGGCTTCTTCCTTGCTGAGCGGCCTTTAAGGTTATGTCGATATAGGACTCGTTTTACTGTGGATATAGATACTTCTGTACCTGTTTACTCCAGCAACTTCACGAGGTCCTTTGCTGTTGTTCTGGGATTGATTTGCACTTTTTGCACCAAACTACATTAATCTCTAGGAGACAGAACACGTTTCCTTCCTGAACTGTATGACGGCTGCATGGTCCCATGGTGTTTATACTTGCATATTATTGTTTGTACAGATGAACATGGTACCTTCAGGCGTTTGGAAATTGCTCCCAAGGATGAACCAGACTTGTGTAGGTCTGCAATTTTTTTGGAGGTCTTGGCTGATTTCTTTTGATTTTCCCATGATGTCAAGCAAAGAGGCACTGGGTTTGAAGGTAGGCCTTGAAATAAATCCCCAGGTACACCTCCAATTGACTCAAATGATGTCAATTAGCCTATCAGAAGCTTCTAAAGCCATGACATCATTTTCTGGAATTTTTTCAAGCTGTTTAAAGGCACAGTCAACTTAGTGTATGTAAACTTCTGACCCACTGGAATTGTGATACAGTAAACTATAAGTGAAATAATCTGTCTGTAAACAATTGTTGGAAAAATTACTTATGTCATGCACAAAGACTTTCCAAAACTATCATATGTTAACAAGAAATTTGTGGAGTGGTTGAAACACTTAGGTTGGAGTCATTAAAACTCATTTATATAAACTTCCGACTTCAACTGTAAGAATAACATTTGTATGACTGAAGCCTTTAGTGAGATCCTCCGAATTCATATTTATTATATAAATAGGCCTGTTTAATTCTGTTTGGCTTGAAGTTCTAAATAAAATGTTATATTTTTTGAAAAACAGGTTGCTAGATGTAGGCAAGACCGTAAGCAAATATTTATCAATCAATCAAATGTATTTATAAAGCCCATCTTCTATCAGCTGATGTCACAAAGTGCAGTACAGAAACCCAGCCTAAAACCCCAAACAGCAAATAATGCAGGTGTAGAAGCATGGTGGCTAGGAAAAACTCCCTAAAAATGCAAGAACCTAGGAAGAAACCTAGAGAGGAACCAGGCTATGACCTGGGATATGACTAAAGAGTTAATCAGGGTGTATTTTTTTCTCTCACAAATGGACAGGATTTTGCTACCAAGGAAAGGAAAATACCTGTCTATTTTTTACTAACTTTCTATTAAAATGTATTGAATTGAGATCATTTCTTTCTTTCGGGATATGTATACCGAGTATGTCCACATCACCTTCAGCCCATTTTATTGGTAAACTACACAATCATGTAAACATTTTTTTTTTTATGATCCAATATGTAATATAGTACACTTAACATAATTTGTTTGTAATCCAGAGAGGTTAGAAAAGTATCTAGATCCTCTGAGGCTGTAGAGGGATATTATCAGCATACAATGACACTTTTGATTTTAAGCCCTTGATTTATAACCCCTTATTGTTGGATCTGTTTAATAGCTAACATTTCGATGGCGACAATAAATAGATATGCCGAAAGTGGGAAAACCTTGTTTTACTCCTCTTGACAGTTTAATACTTTCGGAGAAGTAGCCATTATTTAATATTTTACACCTAGGGTTACTACACAACTTTAACCCATTGTATAAAAGATTCTCCAAAATGTAAATATTCCAGGCATTTATATATAAATTCCAGTCGTACTTTATCTAAAGCCCTTTTAATGTCAGCTATGAATACCAGGCCTGGTTTCCCAGATTTTTCATAGTATTCTATTGTTTTCAGTACTTGTCTGATATTATCTCCAATGTATCGTCCATATAAAAAACCTGTCTGATTAGAATTAATAATATCCGACAATACCTTTTTCAATTCTCTGCACTATGCATTTTGCTAGAATTTTCGCATCACAACACTGAAGTGTAAATGGCCTCAAATGTTTTAAATGGACCGGATCTTTATATTTACCACTTGAATCCTGTTTCAGTAATAATGAAATCAGACCTATTTGTTGAGTTTAATAATATACAATTTTTATAGGAATGGTGGAAACATTTTAATATCTTCTTAATAAATCTTCTTAATAAACCTTTTTTCAGAATTTCTGCCTGACTGACGTGCCCAAAAGTAAACTGCCTGTTACTCAGGCCCAGAAGCCAGGATATTCATATAATTGGTACAATTGGATAAAAAACACTTTGAATTTTGTAGAAATGTTAAAATAATGTATGAGACTATAACACAATTGATATAGTAGGAGAAAGTCCAAAGAGAAACTAACCGGACATTTTGTTTTTGAGATCCCATGCTCTTACAATGGAAAGCTATGGGTCCTATGCAATTCCAGCTCCCAGATTGCAATTCCTATGGCTTCCACAAGATGTCAACAGTCTTTGTTCAAGGTTTCAGGCTTGTTTCTTCCCAAAACGAGGAAGAAGTTTTGGTACTGGGAGTCACAGTTAGAAATCAGTCTATGGGAACGTGGAGAAGAGGACGCGAACTTGCTAATTTTACTTTTCTATTGAACGTACTTCTTTCCGTATTAAACATTATAGTTTAATTACATTTTAGGGTATCTGAGGATTATATAGAAACAGTTTGACTTGTTTTAACAAAGTTTAGCGGTAGCTTTTTGGATTCCTTTGTCTGCACGTTGAACGAGTGGATTACTCAAATCGATGGCACCAACTAAACTGACTTTTTGGGATATAAAGAAGGATTTTATCTAACAAAACGACCATGCATGTTGAAGCTGGGACCCTTTGGACTGCAACTCAGAGGAAGATTTTCAAAAAATAAGTGATTATTTAATCTCTATTTGTGATTTTATGAAGCCTGTGCTGGTTGAAAAATATGTTGATGTGGGGCACCGTCCTCAAACAATTGCATGGCATGCTTTCGCTGTAAAGCCTATTGTAAATCGGACAGTGCAGTTAGATTAACAAGAATTTAATCTTTTAACCGATATAAGACACTTGTATGTACCTAGATGTTTAATATCCATAATTGTTTTGATTATTTATTTCAATTATGCGCCCTCCAATTTCACAGGAAATTGTTGACAGGTGTCCCGCTAAGAAGTCCTCTGGACATCGAGGGGGCCCCGGCGTACTCCGTCCGTTCCATCCTGGATTCAAGGCATCAGGCAAGGGGCCTTCAGTACCTCGTGGAGTGGGAGGGGTACGGTCCGGAGGAGAGGTGCTGGGTTCCGGTGGCAGATGTGTTGAACCCTGAACTGCTGCGGGAGTTCCACCGTCGCCAGCCGGATCGCCCTCCGGGTCGTCCCCCAGGCCGGTGTCGGCGCACCGCTGGAGCCGCGCGTCAAGGGGGGGGGGGTACTGTCACGACTTCAGCCGAAGTTGGCTCCTCTCCTTGTCGGGGCGGCGTTCGGCGGTTGACGTCACCGGCTTTCTAGCCATCGCCGCTCCATTTTTTATTTATCCATTTGTTTTGTCTTGTTCCCTGCACACCTGGTTTTCATTCCCCAATCACACTACATTTATTCCTCTGTTCCCCCTCATGTCTTTGTGTGAGATTGTTACGTGTCATGTTTGACGCGATATTTCTGGTGTGCGTTTATTCCGTGTTTTATTGCACAAGGTATGTTTATTTGCTTGTACATATTATTGTGACTGTTTGCGCGTTTTGCACTTTTTCATATTGGCTGGAGGCTTTCGACGCAGTGGCGTCCGTCTGTTGGTTTCTCCTGCCTAAGTAATGTGTGTGCCTGTTCACAACTCTCTGCTCTCCTGCACCTGACTCCACTCCCAGTACGCACACCATTGACAGCTGTTCAAAAACTAGCACCATGAGTCGCCTTGTCTCAACTATAGAGTTAGTCTGTCAGGAGCCTTGTGACCATGCTGTGATCTGCACAGAACTCCTGGTGTCCCACTAGACACAGTGAGGCCTGCCCTAGTGGAGCTGTGTCTGAGGGCACAGGAGTGGGTCGGATGTTTGTAAGAGAAAGTCCATCACCCTTTCCTGTAGCCACTGAATGCCTGTTCCTCAGACACTGTTCCCTGTGGTGTTTCAACTTGTGCACTACCACCCACAGCTTCTTTGTCTGAAAATGTTGTATTTTCTTTGTCATAGTGCAGGCGAATATGGTCCTGGTGTCTGTGCATGACTCAACCATCAGTCAGTTTGCCTACAAAGGAGACTGGACCACTCAGAATGATACCTGACAACCAGCGTTGGCTTTTGAGCCACCCTTTCAGTGTCTGCAAAGCCCGCTCCGCTAAGCCATTAGTGGCCTGGTGAAATGGAGCTCTGCAGACATGGTAAATCCCGTTTCTCTATATGAATTCTTGAAACAAGTCACAGGTGACGGTTGTGGCATTGTCTGACACTAGAGAGCCAGGCAGACCATGGGTTTAAAACACTTGACACAGCTTCTTGACGGTTATTGTCGCTGTGATGTTGTTCATAATGTGAGCTTCCGGCCACTTGGAGATTGTTATGACAAGAGACTGCAAAGTCTAGGCCACTCCCACGGATGTAGTGAGGCGGGTGGGGCCATCTTCTGGTTGATCTGGCACTCAGAACAGAATTTTACTTGATCCATGTTTGGCCCCCAGATGTAAGATCTAGCTAAACTTTTCATCGAGGAGGCACCCGGGTGAGCCTCATGAACCTTATCCATGACTTGTGAACGGCCAGGGGGTGGGATGACCACTCTGGAACCCCAGAGTATGCAGCCATCTTGCTCAAGGTCTCAGTCCATCATCCTCTATGATAGGAGACCAAACCTGCATAAGGAATCTTTTCACTTGGGACAGGATAGGATCCCAGTCTGTACACTATTTAATCTGTTGGCATTCACAGGTGAGTTTGACAATCTCTACGTTAGGAAAATTGTCTCAGGAGGCACCACAGTTGTGGTGGGCATCTCTAGTAGTGGGAGACGGCTGAGCGCAGCTACGTTTGCATTGACCTTCCCCCCCTTTGCACACGATGGTGGTTTGGTAAGCTGAAGGTGTGAGAGCCCAGCGTTGTGCCCTTGCTGTAGACATGGGAGGAATACATCTTGATTCAGTAAAAAGGCTCATCAGGGGCTTGTGATAAGTGCATACGCTGAAATGACAACCGTAGAGGTACTGATGAAAACATTTTATAGCAATGGCTAGACCTTCCTTGTCTATCTGTGAATATCCCTTCTCAGCACTTGTCAGCATGCGTGATGCAAATCCAATGGGTTTTTCTGACCCATCCTCCATCTGATGAGAGTCCTGCCCGACGCCATAAGGCGAGGAGTCACATGACAGGATGATCTCTTTGTCTTGGTCGACGTGAACCAGGAGTTGCTGGTGCTGATTGTAGTAGTACTTTTACTTCCATGAAAGCTTTCTCTTGTGCTAGCCCCCACTTCCAATTACAGTCTTTGTGGAGCAGCTGGTACAGTGGCGCCAACACTGTTGACAGCTCAGGGAGGAACTTACCATAGTAGTTCACCATGCCCAGGAACGACCTGAGCTTGGACACGTTCTTGGGGTTTTGAGCATCCTTAATTGCTCTGACTTTGTCCTTCACAGGACACAGACCCTCTGCTGTGATTTTGTGACCTAGGTATGTCACACTCTGTACTTGTAAGGTGCACTTGCTACACTTCAGGCGCAGCCCTGTATCAGAGTCTCTTTAACACCTGATCCAGATTACTGCAATGCTGCTCCTCCAGCTCCCCTGTAACCAGGATGTCATTCAGGTTCACTGCTACATGAGGGATCCCATGCAACAGATTGTCCTCTGGAAAATGGCTGGACTGGGCACCACTCTGAAAACCAAGTGGTTGTATTTGAACACCTTTGTGGGTATTGACTGTGCCATACTCTTTTGAATCATCGTCCAGGAGGAGTTGTTGGTAGGCGTGGCTCATGTCAAGCTTTGAAAACATCTTGCCTCCTGCAAGCGTCACAAACAGGTCCTCCACCTGCGGCAGCAGGTAAGCCTCCAGCTTGGAGACCTTGTTGATCGGAAGTTTGTAGTCCCACATAGACACAGTGCAGTCACTTTTCAGAACGGGAACAATTGGAACTGCCCAGCTGGAGAACTGAATGGTCGTAATGTTTGTTTCCTGCAGATGCTCCAACTCAACCTCCACTTTCTTTTCCATGGCGTATGGCACTGTCCTGGTCTTTAAAAAACGAGGGTCTGCTTGAGGATCCATGAACAGCTTAACTGCAGAACCCTGCAACGTGCCCAGTTCATCTCTGAAAACCTCACGGTACTTTTCAATGACATCCTCGGTCACTTGTGTGTATCATCTCACCCCAGTTGAGTTGTGTTTTGTTGAACTAGTCACGCCCTAGTAAACTAGGCCCATTCCCCTTCACCACCAGGAGCCATGCTCTCGCTTCCTGGCTGTTGTATGCAATGTCCACCTCTAGAGCCAACCAAGTGTATGTACCGTGAACCATCAGATCCTCCTCTCCACCCTCTCCGAGCTGGGCATCTCCGGCACCGCGCACGCTTGGATTGCGTCCTACCTGACAGGTCGCTCCTACCAGGTGGCGTGGCGAGAATCTGTCTCCGCACCACGTGCTCTCACCACTGGTGTCCCCCAGGGCTCTGTTCTTGGCCCACTCCTATTCTCGCTATACACCAAGTCACTTGGCTCTGTCATATCCTCACATGGTCTCTCATATCATTGCTATGCAGACGACACACAATTAATCTTCTCCTTTCCCCCTTCTGACAACCAGGTGGCGAATCGCATCTCTGCATGTCTGGCAGACATATCAGTGTGGATGACGGATCACCACCTCAAGCTGAACCTCGGCAAGACGGAGCTGCTCTTCCTCCCGGGGAAGGACTGCCCGTTCCATGATCTCGCCATCACGGTTGACAACTCCCTTGTGTCCTCCTCCCAGAGTGCTAAGAGCCTTGGCGTGACCCTGGACAACACCCTGTCGTTCTCCACCAACATCAAGGCGGTGACCCGATCCTGTAGGTTCATGCTCTACAACATTCGCAGAGTACGACCCTGCCTCACACAGGAAGCGGCGCAGGTCCTAATCCAGGCACTTGTCATCTCCCGTCTGGATTACTGCAACTCGCTGTTGGCTGGGCTCCCTGCCTGTGCCATTAAACCCCTACAACTCATCCAGAACGCCGCAGCCCGTCTGGTGTTCAACCTTCCCAAGTTCTCTCACGTCACCCCGCTCCTCCGCTCTCTCCACTGGCTTCCAGTCGAAGCTCGCATCCGCTACAAGACCATGGTGCTTGCCTACGGAGCTGTGAGGGGAACGGCACCTCCGTACCTTCAGGCTCTGATCAGGCCCTACACCCAAACAAGGGCACTCCGTTCATCCACCTCTGGCCTGCTCGCCTCCCTACCTCTGAGGAAGCACAGTTCCCGCTCAGCCCAGTCAAAACTGTTCGCTGCTCTGGCACCCCAATGGTGGAACAAGCTCCCTCACGACGCCAGGACAGCGGAGTCAATCACCACCTTCCGGAGACACCTGAAACCCCACCTCTTCAAGGAATACCTGGGATAGGATAAAGTAATCCTTCTAACCCCCCCTTAAAAGATTTAGATGCACTATTGTAAAGTGGTTGTTCCACTGGATATTATAGGTGAATGCACCAATTTGTAAGTCGCTCTGGATAAGAGCGTCTGCTAAATGACTAAAATGTAAATGTAAAATGTACAAAATCTGATCCCTGCCGGTGTGATGGCAGGAGCCTGTTTTGAATCCCAGGTCTTTCTGTAGGTCTCCTCACTGATGATAGATGCAGAGGCCCCTGTGTCAACTTCCATCCACATCTCTTTTCCATCTACCTCTACTGCTCACTCACATTGAACATGTCGTATGAACAATCCTCTTCTTCTGTGCTTTCTAGGAGCTCTTTAATTTGAACTTGTCCTGCTCAGTCTGCCCACCCTCTGGCTTGCACTTAGCACCCCTGCACTTTTTAGCTAAATGGTCATTTTTGTTGCAATTTTAAAAGTCAGTGTGGCTTCCCCCAGCTGCATGCTGTCCTTACTAACGCCACAGATTAATCTGCCACGGATCATGTCCTCTAACACAACCCCAAACTCACAATGTTAAAAGAGTTGACATAATTCAGCAACAAAGTTGGCAACAGACTGACCTGTTTTCAGATAATTGCAATAAAACTTGAACCTCTGGACGATCACTGAAGGCTTCCGACAGTTGAAAGTGAAGTGTCCAGCTGATAATCACCCCAATAATTTCCTCGAAACTGAACCTAAAATATACCGAAAATAATTTCACACATATAACAGATTAAATAAATTAAGTAGGAAAAATGGGGCGAATGGGTGAGTTGATGAGAGAGGGGAAGCGAACGATGCATAATTATGTAATCACCAATTAAGAATGAAGATCTAATTATAATCTTAAAATGTACCTTATACATCTATAAATGTACCTTATCAGTCATCTGAATCAAATCAGTCTTATCAGTCTACTCTGGCCTACTTGGAGTAGGCTAAACAGTGAGAGAATGCGTAATTGTAAATGCTGAATGGCTTTCAATATCTGGGAAAATATCCGCAGCAGGTGAGCAAGTGTCAGAGGCCTTACTTTGGCAAGGTGAGAAGTCACTAAGGACAATTTGTTAAATTCACTGTCATTCGCAAACAATTTCCTTGCAAAGAAAAAAGTCTGACCGGCACCATGAACAAAGTGAGATGGGAGCTCCCTCACAAAACAAGGCACCTGCATAGCTGTTGTACTCCACAAGAGTGCTGAGAAATGACAAGAAAACAGGAATACAATAAAGAGAATTATCCAGCACATCAAAACAGAAGTATATCAAAGTGTGTCAAGCAAGGGAAAGGTACGAAAATTGTGTCAACTGTTAGGACAAAGGATAACAGCTAAATGACATCCAATGTATGCCATCGAGTGAAGATGCACACAATATAAGCATGAGCTGACAATTTACCATTTTTGACTGCTGTCATATTGACACTTACATTCATTATAATGTAATTATTGATTTTGTGCCGAGTTTCACTATTTATAAAGCCCACTTGGCGCTTATGATGTTTAGGCTACTGATGTTTTAATAATTTAACTGTGGGCATTTTGACCGTGCTTATTGTTGGTTGGGGTATTTTTATTTTGGCATTATAAAATAAGTTCTTACCATGTTCCAACACATATGCCTTCTGTTTCATAGTTCTAACAAAGACATATATTATGTATTCAAATAAAATCAAATGTTATTAGTAACATGCGCCGAATACAACAGGTAGTAGACCTTATAGTGAAATGCTTACTTATGAGCCCCTAACCAACAATGCATTTTTAAATGAAAATAAAAGACACGAATAACAGTAAGAAATAAAAGTAACAAGTAATTAAAGAGCAGCAGTAAAATAACAATAGCAAGACTATATAAAGGGGGGGTACAAGTACAGAGTCAATGTGCGGGGGCACCTGTTAGTCCAGGTAATTGAGGTAATGTGTACATGTAGGTCGAGTTATTAAAGTGACTATGCATAGATGATAACAACAGAGTAGCAGCGGTGTAAAAGAGGGGGGGGCAATTCAAATAGTCTGGGTAGTCATTTGATTATATATTCAGGAGTCTTATGGCTTGGGGGTAGAAGCTGTTTAGAAGCCTCTTGGATCTATACTTGGCACTCTGGTACTGCTTGCCATGCGGTAGCAGAGAGAACAGTCTATGACTAGAGTGGCTGGAGTCTTTGACAATTTTTAGGGCTGTCGTCTGATACCGCCTAGTATAGAGGTCCTGGATGGCAGGAAGCTTTGCCCCAATGATGGACTGGGCCGTACGCATTAACCTCTGTAGTGCCTTGAAGGCGGAGGCCGAAAAGTTGACATACCAGGCAGTGATGCAACCAGTCATGATGCTCTCAATGGTGCAGTTATAGAACCTTTTGAGGACCCATGCCAAGTCTTTTCAGTCTCCTGAGGGGGAAAAGGTTTTGTCGTGTGTGCTTGGACCATGTTAGTTTGTTGGTGATATGGACACCAAGGAACTTGCTCCACTACAGCCCCGTCGATGAGAATGGGGGCATGCTCGGTCCTCCTTTTCCTGTAGTCCACATTCATCTCCTTTGTCTTGATCATGTTGAGGAAGATGTTGTTGTCCTGGCACAACACGGCCAGGTCTCTGACCTCCTCCCTATAGGCTGTCTCGTTGTTGTCGGTGATCAGGCCTACCTGTCACATCGGCATAAATTATTCGGGAGACAGGCGCAGGAATGCGTAACAGGGTTTTTTTATTAAGCCCAAATTACGGTGTGCCGTGTAACGTCACAGAGACGAAGACCAAACAAACACATAACAAAACACAGGGTTAAACCCCAAACAAAAGAGCTAGGAGTACCTCGAATAAATAACACACGCGCACAATGATTAACACAGGAACGAGACCCGTAATCTGCGCAATTCACAATGGCATGAAAGCCAAAACACACAGCACAGGTACTCACACGCACCAACGGACATTATAACAATAATGGACAGCCCAATGGAGCCCAAAGGGCACACGTATACAAGTACTAATCAGTGGGAATAGGGGACAGGTGTGCGTAATGGAAGTTCTGGAGGGTTCCGTGACAGTACCCCCCCCCCCCCCCCCCCCTCCTGACGACACCGGCCTCGAGGACGATCGTATGAACGCAGTGTGGGTCGATCAGGACCCGATGCAGCTGCCGAAGTGGTGTCGGACGGACCGGTTGTGGCTCCGTTTGACGGGCCAGTTGTAGCTGCTGAAGTTGCGTCGTCAGACGGACCTGTTGTGGCGACGTCGGACAACCCAGTTGCAGCTGCTGAAGTTGCGGCAGCACCGGACAGACTAGTCGCAGCATCGTCGGACAGGCCGTTCCCGCTGTCTCCCTTAATGGTCCATTATTCTGTCACATCGACATAAATGATTCGGGAGATAGGTGCAGGGACGCATAATAGGGTTTTTATTAAGCTCAAATTATGGCATGCCTTGTAAGGGCACGGGGATGAATACCAAACAAACACGTAACAAAACACAGGGTTGAACCCCAAACAAAAGAGTGAGGAGTACCTCGAATAAATAACACACACACACACACAATGATTAACACACGAGATCCGTAATGATCTGCGCAATCCACAATGGCACGAAAGCCAAAACACACAGCACAGGTACTCACACGCACCAACGGACATTGTAACAATAATGGACAGCCCAATGGAAACCAAAGGGCACACTTATACAAGTACTAATCAGTGGGAATAGGGGACAGGTGTGCGTAATGATCCTTGACACTACCACTGTTGTGTCATCGGCGAACTTAATGATGGTGTTGGAGTTGTGCCTTGCTATGCAGTCATGAGTGAACAGGGAGTACTGGAGGGGACTGAGCATGCACCCCTGTGTTGAGGATCAGCGTGGCGGATGTGCTGTTACCTACCCTTAGGAAGTCCAGGATCCAGTTGCAGAGGGAGGTGTTTAGTCCCAGGGTCCTTAGCTTATTGATGAGGTTTGAGGACACTACGGTGTTGAATGCTGAGCTGCAGTCAATGAAAAGCATTCTCACATAGGTTATCTTTTTGTCTAGGTGGGAAAGGTCAGTGTGGAGTGCAATAGAGGTTGCATCATCTGTGGATCTTTTAGAGCGGTATGCAGTGGGTCTAAGGTTTCTGGGATAATGGTGTTAATGGTGTTGATGTGAGCCATGACCAGCCTTTCAAAGCATGCTAAATGACTAAAATGTAAATTTCATGGCTACAGACATGAGTGCTACGGGTCAATAGTCATTTAGGCAGGTTACCTTAGTGTTCTTGGGCACAGGGACTATGGTGGCCTGCTTAGAACATGTTGGTATTACAGACTCGGAGAGGTTGAAAATGTCAGTGAAGACACTTGCCAGGAGATCAGCGCATGCTCGCAGTACATGTCTGGTAATCCGTCAGGCCCTGCGGCCTTGTGAATGTTGACCTGTTTAAAGGTCTTACTCTGTGGAGAGCGTGATCACAGTCTTCCGGAACAGCTGGTGCTCTCATGCATGTTTCAGTGTTATTTGCCTCGAAGTGAGCATAGAAGTAGTTTAGCTCATCTGGTAGGCTCGTGTCACTGGGCAGCTCTCAGCTGTGCTATGGTTTGCAAGCCCTGCCACAGCCGACGAGCGTAAGAACCGGTGTAGTACGATTCGATCTTCGTCCTGTATTGACGATTTGCCTGTTTGATGGTTCGTCGGAGGGCATAGCGGGATTTCTTATAAGCTTCCAGGTTAGAATCCCACTCCTTGAAAGTGGCAGCTCCAGCCTTTAGCTAAGTGCAAATGTTGCCTGTAATCCATGGCTTCTGGTTGGGGTATGTACATACGGTCACTGTCGGGACGACGTCATCAATGTACTTATTGTTGAAGCCAATGACTGATGTGGTCTACTCCTCAATGCCATCGGAGGACTCTCGGGAACATATTCCAGTCTGTGCTAGCAAAACAGTCCTGTAGCTTAGCATCTGCTTCATCTGACCCCTTTTTTATTGGTGATTCATGCTTTAATTTTTGCTTGTAAGCAGGGATAAGGAGAATAGAATTATGGTCAGATATGCCAAATGGAGGGTGAGGGAGAGCTTTGTATGTGTCTCTGTGTGTGGAGTAAAGGTGGTCTAGAATAATTTATTTCTTCCCTCTGGTTTCACATTTAACATGATAAAATTTGGAAAGACCAATTTAAGTTTCCCTGCATTAACCTGTTGGGGCTAGGGGGCAGTATTTTCACGGCCGGATAAAAAACGTACCCGATTTAAACTGGTTACTACTCTTGCCCAGAAACGAGAATATGCATATAATTAGTAGATTTGGATAGAAACCACTCTAAAGTTTCTAAAACTGTTTGAATGATGTCAGTGTATAACAGAACTCATACGGAAGGCCAAAACCTGAGAAGATTCCATACAGGAAGTGCCCTGTCTGACAATTTGTTCTCCTTCTGTTGCATCTCTATCGAAAATACAGCATCTGTGCTGTAACGTGACATTTTCTAAGGCTTCCATTGGCTCTCTAAAGCAGCCAGAAAGTGGAATGGGGTGTCTGCTGTCTCTGGGCAAAGAACAGCAGCAGAGTTTGTGAGTGGTCAGCCTGGGGACAGTGAGACTGAGATGCGCAATCACGAGACTACTATATTTTGTTTTCTTTCAGCTTTTGAATGAATACAATGTTGCCTGGTTGGAATATTATCGCTATTTTACGAGAAAAAATAGCATAAAAATTGATTTTAAACAGCGTTTGACATGCTTCTAAGTACGGTAATGGAATATTTTGAAATGTTTTGTCACGAAATGCGCTCGCGCGTCAGCCTTCAGATAGTAACCTGAACGCACGAACAAAACGGAGCTATTTGAATATAACTATGGATTATTTGGAACCAAAACAACATTTGTTGTTGAAGTAGAAGTCCTGGGAGTGCATTCTGACGAAGAACAGCAAAGGTAATCATATTTTTCTAATAGTAATTCTGAGTTTAGTGAGCCCCAAACTTGGTGGGTGTCAAAATAGCTAGCCATGATGGCCGAGCTATGTACTCAGAATATTGCAAAATGTGCTTTCACCGAAAAGCTATTTTAAAATCGGACACCGCGATTGCATAAAGGAGTTCTGTATCTATAATTCCTAAAATAATTGTTATGTATTTCTTTCAACGTTTATCGTGAGTAATTTAGTAAATTCACCAGAGGTTTGCGGTGGGTATGCTTGTTCTGAACATCACATGCTGATGTAAAAAGCTGATTTTTGATATAAATTTGAACTTGATTGAACAAAACATGCATGTATTGTATAACATGATGTCCTAGGAGTGTCATCTGATGAAGATCATCAAAGGTTAGTGCTGCATTTAGCTGTGGTTTTGGTTTTTGTGACATATGCTTGCTTTGAAAATGGCTGTGTGATTATTTTTGGCAGGGTACTCTCCTGACAACATCTAATGTTTTGCTTTTGCTGTAAAGCCTTTTTGAAATCGGACAATGTGGTTAGATTAACGAGAGTCTTGTCTTTAAAATGGTGTAAAATAGTAATATGTTTGAGAAATTGAAGTTATAGCATTTTTGAGGTATTTGTATTTCGCGCCACGTGCGTCCCACCTAGCCCATAGAAGTTAAAGTCCCTGGCCACTAGGAGCACCGCCTCTGGGTGAGCGTTTTCCTGTTTTCTTATGGCGGAATACAGCTCATTGAGTGCGGTCTTAGTGCCAGCATCAGTCTGTTGTGGTATGTAGACAGCTACGAAAAATACAGAAACTCTCTAGGTGGATAGCGTGATCTACAGCTTATCATGAGATACTCTCAGGCGGGCAAAATCTCAAGACTTCCTTAGATATCATGCACCAGCTGTTATTTACAAAAATACATAGTCCGCCGCCCCTTGTCTTACCAGACGCCGCTGTTCTATCCTGCCAATACATCGTTTAACCAGCCAGTTGTATGTTGATAATGTCGTCATTCAGCCACGACTCCGTGAAGCATAAGTTATTACAGTTTTGAATGTCCCATTGCTAGTTTAATCTTCTGCGTAGGTCATCGATTATATTTTCCAAAGATTGCACGTTTCCTAGCAGAATGGAAGGCAGTGGGGGTTTATTTGATCGCCTACGAATTCTCAGAAGGCAGCCAGCCCTCTGGCCCCTCTTTATCCGCTTTCTCTTCACGCAAATGACGCGGATCTCGGCCTGTTCCCGGGAAAGCAGTACATCATTCACGTCGGGCTCGTCAGACTCGTTAAAGGAAAAAAAGAATTCTGCCAGTTCGTGGTGAGTAATAGTAGTTCTGATGTTCAGAAGTTATTTTCGGTCATAAGAGGGTAGCAGCCACATTATGTACAAAATAAGTAAAAAATAAGTTACAAACAACCTAAAGAAACGAACAAAAAACACAATTGGATAGGAACACGTAAAACGTCAGCCTTCTTCTCCGGCGCCAACTAATGTATTTGTCACGTTCTGACCATAGAAAGCTTTTATTTTCTATGGTAGAGTAGGTCAGGGCGTGACAGGGGATTTTGTCTAGTTTATTTATTTCTATGTTGGTTCTAGTTTCTTTTTTCTATGTTGGGGGTTTATCTAGTTTCTGTATTTCTATGTTTTTTTGGGGGGGGGATGATCCCCAATTAGAGGCAGCTGGTCATCGTTGTCTCTAATTGGGGATCATATTTAAGTTGTTGTTTTTCCCACTAGGTTTTGTGGGGATTATTTTGAGTAAGTGTATGTTGCACCTCTTTGTCACGGTTTGTTTTTTGTTCATTAGTTTATTTGTATGTCTTGCATAGTTTCACAGTTAATATAAAATGTGGAACGATACACACACTGCGCTTTGGTCCCATTCTTCAGACAGCCGTGACAGTATTGGCCAATGCAATTTTTGTAAAGCAGTGTGAACCTCCCCAGACGAGTGTCTGGACATGAACACAGAACCAATACTACCTAAAGAGTGATGCTAGGGAGTGGTAGATAAAGGGGGAGAAATCAGGGTAGTGATGGAGTCCAGATGTGCCTCATGATGGAGCTCAAGTGTGCATAATGAAGTATGACAGGTTTTCGTAATGATGGAGCTCCCGATCGCAAATGTCATAGTTCCTCTCTGCAGGAGACAGTTTCTATGAGTACTATGCACATGTATACCATTTCTGTGGATTACCTTGTCGTTGGGACAGGACAGCCCCCACGCCCACTTCTGAAGCGTCCACCTCCACCACAAAGGGCAGCGTAGGATCTGGGTATTTGAACAATGGGGCGGAGGTGAAACATCCCTTCAGTAGGCGGAAGACTTTGTCAATTGCAGGACTCCACACCAACTTATGGTGACCACCCTTGAGGTGAGACGAGAGGTGATAGAGCTAAAGTTCTTGATGAAACGGCAGAAGTTGGTGAACCCCAAAAACCATTGTAACCCCTTTACGGTGGTTGGGACTGGCCACCTTATTGCCAGCCATCATCACTCCTTGCATGCCGATATGGTAACCTAGAAAGGAGACAGCTTCCTAATGTAATTGGTACTTTTCCGCTTTGAAGTATAGTTGGATAGCTAGGAGGCGTTCTAGGACTAATCGGATGTGAGCGATGTGATCATCTAAGGTAGCCGAGTAGACCAGGATGAAGTCAATAAACATGACTACCTGGCGTCAGAGAATGTCCCAGAACACCTCGTTAACAAATACCTGGAACACTGATGGAGCATTGGCTAATCCATAAGGCATCACCAAGTACTCAGAGTTACCAGACACAGTGCTGAAATCTGTCTTCCATTCATCCCCTTCCCGGATGCAGATAAGATTGTAGGCACTCTGCAGGTCCAATTTGGTAAAGAATCGGGCCCCGCAGAGCTGCTTCATCGCTGTCGGCACCCATGGGAGAGTGTAACAGTATTTAGTGGTGATAGCATTCAGACCTCTGTAATCAATGCACGGGTGAAACCCTCCATCCATCTTTGTCACGAAGAAGAAGCCTGCCGATGCAAGGGAGGTGGACAAACCTTGTTGTAGCGCCTCATGGATGTACTCTTCCATAGCCTTGGTTTAAGCCACCGATAGAGGGTAGATGCAGGGGCGCAGTGCCTGCAAGCAGGTTGATGGCACAGTCCCAGGGGCGATGAGGAGGGAGACAGGTGGTGCGGGTTTTGGAAAAAACCTTGTGCAGCTCTTGGTATACCTCCGGGATGTTGCGCTTATGAGGTGATGTTCAGAGAGGAGGCAAGGACCTGGTCAATAAAATTCCCAGTGGCACCGGAATCCACTAGAGCTCAAGAAGCCTTACATGAGGGACAGCAAGCTAGTGAAATCGATACTAAAAAGGATTTGGCGGAAAGTGATGATGATGGAATAGTCACGCCTTCCCCAGGAGACGGATGATCACAGGGCCATCCCTCTGCTCCCGTGGACCCCGGGTTGGAACATACTGGACACCGTTGAAGCTGGTGCCCCTCTTGACCACAACAAGGACAGAGCCCCAGCTGTCTCTGACGGTGTCACTCAGCCACGGGGAGGCATGTGGTCCTTAGCTCCATGGGTTCAGGCTTTGACACAGAATGGTCAATGAAGGAGGAAGAGAGGCGATGGGGGTGCCGACTCTCCAGAAGTAGGTTATCCAGACGGATGGCCATTGCGATAAGTGCATCCAAGGAGAGGGTGTCGTCTCGGCATGCCAATTCCATCTGGATGTCTTCGTGCAGTCCTCTTCTGAATAGGGTGTGGAGCGCCGGCTCATTCCATCCGCTGGATGCTGCCACTGTCTGGAAGACGAGGGCGTACTCCAAAGCGGTCTGGCCGTCCTGCCTTAGTTGGAGTAGGCGCTCAACCCACTCTCTGCTCTCCGGTGGATGATCGAAGACACCTCTGAACAGAGCAATAAACCCCTCATAGAAAGCCAGCTTCTCCTCTCTGTCCCAGACGGCCCTAGCCCACTCCAAAGCCAATCCGGTGAGCAGAGAAATGACCGTGGCAACCTTGGACCTCTCGGTGGTGGGAGCTCCCATCTGATGAGCGAAATAGAGGGAGCACGAGTAGGAAGCCAAGGCATTTGGATGGAGTCCCGTCATATTTGTCCGGGAGGGACAAACGGGCATCGCTGACCTGGGCGGACTGCTGGGGTGCTGGCTCGCAGGGTCGACTTGTGGTAGAGAATTCTCTGCAAGTTGGAGCAGGAGTAATCAGGGTAGTGCCTGGTGTGGGTAATGATGGGTTGCCAGGACCGGTGGTTAGTAAACCGGTGATGTTGAGTGCCAGAGAGGGAGAGCGGGAGTAGACGTGACAGGATTGCACAGTCTGTGCATAATTACCCAGCATATTGGTGTTGAGAACAATGTGGTGGAGGCAGCAGGGGAGTTGGGAGACGAGAAAATAGCCCTGGCCTTAACTGTCTAAGTAATAATTAGGTCTATAATCACCAGCCTAACTGTTAAATGTGTCTACTGTAGCTTTTATAAATAATCCATATACAGTACCAGTCAAAAGTTTGGACACACCTACTCATTCAAGGGTTTTTGTTTATTTTGACTATTTTCTACATTGTAGAATAATAGTGACGACATCAGAACTATGAAACAACACATTGAATCATGTAGTAACCAAAAAAGTTTCAAACTAATCAAAATATATTTGAGATTCTTCAAAGTAGCCACCCTTTGCCTTGATGACAGCTTTGCGCACTCTTGGATTTCTCAACCAGCTTCATGAGGTAACCCGGAATGCACTTCACAATTAACAGGTGTGCCTTGTTAAAAGTTAATTTGTAGAATTTCTTTCCTAATTAATTTGAGCCAATCAGTTGTGTTGTGACAAGGTAGGGGTGGTATAATGAAGATAGCCGTATTTGGTAAAAGACCAAGTACATATTATGTCAAGTCAAATTTATTCCACACATTTGACTTCCGCTTTACCTCCTGAGCCACCAAACATTCCCCCATTTTGAGGTTATTTGTTACGTCATCTGCATCCATTTTGCTGTCACATGTTAGTGTTTGGAGTTTGTTATAACCAATTTATTGATGTGATTATGATATGCTGCTATAGGTCAGACCCTATTGGTCACGTGTATTGATTTGATACATGTGTCAAATAAAGATAATTATATTGCAAATTCAGCAACATGGACAACCTGATTAACACTGTTATTTTCTGTTGTGGTCGCTGCAGCAGGGAGGAGAGAGAGACAGCGGGTGCCAGTCACACAGTCACTCGCTGTCATTTTTTTTAACACAGCGCAGCAAGTCTGAGCCAGGCCCGGCACAATCAAATCAATTGCGGACTCCTTCTAGTAATTTGTGTATTTTAATTATTTAATCAAACAGCGCGCTTAGAACGTCAGACAAGCTCAGTGCATACAGTTAATTTGATTAAAACATATAGGATGTGTCTATACACTGCATTCGGGAAAGTATTCAGACCCCTTGACTTTTTCCACATTTTGTTTACATTACACCCTTACTGTATCATCAGTCTACACACAATACCACATAATGACACATTTTTGCAAATATATTAAAAATAAACTGTAATATCATATTTACACAAGTATTCAGACCCTTTACTCAGTATTTGTAAAAGCACCGTTGGCAGCGATTACAGCTTCGAGTCTTCTTGGGTATGACGCTACAATCTTGGCAAACCTGTATTTGTGGAGATTCTCCCATTCTTCTCTGCAGATCCTCTCAAGCTCTGTCAGGTTGGATGGGGAGCATTGCTGCACAGTTTTTTTCAGGTATCTCCAGAGATGTTATATCAGGTTCAAGTCCAGGCTCTGGCTGGGTCACTCAATGATGTTCAGAAACTTGTCCGAAGCCACTCCTGCATTGTCTTAGCTGTGTGCTTATGGTGGTTATCCTGTTGGAAGGTGAACCTTTGCCCTAGTCTGAGGTCCTTAGCACGCTGGAGCAGATTTTCATCAAGGATCTCTCTGTACTGTGCTCTGTTCATCTTTCCCTCGATCCTGACTAGTCTCCCAGTCCCTGCCGTGGAAAAAAAAACCCACAGCATGATGCTGCCACCACCATGCTTCACTGTAGGGATGTTATTGGCCTGGTGATGAGTGGTATCTGGTTTCCTCCAGACATGATGCTTGGCTTTCAGGCCAAAGAGTTCAATCCTGTTTTCATCAGACCAGAGAATCTTGTTTCTCATGGCCTGAGTTTTTAGGTGCCTTTTGGCAAACTCCAAGCGAGATGTCATGTGCCTTTTACTGAGGAATGGCTTCCGTCTGGCCTGATTGGTGGAGTGCTGCAGATATGGTTGTCCTTCTGGAAGTTTCTCCCATCTCCACTGAGAACTCTAGAGCTCTGTCAGTGACCATCGGGTTCTTGGTCACCTCCCTGACCAAGGCCTTTCTTCCCAATTGCTCAGTTTTGCTGGGTGGCCAGCTTTAGGGAGAGTCTTGGTGGTTCCAAACTTCATACATTTAAGAATGATGAAGGCCACTGTGTTCTTGGGGACCTTCAATGCTGCAGTAATTTTTTGGTACCCTTCCCCAGATCCGTGCCTCGACACAATCCTGTCTTGGCGCTCTACGGACAATTCCTTTGACCACATGGCTTGGTTTTTGCACTGACATGCATTGTCAACTATGGGACCTTATACAGACAGATGTCTGCCTTTCCAAATCATGTCCAATCAATTGAATTTACCACAGGTGGACTCCAGTCAAGTTCTAGAAACATCTCAAGGATGATCAATGGAAACAGGATGCATCTGAGCTCAATTTCAGGTCTTATAGCAAAGGGTCTGAATACTTATGTAAATAAGATTTTTGTTTTTTATTTTTAATACATTTGCAAACATTTCTAATAACCTGTTTTTGCAATGTCATTATGTGGTAATGTGTGTAGATTGAGGGATTAAAAAAAAATCAATTTCAGAATAAGGCTGTAACGTAACAAAATGTTGAAAAAGTCAAGGCGTCTGAATACTTTGCACTGTACTGTACTTCAGTCTGAGACTACCATTGTTAAAGTTGTTTGTGGTGATGTCAAAATGAGGGGTAATCAATCAATGAGTGTCAATCCCAATGACACATTTTCAAAAAGTCACTTCACTCACATGTGTTCTGGCCCAACCCATTGGTTTCTGGGACCAATCAGAACAATTCAATTGTGTTTGCATTCTATAAATCGTCAGGGAGGTACTCATATCCAGACTCCAGATCCAGATTGCGGAGAATAAACTACCGTCTGTGGGCAAGGTATAGTGTTTGCCCTGAGCAAGGAGTTTAGGTAGCTTGTCAAACAGTTATGTTCCCTCTGCATGAAATGGAAGAAAACAGTCAAAATGGCATGACGGTTAGCATAAAGATTGGAAGATATGGGTAAGCTGATCCTAGACCTGTGTTTGTGGGAAACCTCCACATGGAGTATTGAGGTATAATGATGGGATGATGATCTTGCAGTACTGCAAAAGGCAATATTGTGCTAGAGATCTTCTATTCAAAACGTAATGTCAAAATGTAGATTTCCGGCTAAATAGACGTTAACAATACCTAGCAATGCTTGTACTGCCAGAAACATTTTAATCTCACCTTTCAGGTAATAATAATACAATAATAATACAAATAAAAAAAATTGCTGAGCTGTAGTCACCTTTGAGGACACAATCTCAAGTACACAGTACAAATATAAACATTTCAACCAAAAACACAACCAAAACAGCAAATGCATCCAACAAATGTGTAGCCATTGCCTGCTAAGAATATGGGACCAAATACTTACGTGTTTTGTACTTTAATAGAAATATAAGTGAATTTGTCCCAACACTTTTGCTCCCTTAAAATGGTGGGACTATGTACCAAAAGTGCTGTAATTTCTAAATGGTTCAGTCGATATGGATTAAAATACCCTCAAATTAAAGCTGACAGTTTAGAGCCAAAACAAGAATGGATACTTTTACTGTCCCAAAAATGATGAAGGGCACTGTAAATGTCTCATGAGCTTATTTCAATTGTCGTACCCCATCAGAACCCAAAATAAGAGCTTGTTTCACTCCGATGTTGGTAAACAAAGCAAATTTAAACAAACACTATATAGCATCAAAACATGGTTAAAACTATTCAATTTGATATCCTTCTATCCATAGCTCTGTTCATGAATTTGAGAGTGCTTACATTACTCCAGCCCTATCCTTCAGCTCTGTTTACAGAAACAGGGGTGATGAGATTGCTTTGTTATTATTTCAATCGCTGATTGCCGCTTTAAGTACAAAGTGATTTCATCCCTTTGTGACCAAGACACCCATCAATACCAGTCTGCCCTTTGAGGAAATGTACAGTGACTCTCGCAGCCAGATAAAATCTATTTGTCTGGATAGGTCAGAAAATGTGACGTGGCACTCCCTCTGCAAATGAGGTGTCAGATTTCACAGGCTAAATCTCAATTGAGAGTGGGAGGGAACATCTGAAGTGGGACAACCAGCACTTTCACTGAGTATACAGCAATTGATGTTGCACAGTTCACAGAGCACTCCAGAACAGCTCAAAGTCCCCTAAATAGGGGACTTTACATCTGAGGTTTTTAAAGGCTGAAACTTAACAAGCATCCCTCACCCATGAAACAGATTGCAATGAGAGATGCATATGTCAGCACTCACAAGTTCATTGCTTTATAATAGCTACTTAAGCCTCACGTAAACTCTCCGGCTCGTACGAAACACAGCACTAAATCCACTCCAGAACATTTATAGATAAAAGGACTCTGATTATATGTTGTGTGTCTCGTTTTGTCAATCTCGTTTTCCGCATGATGTATGGAGTGCTGTATATGTCGAAAGCCATGGCATAGGCCCGTGGTGAATTGATGAGGTTGTGTTCAATGGCTCCTCCTTTGCATCCCATTCCAATCTAAAACCCTCAGTTTTGTAGACTGATTTGAGCCATTTGTCTTCTGGTTAACCTGTTAGGGCTAGGGGGCAGTATTTGGACGGCTGGATAAAAAAAATGTACCCGATTTAATCTGGTTACTAATCCTACCCAGTAACTAGAATATGCATATACTTATTATATATGGATAGAAAATACTCTAAAGTTTCTAAAACTGTTTGAATGGTGTCTGTGAGTATAACAGAACTCATTTGGCAGGCAAAACCCTGAGACATTTTCTGACAGGAAGTGGATACCTGATGTGTTGTATTACCTTTAAACCTATCCCATTGAAAAACACAGGGGCTGAGGAATATTTTGGCACTTCCTATTGCTTCCACTAGATGTCACCAGCCTTTACAAAGTGTTTTGAGTCTTCTGGAGGGAGATCTGACCGAACAAGAGCCATGGAACGATGATGGCCCATTAGACACCTGGCGCGCGAGTTCATGTTGGGTACCCTCGTTCCAATACGTTATAAAAGAGTATGCATTCGTCCACCTTGAATATTATTCATGTTCTGGTTAAAAAAGGCCCTAATGATTTATGCTATACAACGTTTGACATGTTTGAACGAACGTAAATATATTTTTTCCCCTCGTTCATGACGAGAAGTCCGGCTGGCTTAGATCATGTGCTAACAAGACGGAGATTTTTGGACATAAATGATGAGCTTTTTTGAACAAAACTACATTCGTTATGGACCTGTGATACCTGGAAGTGACATCTGATGAAGAGAATCAAAGGTAATGGATTATTTACATAGTATTTTCGATTTTAGATCTCCCCAACATGACGTCTAGTCTGTATCGCAACGCGTATTTTTCTGGGCGCAGTGCTCAGATTATTGCAAAGTGTGATTTCCCAGTAAGGTTATTTTTAAATCTGGCAAGTTGATTGCGTTCAAGAGATGTAAATCTATAATTCTTTAAATGACAATATAATATTTTACCAATGTTTTCTAATTTTAATTATTTAATTTGTGGTGTTGACTTGACTGCCGGTTATTGGAGGGAAACGATTTCCTCAACATCAATGCCATAGTAAAACGCTGTTTTTGGATATAAATATGAACTTGATAGAACTAAAAATGCATGCATTGTCTAACATAATGTCCTAAGGAGTGTCATCTGATGGAGATTGTAAAAGGTTAGTGCATCATTTTAGCTGGTTTTATGGTTTTGGTGACCCTGTCTTTGAATTGACAAAACATTACACACAACTCTTGTAAATGTACTGTCCTAACATACTCTAAATTTATGCTTTCGCCGTAAAACCTTTTTGAAATCGTAAAACGTGGTTAGATTACGGAGATGTTTATCTTTCAAAGGGTGTAAAATAGTTGTATGTTTGCAAAATTTGAATTTTGACATTTATTTGGATTCAAATTTGCCGCTCTTGAAATGCACCTGCTGTTGATGGAGTGCACCACGGGGGGGACGCTAGCGTCCCACCTAGCCCATAGAGGTTAAATGGTGAGGCAAATGGAGCATCAGCATGTTCCAATCCTGCCTAGATTCAGTACCTTGGTCTTGTTTCCTTGGCATGAAAAGGAAAAACAGCACTAAATGGAGTGAAAACGGGAAGGTACTAGATGAACTTTTCCAACTTCTGTTTTCATTTTTAATTGAAACATGTTTTTCTACAGTGGGCCTTATCAACATGACCCGTGCATACCTATCAAAGAAGACCTCTGTCACATTACAAGGTCCCTTTAGGCTTAGTTCAAGAATACTGGCAAACAGAACAATTGATAGCAATTGGAGGGAGGGTCAACAACCAAGGTAGAAGTATCGGAATAATAAGAACCTACACATCGAAACCCAACTAATTGAAGGCAGTCCAAGTTTTTTTATTTATAGTGAACAAAAATATAAACACAACATGTAAAGTGTTGGTCCCATGGTTTCATGAGCTGAAATAAAATATCCATATGTGCAAAAAGCTTGTTCCTCTCAAATGTTGTGCCCAAATTTGTTTACATCCCTGTTAGTGAGCATTTCTCCTTTGTCAAGATAATCCATTCACCGGACAGGTGTGGTATATCAAGAAGCTGAGTAAACGGCATGATCATTACACAGGTGCACCTTGTGCTGGGGACAAAAGGCCACTCTAAACAGTGCAGTTTAATCACACAATGCTACAGATGTCTTAAGTTTTGAGGGAGTGTACAATTGGCATGCTGACTGCAGGAATATCCACCAGGACTGTTGACAGAGAAGCCACCTCCAATGTTGTTTTAGAGAATTTGGCAGTACGTCCAACTGGCCTCACAACCGCAGACCACATGTAACCACTCCAGCCCAGGACCTCCACATCCGGCTTAGTCACCTGCGGGATCGTCTGAAACCAGCCACCCGGACAGCTGATGAAACTGAGGAGTATTTCTGTCTGTCATAATACCCTTTTGTGGAGAAAAACTCATTCTGATTGGCTGGGCCTGGCTCCCCAGTGGGTGGGCCTATGCCCTCCCAGGCCTACCCATGGATGCGCCCCTGTGGATGCGCCCCTGTGCAGAGACACTGCTTTAGATTATTTTATTCTGGAATCTGTTTTTCCATTCTCTAAGGAGTCTGATACTGGCAGATGTGTAATGGTACGTGGTATGGGTTTAGTTCCATTCTCTTCTCCTTTACATGAAGTTACCTTAAAATGTGGACTGGTAGAGGGTAATGTAGATGTTGGGGTTAGACCCCAGTTGCCAGTAGAGGGAGTCCACATGATTTTGGGGAATGATTTGGCAGGTAGTAAGGTGTGGGCAGATGGAAAAGTAAACATCTTTACGAAGCAACCTTCAGTGTCCCCAGCAAGGGTAACAAGGGTAACTCCAGATCACAACTGTATGTCTCCTGAGGTATTTCCGCTCTGGCGGCTCCTGACTGACGGGCAGCTCTGGCGGCTCCTGACTGACGGGCAGCTCTGGCGACTCCTGACTGACGGGCAGCTCTGGCGACTCCTGACTGACGGGCAGCTCTGGCGACTCCTGACTGACGGGCAGCTCTGGCGACTCCTGACTGACGGGCAGCTCTGGCGACTCCTGACTGACGGGCAGCTCTGGCGACTCCTGACTGTGCCGACGCACTTGAAGCCTGGTGCGTGGTGCTGGTACTGGACGTGCCAGACTGGGAACACGCACCTCCAGGCTAGTGCGTGGAGCGGGAACAGGACGAGTCAGACTGGGCTGACGCACTTGAAGCCTGGTGCGTGGTGCTGGTACTGGACGTGCCAGACTGGGAACACGCACCTCCAGGCTAGTGCGTGGAGCGGGAACAGGACGAGTCGGACTGGGCTGACGCACTTGAAGCCTGGTGCGTGGTGCTGGTACTGGACGTGCCAGACTGGGAACACGCACCCCCAGGCTAGTGCGTGGAGCGGGAACAGGACGAGTCGGACTGGGCTGACGCACTTGAAGCCTGGTGCGTGGTGCTGGTACTGGACGTGCCAGACTGGGAACACGCACCTCCAGGCTAGTGCGTGGAGCGGGAACAGGACGAGTCGGACTGGGCTGATGCACTTGAAGCCTGGTGCGTGACGTTGGTACTGGAGGTATCAGCCTGGGAACACGCGCCTCAGAGCTAGTGCGGGGAGCGGGAACAGGACGAGTCGGACTGGGCTGATGAACTGGAGGCCTGGTGCGTGGTGCTGGTATTATCCTCACCAGACAGCTAGCACGCACCTCAGGACTATTAATAAACGCTACTTCAGGTGACAACCCTAGGACACGCTCTGTAGGGCGAATTTTGTGCCTAAAACACCAACTTAGTAGCTCTCTCATCCTTTTCTCCTCCAATTTACCCATCAACTCCTTTATAGTCTCTGTTTCTCTCAACTCCCATTTTCCCCCGACTAGCTCTGGTTCCATCCTCGGCTCCGCCGATCTGTCCGTGTGCCCCCCAAAAAAAAATTATTGGGGCTGCCTCTCTGGTTTCCTCGCCAGTCATGTACTCCGGTAGCGTTCCCGGTCCTCACCGAATTCCTTCTGCTCCTTCCAGTCCACCTGTTGCTCCTTCTTCTGCTGCTTGGTCCATTTGTGGTGGGAGATTCTGTCACGGTTGTCGTTGGGAAAGGAGGACCAAAATGCAGCAGGAATGTGGATGCTCATCTTTACGTTTATTTAACTCAAAAGCGACCACCAAAATAATAAACAACGAATACTCACGATCAACACAACAGTCTCGTTAGGCTCACACACGCTAAACAAGAAACAGGCAAAACAAGAAACAATCTCCCACAAAATACAAACCCAAACACACCCTAATATATAGGACTCTCAATCAAAGGCAAAGAGACAACACCTGCCTTCAATTGAGAGTCCCAACCCCAATTAACTAAACATAGAAACAGATACACTAGACTAAACATAGAAATACATGAATATGACACCCAGTGCCCAAAAACCCCGGAATACATAAATCAAATGCCCTTCTACAACAACCACCACCCCGAACCACATAAAACAAATACCCTCTGCCACGTCCTGACCAAACTACAATAACAATTAACCCTTATACTGGTGAGGATGTGACAGTGGCAGGTCATATGGGTGTTCGTAAAACTTATGAGCGCATACTCCGTTATTTTTTCTGGCCAGGTTTAAAGCGGGATGTATCTCAGTTTATTAAAACTTGTGATACGTGTCAGCGCACAAGCAATCCAAACCAGGTTGTAAAGCCAGCGCCTTTGTATCCAATACTAGCCGTAGGGCAACCTTTTGAGCATCTTATTATCGATTGTGTTGGGCCTTTACCACGGTCCAAGTCAGGTCATAGCTACTTATTAACTGTTCTGTGTCAAACAACTAGATATCCGGCAGCTTTTCCCTTGCGTACCATAACTTCAAAATCAGTAGTTAAAGCGTTAACTCAATTTATTTCAACATTAGGGATTCAAAAAATCATCCAGTCAGATCAGGGATCTAACTTTACCTCCCATTTATTTGCTCAGGTTCTCAAACAGCTTAACCTGTTATGGCTAGGGGGCAGTATTTTCACGGCTGGATAAAAAACGTACCCGATTTAATCTGGTTACTACTCCTGCCCAGTAACTAGAATATGCATATAATTATTGGCTTTGGATAGAAAACACCCTAAAGTTTCTAAAACTGTTTGAATGGTGTCTGTGAGTATAACAGAACTCATATGGCAGGCAAAAACCTGAGAAGATTTCATGCAGGAAGTGGCCTGTCTGACAAGGTGTCGTTCTTCTTGTCTCTGTTTATTGAAGAGTGAGGATCTTAGCTGTCCCGTGACACTTCCTACGGCTGCCATAGGCTCTCAGAAGGCGGCAAAACGCTGAATCATGGCTTTGCAGGCTCTGGCTGAAACAAAGTAGCGCGTTTGGGTAGTGGCTGGTTACAGTACTGTGAGACTCAGGCTCGTGCCCGCGTCGACCGAAAGCTTTGTTTTCTTTCCTCTGTTTAGCTAAATGGACATTCCCGGTCGGAATATTATCGCTTTTTTACGAGAAAAATGGCATAAAAATGGATTTTAAACAGCGGTTGACATGCTTCGAAGTACGGTTATGGAATATTTAGATTTTTTTTGTCACGAATTGCGCCATGCGCACGACCCTTCTTTACCATTCGGATAGTGTCTGGGACGCACGAACAAAACGCCGCTATTCGGATATAACGATGGATTATTTTGGACCAAACCAACATTTGTTATTGAAGTAGCAGTCCTGGGAGTGCATTCTGACGAAGACAACAAAAGGTAATCAAACTTTTATAATAGTAAATCTGATATTGGTGAGTGCTAAACTTGCCGGGTGTCTAAATAGCTAGCCCGTGATGGCTGGGCTATGTACTTAGAATATTGCAAAATGTGCTTTCACCAAAAAGTTATTTTAAAATCGGACATATCGAGTGCATAGAGGAGTTCTGTATCTATAATTCTTAAAATAATTGTTATGCTTTTTGTGAACGTTTATCGTGAGTAATTTAGTAAATTGTTAGCAAATTCCTCCGGAAGTTTGCGGGGGGTATGCTAGTTCTGAACGTCACATGCTAATGTAAAAAGCTGTTTTTTGATATAAATATGAACTTGATTGAACAAAACATGCATGTATTGTATAACATAATGTCCTAGGTGTGTCATCTGATGAAGATCATCAAAGGTTAGTGCTGCATTTAGCTGTCTTCTGGGTTTTTGTGACATTATATGCTAGCTTGAAAAATGGGTGTCTGATTATTTCTGGCTTGGTACTCTGCTGACATAATCTAATGTTTTGCTTTCGCTGTAAAGCCTTTTTGAAATCGGACAGTGTGGTTAGATAAAGGAGAGTCTTGTCTTTAAAATGCTGTGAAATAGTCATATGTTTGAAAAATTGAAGTGTTTGTATTTTTGAGGAATTTGTAATTCGCGCCACGCCTATCATTGGATATTGGAGCAGGTGTTCCGCTAGCGGAACGTCTAGATGTAAGAGGTTAAAGTTAAACACAATAAGTCTACTGCGTACCATGCTCAGAGTCAGGGAGCTTTGGAACGTTTTCATCAAACTTTAAAATCCTTGCTTCGTGCATACTGTACAGAACTGTCTGCAGATTGGGAAGAGGGGTTACCTTGGTTGTTACTAGCTGCACGTGAAGTAGTGCAGGAAAGCACTGGGTTTAGCCCAAATGACTTAGTGTTTGGTCATAAGGTGCGTGGGCCTTTAGCAGTACTGCAGGATGGTTGTTTGCCTGAGGAACCACCTCGGAACCTTATTGACTATGTAAATGGTTTTAGGTTCAAGTTGTATAGGGATGGTGAACTGGCGGAAGAAAAACTCAAATGTTCTCAACAGAAAATGAAACTGAAATATGACAGACAGGCTGAGCTACGTGAGTCTAGTCCCGGTGATCGAGTACTTGCTCTTTTGTCTCTTGTAAGTTCACCTTTTCAGGCAAAATACTGTGGTCCTTTCACTGTGTTGCGCAAAGTGTCAGATTTGAACTATGTTATTGAAACCCCTGGTTATAGGAAGTCTAAATTATGCCATGTGAACCTGTTAAAATGTTATCACTCCCGTGATCTAAGCAAAGTGGAAGGCACTCCAGCAGTGAGGTCAGCGTTGACTGCTGCTACAGTCACTGCATCTTGTGGCTTTAATCTAACCACACTGTCCGATTTCAAAAAGGCTTTACAACGAAAGAAAAACATTAGATTATGTCAGCAGAGTACCCAGCCAGAAATAATCAGACACCCATTTTTCAAGCTAGCATATAATGTCACATAAACCCAAACCACAGCTAAATGCAGCACTAACCTTTGATGATCTTCATCAGATGACAACCCTAGGACATTATGTTATACAATACATGCATGTTTTGTTCAATCAAGTTCATATTTATATCAAAAAACAGCTTTTTACATTAGCATGTGACGTTCAGAACTAGCATACCCCCCGCAAACTTCCGGGGAATTTACTAACAATTTACTAAATTACTCACGATAAACGTTCACAAAAAGAATAACAATTATTTTAAGAATTATAGATACAGAACTCCTCTATGCACTCGATATGTCCGATTTTAAAATAGCTTTTTGGTGAAAGCACATTTTGCAATATTCTAAGTACATAGCCCAGCCATCACGGGCTAGCTATTTAGACACCCACCAAGTTTAGCCCTGACCAAAGTCAGATTTACTATTACAAAAGTTTGATTACCTTTGATGTTCTTCGTCAGAATGCACTCCCAGGACTTCTACTTCAATAACAAATGTTGGTTTGGTCCCAAATAATCCATCGTTATATCCAAATAGCGGCGTTTTGTTCATGCGTTCCAGACACTATCCGAAATGGTAAATCAGGGTTACGAGCATGGCGCATTTCGTGACAAAACATTTCTAAATATTCCATTACCGTACTTCGAAGCATGTCAACCGCTGTTTAAAATCAATTTTTACGACACTTTTCTCGTAGAAAAGCGATAATATTCCGACAGGGAATCTCCTTTTCGGCAAACAGAGGAAAAAATCCCAAAGGCGGGGGCGGTCGGGGTCACGCGCATAAGCCCAGTGTCCCTTGATCGGCCACTTGAGAAAGGCGATAATGTGTTTCAGCCTGGGGCTGGAATGACGACATTCTGTTTTTTCCCGGGCTCTGAGCGCCTATGGACGACGTGGGAAGTGTCACGTTAGAGCAGAGATCCTTAGTAAATGATAGAAATGGAAAAGAAGTTCAAGAAATGGTCAGACAGGCCACTTCCTGTAAAGGAATCTCTCAGGTTTTGACCTGCCATTTGAGTTCTGTTATACTCACAGACACCATTCAAACAGTTTTAGAAAATTTAGGGTGTTTTCTATCCATATGTAATAAGTATATGCATATTCTAGTTACTGGGTAGGAGTGGTAACCAGATTAAATCGAGTATGTTTTTTATCCAGCCGTGTCAATACTGCCCCCTAGCCCTAACAGGTTAACCTCTTACATCTAGACGTTCCGCTAGCGGAACACCTGCTCCAATATCCAATGAATGGCGTAGCGCGAAATACAAATTCCTCTAAAATCCGAAACTTCCATTTTTCAAACATATGACTAATTTACAGCATTTAAAAAAAAAAACAAGCCATGAGGTCGAAGCAATTGTCAGAGGCAGGCTTGTGTCGAGGCACAGATCTGGAGAAGGGTACCAAAAAATGTCAACAGCATTGAACATCACCAAGAACACAGTGGCCTCCATCATTCTTCAATGGAAGAAGTTTGGAACCACCAAGACTCTTCCTGGAGCTGGCTACCCGCCCAAACTGAGTAATCAGGGGAGAAGGTTCAGGGAGGTGTCCAAGAACCCGATGGCCACTCTGACAGAGCTCCAGAGTTGCTCTGTGGAGATGGGAGAACCTTCCAGAAGGACAACAATCAGGCCTTTATGGTAGAGTGGCCCGCTATGGTAGACAGTCCGCTTGGAGTTCACCAATGAGGCACCAAAAGGACTCTGACCATGAGAAACAAGATTCTCTGGTCTGATGAAACCAAGATTGAGCTCTTTGGCCTAAATGCCAAGCGTCACATCTGGAGAAAACCTGGCACCATCCCTGCGGTGAAGCATGGTGGTGGCATGGTTTGCTTTCGCCGTAAAGACTTTTTGAAATTTGACACCGCGGTTGGATTAACAAGAAGTTAAGCTTTATTTTGATGTATTACACTTGTGATTTTATGAAAGTTAAATATTTATAATACTGTGGTTTGAATTTCACGCTCTGCAATTTCACCGGATGTTGGCCAGGTGGAACGCTACCGTCCCACCTTAACCATTGTTAATCCAGCTGCTATGTCAGATTTCAAAAAGGCTTCACGGCAAAAGCACACCATGCGATTATCTGAGGACAGCGCCCCGCATACAAGCACATGTAAAACATATTTCAACCAGGCAGGTGCAACACGAAAGTCAAAAATAGCGATATAATAAATGCCTTACATTTGATCTTCTGTTGGCACTCCAAAAGGTCCCAGTTACATCACAAATGGTCCTTTTGTTCGATAATGTCCTTCTTTATATCCATAAAAACTCAGTTTAGCTGGCGCGGTTCAGTCAATAATCCACCCAGTTTCTCTCCATGAAAATGCACACAAAATGAATCCCAAATGTTACTAATAAACTTTTCCAAACAAATCAAACAATGTTTATAATCAAACCTTAGGTACCCTAATAAATAAATAAACGATAAAATTTAAGATGGAGAATCGTTATTGTCTTTACCGGAGAAAAATACCAAAGAACGCTTTCTCATTCACGCGCTTGGAAACACTACAGCCAAAATGGGAGCCACCTAGAAAAACTACAATTTCTGGCTCATTTTTCCAAAAAACAGCCTGAAACTCTTTCTAAAGACTGTTGACATCTAGTGGAAGCCCTAGGAACTGCAATCTGGGAGGACTTCACCTTATAATAAAAGTGATAGCCATTGAAAATAGTGGTAGGCTGAACATTTCTTTTTTTGGGATGGTTTGTCCTCGGGGTTTCGCCTGCCATATCAGTTCTGTTATACTCACAGACATAATTTTAACAGTTTTAGAAACTTTAGAGCGTTTTCTGTCCAAATATACCCATTTATATGCATATCCTAGCTTCTGGGCCTGAGTAACAGGCAGTTTACTTTGGGCATGCTTTTCATCCAGACGTCAAAATACTGCTCCCTATCGCAAACAAGTTTAACTGGATGAAAACACAGCAAGAAAACTCATAGGCCAATATGTAGTAGACACCTATTATATTACATTGAGGGCAGCAGTGTCGATCAGATGGAATTTCTTCTTATAGGGTGGGTATAATTTGTGGAACGTTCCAACAGGAATCTGTTCCAAAAATGTAAAGTACAAGGTTGCCAACAAACAACGCATACAAAGTAGCAACGCATACAAACCTAGCTATCTAGCTGCCGAATAGGCATCAACTCACTACGTAGCTTATTCTTAATGTTTGTCCAAAGGCAACCAGAGTGAGGACAGACATTTTTCGGAATAAACATGGTGAGTGAAAAACGCTATGAAATAAACCACTCCGAACCCGGTATCTTATTCTGCCGTTATACAACTTTGTATGCGTTGTTTGTTGGCAACCGTGTTATTTACAACGTTTTTGGAATAGATTCCTGTTGGAACGTTCAACAAATTATACCCACCCCTTCTTATACCACTTGGGCGTTTTCTGAGTGCATTCCACAAAGCTGTTTATCATGCCGCCTTATCACTGCCCCCATTTTGAGGTTATAGTCAAGCACACAGTCTGGTTTGATCTTTCTCTCTTCCGTCAGATGGTCCACCTTCGCTGTGGCCAACATGGTTACTGTATGGACAGTGGAGAGGACATGGACGTCTAGTTTGTCATGCCACTTTATTGCCAGCTGTTGACCGTTCTCCTTGAACTCAACCTCCCCTCTCTGCATCTTCCTACATCGAAATGCCCGCATCCCTTTCCCGTTCGACCTGACTGTGCCACAGGGCCCTGTGCTGTTGGAGAGCAGATGCTGGAAGAGTGTGGGACTGCTGTACCAATTGTCCACATACAAAGTGTGTCCCTTGCCAAGATGAGGAGCCAGCATGGTCATCACCACGGACCTGGACACCCCATAATGTTGGATGTCAGTGGTGGATGTCAGTGGTGGACCCTGTGTAAACTATAATGTTCTGGACAAATCCTGTCTTCACGTCGCACATGACAAAGAACTTGACCCCAAACCTGTGCCTTTAGGAGGGAATATATTGACGGAACGCCAGCCTACCTTTCCATAACATCAGGGACTCATCAATACCTAGGTCCTTGTATGGCACAAAGACCCAATCAAATGCTGATGTCAGGCTGGTAAGAACATTTCTTATTTTGTATAACGGGTCATTAAGGTTGACAGTATTAAACTCATTAAAATGCAAATCAATTTATAACATTTTTGACATCTGTTTTTCTGGATTTTTTTGTTGTTATTCTGTCTCTCACTGTTCAAATAAACCTACCATTAAAATTATAGACTGATCATTTCTTTCAGTGGGCAAACGTACAAAATCAGCAGGGGATCAAATACTTTTTTCCCTCACTGTATATACTATACTGTATAAGCATTGTAGTGGAGGAGCTTCCACCATATTGCTTCGACCTTATAGATAGTGACATTACATTTGATGCCAGAACTCGGGTGCATGTGTCGAAATCGCAAACAGGTTACTTTAAAGCAGTGTGCTGAAGCCTGTATCACTTCATCAGAAGCACATCATCAATGACATCTTCTGAAGCTTCTGCAAGATCCCACTAGTTTTGCCGTAGTTCTGGTGCTTTATTCGATTCCAAGCTGCTTTCAAACACTTACCTCGCCTGGACACCGTACTTACAAATGTATTGAGGATGTAGCTTAGCATGTAGATTAGCAGGTAGAGTTAGGAACTAAGGAGATTCAGGGATACCAAGGTATGGGGTGAATTTTAGTGTATTGGCACACTCCAGCAGCACGCCGACACTGGCCTCGAGGACGACCCAGAGGGCGAGGTACAGGGCGATCCGGACGGAGACCGTGGAACTGCCGCAGCATTGAAGGGTCCAACATGTCCTCCACCGGAACCCATCATCTCTTCTCCGGACCGTACCCCTCCCAGTCCACGAGGTACTGAAGGCCCCTCGCCCGACACCTTGAATCCAATATGGATCGAATGGAGTACGCCGGGACCCCTCGATATCCAGAGGGGTGGAGGAACCTCCCGTACCTTAGATGCCTGGAGCGGGCCAGCCACCACCGGCCTGAGGAGAGACACATGGAACGAGGGGTTAATACGGTAATCGGGGGGAAGCTGTAACCTGTAACTCACCTCGTTCAGTCTCCTCAGGGCTTTAAATGGCCCCAAAAACTGCAGACCCAGCTTCCGGCAGGGCAGACAGAGGGGCAGGTTTCGGGTCGAGAGCAAGACCCGGTCCCCCCGGTGCGAACACTGGGGTCTCACTGCGGTGATGGTCTGCGCCAACTTTCTGGCGCAGCACGGCGCGCTGAAGGTGAACATGAGCGGCGTCCCATGTCTCCTCAGTGCGCCAGAACCAGTCGTCCACTGCAGGAGCCTCGGTCTGACTCTGATGCTAAGGAGCCAGAACCGGCTGATACCCCAGTACGCACTGGAAGGGGGAGAGGTTAGTGGAGGAGTGGCGGCGCGAGTTCTGGGCCATCTCTGCCCAGGGCACAAACGCCGCCCACTCCCCCGGCCGGTCCTGGCAATAAGACCTCAGAAACCTACGCACATCCTGGTTTACTCTTTCCACCTGCCCATTACTCTTGGGGTGAAAACCCGAGGTAAGGCTGATCGAGACCCCCAGACGTTCCATGAACGCCCTCCAGACCCTCGAAGTGAATTGGGGACCCCGATCAGACACTATATTCTCAGGCACCCCGTAGTGCCGGAAGACGTGCGTAAACTAGGCCTCCACAGTCTGTAGGGCCGTAGGGAGACCGGGCAGAGGAAGGAGACGGCAGGACTTAGAGAAACGATCCACAACAACCAGGATTGTGGTGTTTCCCTGTGATGGGGGAGATAGGTCAGGAAATCGATCGAAAGTCCATTGCAGTTGTGGAACGGGTAAGGGGTGTAGCTTACCTCTGGGCAGGTGCCTAGGAGTCTTACAATGAGCGCACACCGAGCAAGAGGAAACATAAACCCTCACGTCCTTGGCCAAAGTGGGCCACCAGTACTTCCCACTCAGACAGCGCACCGTCCGACCGATGCCTGGATGACCAGAGGAAGGTGACGTGTGGGCCCAATAGATCAGCCAATCACAGACAGCAGACAGAACGTACAGACGCCCAGCGGGACACTGGAGAGGAACACCTATATGAGATGCTATTCATTGACTACAGCTCAGTGTTCAACACCATAGTGCCCTCAAAGCTCATCACTAAGCTAAGGACCCTGGGCCTAAACACCTCCCTCCACAACTGGATCCTGGACTTCCTGACGGGCTGCCCCCAGATGGTAAGGGTAGGTAACAACACATCTGCCACGCTGATCCTCAACATGGGGGCCCCTGTGTTGTTCACTCATGACTGCATGGCCAGGCATGACTCCAACGCCATAACTAAGTTTGCTGATGACACAACTCACCGACAACGACGAGACAGCCTATAGGGAGGAGGTCAGAGACCTGGCCGTGTTTTGCCAGGACAACAACCTCTCCCTCAACGTGATCAAGACAAAGGAAATGATTGTGGACTGCAGGAAAAGGAGGACCGAGCACACCTCCATTCTCATCGACGGGGTTGTAGTGGAGCAGGTTGAGTTTCAATTTCCTTGGTGCCCACATCACCAATAAACTAAAATGGTCCAAGCACACCAAGACAGGGGACACGACAAAACCTATTCCCCCTCAGGAGACTGAAAAGAGGAGACTGAATTAATTGAATTCAATGAAAAAAGAGAAATCACCTGGCCCTGATGGTCTGTCAGTTGAATTATATAGGCAGTTCTGGGAGTTACTAAACTCAGCAAAAAAAGAAACGTCCCTTTTTCAGGACCCTGTCTTTGAAAGATAATTAGTAAAAATCCAAAACTTCACAGATCTTCATTGTAAAGGGTTTAAACACTGTTTCCCATGCTTGTTCAGTGAACCATAAACAATTAATGAATATGCAAGTGTGGAACGGTTAAAACCTCTTGACGGTCGCCTAGGATAGGGGGCGCCAAAGCGCATTTTGAAAAACATTCGTGCCCATTTTAAACGGCCTACTACTCAAACTCAGAAGCTAGGATATGCATATAATTAATACTTGTGGATAGAAAACACCCTAAAGTTTCTAAAACTGTTTGAATGGTGTCTGTGAGTATAACAGAACTCATATGGCAGTCAAAACCCCGAGACAGATGGAAACAGGAAGTAGAATTCTGAATTGTGAACTCAACTTCATCATGTTGCCTATTAATCACACCGTGAGCTATGGTTCATTGAGCACTTCCTATTGCTTCCACTAGATGTCCCCAGTCTTTACAAAGTGGTTTGAGTCTCCTACTGTCAAAACTGACAGAATGACACGCTGTGGAACGTGGTCACACGGAGAGGGCCATCACCATTATGACGCCTGCGCCCCTGGTTACCCTCCCCTTTCGAAACGTTTTGAAACACAATGCAATCGTCCCCCTCTAATCTTATTGGCTCTCTTGTTGAAAAACGCCCTGAAAATTTATGTTATACAACGTTTGACATGTTTGAATGAACCTATATGGGAAAAAAATGCATTTTCTCGAAATGGCTGTCCCGTGGCCGACGGAGCATTTGGATTAGCCTTCAGACGCGCTAACAAGAACAAGCTCTTGGAACATAAAGGAGTAATTTTTTCGAACGAAAATACATTTGTTGTGGACCTGGGATTCCTGGAAGTGCTTTCTGATGAAGACAACCAAAGGTAAGGGATTATTGACAATAGTATACAAGACTAGATGTGATATGCGATTGTTCCAAGATGGCGCTGACCTGGAACGTTAGCCTATTTTTCAGAGTATCGCATCCCCTTTCATCGCAAAGTATGATTACCCAGTAAAGTTAATTTTAAATCTGGCATTACAGGTGCTTTCAAGAGATATTCATCTATAAATCTTAGAATGACAATATTACATTTTAAAAATGTTTTCGAATAGTAATTTAGTAAATTGTAGCTCTGTTTCATCGGATGCATTTGAGGGAAAATAGTTAGTCAACGTTACGCACCGATGTAAAATGCTGTTTTTATATATAAATATGAACTTTATCGAACAAAAGAATGCATGTATTGTGTAACATGATGTCCTAGGTGTGTCATCTGATGAAGATTGTCAAAGGTTAGTGCTGCATTTAGGTGTTTTTTGGTTATTTGTGATGCATGTGGTTGGTCGGAAAATGGCTATGTGGCTACTTTTACGATATACTCCTTTAACCTCTATGGGCTAGGTGGGACGCTAGCGTCCCCCCCGTGGTGCACTCCATCAACAGCAGGTGCATTTCAAGAGCGGCAAATTTGAATCCAAATAAATGTCAAAATTCAAATTTTTCAAACATACAACTATTTTACACCCTTTGAAAGATAAACATCTCCTTAATCTAACCACGTTTTACGATTTCAAAAAGGTTTTACGGCGAAAGCATAAATTTAGAGTATGTTAGGACAGTACATTTACAAGAGTTGTGTGTAATGTTTTGTCAATTAAAAGACAGGGTCACCAAAACCATAAAACCAGCTAAAATGATGCACTAACCTTTTACAATCTCCATCAGATGACACTCCTAGGACATTATGTTAGACAATGCATGCATTTTTAGTTCTATCAAGTTCATATTTATATCCAAAAACAGCGTTTTACTATGGCATTGATGTTGAGGAAATCGTTTCCCTCCAATAACCGGCAGTCAAGTCAACACCACAAATGAAATAATTAAAATTAGAAAACATTGGTAAAATATTATATTGTCATTTAAAGAATTATAGATTTACATCTCTTGAACGCAATCAACTTGCCAGATTTAAAAATAACCTTACTGGGAAATCACACTTTGCAATAATCTGAGCACTGCGCCCAGAAAAATACGCGTTGCGATACAGACTAGACGTCATGTTGGGGAGATCTAAAATCGAAAATACTATGTAAATAATCCATTACCTTTGATTCTCTTCATCAGATGTCACTTCCAGGTATCACAGGTCCATAACGAATGTAGTTTTGTTCAAAAAAGCTCATCATTTATGTCCAAAAATCTCCGTCTTGTTAGCACATGATCTAAGCCAGCCGGACTTCTCGTCATGAATGAGGGGAAAAAATATATTTACGTTCGTTCAAACATGTCAAACGTTGTATAGCATAAATCATTAGGGCCTTTTTTAACCAGAACATGAATAATATTCAAGGTGGACGAATGCATACTCTTTTATAACGTATTGGAACGAGGGTACCCAACATGAACTCGCGCGCCAGGTGTCTAATGGGCCATCATTGTTCCATGGCTCTTGTTCGGTCAGATCTCCCTCCAGAAGACTCAAAACACTTTGTAAAGGCTGGTGACATCTAGTGGAAGCAATAGGAAGTGCCAAAATATTCCTCAGCCCCTGTGTTTTTCAATGGGATAGGTTTAAAGGTAATACAACACATCAGGTATCCACTTCCTGTCAGAAAATGTCTCAGGGTTTTGCCTGCCAAATGAGTTCTGTTATACTCACAGACACCATTCAAACAGTTTTAGAAACTTTAGAGTGTTTTCTATCCATATATAATAAGTATATGCATATTCTAGTTACTGGGTAGGATTAGTAACCAGATTAAATCGGGTACATTTTTTTTATCCAGCCGTGCAAATACTGCCCCCTAGCCCTAACTGGCTAACATAATCTAATGTTTTGTTTTTGCCGCATACGGGACGGAGGCCGCACAGGGGTTAAGACACTAACAGCTTACAGACGGTAGGCAATTAAGGTCAGTTATGAAAACTCCACTACGGTCTCCACCAAGAAACAGTGTCTTATTTCACTGATTCCAAAGCCCATCTCTTATTGACAATTGGAGACCAATTACTTCATTAAATATTGATTACAAATTGATTGCTCTGGTTTATGCCAAAATATTAAAGAAAGGAATAGATACCATTATAAATGTGACTCAAAAAGGATTTCTGAAGGGCCGTCACATAAGCTCCAACATTTGTTTAGTATTGGACCTTTAATATTATTCAGATGCAATTGATTTAGATGCTGTTGTTTCTTTTTGGACTTCTGTAAAGCCTTTGACATAATTGAACATTCATTTCTATTTCGGTCTCTTAAACTTTTGGGATTTGGTGAAAATTGTATGAAAGTAATTTGCATGTTTTACAAAGAAATAAATAGTTATGTAATACTAAACCTTAATACTTCCAAAAGATTCAGAATCAACAGAAGTGTACGACAAGGATGCCCAGTTCCGCCCTTTTTATTCATTTTGGTAGTGGAACTTCTATCTCTAGATACTCTGAATAACGGAAATCTGCATGGCTTTTCCATTTTTAACAGAGAAATCGACATTTACCAACTGGCTGACAATACTACTCTTTTTTTAAAAGACAAAGACCAGGTCGTCCATGCCCTTAATGCTATCACTGCATTCTCTATTGGATCTGGATTAAAACAGAATGTTTCTAAATGTGAAATCTTTTGTTTATATAACTCTGATGATAAAGAAATATAAAATATTCCTGGAAAAGGACTGTGTTAACTATCTATCAAAAAAACACTTAGTCTGACAACATATGAATTTATCTCCTAAAATTAAGAAAAACAAGAATATATTTAATAATTGGATACAAAGGGATCTATCTATACTTGGGAGAGTGTTTCTGTCCAAGGCAGAGGGACTATCTTGCTTTGTGTACCCCTTACTATCTTTATTTGTAAAGAGATCAACAAGTTCTTTCTTGACTTTATCTGGAAAAATAAGTCTCGCAAACTAAAAAAGTCAGTGCTCTCAAATAAAAGATCTGTAGGAGGTCTGGAAGTGTTGGATTTTTTTGACATAAATATCACTATCAAGATCAATTGGGTGAAAAGATGTTTGGTCAATACAGAATCAATTTGCTATTTCATTGCAAACAATTTGTTTAATAAGTTGGGAGGTCTTCAATTTTTACTGAAATGTAATTATATCCCTGAAAGATTAGCTGCTAAATTGGCTAGGTTTCACCAACAAGCTTAAATGTCCTTGAAAATATTTCCTTCACAATTTTTCCACACAAAGCTCTTTTTAAGAACAATTCAGACATAACTGTAAGGAATAACTCATTGTCCTACCCTAGCTGTCATGAGAAGATTATTGACTATGTTCTTGATGTTTTCGACAACAGGGGTAATATTCTTTCAAATTAACAATTTATAACTTTGAATGAGTTTCCAATACCTTTCAGAGAGTTTATTTCTGTGATCAAAGCTATTCCCAATGGTCTTACTACACTAATGAAAACTAATCTTAGCTTTGGTGAAGATCACAGACCTTATCCAAAAACTCAGTTTGGAAGGCATGGGCTTTCTTGAGAAATCTTGTTGTAACACATACATAATTGTCAAATTTTCATCAGTGTGGCACCATAGAAATACTGTTATAGGAGATAATATTGAGTCATACAGTAGTCCTTATCCTCTGATTTATGGTAATGTGTAGGCTAATGAAGGGTCATATATGATTAGATCTAATATTGAACCTGAGATTATGTATGATAATGAGTTAAGTGATATGGGGCAGGGGAGTCCGACATTTGTTGTCACGGCTGTTCGAAGGATGCAGCGTGCTCGTAGTTCGTAGTTCCACATATTTATTAAACGTGAAACTGAATGCAATACACTTAAATACTTGAAAATACAAAAACAACAAACCTTGATGCAGAGAGAAACACACTACTCAAAAGATAATAACCCACAAACAACAATGAGAAAAAACCCTACTTAAATATGATCTCTAATCAGAGGCAATGAGGATCAGCTGCCTCCAATTAGGGATCAACCCCAAACAATCCCAATATAGAAATAGACAAACTAGAACTTAAACATAGAAATAGAAAACATAGAAGAACCCAAAACACCCCCTGTCACGCCCTGCCCTACTCTATAGAAAATGACATCTTGCTAGGGTCAGGACGTGACATAACCCAAAAACTTTTTGTCTGCGAACCAGCCTTCATTTTTATTTTTTTACCGAGATTTAAAAGATTATGGAAGTTTATTTTCTCAACCCATCCACTACAAAACATGCAGTCTTTGAATAGTTAATTGGAGCAGTAGGTATCTCCTTGTAACGTTCGTATATACTGGACCAAGGCGCAGCGGGTTGAGTGCTCATTTTATCTTGAGACACGTAACAAAAACAAAACAAGAAAATGTACGAAATGAACAGTATTGCATGCTAACACAGCAGTGCAACAACAACTTCCCACAAAGGGACAGGTGAAAACAGGGCTACTTAAGTATGACTCTCAATCAGCAACAACGATGTACAGCTGTTCCTGATTGAGAGCCATACCAGGCCAACAAAGAAATACACAACATAGAAAAACATAGAAATACAAAACAAGAACATTACCCAAAAACCCTGGAACACATAAATCAAATACTCCCCTTACATAAATACATTTCCCATTAAACCCCGAACCACATAAAACAAATACCCCCTGCCACGTCCTGACCAAACTACAATAACCAATAACCCCTTATACTGGTCAGGACGTGACACTCCTACAGTTGTACTATGACACTTTACTGTATATATTACCCTATTAGAGAGAAGAAACCGATTGAGGGAGAACAGCACTAACCATGTCTTCTATATTCACACACAGGTGTCTCTAATGTTCCTGAGCGGTGTCTGACTGCAAAAGAGGTGATCTTCATTCAGTCAGGCAGAAGCACCTTCTTGTGGATATGTGGGTATTGTGTGTGTATGCGTGTGTGAGTGTGTGAATGCTGATTAATACACCTCGCTCCATCTCAGTCGGAATTGGCTTAGTATTTCCTGGAGCAAGCTCCAAAGAAGATTGCAATACACCTCCTCTCATCCTGCGCTTTCTTCACATCCACCTCTTCTCTCCCTCCTTTATCTTCCCTGCACCAGTGAATAGAATAGCCTTTTGACTTACACTTGAACCATTACCCAAGTTGAAAAGGTAAGCCGCGGCCCTGCTTTGAGAGGTAAAGCATTTTGTCTCCTTTTTCTCTCTTCTTTCTCTCCCTCTAACACTCCTCTAATACTCTTTCTCACTGCCATTTCCCCACCTCTATCTCTCTCTATGTGTGTGCACCTGTGTGTGAGAGAGCGAGAGAGGGAATTCTCTCCTGAGCAGCCAATTACCTGTGTGGCGGACTCAACCCCTATCCAGTAATTAAGTGTCACTCGCCGTTCGTATATTCAAACACTCAGGCTCTACTCACATACTCCAAAGGGAAAGTGGAGGGATATTTATGTGTGTGGGTGCGTGTATGTGTATGTGCGCACATTTACGTATGTGTGTTTGTGTGTGTGTTTGTTTATGTGTCTGCCTTTGTCTTGGGAAGGATAATACTTCACATCTTTGTTTCCTGCACGACTCCAGGCATGCCAGTGAAATAATTAATGCAAGGATTAGAGACATGCCTGGGTAAATAAACAAATCAATCAAAAAGATCCTGACCCTTCCCCAATGAAACCAACCTCCTCTTGTCTCTGAAGGTGCAGAGCCGCTTTGATCAGAGCCATATCTAGAGAGTTAGGCCAGGTTTTAGAATGGCTTCCATGTTAGCGCCTTCATTCTCCAAAATTTAGTGATGTAACAATACGAACGCGCCTACGACAATTCCCTATGAAATGACCTGCTGTAAACAAGCAAAAACAGAGCAGCAAATGTAACAGACATTTAATTGATTAGCATTTGGGATAATCCTTCAGCACAACGCAGAAGCATCAATTATCACTTGAAAAAGTGCCGCTCTCGGAACATTGTGCCAGAAACCGCATTGGCCCAACTGACTCTGGCTGTGATGTGTGTGTGTGTGTCTGTGTGAAAACAGCACAAAGCTTCTGAAACTGCATGTCATTTTACATGAAGAAAATTCGAAGAGACTTCGACGCAAGCTCCCCTCTCAACTCAGAAAATGTGCATTATTAAACAAGTTATGACATGATGGATGATCCAGCGCAGTAGCCAACCCCATCTATTTTTCTTCGCTTCTTTCTAATTTGTATCAAGCCACACAAAACATGTAAAACGTACCTGTTTGAGGACACATTTTTTTCCCGCTTGTACAACAATCTGACCCTCAGGTTCCCTTATGAGGATTTCAAACCAAGCTTTAATGCCTCAAGTTTTCTCCTCATGGTTCCTTGTGTGCCTGGTTTGTTTGCTCCTTACTTGGTCCCTCCACTTTGGATGACCTATGAATTGATGGATCTTAGCTCTGGCTAGCACCTGGTAAGTCCTATCAGGACAAATAAGGTTGTGATCTGAGTCTGAGCAGAGCCAGGTTGGTCTAAAGCTGCGCTTGGCTGATCTGGGATGGGCCTGACCCTCCGAGCTTTAGGGCATCTCCCAAAGGGTTATTGGAATTCAGTTTATCCAAATAAACGGAATTCTTCCCCTGCTCTGTTCTCTACATACTTCAGTCTGAGACTGCCATCGTTGAAGTTGTTTGGGGTGACATCAAAATAAGGTGTGTTGTACAACAACAAGTCATCAGCGATTGGATAATCTCTAACCAATCAGAGTATCAAAGCCACTTTACCCACGTTTCTGGCCCAACCCATTGCTTTCTGGGACCAATCAGAACGGTTAGAATGTGTTTGCATTGTAGAAATCATCGGGGAGGTACTCAGACCCAGACTAATTGCAAAGAAGAAATGAACGTCCATGGACGTGGCATAGTGTTTGACCTGAGCAAGGAGTTTGGGTAGACCAAAATGCACGACCCTGCATGACCCTGAACTAGTTCAACAAGAACAATGGTCATGTCCCAATTCTGTCTTGCCTACTACTTATAAAAACTAGTGTAGTGGTTTCAGGGGTTGTGTGGTGGATCTGCGGTATGTGCCTGTGAGGTTTCTGTGTTTTCTGGCTGCCAGGACCACGGACAGCAATGGGAAGTATTCCCCAGAGGCAGGACCATGGACAGCTCAGGGAAAGCTGCAGACTGCAGCAGAACAGCCACACCTGTCTCCAGTTGTAATTAGAGACTAAATGGCAGACAGGTGAAACCAATCAGGGGCCTCTAATTAACTGCGCCCTGGGTTTGCTTTCTTTGTCTTTCCTTTGACCCTGGCAGGTGAACAAGGAGGAGGTTATTGGAGAGACTGAGCATAGGAGGTTTACCGGAATAAAGGAACTGAAGATTTCAATATGGAGTGAGCCCCAAAGACCCAGAGTGAAGGACCTTCCACTGGTGACGACATATTTACTTTGTTTGTTTGACTTTTCTATATCAGGAACACTTCCATTACCTGATTAAAAAAAAAAAAAACTATGTTAACCCTTCATGCCTGGTGGTGTGTGTTTGTATGTGTAAACCCTGCCTTACCAAGATCACGGTGCCAAAACCTCACACTATATACTGTGTACTAATCATACTACATACTATTATTTAGAATGCAATGTTTAGTGAAAACATATGCAGTAAGCAACAAATATCAACACGCTGGGATTATACATACTGAGAAGGCATGAAATAGGTGTAATTTGGTTGTTCCCCGCCATTCGTTCATTTTGCTACGGCCTGTCCCCTTATCTGACTATTGTTGTCAAACACACAATGATCTAAAGAAATACTATTCTCTTCCTCAAAAGCATGCAGCAAATTCGTACTAGACGAAAAGCTGAAACTAAACGTTCAACATTTTAACATACTATTACACTTTTAACATGCACAATCCGAGTACTATTTAGAATGCAAGTACGGGTAATCGGACATGGTGATTGATTTTGATCTTCTGTTCCAGAATCATTTTCTCTTATTTGTCACTGCTGAAAAGTGACACAGCCTAAACTCTCAGCTGCCTCTGAGGACTTGAATGCACCGCTGCAAAATAAACATGAACCCTTGTTACCTAACATCAGACCACTTCTAATTTCAGACACTGCTCTGTTTGGGAATGAAGGGGTGGGGAGGGGGTGTTGTGTCTCATTGTGTTCTCAGTAATCAAAGAGATCCCAGCAGCATTATACTCCTCTGTTAATCCTTCATGTTACACTTGGCTGGCATAGTAATGAAGAGGATCTGGCCTATTGTAGATTACTCTCTTCTAGCTATCTCTCTCTCACTCAGCCTCTCTCTCTCCCCATCTTTCTCTCTCCCTCTCTCTCTCTCAAAGCTCTCAGTATCCTCATAGGATCCTCAGCAAAATGACGTGGAGCTGCGAAGATCATGATTAGTTCATTAGCTTAAATGTAGCCCTACAGTTCTCTACAGAATAGCAGAATTCCTGGAAGTTCTGTGTACGGAATGGCCTTTGAAGATGGGAGGAGACTGGGCATTATGAGTATCAGAGAGAGAGAGAGAGAGAGAGAGAGACTGGGCATTATGAGTATCAGAGAGAGAGAGAGACTGGGCATTATGAGTATGAGAGAGAGAGAGAGAGACTGGGCATTATGAGTATTAGAGCGAGAGAGGGAGAGAGAGAGAGAGAGATTGGGCATTATGAGTACCAGAGAGAGAGAGAGACTGGGCATTATGAGTATCAGAGAGAGAGAGAGAGAGACTGGGCATTATGAGTATGAGAGAGAGAGAGACTGGGCATTATGAGTATCAGAGAGAGATAGAGAGAGAGAGACTGGGCATTATGAGTATCAGAGAGAGAGAGAGAGAGAGAGAGAGACTGGGCATTATGAGTATCAGAGAGAGAGAGAGAGAGAGAGAGAGAGAGACTGGGCATTATGAGTATCAGAGAGAAAGAGAGAGACCGGGCATTATGAATATCAGAGAGAGAGAGAGAGAGACTGGGCATTATGAATATCAGAGAGAGAGAGAGAGACTGGGCATTATGAGTATCAGAGAGAGAGAGAGAGAGAGAGACACTGGGCATTATGAGTATCAGAGAGAGAGAGAGAGACTGGGCATTATGAGTATCAGAGAGAGAGAGAGAGAGAGAGAGAGAGAGAGAGACTGGGCATTATGAGTATCAGAGAGAAAGAGAGAGACCGGGCATTATGAATATCAGAGAGAGAGAGAGAGAGACTGGGCATTGTGAGTATCAGAGAGAGAGAGAGAGAGAGAGACTGGGCATTATGAGTATCAGAGAGAGAGAGAGAGAGTGAGAGAGAGACTGGGCATTATGAGTATCAGAGAGAGAGAGAGAGAGACTGGGCATTATGAGTATCAGAGAGAGAGAGAGAGAGACTGGGCATTATGAGTATCAGAGAGAGAGAGAGAGACCGGGCATTATGAATATCAGAGAGAGAGAGAGAGAGAGACTGGGCATTATGAGTATCAGAGAGAGAAAGAGAGAGAGAGACTGGGCATTATGAGTATCAGAGAGAGAGAGAGAGAGAGAGTGAGAGAGAGAGACTGGGCATTATGAGTATCAGAGAGAGAGAGAGACTGGGCATTATGAGTATCAGAGAGAGAGAGAGAGAGAGAGAGAGAGAGAGAGAGAGAGAGAGAGACTGGGCATTATGAGTATCAGAGAGAGAGAGAGAGCAGCAGCTGCTGAAAAATGAGCTCCTACAAATATTGAAATTTACATGGTTTTTAGAGTGAAGTACATCGAGAAAAAAGCAAAAGAAAACTGCAAGACTGAATAGGAGACAAAACAAGCAACAAACAAAGAAGATAGGCTTTTGAAAAAGTAACTATTTTTCATAAAATTGTAGTTATCTTAGCTAGCTGAATTGTTTACCAGTTGCTAAGCAGTTGCTAGGGACTCTCCTGGAAGAAGCTAGCTAGCTAACGAAGAATAACAAAGAATATCTAGTTAACAGAAGAAAAGAAAGAGAAAATCAGGACAGAAGAAAAAAGGATATCAAAGTGAAACAGTTCTCTAAAGACACAAGAGACAATAATACAAGAAACAACGCTTCTATTGCAACATTGTAGCCAACATTACCAGCGTTGCTATGGAAATTGTTTACCCACCAGACATCCAAACAGAGAAAGCTAAGAAAAGTTTCAAAGGTTTGTTGATGAGACAGAACCATGAATGCCTGTTTGCAGATCTTACCAGTTGCAAAACAAGAGCAAATTTAATTTTTAATACCAAACGAGGGCACATATGGAAAAGGATTATTTGCAACCATTTCCCTTTCTCAAAAAAGAGAGGCATCAGCCAAGGATGTCAGATCAGCATTTTTGAAGAAGCTGACCAGAGCAACATGTATCAAACAGTGAACTTATATAATAATGGAACTGTATTGATACAAGGCAATGATTCAAGCCTCCAGGCCTTTGAGAATAGGTTTGCTACCCTAAAAGCAGAAGCTGAAATCATCTCAGAAACTGAGGAAAAAGTCAAGGAGGGAGATGGAGAAAAGCAGGCCCCAACGGTCTCTGTGACCCAGCAAGAAGCCCTCAGTGTCCCTCTACCTACCTCACCTGCAGCAGACAGAGCCAAGGACTTGCCTACAACACCAAGAACTCCTGCTATGCAACGTTTCCACAACACCCTCTCTCTAGTCGAAGCAGAGGTCATAGAACTCAGAGAGAACAAGCTTCAAGAGGAGGACACTGTCCAAAAACTAAAAGAAGAGATGAAACAGTTCAGGGAGGAGAGCAGAGCATCTATTGCTAAATTAGAAAGCAGAATGGACAAACTGAGTCAGACAAATGATGACCTCAGAGACCACCTGAGCACAACAAGAAAGGAGCTAGAACAAAGAGAGAGGTACATTGACACCCTCAACCACCAGCTAGTCATTATGTCCTCTGCATCTAGAGAACATGTCGACCAGCTTGGCATAACACAAGCAGAACCTGAGATCAGCATGGCCTCCACCACACAGCCTGATGACACTGCACCAGCCTACCAGTCTGCTCCAGCCCAGATCAGCCAACCAGCGTCCCAGTCTGCTCCAGCCCATGTCAGCCTACCTGCTTCCCAGTCTGCTCCAGCACAATGTGCTCCAGCCCAGGTCAACCTACCAGCCTCCCAGTCTGCTCCAGCCCAGGTCAACCTACCAGCCACCCAGTCTGCTCCAGCCCAGGTCAACCTACCAGTCTCCCAGTCTGCTCCACCCAGACAATCACCCACAACTGCAATCCTTATTGATTCAAATGGGAAGTTCTTAGTCCAGGAAAGATTATTCCCTAGACACCAGGTGTATAAGTTCTGGTGTCCTACAACTGACAGTGCAATGCAGCTACTCAGTCAGACCAGGATTGACACCCCCGACAACATCATCATCCACACTGGCACAAACGACCTTCATGCCAAAGGTGAAAATGTATCTGGGGCAGTGAGAAGAGTGGCAGAACGGGCACAGGCTCGGTTCCCAACAACCAATATAGTTGTGTCCACCCTCCTACCAAGAAAAGACTTCCCAGGACAGTTGATCAACAAAATAAATCAACAGATCACTGTGGACTGTGCCTCACTGCTCAACGTCAGAACGGCTCACCACCCCACTCTGACATGTCAACACTTATATGATAATGTACATCTTGATCAGGACAGTATCAAAACCTTTGCCAAGGACCTAAAAGATGCAACACTTGGCAGGGACCCACACACCCATCACCCCAGCAACAGAGGTCCCCCGCCTCACCTTCTGAAACAACAGTACCTCCACTATCCCCAGGAGAAAAGAGCCAGACACGGCTTATTACAGCACAGCTCTACTAGACCAGGCCCATCACAACACAGATTTACCAGACCAGACCCGCCTCAGGACAGCACGACTATACCCGTCCCATCACAACACAGCTATACTATACCCGTCCCATCACAACACAGCTATACTAGACCAGGCCCATCACAACACAGCTCTACAAGACCAGGCCCATCACAACACAGCTCTACTAGACCAGGCCCATCACAACACAGCTCTACTAGACCAGGCCCATCACAACACAGCTCTACTAGACCTGGCCCATCACAACACAGCTCTACTAGACCCGGCCCATCACAACACAGCTCTACTAGACCCGGCCCATCACAACACAGCTCTACTAGACCCGGCCCATCACAACACAGCTCTACTAGACCAGGCCCATCACAACACAGCTCTACTAGACCAGGCCCATCACAACACAGCTCTACTGGACCTGGCCCATCACAACACAGCTCTACTGGACCTGGCCCATCACAACACAGCTCTACTGGACCTGGCCCATCACAACACAGCTCTACTAGACCTGGCCCATCACAACACGGCTCTACTGGACCTGGCCCATCACAACACGGCTCTACTGGACCTGGCCCATCACAACACAGCTCTACTGGACCTGGCCCATCACAACACAGCTCTACTAGACCCGGCCCATCACAACACAGCTCTACTAGACCAGGCCCATCACAACACAGCTCTACTGGACCTGGCCCATCACAACACAGCTCTACTGGACCTGGCCCATCACAACACAGCTCTACTAGACCTGGCCCATCACAACACAGCTCTACTGGACCTGGCCCATCACAACACAGCTCTGATCACTACTCCAGTGTCGGACAGAACACTGTCCTTCAGAGAAGTACACCACATGATGCAGTCCACACCATGTATCATTCAGATCATCAGCCTACATATGCTGAGGTAACCTCTGGCAAAAGACACCTAGAACAATCAGAGATAGGAGAGGTGCGCCAACTACTGCAACTAATATGCAGACTACTGAGCTAGACAGACTCTTTAATTCCCCCCCACACACACACACACACACACACACACACACACACACACACACACACACACACACACACACACACACACACACACACACACACACACACACACACAGGGTTGCAGATTGCATTGTACTTATTTTTCATGCAATCTTATTCCATTCTTATTCATTTGTTTACAACTATTCTTAATTTTATTGGCACCGGTATTATAGTATTATAGTAATGTATGTATGTATGTATGTATGTATGTATGTATGTATGTATGTATGTATGTATGTATGTATGTATGTATGTATGTATATTATTATTATTTTGTTTTTTTTCAATGTACTTTACTCAAACCAGTGAATATCACTTATTATAAATGAGATCATTAACAATCAGCTCTTGGAATATCCAGGGACTATACTCTTCACATTTTGGTTATAAAACAACAAATCCAGAATTGATTAAAAACATCAAGGGACAGGACATCATAATCCTACTGGAAACATGGTGTCGTGGAGACATAGATACTCAGTGTCCCTCAGGCTATAGAGAAAGTTTACTACCATCAATCAAACATAAAAATGTTAAACGGGGCCGAGACTCAGGTGGAATCATCATTTGGCATAAGCAGGACTTAGCACTGAATGAAATGAAAAAAGGTACCAGTCACATTTGGCTAAAACTTAACAAAGGTACAATCTACTGTGACAATGATGTCTACATATGTGCAGCTTATGCTCCTCCTTCAGATTCACCATATTATGATGATCAGTTTTTCGACAATCTCCACACAGAAATCATTACATTTCAGGCAGAGGGTAAAGTGCTTCTTTGTGGAGATTTCAATGCAAGAACAGGTTCTGAGCCTGACTACACTGATGAGGGAGGTAACCACCACATATTTGGACACCCCTCCTTGTACAGTAACCCTATTATAAATAATAGAAACAGTCCTGACCAAATACTGAACAAAAATGGGAAGGAGTTAGTGCATCTCTGTCGAGCCTTAGGCCTGTACATGCTTAATGGTAGAATCAGAGGGGACTCTTTAGGTCGGTTTACTTACTGCTCAGCTCTTGGGACAAGTGTAGTCGATTATGCCATCACTGACATCGACCCCTCCTCCATTAGTGCATTCACTGTCAGACCACAGACACCATTGTCAGATCACAGTCAGATCAACGTGTTTCTGAAGAAATTAACCGGCAATACTCATTCAAAAAAACAGCCCAATAAACTCTACAACATAAACCAATCGTACAGATGGGCTCCAAACAGTGCAGAGAGATTCATTGAAACGTTGAACTCAAATGAAATGATGAACTCTATACAGTTTTTCAATAACTCACAATACCAAAACAATAAAGATGGTGTCAATTCGGCTACTCAAAACATCAACTGCATATTCCAAAAAGCAGCATCGAAAGCAAATTTGAGAAAACCAAAGAAATGCAACCTCAGAAACAAAAAACAAAATGTTTCTGATAAATGGTTTGATAATGAATGTAAAACAATCAGAAAACACCTAAGACAAATGTCAAATGAAAAACATAAGCAGCAAAACAACCCAGAGCTACGATATGAATATTTTGAAACTCTGAAACAGTATAAACAAACACTGAAACGCAAGAAATTGAATTATACCAACAAGACACTTGATGAAATTGAAAACGCAATTGACCAAAATCAGTTCTGGGACATGTGGAACAATTTAAGCACAACAAAGCCACAGGAATTAGCCATACAAGATGTAGGAATTTGGAAAACGTATTTTGATAATCTATACAAAAACATCCCACAAAAAGACTTACAACAGAACCAATTAGAAATTAAAGAAAAATTGAACATCCTTGAATCAGTCATTAAAAACAACCAAAATCCATTAGATTACCCAATAACCCAACAAGAACTAAATGAAAAGCTCAAATCTATTAAATCAAAGAAGGCTTGTGGTCTAGACAACATCAGAAATGAAATGCTGAAAAACAGCACACCCGAGTTGCAAAATGCTATGCTTAAATTGTTCAACATGGTTTTAACTTCTGGTTGCTTCCCTGATGTCTGGAACCAGGGGCTCATCTCCCCTATCCACAAAAGTGGAGACAAATCAGACCCCAATAATTACAGGGGAATTTGCGTAAACAGTAACTTGGGAAAGGTTTTCTGTAGCATTTTGAATTCAAGAATTCAAACCTTTCTTCAAGAAAACAATGTAATAAGTAAATGTCAAATTGGCTTTCTCCCTAACCATCGCACTACTGACCATATATACACCTTACACACACTAATTAATAAACACGTCCACCAAAAAAAAGAGGGCAAAATCTTTGCTTGCTTTATTGACTTTAAAAAAGCATTTGATTCTATTTGGCATGAAGGGCTATTCTACAAAATTCTCCAAAGTGGGCTTGGTGGTAAGGTGTATGACTTAATAAAATGTATGTACACAGAAAATAAATGTGCAATAAAAATCAAAAACCAAAGAACAGAATTATTTTCACAATGTCGAGGTGTGAGACAAGGCTGCAGTTTGAGTCCAAACCTTTTCAACATTTATATCAATGAATTAGCAGACATGTTGGACCATTCTCCAGCCCCAGGACTCACACTATTTGACAAAGAGGTGAAATACCTGCTATATGCTGATGACTTGGTACTTCTATCACCAACCAAAGAAGGTCTTCAACAAAACATTAATATTCTAGAGCAATATTGCCATAATTGGGCCCTGGCAGTAAATTTCCAAAAAACGAAAATCATGATTTTCCAAAGAAAACCAGATGTCAGAAACACAAATATAAATTCACCCTGAACAACACCATCATTGAACACACTAAAAATTACACCTACCTTGGTCTGACCATATCTGCATCGGGAAACTTTAATATGGCAGTGAATGCACTCAAAGAAAAAGCCCGCAGAACATTGTATGCAATAAAAATGAAATTATTCAAAATCAACATCCCAATTAGAATTTGGACCAAAATATTTGACAGTGTAATCCTACCAATAGCTCTTTACGGAAGTGAGGTTTGGGGGCCACTCAATAAACTGGACTTTAAAATGTGGGACAAACATCCAATTGAAGCCCTACATGCGAGAATTCTGTCGGAAAATCCTACAAGTCCAGAGAAATACACCAACTAATGCATGTAGGGCAGAATTGGGCCGCTTTCCAGTAATAATGAAAATACAGAAAAGATCATTAAAATTTTGGCTACATCTAAATTCAAGTCCAAATTCAAGTCTGCAATTTAAAGCACTCCAAACCCAAGAGCTGAGCCCAGAAACGAGCCCTCTCAGTCAGCTGGTGTTGGACCTCACCAACCAAGCTGACACCAGCACTGCTTCAAAAGAAAGAATTCAAATAAACAAAATCATGAACCAATCAAAGGACTCATATTTACAACATTGGAAAAACGAAACAAAATCCCAAAGCCGACTAAATTGCTACCTGACCCTAAACAGAGAATATGAATTGGCTGATTATCTCTACTCTGTCAGAGATACGAAGCAGAGACAGATCCTTACCAAGTACAGGCTGAGTGACCACCGATTGGCAATAGAAACCGGCAGACATAAAAAGACATGGTCGACCCAAAGAGGAGCGTGTATGTGGTCACTGCCTGACAGGGGAGGTAGAGACAGAGATGCACTTTCTCCTTTACTGTGATAAATATTCCTCACAAAGAGATTCCTTATTCACAGAAATGACTACATTTATTCCAAATTTGAACTTATTAAACCCAGAGGAAAAACTAAAAATACTCATGGGCGAAGGAGAAACGGCTCCTCTTGCAGCCAAATATGTATTTGCCTGCCACAGCCTGAGAGACACTGAATAATAACATCTGCATAGTAAGCAGTAACTTACTTATTATTACTATTACTGTTATTACTGTTATTGTCTATTTCTATTATTATTGTTGTTTATCATTCCAAATAGTAGTGGTATGGGTGGTAATGGTAATGATAGCAGTTTAGT